>NC_133516.1:49520000-50145000 GCF_049354715.1 Callithrix jacchus
CTTGGAGGAAGAACGTCATATTGTTATAGAATTAGAATTTGGAAGTTAAAGATAGCCTAATAAACAATAGATAGACCAAGACCTTCGGTTTTAGACTGGAAAATTGTCTAAGGAGAAGAATGACCTGCCAACAGTCATGTAGATACTAGACCTGGAATAGGTGATGATACTGTTTGTCTGTGTCCCAACCCAAACTCATCTTGAATTGCAGTACCCATAATCCCCACATGTCATGGGAGGGACCAGGTGGAGATAATTGCATCATGGGGGCTGTTTTCCCCATCCTATTCTTGTGATAGTGAGTCACTTCTCATGAGAGCTACTGGTTTTATAAGGGACTTTTCTCCTTTTGCTTGGTACTTCTCCTTGCTGCTGCCATGTGAAGAAGGACGTGTTTGCTTCCCCTTCCACTATAATTGTAAGTTTCCTGAGGCTTCCCCAGTCATGCTGAACTGTGAGTCAATTAAACCTCTTTCATTTATAAATTACCAATTCTTGGCTATGTCTTTATTAGCAGCATGAGAGTGGACTAATACAGATAACTATAGAACTATGTTGTGGAGGATATTATATCAGTGATTGAGCTATTGCAGAATGTTTCCTATTCTATAATTACTTAGCTAGCAATGTGCTTTGGGTTTTGGGTTATGACTCATCTATGATATAGTGTGATTGTCATGAAACTTAAAGATATTAATTGCTTTTAAACTGAAACAATAATTACAGGACACATTCGAGATGAGATATAGCCAATGAGACATGAATATTGCATTTGCACCATGAACCCAATTTCTTGTTAGATTTTAAGCACATTCAGTGCTAGGGAGACAGTACCCAGAAATGGCTGTTTCAGTGCCAAAAATACAAGAGTTTGAGCCTGGTTCCAAAAATTATTTTTTGTATGAACTTCAACAATTGCTTAACCTATTTAAGCTTTAGGTTCTAATTTCTAAAATAGTAATGTTAACCTCAGAATTTTTGACAGAAGTTAGTGCTGTGATAATAAACAAGTAGGCTGTGCTCACTCATTGAAGTAAGATTATATCCTGAATGTCACTGCTCTGAATAATTTTTTCATTAATAAGATATTAACAGAGCTTTTGAAGGTCAAAATTATGTGATCATATATGACAAAATTACAGGGAAAGTTATGAAAAAGTTTGAACAAAATGAAATATGTGGTGAAGCTGTACAGCCTCGTTCATGACATCATGTATAATGATATATGTTAAATAATGCTACATGACAGGGATCAGCAACTACAACCCAAGTTCCCACCACCAGTTTGTGTAAATAAAGTTTTATTGAAACACTGCTATATCCCAATCTGGACTTTTACAGAAAATATTTGTCAATTTCCAGTAATATAACGATGCTGATACTATGAGTTCTTTTTGTCTCTCAGTGGGAAGGCAGCACGGCACCAAGCATCCTTTATATTTCCTTAGTGTTGACTTTAGTGACCCACTCTCCAATCTGCACATTTTAAGCAATCTACACATTCTATGGTGTACTTTTGCTGTCAATTTCCAAGACTTGAGTAAAAATAAATTATTATGTAGAATAATACTATGGTTTAAATATTTGTCTTCTCCAAAACTCATGTTGCAATTTAATCCCCAGTGTGGTAGCATTGAGAAGTGGGGACTTTAAGAAGGGAGGGGGTCATGAGGGTGTTGCCCTTATGCATGAATAATGCATCCATGAACTCATAGATTCATATGTTAATGGATTAATGCATTATTAAGTGAGTGGGAATGGTGGCTTTACAAGATGAGGAAGAGATGTGAGCTAGCACACTCAGCTCCCTCATGACATGATGCCCTACGTTGCCTTGGGACTCTGAAGAGAGTTCTAGCTATGAAGAAGGCACTCATCAGATGCCATTCCTTGACCCCAGACTTCTCAGCCTCCATATCTGTAAGAAACAAATTGCTTTTCTTTATAAATTACCTAGGTTCAGGTATTCTGTAATAAGCAATGAAAAATTAGAGTAAGACAGATAGTTAAGGTGGACAAGGAATCTTCTAACATGGGTGTTGTGAAGAGCTACTTACATACCTAAAATATGGTTCATAAGACACTTATCCTAGCACAGATCTTTTTGGTTTAGTTCAGTGATTCTCAAACTTGAACATATATCAGAATTTCTTGGTGGTCTGGTAAAAACATATAGTTGGGTCCACCCCCATATATATGATTCAATAGAGGCAGTGTAGGGCCTGAGAATTTGCATTTGTAACAATTTCACAGTGACGTTGATGCTGGTGGTTCATGAATTACCTTTGGGGACCCCCCCACCACATCTGGACCATGCAGATTGATATAATCGTAATCTCTACAAGGAGCTAGACATATGTAATTTATTCATTTAAGTATATTTAGTTTCTATCACAGGGTGTGGCCTGTGTTTACCCAGCACCTAATACATATCTGTCAAGAAGATGAATAAAAAGCCACTGTCTTCTTGGCTGCCAACCTGGTAGGTGAGTGACTTGGTTTGAAAGCTCTGCCTTTGGTTGTGCCAATGACCATGAAAAAATATATAGACACTTAAGAAAATTTACTTGGAGCTCCTTGTGGTATGTCCTGAAATACAGACTACAGAGGAAATATTTTAGTGACTCTGCAGGCTACATGGTCTCTGTTGTACCTACTCAATTCTCCCACCATAGCAGAAGATCCACCATAGACAATATGTAATGAATGGGCATAGTTGTGCTCAAAGCAGGCATTGAGCCTCATTGTCTGCTAACCTCTCTTTTAAACCATACATTTTAAATGATTGCATGGTATAGATGGTACATACATGAACCCATGTACCATCATTGCCCTTTAATACATTTTATTGTATTATAGTATACATATAGAGAATTATATTTATTGTCTGTTGGCAGTTTGATGACTTTTTGTCAACTGGATATACCCATGTGACCAGCACCCAGGGTATACTTGCCTTTTGGTGGATTTGAATTGTTTCTAATTTGGGACTTTTACTAATGATGGTATTACGGGCATAGTACCTGATATACTTTGCTTTATTACTACACTTGCACATTGGTTATATTAGTTTTCTGTTCCTTCTATAACAAATTACCATGTACTTGGTGGCTTCAATAAGTACGAATTTATTATCTTACAGTTTTGCAACTCTGAAACCTGGGTTAAAGCCAAGGTGTTGTCAGGGCTGTGGTCCTTTCTGGAGGCTGTCAGGGAGAATCTGTTCCCATGCATTTTCCAGTTTCTAGAGGACACCAACATTCCATGGCTTATGGCTCCTTTTTCCAACTTCAAAGCCAACAACCTTGCATCTCTCTGATCATCCGTCCATAGTCACATCTCTCTGAACCACAGGAACAATTCTTTGATTTTAAGGGCGCATGAGATTGAATTAGACTTATTGGAGAATCCAAGATTTTCTACCCTCATCAAGATTCTTAATGTAATCACACTTGCCTTTTGTTTCATAATGTATTTACAGGTTCTGACTAAAGTGTGAATATTTGATGGGGGGTTCGATATCAGTCTTCATAGCACATTGGTTATATGAATTAATCGACAAAGACTACTCTAGTTTGCGGGAAAGCTGAGTTTCAAGATTTTTGCCAAATTTGCTTTTTCAAATTTTTAGAGCAATAAAAGAACACAATAGCATAATCAGTTAGCTAACATAGATCATCTATATATTAGATACCCTTGTAATGAAAATATATATTAAGGTACCATTTACTCTTTCAGTGTAATGAAACAAAACCCAGCCTCCTCAGGTAAAGCATAAGTCGTGTGCCATGTAGAGCTCTAACAGAAGACATTCTTTAAATTGCTATCTATCTCTTGACCAACCCACACTCTGTCAATAGTTCCTTTGTGTCCTCTCCTTTCACTCAACAAACTCTTTCTCACTCTTTGCCTTCTCATCGCACATCATTTTTCATTTGATTGTTTGTTGGAGACTCATACACAGATGCTCTGTCTGGTCTCTAATGGGGCAAATACACACAGGACAGAAACACACAGCCTGGGTGTATTTTCTACTCTGAGATCGCAAGCCTGAGTATTCCATCTTTTTGAACATCTTCCCAAGGGATAATGCAAAGGAAAAAAGGGCAGAGTTTCTTGTGTGTAAGGAATAATTTTCAAAAGGCTCTGCAAGGGTCTTTAGAGAGCTGTTGGTTAGAGACTCTTCAACCAAGATCACTGTAAATGGAAAGAGAATGAATGGAAGTGAATTCAGAGCATGTAGCCTGACCTTTTGGGTAGTAAGGGGATGTGTAGGAGGGATGGGTATAGAAGGTTTAGCTGTTCAGTCTAAGACAAGGAAAACCCAAAGTCAGTGAGAAGAAGGGGAGAGAAGAGCTGTCTTTAAACATCTAATAAAGTATAACATGGAAAAGGGCTTGTACTTGTTTTGGAGAATGCTAAAGTAGCAATTTTCAAACTTCAGTTGTTCATTTGCATCACTTGGGAAGATTCTGAATGCAGATTCCTAGTCTCTGTCTACTGAAGGTTCTGATTCAGCAGAAGGGGGAACATAAAGCTAAATTTTCAACAAAGTACCACAGTTGATACTGATATAGATATTTCAAAGATTTTTAAAAATACATATATTTATTTATTCATCAGATATTTGTTGAGCATTTTCAATATGCCAGGCACGTTGTAAGAGTGAGGATATCTAACCAAATAAAACATATTAGCTTCCTATCTTCAAGGGGCTCATATTTTAGAGGGAAAGGTAAACAATGAACAAATCCATTAAGAAAATGTATAGTATGTCAGATAGTGATAAGTGATAAGAAAAAAAAAAAAACCAGAAAAGGAGTTAGGAAGTACTGGGGACAGGAGTGAAGTTGTTTTTTTGTTTTTTTTTTTTTTTTTGAGATGGAGTTTCGCTCTTGTTACCCAGGCTGGAGTGCAATGGCGTGATCTTGGCTCATGGCAACCTCTGCCTCTTGGGTTCAGGCAATTCTCCTGTCTCAGCCTCCTGAGTAGCTGGGATTACACGCACGTGTCACCATGCCCAGCTAATTTTTTTTTTGTATTTTTAGTAGAGACGGGGTTTCACCATGTTGACCAGGATGGTCTCGATCTCTTGACCTCATGATCCACCTGCCTTGACCTCCCAAAGTGCTGGGATTACAGGCATGAGCCACCGCACCCGGCCCTGAAGTTGATTTTTAAACAGGTGAACTTAAAATAATTTTTTGTTTGAGATAGTCTCACTTTGTCATTTGGGCTGGAGTACAGTGGTGTGATCTCAGCTCTTTGCAGCCTCCGCCTCCTAGGCTTAAGTGATCCTCCCACCTCAGCACCTCAAGTAGCTGGAAACAGGTGTGTGCCATCATGCCTGGCTAATCGGTCTCACTCTGTTGCCCAGGCTGGTCTTGAACCTCAGCTCAAGCGATCTACCCATCTCAGCTTCTCAGTGTCAGGATTACAGGCATGAGCCACCACACCCAGCCATTGTTTTTTTTTTTTTTTTTTTTTTTTTCTGAGACAAAATCTTGTTTTTTCAGTCTAGCTGGAGTGCAGTAGCATGATCATAGCTCATTGCAGCCTCAAACTCCTGGGCTCATTCTCCCAAGGAACTGAGAGTTACAGGCACATAACACCATGCTCGGATAATTTTTAATCTTTTGTAGAAATGAGGTCACACTATGTTGCCCAGACTGGGGTCTTGAACTCCTGGGTTCAAGCAATGCTCTCACCTCAGCCTTTCAAAGCACTGGGATTATAGTCATAAGCCACTGCACCCAGCGAGGTAATTTAAATGAAAGAATCGAATGAAGGAATGGAGAGAATAAGCCATGTGGTTTCTGGAGGAAGAGTGTCTATGCAGAGGAAATAGCAAGCAAGTGCAAAATAATTTAGGGAGATGTGTGCCTAAGGAGTGTGCTTAAATAGTAGTAAGATGCTAGTGTGACCTTGCAAATTGAGCTGGGAGGAGTTAGCTGAGACTATGAGGTGAGATACTCTGTTTATTCAACAGGGACATCATGGGCAGACTCCTTTGGAAAAGGAATTGATATATTTATTCCAAGAAGAAAGAACTTCAAGCCATCTTGGGAAGTTTGTATTCAAGTGTGTTTGTGTGTCTCTTGTAGGGAGAATTTAAATATTTGGTTGGTGGTTGAACCAAGCACTGGTTTTTAAACCTGGCTGTGCCTCATAATCACCTGGGGAGGTAAAGGTGGACATTTGCTCTCACAGCACATTTGTTTTTTTTTTTTTTTATCTTTTGCCAATTATCCCTCCATGATTTGAAGTTTTGATGGAACTGATAATGGAAATACCTCTCTTTCCATGGCCAAGAAATAGAGATATAACACGTCAGGTTAGTCATTCTTTCTATTGGAATTTAATTAAGTTAATCTTGACTAGAGTGACACGTGCGTGGATAACAGTAGGGGCCAATTCTTTTTTACTATGACCTGTGGAGAAGCCATCCTTTAAGTTTTGTTTCCCAGACTCCTGTAACTCAGTTCTTCTTCTTGCCAAGGTCTGAATTTTAAGCATTTTCTTTCATTCTGTGAGCCACACTATAAACTTCCAAGATATTTATTTTCCTCTTCAACAGGCTAGAGTTTTTTTATTGCTCATACCACAACAAAAAGACAGCTCTGATACAGAGATTCATACAAATACAAATTTCCAGGTATCACTTTGATTCCATTGAATAAGGTATTCAGGGACAAAATTCTAAGATTCAGTATTTGAATGGCTCTTTAGTTAATGCTGATTCAGTTCTGGTTCTGAAAAATGCAGGCTGGAAACCCTGGACTCGATGCTTCAGATATATCACTGCCATGAACTGCTGTGCCTCCTGGCTGATTTGGAGAAGGGCTGTCCAACTCTGATGCTAATATATTCCTCTCTTTCTCCTCCCCACCAGGTTCATTAACTAGTGAAAACTCAAGCCAAGTGAACAAACTGGACCTCTATGTTAAGAGCCATGTGTAGACAAGAGTCAATGGAAGGAATGTTTGCAGGAGTCCCCACTCTACCAGGGTCTGGCTTTGGGAGGTTGGCTAACAACTTCCTGTAACTTCATTTACTTGTAGAGAGCACACTTTCCAATTGTGCCTTGGGAAACCCTAAGTTTTCTAAGAAAGGTACAAAGGGGCTATTACGGAATATACTTATTTATTTTCAGTTTGTTCTATGTATTCCGCTTCTGACGTGAGTACCACAAGGGCAGTGTCTTCATCTGTTTTCTTTTGCTATAACAGAATAGCACAGATTGGGTAAATTATAAACAATGGAAGTTTAATTTGGTTCAAGGTTCTTGAGGCTGGGAAGTCCAAAAGCAAGGTCCTGGCATCTGATAAGAATCATTCCATGGTGGAAGGTGGACTGAGCACACAAGACAGAGAGAGGAACCAGGGGCTGAACTTACTTTAAGAGATGGGGCCCAATCTCTTATTAAGCCCCACCTCTTAACACTGTTGCATTGGAAATTAGGTTCCCAGCATGTGAATTTGGGGGAGCCACATTCAAACCATAGCAGGCAGGGATCTTTTCAATTTCGTTTCCCTCTGTGTTCTCAGCTTCTAGAACAGTTTCTAGCTCTTAGGAAACTTTCATTAAGTAGTTTTAGAGTGAATTAATTTTTAAAATGTATTAGACTTTTAAGAGGTTTTTACCAAGGGTTCTGTTATTAAATATTATGTTGAAAGCCTCTCAACTATAGCAGTATTGTTCAAACCCAAGGCCACAGACAAACTACATCAGAATTACCCAAGGAACTTAAGATGTAGTTTCCTGAGATGTTCCTGAAGGGGTTGTTTCAGTGAGCCTGGGAATTTGTATAGTGTGTTTATGATTATTACTATAATGATTGATGTTATTCCTGTAGTGATGGCTGTTTTGAATTTGCAAGGTTTAAATGCACTTGATGATTGCTAAAGTTTCTCCCTGCACTTACATCCTAACAAGATGGTTCTGGTGAGAAAAATAAGCTGAGACTTCACCTAAGTGGCCCAGAGATTCCTTCCTTTCAAAATCTGGCTCTTTTCACAAGGAGTTGCTATATTGCCTCAGAAGAGTTTGCTTCCTCGCTTTAGGGATGGGGGAAAAGAAATCCTCTAAAATAATTTCAGTGCTTTGGAATTTTTTTTTTTAAAGGCAAGCAGAAGTGGGGGACTTCACATTCCTCTTGGGACTCTGAGATTTCTCCAGGATAGTAGACGTTTTGTTTATTAAAATGTCTTAGGTGTGCTTTTCCTTTGTGGCAGGCAGTATGGATTAGGCAGCAAAGAAAGTAGACAGATTTTCTGCTACACAGAGCTTACAGTCTGGTAGAGGAGACAGATAGTAGATAAACAATGGCATCAATAAGGGTTTAAATTACTATCAAGACCAATCCTTATTTGGGAATATGACAGTTGGAAGAGGGGAATTAAGTATTTATTCTTAGTGTTTCTTGTGTGAACTATATTTTAGAATAACCAAAAAGCCCAAGGTGATCAAGGAAAGTTTATTTTTGTTTGTGAAAGAATTCTTAACAATAAAGGAGAAAGTAGTGATAGAATCCACAAATCACTATTTTATTTCCCTTAAATAAATAATGAATGCAGGTTACACTCACCAATGAGTGGAGCCATTGAAAGGAAAGTTAGTAGGGAAGTTGGCAATGAGGGAATTAAGCTGTCACATTTCTACTGTTGCCTAGCATTTATTGTCTCTGTATTCTGGCAGCACTGTGCTCCCTCCAAGGATTTTAGGGGAGAATTTGTTTCTTGCCTCTTTTAGATTCTCAGTTGCTGCCCTGGTGTTTCTTGGCTTGTGGCTACATCACTGCAGTCTGTATCTTCATTTTCCTAAGGCCTCTGTGTTTCCGTTCCAAACTCCCTCTGCCTCTCTCCTATGAGAATATATATGATTGCACATACAGTTTAACAAGATATCTAGGGTAAATTCTTCTTCTTAAGATGCTTAGGTGAATCACATCTTTTGCCATATAAGGCAATATTCATAGAATTGATGATTAGGATATGTTCACATCTTTTTGGCGGCTGCCATTCACTCCACCACATGTGTCTTCTGGTGTGATGCACCGTGAAGCACATAGCCTCACTTTCGATCTTTCCTTGACAGAAAAGCTTTTTTGTGTTTAACAAAATCCCTAGCTTATAATTATTTATAGAAAATATTGGAGATAGAGGAATAAGTGAAAAAATCCAGGCATAGTGGCTAGCTCCTGTAATCCCAGGGCTTTAGAAGGCCAAAGCGGGAGGATCACTTGAGACCAGCCTGGGAAACCTAACAAGACCCAATCTCTAAAAAAAAAAAAAAAAATTTCTCTTTATGAAGGCCGGGCGCGGTGGCTCAAGCCTGTAATCCCAGCACTTTGGGAGGCCGAGGCAGGTGGATCATGAGGTCAACAGATCGAGACCATCCTGGTCAACGTGGTGAAACCCCATCTCTACTAAAAATACAAAAAATTAGCTGGTCATGGTGGCGCGTGCCTGTAATCCCAGCTGCTCGGGAGGCTGAGGCAGGAGAATTGCTTGAACCCAGGAGGCGGAGGTTGTGGTGAACCAAGATCGCGCCATTGCACTCCAGCCTGGATAACAAGAGCGAAACTCCATCTCAAAAAAAAAAAAAAATTAAAATTAAAATTAAAATGCTGCCTAATTAGAAATGTAAAAAGAGATCAATAAATGAAATTACTTTCTCATCGGGTAAACACAAAATGTGGAATGTTCTACAGGACAACTGGCTTTTTTTTTTTTTTTTTTTTTTTTTTTTTAACTAATCGATGGCATGGAAAGCGAGCTCTTCTAGATTACAAGATTTAAAGACATAGCAACTAAGTTTTGTTGTGGACCCTATTTGAATACTAATTAGAGAAAAGCAACTCTAAAAAGACATCTTTGAATCCATGGAGGCATGTGATTTACAACTGGGTTTTAGTTGGTACCTAGGAATTGGAATGAATTTGACTAGCAGGGACCGTGGAATTGCAGTTGTGTCGAGCACTTCTTGTGTCCTGTATCACATCCTCAGTCCACATTTTCATCCTAGCTGTTGCAGCTCCCCCTAGTGTTGCGCAGGTAAAACCTGATGTCGCCTCCCCTAAACCTTACCACACACCACTCTTTCTGCTCGGGGTGCCTCTGTTCCCCTATGGGACACCTGTGGGGATCGTTCTGGCTGCTTGATCTCTTTCTGAAGCATTGCATTGCAAATCTGGGAGTGTAAGAGTTAACGCCCTGCGGGGTGATCCCGGACTATGGGGTAGGAGAACCGGTGGATAAATACTTCCCATTGTGGTCACTCAATAAATGACCTAAATTGTATTTTACTGCTCCTCTGAGAATCCTCAGCAGAACCCAGCCCAGTGTGCCCACGGAATTGGTTCTCCGAGAATGCATCCTTTCACTCTTCTCAGCCCCATGTTCCTTGGATCACTTCCCAAAATAAAAACTTGCATGCAAGCCCTTGTTTCAGACTCTACTTTTAGGGGGAACCCAGGCTGAGATAGTGGTTTAAAGGAAAAAAAAACTATCAGGCTGGGTGCAGTGGCTCATGCCTAGAATCCCAACACTTCGGGAGGCTGAGGCAGGTGGATCACCTGAGGTCAGGAGAGTTCAAGACAAGCCTGGGCACCATGGTAAAACCTGATCTCTTCTAAAAATACAAAAATTAGCTGCGAGTGGTGGCACATGCCTGTAATCCAAGCTGTTCGGGAGGCTGAGACAGGAGAATTGCTTGAACCCAGGAGGCAGAGGTTGCCCTGAGCTGAGATTGTGCCACTGCACTCCAGCCTGGGTAACAGAGGGAATCTTTCAATAATAATAATAATAATAATAAAATAGCTGATCATTTTAAAGACATGAATATTGAAGTAATTAGATGTAAAATGACATGATGCCTGAGTTTCAAGTATTTCACTAATATCAAAGAAAAAAGAGAAGAAAGAGCTAGATGAAACAAATGTAAATTTATGATGACTGTTGAATCCGAGTATTGAGTACATGGGAGAGTATTGTTGAGTACTTTATAATTTGTTGTAACAAAACATTTAAATGGTTGAAAGTATTACAAGGTCTGTGAAATAGAGGAACAGACTGCTTTGAAAATACATGCTAGGGGACCTAGTCTAGGTGGGAGTCAAAAAAGACTTTTCTGATGAAATGGCTTTTAAGCTGTGGCTTAAAGGACAAAATGGACTTTTCAGACCCCTTCTCCTAAGACACTTAAGGTACCTTTGTGAATCTGGCTATAGTTTTAGAATTACTTCTGCAGTCTTGCTTAGAACACACTCAGGGCTTTCCAGGTCTGGTTCTGTTCTTAGCACTTACTGCTTTTAAATGGCTCATTTCCCCTGTATTGAGTATCTGCTGTGGATGGCAAATCATTTTGTGTGAAATATATTCATTCACCTGTAGACGCCTTACTGTATCTCCAGGTGACTTTTTGAAACGTGACTATTTCTTTTCTTTGTTGTAAATGATAGAGAGGAAATAGGAGGGCTATTTTAGGGTAGTCCAAAGTTGAACAAACTGCCTGGTAAACATGATTGAATAACTACCTTCCTTGGCTATTTGCGACATCAAAATGCCTAGATCTATTTGATGCCAGCAGATTCAAGCCAGGTTCTCTGTGCTGTCATTTTTGTGCTTTAAATGAAGCTGTGGGGAGAAACATTTCCCCTATTAGAGCACATTCATCCTCTATGCCCAACAGACAAAAGAAGATTTCATAGATGCATAGCTGACTGGGTTAAGAGAATGCATTTTGCCTATAATTTCAGTAAATAACCAGTCAAGTCATTCTTTTTGACTTGATTTGCTTTGTATTGCCTTAGTTACAGCAGTTTTCTCCGTTAACATTGACATTTAATTCCCAATGCTTATTGATACTTACCTTCACTATCATGCAGTATTACATTGCATATTTAACTTGCTTTGTGTATCACAAAGGGCTTTTATAACCATATCTCATTTAGCCCTCATAGTAACCTTGTGATGTTTTTTCTTACTTTCCTTCCCTTTTTTCCTTCCTCCTTTTCTCCCATCCATCCTCTTTGCCTTCCCCTCTTTTTTCACTGCCTCACCTTCTCTCCTCTTCCATTCCTTTTCCTTCTTTCCTTTCATTCCATCATTCATTATTCTTTCTCTCCCTCTCTCCTTCCTTTGCCATCACCCTTTCTACCTTTCTTAATTGTAGCAAATACTTTTTAAAGGTTAGCTTGCAAGTTTGATAGCTTGAGTTCAAATTCCCGTTGTGTCATTTCCTGTCTGACCTTAGGTAAGTTATTTGAGCTTTAAGCTTGAATTTGTCCATTGATAAAATGGGCATAATAATAGTGCACTTTCACAATGCAGTAAGTCCTCATTTGTTTACTGGGCTCACTCTCTGACAGATGGAAAGCAATCAAAACTGTTTTCTGTTATTGTTAGTCCCGTTACTTATTACACAGATACAGAAATGACTGTGACCAATGTAATTAACATTCCCCCAGAGTTTATAATAGGCCTATCAAGGAAACAGAGGCATGCAGCTACTAAGTGGCAGAACCAGGGTTTCAATTTGGACCTTGTTGTTTTCAAGGTAAGACCCTTCTTCACTACGCAGCTTAATGCTTTAGACAAAAAAGTATCAGTCAGTCAGGGTTCTTTAGTTTTGTTTTGTTTTTGGAAAGTAGTCCCGGGATTTGTTATAATTTTATGTTGGTTTTTTTTTTTGAGATGGAGTCTCACTCTGTCGCCCAGGCTGGAATGCAATGGTGCGATCTTGGCTCACTGCAACCTTCACATCCTGGGCTCAAGCAACTCTCGCCTCAGCCTCCCGAGCTGCTGGGATTACAGGCACCTTCAACCACTCCTGGCTAATTTTTGTATTTTCAGTAGAGATGAGGATTCCCCATCTTGGCTAGGCTGTTCTTGAACTCCTGACTTCGTGATCCACCTGCCTTGGCCTCCCCAAGTACTGGGATTACAGGCGTGAGACACTGTGCCCAGCCAATTCTACATTGTTATTGTAGCTATATCTGTGTCTCTAAAAAGAATTCCCTAATTATCAGATATGCAGAACTTGTCTTGCCCTTCAGGTGTTTGATACCTAAGAAAGAATAATTGAGTCAGTTATATTTTTATAATTGAATATAATTTAACATCTGTCTTTGCTATCTGCCTATTGTCTAAAAAAATTTGATTCAAAATAATGCTTTTGAATCTGTTTATTTAATATAAGGCTATGTTGGAAAAATCCATAATATCACATCATTGCTACTTGCTTGAGTGACAGATGACTGCCTTATTCCTTCAACAGGAAAAGTGGATGAGACTATTTAGAATCAGAGAATATCCTGATGATTTTGTAAATTATGGCAACCACGTAGCATGATTCTAGCCCAAACCTCTTGTTCAATAAAAGTGCTTCCTCTGGCAGCGTCCTAATAACCTGTGGGTTGTGGGGTATGTGTCCCATTGCCACGTTCGCACTGTGGTTGCACTGTACAAATGAATATTTATACATGCAAATCACTATTTGCTTAAATTTTTATGCACTCACCAAGTATAACACAGCAGTTAAGAATGGGTAACTTATAGCTGCCAAAACCTCTGCTTTGCCCTTTGCTAGTTACATGAATTTTCTGAGCCTCAGTTTCTCATCTGTAAAATTAACAACGGGTAATGACTTCATGGTGTTACTGCAAGAATTAATGAGAAGTTCAAATAAAATATTTTGGATAGAGTTTGTTTTATAGGAAAAATTTATCATTATTCTTCTTCTATTTCTTAAACATTTTTGAATACCTCATATATACTGAACAAAGGTCGAGTACTGGAGATGCAAAGGTGAATAATACCCTGTTTAGTTACCTTCAGAGTTCATAGAAGATGGTATAAAAATATATTTTCAGGCCGGGCGCGGTGGCTCAAGCCTGTAATCCCAGCACTTTGGGAGGCCGAGGCGGGTGGATCACGAGGTTAAGAGATCGAGACCATCCTGGTCAACATGGTGAAACCCCGTCTCTACTAAAAATACAAAAAATTAGCTGGGCATGGTGGCGCGTGCCTGTAATCCCAGCTACTCAGGAGGCTGAGGCAGGAGAATTGCCTGAACTCAGGAGGCTGAGGCAGGAGAATTGCCTGAACCCAGGAGGCGGAGGTTGCGGTGAGCCGATCGCGCCATTGCACTCCAGCCTGGGTAAGAAGAGCGAAACTTCGTATCCAAATATATATATATATATATATTGAGATAGCAAGTCAGGATTATGGAAAAAAATGATTGGTGCTCAAAGTTTCCCAATTCACACAGTTGCAGCAATATATGTCAAAAATATAGTCTGACAAGGCATTTAATTTTGCCCTGCGTATTTCAGTAACTGATTTCAGATCTGACCGTTTCCCTTGAGGTTCAGTGTCTGATGCTTCCATTTATTTCAAAGAATTATCTTTCAAACAATACTCTATAAAAGTTGTATGTTAGAACATTATCAAGTAACCTAATGCAATTAGAGCTCAACTTTGCTGATGTGATCAGTGTAAAATCTCTACCCTTCGAATATAACACAGAATAATTAATAGTTAAACTCCACTGGATTTTTCAAATTAGATTCCATGTTATTTTAGCTGAGTAGGAACTTTACAGAGCTTTGGGCACTCAGAAAATGTAAGCAATTGAAAAAAGAGAACAGAGACTGACAGCGTTACCAAAAAGCAATCAAATTTGAAATTTAGCAGAAACTTGACAGTCACATATTGTTATGATACCACTTACTATCAAATCAATACTAGCCATAAACTGGGTTTGTTAGTTATTACAGCCTCTTCATCCTGTGTGGAGGTCAAATGGGGAAGAAAAAAAGATGGTCATAAACCAAAGACTCAGAAGGGCATATGCCAGCTTTGCTGAAAAATATTTGCTGGCTTCAGAGCATAGCAATACACATCCTCCCAATTAACAGTGTCTTTCCCTCATCAGCAATGCTAGTAGAAGAAGCCACGTGTTCTAGTTTATCTGTTTGTAAATTAGAGAATATTGGGAAATTATCCTGTACTTTAAAGATAAAACCAAAATGGCTTAACCAATCTGGGTTGATGGTTCAGTTTCTTTTTTCCTTTTACTTTCTTTTAGAGACAGAGTCTCACTCTGTCACCCAGGCTGGAGTGTACTGGCATATTTATAGCTCACTGCAGCCTCCAACTCCTGAGCACAAATGATTCCCCCACTTCAGCCTCCCGGGTAGCTCAGACTACAGGCACATGCTCTGATAATTTTATTTATTTATTTGTACACATGGGGTCTCGCTTTGTTGCCAAGCTGGTATCCAACTCCTGGCCTTCAGCAATTCTCCTAGTTTGGCCTCTCAAAATGCTGGGATTATAGGTATGGGCCACAATGCCAGGCTTCAGTTTCTTCTAAGTGGAAACACAGTTTAAGTGAAATACAACATGAGAAATTTGAAGTCAATTCATCTGATAAGCCAAGTAATTTATGGAAATGATCCATCTGTGCAACAAAGAACAGATAACAAGTTACACTGGATATTTTCTGTTTTCCAGGATAAACAATCAGTGGATCTTTTCCCCAGTGCTGGTTTGCTTATCTCCTTGCTTCCTAACATCACCTTCGTTGCCTGAATCCTTTCCTCTATCTTAAATGATCAATTTTTATCTTTTATCCAGCTAATCTGAGCAGTGTAGTGCCAGTGTACTTTTCCAGACTAATCTTCCAGCTATTCTCATTCCACTCATCCTGCTTTCCGGCTTTGTAGGATTTTTGCTTCCCCTGATCACCTTTTACTGTGATCACACTTTGACATTGACTATCACTCTCTGTCTTGCCTATTTTTACTGTGAAACAAAGTCTTACTCATTCTCCTTCAAGCCCCATTGCTAACATTCCCTCCTCTATGAGGCCTTGGCTACTGTCTGTCTACAGGTAACCCATCCCTTCAGTATTCACATTATCCTACAATTCTTCATGTGGTTTGTGTCTGAACTCCATGAGGAGCAGGACGTAATCTCATTCCCTTTTGTATTTCTGGGACCCAGCATAGGACAGGCACAAAGTAGGCATTTTATAGATATTTGCTGGACACTGGGCTGCTGTCTATGGTGGTTACCCTCTTGCACAAAGACATGTAGCCAAGGCGCAGGGCACTAAAATCCAGCTCATGACCATATGTATCTTGGTTTAGGCCGGTTTCAGCCCTAAGGAGGAGCACCTGTTTTGTAATTTCTTTACCCAGGAGGGCCCCTTTATGCAATTTCCATAGGGACATAATATGTGCTAATAACTGACCTTGTTGAATGGGTGTATAAAGAAACAAGTGAATCAAGTTCCCCATAATCCTCTACAGCTATTAATATTACAAAACAAACAGAGAAAAAGATGCAAAAGTAGCTTTTTCACAAGACTAAAATCATCTAATGCACTTATCAAACTATCAAATTTAGCAGGTAACTGCTCACCTCTATATGCTATTCAACTTCTGTTTGACTAATTCTGTGAATAATAAATCCTCACATTTGCATCTTGGGTTGGATAATTCTGTTGGCAGTGGCATCTGAATAGCATTATTCTGAATGCAAGCATTGTTTATGACTGATTTTTTTTATGTTGGGACTCTCCATCTTTTTCTGTCTTACACATTAGTGGCACCTCTTGGACATTCTGTAGGGATACTGAAATGTGTCTGCAAATATTTCATGGTATATTATGCAAGCATCTTCGTGCTCTGTTGTAAAAAAGGATGGTCCTAAGATCTTAATTCTATGAGTTGTTATAATTAAAAAAAATCACAATTTCTAGGTGGAAGTCAGGCTGTTCTAGTTGATTTAAAAGTATTTTTTCTAGAGAGAACTTCTTCTAGCATGTTGAAAATTCTAAATCCCATGGTATAATACCTCCCCAGAAATTATCAGCAGACCAGAAGGTAATATGGGATATGATCTCATTCATTCAACCATTCATTCACTCATTCAGTTACTAAAAAATTATTTATATTTCTCTAGTGCTTAATATAATGCTTAACATATAGTAGATAATGAATATGTGTTGATTTGAATTTATTGATATATGTATTTTTTCATTCTTTTATCAATATGTATGGGGCTGCTACGTCAGGCCATACATTATGTGATCAATGCAGGTACAGTTTCTTGGCCTGTGAAAGCATTACCCCAATGTCTGTCTTCGTGCCCACATGGTATTCATCCTGAGTGTGTCTCTGGATCCAAACTCTATCTGTGGTTTCTGTAACTGCATTGATTGCCAATATATTTCTAGGACTTAATACAATGCTTAAAATAATTGATATATTTTATAGTTTCCTCTCTGAATGACAGTAGGCCCTTGGAGGCATTTAATGAGTGATTCTTAATCCTGGCTACACATTAGAACCACCAGAGGTGCCTCTTAAAAATATCTACACCTGGCCCCTAACCTAGACCAATTAAATCAACATCAGTGAAGGTAAGACCCAGGAATAGCTACATTTTAAACCTCCCCAGGGTATTGTGAGCTGCAGCCAACACTGAGAATGACTGAGTGATTCAGTGCACTTTTTATGTCACCAGTACATCACTGCTCTAGGTCGAATTCTGTCCCTCGCAGATTTATAGGTCGAAGTCCTGACCCCCAGCCCCTCAGAATGTGATCAAGTTAAAATAGGACATTAGAAGGAGTTCTAATCTAATATGACCTATGTCCTTAAAAAAAGGAGTTTGGATCCAGAGACACACATAGAATGAACGCCCTGTGAACACAAAGACAGAGACTGGGATGATGCTGCCACAGGCCGAGGAACGCCAAGGCAAACCCACAGAAGCCAGGAGAGAAGGACGGAACAGAGTTCTCCCTTGATGTTTTCAGAAGGAATCAACCCTTGCAATACACCTTTATTTTGGACTTGTAGCCTGCAGAATGATTAGAAATTTCTTTATTTTATTATTTTTGTAGAGACGGAGTTTCACCATGTTGCCTAGGCGGGTCTTGAACCCTTGAGCTCAATCAACCTGCTGGCTTCAGCCTCCCAAAGTGCTGGAATTACAGGCGTGAGTCACTGTACCCTGCCAATTTCTGTTTTTTAGGCCTCCCCATTCCCTGTCTGCATGGTACTTTGTCATAGCAGCCCAAGTGAACAGTACAATCAGTGCCTTTATAAATGCATTTTTTAAAGGGCTAACCTTAAAATGTTCTGCTTCCTTCAGTCCCCATTCCTTTCTGAAAATGGGCCAGCTCCCGTCTCTGAGCCCCGCCCAGGTTGCTATCTCTCTGCTTCTTCCAAGGTGGGCTTATCTTTACTGAGAGTCAGAGTGTTGAAACATACATGACCAGCCCACCCGGAGCCAGAGACTTACAGTCTGACTCTGTGATGAATAATCAATGTGCGATAATTCCACTTGCCAAGCAAAGCTCGGCGTCGACAGTGGCTGCTTCTGGGAGATCGATAAAGTACTTGAAAACACTTGTTTCAGTGGCTCTTTAAATTCCGCATCATCATTTGATTTGCTCTGATAAAATTCAAGTCTTGCCTCTTTAAGTTATTGTTTTAGCAAATTCAATTTACAATTACTTTCAATATGAAAAGCTTAAGAGATTCAGTTTAATGCCTTATTAGCTGTAAAATCAACTGCCGTTTCGACCACCACGCGGTGTGAGGAGCAGTAAAAAGACTTTGGTTCTTGGCCAAGCTTTCCCTCTGAGCTTCTTACCAGCGATAGCTTCTTCCGTTGTGGAGCTATCCTCAAAATACCTGCCTTCCAAACTCCTAGTCATTGGACCCAAATTCAAATTACATTTCCCTCCCATGTCAGGGATTTCTGGGGTAAAAATAAGCTACTTTAAAAACAGATTGCTCTCATCAGTGAATTTTTGTTTATCAAATGTGATCCATGCAACAGGCACCTTTGACAACTTGCCATGGTGCAGATTTTATTTTTAAATTGTGGGACTAAATGCCCATTACAGAAAGTTAGCCTGATTAGAGTGGGGTTTTGGGGAGCGAGAATTTATTACTGTATTGTTTGAATCATTTATAATAATGTACTTTTGTGTCTCTGGATAACTACAAATTAGTAGTGAAGAAAAACTTCACTGTGGGAAACGTAAAAGACCTTCTTACTGTGATGTGCAAAGATCTGTAAGAGCTCTCCAGCACCTGCTGCTTGGACCTCCTCTTCAGTCACTCACTGTAGTTCATTGCCCTGCGCGCGTCCTTGCTTCCCCTATGTGTAGAAGCCTAATGACACATCATGGCCTTTGTATCTACAGATAGAATGCTGCTCCCTCACATTTTTGCCTGGCTGTCATCTCTTCTTCTGATTAAATGTCATGAAACTAGTAAAGCCTTCTTTAGTCATCTTCTCCTCCCTGTCCACCTCAGTCACACCCTGTTCCTTCATCTTGTTTTGTTTTTATTACAGGATTCACTTCTTTGTGTGTGAAATTATTATTTATTTTTCTGTTTTCTAATTGTCAATCTTGCCCCTCTCTGCCCTCAGATGTGAGAAGGTAAACCTTGTGGGAGAAGGGACCTTGGTCAATGTTCACCTCTGTTTTTCCAGTGCCAATTGATGGGCACAATCTTGGCATTGAATGAATAGTTGTGGGTGAATAAATGACAGAAACAGTGCTTTACTTAGTTCTGTGTAACAGACTACCTGCAAACTAAGTAGCTAAAAACAAAAACTATTTCTACTTTGCCTGGATTTCCTGGGTGGCAAACAGTTCTACTATCTGGCCTGGGTGGACTCTGTTGGGACGATTAGGATGCCTGGCTTCTCTACCTACATATTTTTCCATGCTAGGCTTCTTCAGGCATGCTGGTTTACGAACATGAGAGCTGACCAGGTGCAGTGGCTCATGCCTGTAATCCCAGCACTTTGGGAGGCTGTGGTGGGTGGATCACCTGAGGTCGGGAGTTTGAGACCAGCCTGACCAACATGGTGAAACTCCATCTCTACTATAAATACAAAATTATCCAGGCATGGTGGCTCATGGCTGTAATGCCAGCAACTCAGGAGGCTGAGGCAGGAGAATCATTTGAACCGGGGAGGCAGAGGTTGGGAGGTTGAGGTGAGCCAAGATTGCAGAACTGCACTCCAGCGTGGGAAACAAGAGTGAAATGCCGTCTCAAAAAAAAAAAAAAAAAAAAAAAAGAACATGAGAGCAGCAGAAGTTGCCAGCATCTAGCATCTTAAGAAGGCCTAGGCTTTGGGACATACACAAAGTCATTCTTCCCAGATTCTGTTGATCAAAGGAAGCCATAAGGCCAGACCAAATTCAAGCACATAGAGCAATAATATTTGGCCTCTTGAGAGTGGTGGCAATGGAGCATGGGGCCAAGGATGGGATTCATTAGGGGTTATTATTATTATATAGTGATCTGCCCCAAGCCCCAAGTGATATATATTTTTACAAAAGCTCACTCTGACCTAATGAGTGTCAGGTTTTAGAACATAAGATTCATATCTTATATATTCATATCCCAGACATTTGCATTTGTGCTGCCTGTCATAGAACCCTGCACACTATAAACAATAAATGCCTCCTTGGTTTTAGTGTTGATACTGTACTTATATTGCTGTATAAATTTTTATGTTTACACACACATCAGTGAATGTGCAGGGATTCTCCAAAGACCTTAGTACCTCATTTCAAGAAAATGGGAGTGAATTCTGGAATAAATTATATTGATTTTAATTCAGACATTTAAATTTGTTTTGTCTATTGCTTTTGCAGTTGAAGAATTGATCTCAAGGCAGACAGAGAAAAAATAAATTGGTTTTATTGAATTCACAGTGACCTGATAAAAAAAATAGTTGTTATAAGAGAAATGGTCTTACTTCCTATTTTGTTACAGATTTTTTCCCTTCAAAAATTTATTGGTTTAATATTGTAAGTGAAGACCATGAATTTTATTTAGCATTGTGCAGGATGATTTGGGGGCAGTTAGAAAGCACATATCTTGGAATATTTCTTACTCAGATGATTGTAAAGCTTATTTTGATCAAGAAGCCACCTGAACAAACAACAGTCCAAAGGTCTGTAAGACAATTCACACTGGTACAGATTTAGGTCATGACTTCCTGAAAAAAAGATGAAATGTTAGTTACTATTCAAATTACTTTCTTAAAACAAAATGAAGCATTCGAGTTTGACTTAGAAAATTACTAGACTACAGAAGGGAATAGAGTAGAAAGCAAAAATCACCTGATGTCTTTAAACTTCATCTTGAGTGTTTACAATTCAGAAATAACATTCAGTGTTCAGTTAAAATGTGAATTTCTCCGTTTGTACACAGGAGAGGAATAGATTTGGGTATACTTTTTGATAACCTTTTCACTATCCAAACGGCTGCTACTTACTATCTGAAATTAGGAACCAAAGAGATTTGGGATAACATAGCCTCCCTTGTTATCTGAGGTTACTGTGCAAACTCCCAATAACTGAGAATGGAGTTGGACAGCAAGAGGTACCTGGCTATAGGTTATCTGTGCTCTTAAATGACATTGGTAACCCTCTGATCCCATTGTCTATAGTGTTTGTAAGTTACTCTCCTCACTTAAAAATATATTGTGAAAGGAAGATTGCAGCTGGAGAGCATAGTTTGTCAGTCTCTCTAAATTCCCGCATAAAACCAGAGCAACTAGACAGCAAAACCCTCACACAATGTTGAGTACAAGACCACGTCACAAGGTCTCTTTACAAACTCCATATCCTCTCCATGGGGTGAAATGTGTGTAAACAAGTAATAAACGTGGTGTGATAATGTTCTGTTCTGCCTTCCACTGAGATAAGATCAGAGTATAGGGAGTTCCTTAAAGACTTCTTGGAGCTTTGAAGAGTATTTACAAAGAAAAATGACATAGTAGCCACTTAGGAGGCAACTTTCACACATTCAGTATTGCCCACATGCTTCGTATGTTTAGTTTACTCATTCAAACATCTTTTCACTTGTCAAACTTTGTTTGCATGGTCAGTATAATACTAGTTGTGCATACCTGGTGTGAAGGTTTAAGATTTGCTTTTACTTTTGTAAGATCAATTATGGATCTTTTAGGATTATGGGTGATCTTACAGATACATCAACGTGGATATAAAGGCTACTGAATCTAATCTTTAGTTAAAGTTGGTTTTGTTCTTTGTCTACTCAAATCTGACTTTACTTTTAAACAATGTTTTTCAACCAAGGGCACCATACACACAAATAATTGCAATTATTCCATGTTTAGGTGAAAAGGTAGGCTAGACAATGGTTAAGCCCATTAGTCTTATCTTTGGCCCTTGTTATACTTTATCTTATGTGAGCTAGAGTTTAAGAGACAGCTTGTATTATTTCTTTATAATACAAGTAATTCATGTTAATTTCAGAAAAAAATATAGAATACATACTAAGAATGAGCTAAAAGATTACCCAGGTTTCCAAATTGTTGTTGTTATCATTGTTTTTTTAGGAATTGTTCTCATTCGCTTCCCTGAAGTGCAGTGGCATCCTCTTAGCTTCCTGAAACCTTGAGCTCCTGGGCTTAAGTGATCCCCTCGCCTCAACCTCCCGAAGTGTTGGGCTTGCACACCTGGCCTCATTTTCCACTTTTTGATAATGATTACTATTAATGTTTTAGTATTTATGTTCTTCCAGAGTTTTTAATGGAAATATATAGTTTTACCAAAATGAGATAATAATTTATATTTGGTTTTTTTACTTGACTTTTTCTTTTTAAAGTTTCAATAAATAATGCTATGCAGCTTTTTTTAAAAAATGGTTTCACAGTATTTTATTGTATGGATACGCCATAATAAATTAACTGATTACTTATTGTTAAATGTTTTGATTGTTTCCAAAATATTAAAGTTTTTTCCTTTCAAGGTTGCAGTGAGCCAAGATCACACCATTGCTTTCCAGCCTGAGCAACAAGAGCAAGACTCCGCCTCACCAAAAAAAAAAAAAAAAAAGTTGTAATAAAAAGCTGCACATTTATTTTGGCGAATTCATCCAATTGCTTAGCTAAGAGTAACTAACAGACATGAAATTTATGGGAAAAATATGCATTTTAATGTTTTCAATCAGATTACCGAAGGCCCTTCAAACTGTACCATTTTATCTCTTGTTATGGTGCCCTTTTATTCACACCTTTACAAGTAATTTTTTTTAATTGTTATTTTAATGTTCATTTGCTTAACTGTTATTAAAGTTGAACATTTTTGTTTATATTTATTGTATACTAGTAAACTAAAGGAGAAGTTCATAGTAAATGAAATGAAAAGAGTTTAATTAAATTAGGCCAAGGAGAGCTTATTGACTGGTCCCTCTCCCAGTGATTTAGTATATAAATAGAAGGCTTTTAAAATAAACTTCGGTTTACTTATGTTGAAATAATATGCTGCTTTGGAAAAAGAATTCAGTAGCCCCTATGTACTGAAAAACAAAAAAATGTTTGAGGCACATTGTCAAGTGTCTCAATACTTAACATAAAAAAGTCACAAGGTACAACTTAAAAAGTGTTTTTAAAATGAAATTTGTTTACGTATTTGAAAAGTTAATTTTATTATATACTTTATGTACTTATTGAAGTGAAAAATGTGCAAAAGGTTATCTGTGATGATTCCCTCTCACCTCTACCCTAGTCATTTCCTTCTCTTCCCTGCAGGGTATCAGATTTTGAGGTTTTAAAAAAAATAATTTTGGTGTTATTTCATGCATTTTTAATAAAAATTGATTCATACAATACACAGTGTTCTGGTGCTTGCATTTTTCATTTGACAATATAACTTTCAGACCTTGTCACCTAAAGATTTCCTGACTTGTCTTTTATGGCCCCAAAAAGTTCTGTTATATGGATGCAACATTTGCTAGTCTCCTAGTAATGGGCATTACAATTTTCTCTGAACCTTTGCTAATACTAAAAAAGAATGCTGAGATTGACACACACACACACACACACACTCACACATGTATGCATATATAATTTGAAAGTGGATTTAAAAAAATGTCTGAAAGCTTCAACAACAAACAAGGACCACCTCCATGGGATTGGGGAAACTGGGTGTACCAGGTAAGAATTGACTGTTTATTTAATGCACTGTTTTGATTGTCCAGGCTGGAGTGCAGCGGCATGATCCGGGCTGACTGCAACCTCCGCCTCCTGGGTTCAAGGGATTCTTCTGCCTATGCCTCCTGAGTAGCTGGGACTACAGAAATGCATCACCACACCTGTCTAATTTTTGTATTTTTAGTAGAGAAGGAGTTTCACCACGTTGGCCAGGCTGCTCTCAAACTCCTGACCTCAGGTGATCCACCCACCTTGGCCTCCCAAAGTGCTAGGGTTACAGGTGTGAGCCATCACATCCAGCCTGAATTTTCAAATTATAAACTAGTACAGCCATTATGGAAAAACAGTATGGAGGTTCCAAAAAGAATTAAAAATAGATCTACAATATGATCCAGCAATCTCACTACTAGGTATATAAACAAAGGAAATGAAATCAGCATGTCAAAGACATATCTATACTCACATGTTCACTGCCGCACTATTCAAAATAGCCAAGATATGGAATCACCCAAGTGTGAATCAATAGATGAATGGATAAAGAAAACAGGTACAAAATGGAATACTATTCAGCCTTAAAAAGAAGGAAATCCTGTCGTTTGTGACAACATGAATGAACCTAGAGGCCATCATGTTAAGTAAAATAAGCCAAGCACAGAAAGACAAATACTTCATAATCTCATTCATGTGTGGAATCCAAACAGGTGATCTCGTAGAAGTAGAGATTAAAATAGTAGTTACCAGGGGTCTTGGGGGTAGTAAGGCTATGTTGGTCCAAAGACATAAACTTTTAGTTAGACAGGAGGAGTGAGTTCAAGTGGTCTATTGTACTCACTAAAAGAATAGATTCTCACCACAAAGAATTATAAGTATTTGAGGTAATGCATGTGTTAATTAGCTCAATTTAGCCATTCCACAATGTATACATATTTCAAACATCATATTGTACACAATAAATATACACAATTTTTGTTAACTAAAATTAAAAAAAATCAATAGATTGAAAAATTAGTGTTTTAGATTCAGAATTATGATGGGGACAGATACATATCTTTGGGAAGTTGGCACTGGAAATAATTTTGGTGGAACATTGCCCACTGCTAAAACCAGTTTTTCCTCCTTTGGAAAATTGTATCTAAAACTACAGGTGCATGCCACCATGCCCCTCTTTTTCTTTTGAATGCTTGATCATCTATGGACAAACATTTCTTCATTTCCCATGAGTAATTGTATGGGTGCTATTTTAAAATGGTGGTGGTGCTGCTGGTGATGCAGATGAATATGTTAGGTCTTTGAGAAAAGAAGAGTTTTTGCCCTTTAGATTCTAAGTCCTAAAAGGAATAAAGCTGAGAACTTGATTCTGTTTTTTTGACTGCCAAATTCCTCAGCTGAAAGCCAAGATGACTGAAAGCTGGAGAGCAAGTAGTTCTGTAGCTGAAGGAATTATATATATGTAGAAATGTAATATATCTCTAACACACTGTCTAGAGGCATATTTGTAAGTCCACAAGTAATCCTTTCCTGTGAAAATAAAGATTAACATGTTTAAGATAATTTATCTCATTACATGTTGACATCAGACTTTTTACTGGATCTTAATATTTTATATTGTAATGCTTGATCTGGTTGAATATTGAACATTAGCGAGTGTAGAAACATTTATGAAAAATGACATAATTTATTTCGTGAAACCAATTCCAAATAAATGAAAACATGGGGTTTGAATTAATTCATCAAGAATATCAATAAGGTGATAAAGCAGAGGCATTTTCATTTCAATCATAATCTTTAAGCTATAGTCACAGAAAAATTACCTATTAAAGCAGCCATATGTGTGATTAATGGGTTGGTAGTGGTACTAATTACTCATTAGAATGCAAGGACTAAAATACCCTAGGACTTGAAAAACCATAACGATTTTTTATTCAAAGGGTTGGCTGGGTCCCAAAGTCTCAATGGGTTTGTATTTTGAGCTATAAGAACATGGTTTTGATCCAAATTGAAAGAGAAATTATTTTAGGAAGATTTTACTTGGTACTAACATAGTGAAACCCTTCTTTTTCATATGCTTATTTAATCAAAAGTTCCCACTTTGAGATCAATAACTAGGTTACCATTTGCCTATATACATTTTAAAAGTTAAATGTTGGAGTTCTGTAGCTGAAGGAATTGTATACAACTACTTCGGGATATATATGTTTTTTTTTTCTTTTTTTTTCTTTCTTTTTTTTTTTTGTTGTTGAGACAGTCTCACTTAGTCACCGAGGTTGGAGTGCAGTGGTGTGATCATAGCTCACTGCACCTCTGACCCTTGGGCTCAAGCGAGTCTCCCCTCTGCCTCTGAAGTAGCTAGGACTACAGGTGCCTGCCACCACACCCCTATTTTTTCTTTTGAATGTTTGGTCATCTACAGACAAACATTTCTTCATTTCCTGGAAGTAATTGTGTGGGTGCTGTTTTACACTGGTGGCCTATGACTGTTTAAATAATAACCAAATTTAAAAATTCATAAATTCAATTGAGCATCAAATTAGCAGCATTAATCATTATTAGAAGATAAATCATGCATGTAAGGATGACTTTCTTGGATTTTAAAAATATTTTCTCCATCATTAACACTGGGCACTGCAGCTTGGAGTGAGGATAGAGATTAGGTAGAAGAAAATCTGCTATTAAGTAAAGATGTGTCTTCTGAAACAAATCTTAAAAATAAGAAACAACTTAAAGGAAGTCAGATTATTTTATGTTTTGGATATCACAGTCATGTTAAAATTCCAAGTATCAACTATAATTTTCACATGAATAACACCATTAATTTTCATAAACTAAAACGACAACAGAAAACCTCACCCCACAAAATACTATCATTTTAATTAAGTGCCGTAGAGATTTGCTATGAATCACAGTGGTGTTTGCTTTTGACGCTGGAGACAGAAAAGACAGCTCAATGCTTTATTTTTCATCAAAAAATAAAAAAGTCAAGAAGGATTCTAAATATATCAAAGAATAATAGTTTAAACACATTGAAACACCAAGATAACATTCTGAGATGTGAGAGAATATTCTCTTGGGAGTGGTGAATCTGGGGAAGGTTTTGTCTGTGTAGGAAAAAGAGGGTTTAGCAATTCTACGACTTCTTGTTTCATGGGGATGGTAGGGATATGTGGCAAAGGCGCCATCACCAACATGCAAGTAAGAAATAGCAGAACAATATGAAACAACTATAGGCATTAACTTGGATGCTTTGCTACTCATAAATCTCATTAAATGTATACTTTTAAATAGGATTTTTTAACATAACAGTTGAACGTGTAGCAAGCCACAGTTCATTCATTCAAATAGGCACCTTATAATTTTATTTATCTATTTTATTTTATTTTTATATTGGTGCAGTTTGACTAAAATAATGTGTCATTTTATAGTGACAGTGGGTCAAGATTTTATTAGTAATAGAAAACGGAAACAATCCTTCTTACACAAGATTGTCAACTCTTGGCCTCTCAAAAAGACTTGTAAAACATTTATTGGTTATGGAAAATTAAATTTGTTAAACCTACTACAGTAACAGAGAACACACCTCACCAAAGTCTTGGTAGCATATGAAAGTAAGAAATTAGGTGAGGACATTTATAGGTTTTTAGAGTGTGAGCTGTGCAATTTGAAGGTGAATCTTACCAGAGGAGAAACTGGATGTAATGGGACAGAGTCCACGACAGAGGAGGCCTGGATGGGTGGGCACTGTGAGAGGAAAGTGGGAAAGCAGTGGTAGTGAACAAGAGGTTAGTCTCGCTAAGTAAGCAGTCTTAGTTTATGCTCTTACCTTCCAGGAGCAAGCCTCTAAGTTATTTTTGTTTTTTGTTTTTTTTTTTTTTTTTTTTTGTAGTAGTGTTTAACGTAGGGAAAGTATGCCCTATCCCAGAATTGTTTAACTTGGGGTTAGGAAAGGATGTTGGTTTCAGTGTTCCTTAACGTAGTGAGAAGGAATTATGTTGATGCCAGTCAGCCTGAAAGGTGCCCCCCAGAGAATTCTGCCTGTTAGTATTCATGACCTTATGTATTCCTCTCCCTTTGAGTGTGGGCTGGGCTTACTGGCTTCTCATGAATAGAATAGGAACAAAAAAAAAAAAGATAGGCTGTCACTTCTGAGATGAGGTTACAAAAATCCAAGACTTCCACTTTGCTGCTCCCTCCCTCTCCCTTCTGCAACCCTTGCTCTGGGGGAAACAGGCTGTGAGTAGCCCCATGGAGAAGTCCATGTGGCAAGAAACTGTCTTCCGCCAACAGATATCAAAAACACGTGGCCTGTCAACAACCATGTGAGAGAGCTTCGTCGTGGATCCTTCCCCAGTCAAAGGGTGAGATGATTGAAGCCAAGCAAGAGACAGAGAGAGAGACCCGGATGAGCCGTGCCTGAATTCTTGAGTCTTAGAAACTGTGTGATGTTGATCAAGAAAAATGACGAGACAAGTCTCGTTCATTTTAGGTTTATTTGCCAAAGTTAAGGGTGTGCATTTAGGAGACAGGTCTATGCCTTTCTCCAAAGATGATTTTGAGGGCTCCAAATAGTTTTCATGTAAGAGGAAGGTAGGGAAAAATAGGTATTCATGACTTTTTCTGGCTCAGTGAATCTGCATTTTTTACATAAGACGACATAGGCAAATGGGGCAGAGGGAAAATGCAGGGAATCTGCATTTTAAAATAAGATAATATAGACAAAATTGGACAGGGGAACAAACAGATATGCATTTGTGTCAGGTGGGCAGGGAGTGACTGCACCTGTAAAGACAAGCTATCAATTTCTATTGCCATGGTGAAATTTTAACAGAAACACTTTGGGGTAAAGATCCTGGAGATCACTAAGAGTTTCCCTGTGAACAAAATCTGGGGGAGGCAGGTGGCTTTTTTTTTTTTTTTAAATCTTGTAGTCATCTTATTTAGGAACCAAAAAAGTGGAATGCAGGTTTGCACGACCAAGTTCCCAGCTTAACTTTTTCCTTTGGCTTCATGAGTTTGGGATCTCAATATTTAATTTCCTTTCACAACGATAATAGTACTTGCTGTTTTAATTTACTGTGATTCTGGATAATTTGTTACGCAGCAATAGATAACTAATGCATGTTGATATCATGTTTTCAGGATGCATAAATACACTTTCTACTGATTTTTTACTTATTTCAGAATAAGCAGATTTATTGTCCAAAATATTGATTAATTTACTAACTTTGCATTAAAACTTGAGAGACATGCATCATATATTATGTTTTTAATGAACATTTCTTTATTCTGCTCTATAGAAACTGGCCAAATTTGAAGCAGATAGTGACTACTCTGTGGAGAGACAGCTGAAGGGAATGATGTGGGAAATCTCAGCTTTCCTGAGACACACACTGGATTAGGACCTCGGAAAGAGCTACTCTCTAACCTAAGGAGCATTTCTCTGCAGTTTTGTCTCTTTGGCACATGGTAGGCCTGAAGTCTACATGAGAAGAACAGATATAAACCCATAAACCCAGCATCTGGGTCAGA
The DNA here is from genome assembly GCF_049354715.1 of Callithrix jacchus. Classification (NCBI taxonomy): domain Eukaryota; kingdom Metazoa; phylum Chordata; class Mammalia; order Primates; family Cebidae; genus Callithrix; species Callithrix jacchus. The sequence goes on from NC_133516.1 coordinate 49,549,538, forward strand.
CACAGGGTTTCCCAACCTTGATCTCAAAGGAGGATTTCTGCACTCTGTGTTGCAGTGAGTCCCGACTCTCCCTACTGCCTGTGGTTGCTCTTCCTACCACTCAATATCTGCTGCTTAAAAGAACAGTTTTCTTCTCCCATCACCAACCCAGGGAAATTCAATTCTTGGGAGGCAAACACAATTTCAAGACTTTATCATTGTTTACATTTAAAAGAAAGACATGTCAAAGGTGTTCCGAAAAATTTAAAACAGGATATATGGTTACTAATTGGGGCTGGAAAAACTGGAGTGCACACTCGGAGAAACACAGCTTCCTTACTCATGGGGGTGATTGTGAATGGACAGGTGCCAATATTGTCCTGGAAAATTTCAAGATACCGAGTTTCTCTTAGCCACTGTTAACAAGCTAATGAATTCAGCTGTTTCCAGTGGGGGTGAGAAAGAGATAAGAAGAGCCAAAATACTTCTGGGTTCTGCATGTTTCCTAGTTGGCTTTGGCCTTAGATTTGGATTCACATAGAGCAGTACCTAAATTCCATTTCTTCCATATATTCAACTTATTTTGGGCCATACAAATCTACTTCGATTGTCTGCTTTATGGTTACTTATTTTACAAGCTCTTCCCCATCGCTGTTTTTCTTTTCTGGTCTACCAACTTTTGTGTCCATTAGTTACTCATCTGACCTCTGCCCCCAATTTTGCATCTCTGAACATGTTAAACAGGCAAAATTTGCATATTTCTCTATAGATTAATATGCATAGAGTGGGTGCTGTGCAAATAACTTTGCCATGGATTAGCCCATCTGCCCCCACCATAGCCACATCCTTCAGGATAGACTCATCTCACCATCATCCCTGGTAAGCTGTGTGGCCTTGGTTTTTCTACTCTCTGAGCCTTATTTCTCTTATCTGCAGTTTCTTCTGCCAGCTTGAAAGCTTAACGAAAGTCTTTCCAAGTCATTGCTAAAGTCTTTATTTATCAAAGCCAATAGTTTTCCCGCCCTGTTTATATTTTGTAACTTTTAATAGTCTTTACTCACAAATGGGTCTTGCATCTATTCACGTAGGCTGTTGCTACGTCTGCTACGAAACTGGCTTCAGAAAAGCTTCATGGGCCCCAAAGGTCTGCATTCCCATATTGTTCTGTTTGTAGCTGAAGCATCAAAGGCCTCTGTCTGAATTATTAGACGGGAAAGATAGTGAGCCTTTATTAACCTACTGCCTGGTGTAGGTGACTTTGCCGGGTAATCCAGAAAATTTAACCAATTTTCTGGGAAGCCAGATTCAGAAATGAGGGGATTCAAGAGGGCAGAGTGTACTTAGAACCTTGGATGTGGGATAGGTAGAGCATTGTGAATGAAGGTTGGTAGTGGAAGGCACCCAGGTAAGCCAGAGTTTTAACCAAAAGGCCACACAATATTGCAATGGGTCCCAAATGGACTGTATATTGAAATCACCTGGGAATCTTTTAAACAATACTGAAACTTGCTTCTATTCCAGACATTCTGGTTTAATTTTCTCAAGTGTGACCTGGCATAAAGATTTGTAAAAATTCCTCAGTTCTAATGTGCAGCGAAATTTGAGAACAATTGAAGTAATGGTTAAAGGCTTGTACTTTGAATCTAGACAGATCTTAGTTTCAATCATAGGTTTACCACTAGACCACATGACTTGGGGCAGGTTATTTGACCCCTCTGAGCTCCGGGTCTTTTTGCAAATTGAAGATAATAACAGTACCTGGCACTTAGGGTTATAATTAATACTAAACCTATGCTTAGCAAAGTGCCTAGCACACAGTAAGTACTCAGAAGACACTAGCTAATGTTATTTAATACTCTTCCCAGAAGTTCAATGTTAGAAGGCATGACAGTGGTCAAAGTGGAGGTACACTTAGTAACCAAGACACCATCGGGTGGAGAAAAACAAAGCTTCTCACTAACCCTGCCTCTAGCAATCAGGCAGTGGGAATAACAGAGAAAGCTTCTGTGTGAGTGAGAGACAGAGGGAGAGAGATTGAGAGAGAGATTGAGAGAGAGAGAGAGAGAGAGAGAGAGAGAGCGAGTGTGTGTGTGTGTGTGTGTGTGTGCCCGCGCGCGCGTGTGCGCTTTACTCCCCAGGGATTCTGCCTTGCAGAATCTCATCAATCAACCCATTTGACTTATTACCATTTTGTGTAATTTTGAGGTTTGTGTCAAAGGAACAAGTTTGTCGTGGTTGTTCTAATTATGGGGAAATCATGTGTAATATATATTACACATGAGTTTTTATGGCAGGTAATTTAGGAAACAATCTTAGTTTCTAATAATTTAACAAAGGAAGATGGGGGTGGTCTAAAGCTTAATTGGAACCATTTTAAGTTCATGTTGGACTGAAGACTTAGGGATTCAGGTGTTTCAAATCTGTGCTGAAAACAGCTGAGAATATACTCAGAACCTTCAGGACTTAATTCACACGTAGCTATGCATATTTTAGATTCACATTAAACTTCATTTTATTTATAACAAGAGTTAAGCGTAATTTTGCAGATATTCCTATTGTTAGCAGATGGCTGCATTCACACTAATAAGCAGAATTTTTAAATGTAATTTTTGTTTTGAGGTAATTGTGATGATCTCAAAATACAGATTCATATGGAGTTGGAAGAAATATCACATACCCTTTACCTAGCTCCCCCAGTGGTAATGTATTGCAAAACTATACAGTACAACAGCAAACCAGGATGTGGATGCTGATCCAGCCAAAGACATTTCTATCACTTCAGTGTTCTTCATCTTGGCCTTTCATAGACATGCCAACCTTCCTTCTAAATGGAATCATATAGTAACTAACCTTTTGTGATGGGCTTTTACCATCATGCATAATTTGGTATCCAGGTAAAACTAGCTTCATAAAATGAATTGGGACATATTCTCTCCTCTTCTATTTTCTGGAAGAGATTTGTATAGACTCAGTGTAAATTCTTTAAACGTATGGTAGAATTCTCTAATGTAATGATCTAGACCTCGAGATTTTCATTTCCTGAGAATCTTTTTGCGTACATATTGTTTATTTGCATATATTCGTTGAATAAATTTCTATTCAGCACTTTTGCCTATTTTTAAATTAGTGTTTCTTTATATTATTAATTTATAAGAGTTCTTTATATACTCTGGATATTAGACCTTTGTCAGATATATGATTTGCAAATAATTTCTTCCATTCTGTGGGTTTTGGTTTCACTTTCTTGGTACTGTCCTTTGAAGCACAATAATTTGCAATTTTGATGTATTCCAACTTACCTATTTTTTTCTTTCATTGCTGTCATATCTAATAAACCATTGCCTAATTTAAGGAAATGAAGATTTGCATCTATGTTTTCTTTTAAGAGTTTTACAGTTTTAGCTCTCATATTTACATCTGGATCCACTTAGAGGTGTTTTTATTTTTTTAATAAGGTGTGAGTTACTGTCCAACTTCATTTTTGTGAATACATTTCTTTTGATTAATGTTTCCATGATATATTCTTTTTATATTCTTACTTTAACCTACCTATAATGTTATATTTAAACAAATTTCTTGTAGAAAGCATGGTTTCCATTCCTTTAATTGCTGTATTTAGACCAGTAATGTTTAATGAAATCATTCATGTGTTATGGCTTAAGCCTGCCATTTTATTTTTTGTCTTCTGTTTATTCTCTCTGCTTTTTCTGTTTTAATTTTGTTTTTTCTGGTTTGTTTTTCTTTCTGTCATCCTGTTGGTTACTTGAACATTTTCTAGATTTCATTTTCTAGAGTGTGTTTTCTAGATTTCATCATCTATAGTGTATTTTTTGTTTCTTTTTTTGAGTCAGAGTCTCATTCTGTCATCCAGGCTGAAGTGCAGTGGTGCAATCTCAGCTCACTGTAACCTCTGCCTCCAGGGTTCAAGCAACTCTCCACCCTCAGCCTTCCAAGAAGCTGGGATTACAGGCATGTGCCACTATACCCACCTAATTTTTTTTTTCTATTTTTAGTAGAAATGGGGTTTTACCATGTTCATCAGGCTGGTCTCAAACTCCTAAACTGAAGTGATTCACCCACCTTGGTCTCACTAAAATGCTGGGATTTCCTGCCTCCTGCAGGATTGTTACATAGGTACGTACATGCCATAGTGGTTTGCTGTCTCCATCCCCACCCCCCGCACTTGCCTACATTAGGCATTCCTTCCGGTGTTATCCCTCACCATCCTCCCCGCCTCCCCACTGTTCCTCCCCGCCCCTCCCCTACACCCCCCACCTAGCCCTGTGAGTATTGGTCCCTTCCCTGTGCACAAGTGTTCTTGCTGTTCATCACCCACCTATGAGTGAAAACATGCAGTGTTTGGTTTTCTGTTCTTGTGTCAGTTTGCTGAGAAGGATGGTTTCTAGATTCATCTATGTCTCTGCAAAGGACATGAACTCATCGTTTTTTATGGCTGCATAGTATTCCATGGTGTAGATGTACCACATTTTCTTTGGCCAGTCTATCATTGATGGAATTTGCGTTGGTTCCAGGTCTTTGCTATTGTAAACAGCACCACACTGAACATACATAGGCATGTGTCTTTCTAATAGAACAATTTATAATCCTTTGGGTTTATACCCAGTAATAGGATTGCTGGATCAAATGGTTTTTCTGTTTCTAGATCTTTGGGGAATCACCACACTGTCTTCCATAATGCTTGAACTAACTTACACTCCCACTAACAGTGTAAAAGTGTTCCTATTTCTCCACATCCTCTCCGGCATCTGTTGTCTCCAGATTTTTTAATGATCACCATTCTAACTGGTGTGATATGATATCTCAATGTGGTTTTGATTTGCATTTCTCTAATGACCAATGACGATGAGCATTTTTTTGTATGTTAGTTGGCCACGTATATGTCTTCTTTTCAAAAATGTCTGCTCATAGCCTTTGCCCACTTTTGAATGGGTTTGTTTGTTTGTTTTTTCTTGTAAATCTGCTTTAGTTCTTTGTAGTAGCCCTTTGACAGAAGGGTGGATTGCAAAAATTTTTTCAAATTCTATTGGTTACTGGTTCACTCTAATGATTGTTTTGCTGTTCAGAAGCTCTTAAGTTTAATTAGATCCCATTTGTTTATTTTGGCTTTTGTTGCCATTGCTTTTGGTGTTTTAGTCATGAAGTCCTTGCCTGTGCCTATGTCCTGAATAGTGTTGCCTAGATTTTCTTCTAGGATTTTTATGGTGTTAGTTCTTATGTTTAAATATTTAATTCATCTGAAGTTAATTTTTGCTTAAGGTGTCAGGAAGGGGTCCAGTTTCAACTTCCTGCACAGGGCTAGCCAGTTTTCCCAACACCATTTATTAAACAGGGAATCCTTTCCCCATTGCTTGTTTTTGTCAGGTTTGTCAAAGATCAGATGGTTGTAGATGTATGGTGTTACTTCTGAGGCCTCTGTTCTGTTCCATTTGTCTATGTCTCTGTTTTGGTACAAGTATCATGCTGTTTCGATTACTATAGCCTTGTAGCACAGCTTGAACTCAGGTATTGTAATGCCTCCAGCTTTGTTCTTTTTGCTTTGTATAGTGTGTTAGTGATAGCTCTATGTATTATATGTTCATAGCGTAGCATAGTCGATTTCATTTTATCAGTTTAAATAAATTATAGCAAATGTGTCTTCCTTTATGTTTCTTTTTTCTTTCTTTCTTTTTTTTTTTTAGAGACAGAGTCTCCCTATGTTGCCCAGGCTGATCTCAAACTCCTGGGCTCAAGTGATCCTCCCACCTTGGCCTCCCAAAAGAATTGAGATTAAGGCTTTAGTCACTGCTCCCAGCAGTTTCTGTACCTTTCTCTTTTACAATTGTTTTAAATATTTTCTGTGTATACATTTAATATTACATTAGTTAATGTTATAATTTTTGTTGCACCCATCAAATATAAATAAGAAAATTGGAGAGAAGGACAGTCTATTTATCTGTATTTTTCTTTTTCATATTGTTTCTTCCTGCTTGATAGTCTACAGTTCCTTCTTTTGTCATTTTCTTTCTGTTTAGAGGACTTCCTCTAATCTTTCTTCTATGGTATGGCTGCTAGAGATAAATTGTCTTAGTTTTCTTTTATCTGAGAAAGTCTTAATTTCTCCTTTATTTATGGAGGCCCTTTTATCTGGATATGAAGTTCTGGTTTAGCATTTCTTTTTTTCAACACTTACAGATGTTGTGAGAATTCCTTTTGGCCTCCATTGTTGCTGATGAAAATGCCACTGTCATTTAGATTGTTTTCTTTCTTAGGTGTCATTTATTTTTTGCTGCTTTCAAGATATTTTCTTTGTCTTTAGTTTACAGAGGTATGACTATGAAGTTTTTGGTATTGTGGACTGAATTATCTTTACCACCATTGCTCTTCCCCCTCAAATTCATTATCTTGAAGGCCGAATCCCCCAGTGTAATTGAATTTGGAGATAGACCCTTCAGGGAGATAATTAAGGCTAAATGTGCTCATAAAAGTGGGGCCCCAATACTGTAGATCTAGTCTCCTTTCAAGAAGGGGAAGAAACACCAGATCTCTCTCCCTTTCTCTCTCTCTGTGGATGAGGAGGAAAGGCCATGTGAGGACACAGTGAGAAGGTAGCCATCTGCAAACCAGGAAGAAAGGCCTCACCAGGAACCCACCCTGACAACTCATTGGACTTGTGAACCCTGAAAATCTGCGACAGGTCTCAGTGAATTTAGAAAGTTTATTTTGCCAAGGTTGAGGATGCATGCCTGTGACACAGCCTCAGGAAGTCCTGATGACATGTGCCAGAGATGGTCAGAGCACAATCTGGTTTTACACATTCTACGGAGACACGTGATATCAATCAGCGTAAGCAAGATGAACACTGGTTCTGTCTGAAAAGGTGAGACTACTGGAAGCAAAGTCAGAAAGACTAGAAGTGGGAGGAGACTTCCAGGTCATAGGTAGGTAAGAGACAAATGGTTGCATTCTTTTGGGTTTCTGATTAGCTTCTCCAAAAAAGGCAATTAGGTATGCATTTATCTCAATGAGCAGAGGGGTGGCTTTGGAAAGAATGAGTGGCAGATTAGCCCTAGGCATTTCCCAGCTGGATGTTTCCCTTCAGCTTAGTGATTTGGGGGCCCCAAGATTTATTTTCCTTTCACAGACTTTTAGCATCCAGATTGTAAGATAATAAGTTTTGGTTGGTTAAGCTATCTATTCCATGATATTCTGTAATGGCAGCCTGAGTAGACTAATATACTTGATGTAAATTTTTTTTGAGATTATCTTGTTTGCAGTTTGCTCACCTTGAATCTGTAGTTTTATGTATTTTGCCTAATTAGGAAGTTTTTGGTCATTATTTGTTCAGATACTTTTTAGCTCTGCCCTCTTTCTCCTCTCCTTCTGGGAGAGGCTATTTAATGGCTTCCTGAAGCGCTATTTATTTATTTTTAAAATCTATTTTCTTTCATTTAGATTGGGTAATTTCTATTGGTTTATCTTCCATTTGAGTGTTTTTTGTTTTTTGTTTTTTATCTGTCCTACCCTTTCTAGTTTTGAGCCCATGCATTGAGGCTTTTAAGTTTTGGTTAATGTATGTATTTTTCAAATCTATAATTTTTGTACTGCTATTCTTCGTGTTTTCTATTTCTTTGGAGAGACTTTCTGCTTCTTTGCTGAAATATTTTTCATTTGTTTTTAGAGTGTTCTAAATTGCTTGTTAAAGCATTTTTGTGGAGGCTCTTTTAAAAGTTTTTGTCAGTTAATTCTAAGATCTATGTCAAATTTTGTGTTGGCAGCTATTCATTTTTTAAATTTAATTTAAGATCTCTCCAGTTTTTCATATGCACGTGTTTTTTTATTGAAATATGGGCATTTTGGGTTTTATGTTATGAAGACTCTGGATGTTTTGTAAACTTTCTGTTTTAGCTGGCTTCCTCTGATGCTAGTGGGGAAAGCGAGAGTTTTCGCTCCCCAGTGGCCTTGTATTATGAAAGGATGAGGGCCTTTACTGCCCTGTGGGTTACAAGTCTTGCCCTACAGCTCTTCATTCCTACAAAGCAGAGTGCTTTGTTATGCTTTGTTAAACAGCCTCTCAGGAGAGAAGTCTGGGCTTCTTAGTCAGCCTTGGCTGCTGTGGCTCAGGAAGTGGCCACAGTTATTTCTGTGGTATGTGGCTGGAGTGCACTGGTTATTTTCTAAAAGCTTTATTCTTGATGGACAGGCCATTTGCTAGCTTTTAGCTGAAGAGCAGAATTTGGAGGGAGACTTTTGTCTATGCCTATAAGCATTTCTAGATTTCTAGCTTCTTCAGTGGCAAGTCTGAAATATGTGAAGTGAAAAAGCAAAGACCAAAAACCCCAAACCAAACAAACACAGGGAACTTTCCACTATGTTATTCTTTAGGAGTCAAGTTCCCTAGCTCATCCATCTTCTCTCTACCTTTCAGAGTCTCCTAATGTTTTTTTTATAGATAAAGCCCAGGGTTTGTAGTTCTACTTAGCAGGAGGAATAGGAAAAACGGTCTACATCTTCCCTGATGTGGAAGTCCCCTGAATTCTATCATTTAACTGCTCATGATTTTAAATTTATTCCAATGTGGATCTTGACTTTCTAGATTAGACACATATAGTTTTTTTCTCATGCACATCACTTGAGCCAAGAGAGCACCCTAGGTCACATGCCAAGAATCCTGTGGCAATAGGCTAACATTGCCAAGTCTCCCTACTGGAGCATGTTGACAAATATGTTATACATACAATTGAAGGCTGACTTTATACTTCTCCATTTATATCTATGCGTATTACATAGTTTTCTATACTGAGTAGCTTGTTAACATACTCAGCAACCCATCCATTGGGAATTAAAACCTTTCCGGGGTCTTTAAAAAGCTGTAGAGAAAGCAGAAATCAGTACTCTGAAATTGGTTTATTCTATAACCAAATGTTGACTAATTACTCCAATCAGTTAAATTCTTGCACATTTTAACTAGAGTTATGTTCATTTTCAGAGAAAAAAAATCACCCTCTGTCATAACATATACCCCTCCCCTCCAAACTCCTTGTTATAAATAATTAAGTGTTTCCTTATCTGGATTTTACTATCATAGTCTTATAAATGAGCAGATTGTTAAGCATAGCCTTCCTGGGGATGTTCATGAAAATGAAGATTACTGTTTTCAGTCAGTGGGCAATGCCTTGTGAATCTGTGCATGTTTGGTATATAAGTCCCTGCCGGGGGCTGATAATACAGTGAGCAGGCTCTCAAGGAGAGTCATCCAACTCAGCATTTCCTTCCAACCACCACCTTTTCCTTCACTGAGATTGTGTCCAGGGCATGCTCAGTTTTCCTGTCTTTCACTGTTCTCAGCTCAATTAGTTACATCTTAGGAAATTCCTTTTTAATGGTGCTTGTGCCTTTAATTTCATGCTGGTCCACAATGCTTTCTCTTCCAAATGCTTTGGAAATCTCAGAATAAATAGTTACTTCATATACAAGTATGAGGCAAAGACCTGGAGAAAATAAAAAGTGATTTTGCTAAAATATGTATATTAATAGTGGAAGGACAGAATAAGATCTCTGGTTCTCTAACAAAAAAAAAAATTATTCCTGTCTTTGTTACATTTCTATAACTCTCTCTTTTTCTTTTTGTTATACTTCTATAATCTCCCTGGGAGCAAGGAAGGGAAAAATAGAACGCCACTAACAATGGGTGATTAATGGCAGGAATAAACCAAATCAAGACAAAAAAGCCATGCATAGACAAGTTAAGTTTGATAAATAGCCAGTGCTCTCTAATGTGAATTCTCTTTGTCATTTCTGGAATAAAACCCACCTGGTGCCAAAATGAAGAGGAGTTGAGTGGGTTCTCCTTGGATTCTCATAGAAAAAGGTGAAAACATATACTATTACTTGACATTTGTTGTAAAACAAATGAAGTCTTTTATTTTGGTTGGAAGTGGAAAGATGGAAAGACAATAAAAAATCCTGAAACATAAAGGGAAAATGTATTTAAGAAACAAGCTTGAGGCACAGGTGGATCCAGGTGCTTAAAAGTTGAAGTCAAGAATTCGTTTTTTACATTGCTTGGCTTTGCCATCCTGTGTTGCTTTAATTTCCAAGTAGTCTTGTCTTTAAAGAACGATGTAAGCAGCACTAGGTTTACATCTAACAAAATTAGAGACCCTTGGGAAATTAAGATATTTTTCCCAATAGTTCCAGTAAAAGTCATGCACATTGGCTGTGACTGGAACTGCTAGTATTATATGTTCATCTCTGGACCAATCAATGAGGCCAAGGGCTGGAATCCTCTAAATTTCTGACTTCTTGACCTCTGTCATTCAGTCAGTTCTATTTAAACATAAACTGAAAGTAGGAAAGGAATTCCTCCTCTCCCCTACACACCAAAATTGAAATGCTATCACCAAAAGAAGGAGCAAAAGATGCCAGGAGGTTAAATCAACATATTTCTACTACCCACAGAGAAGATAATAATGTGGATACATAATGAGGTCAGAGAGAATTAATCCCATGAACACCAAGGCTATCTTTGCTGTTGGTTTCAATATCTCTTCTGAATTAGTGGTAGGATCCTCAAGGTTCCAGTTATTTTCAAAATCTGTTTTAGAATCTTTCTAAAAGTCTTTATCTATCTTGTCCTTTTTAATTAAAAAGCATGATCTTTCAAGATGCATTTTTAAAAGAAACTTCTTATTCAATATTATTTCTCCTACTACCAGACCATCAAGGCAATATGAACCCTGTTTGTGAATATAGCTTATTCTAGCAAAGTTACAGGATAATTAAGTTCAGAGACTAGACTGGAAACTTAACCACATTTTGTAACTATTTTTTAATTTAAAAAAATTCATATTCCATGCAACTTATTTACAAATGAACCAGTGGAATACTTGCAAGCATATACTTCTAAGAACTCTAGCAGATGTATCAATGAACTTCAATTACATAAAATCATTTTGATAAACTTAGTCTTCCTTCACTATTCGAGTAACCTGGCATGTTCCTGGAGCAAAGTCATAGTTGATGTGATTAGATATACAGGGGTTGGGTAAACTATGTTTATTTCCATAAAAGGATCTAGAGACGAGCATATCTTAAACGGATCCCATTTTCTTTCCTTGGAGTACAGGAAAGCAGTGTTTATATTGGTCACTCTTATCTGCTGCCTTTGTTTTTATGACTTGAGAGACTGTTAGTAGTGTTGTTATAACATAGTTTAATCTTTTGGGAAGAATTCATCCATTTATCCATCCATTCATTTATTCATTGAGCAGACACAGGGACAGGACTCTAAAAGGTGAGGCTGGCCAGGTCATTGGACCTCAAGCCTCAAGCTTAAAGAACCTTGACGTTTTACATACAACAATGTTCATGGAAGTAGCAGGAGGCTTCGTCGGAAATGTTGAACTTGCCTAGAATTCAAGGGATATCAGGTGAAAGGATAACCTCCATCTGAATCTGGAAGCTACATGATTCCCAGGCAGAGCTCAGAGAGCATTCTAGTCTTTGGGGTGGGCGAATGTAGAAACAGGGAAAGATCTCAGGAATTCACAGTCTAGTGGGGGAAGTTGATGTGTGAAAATGTATTATAAAACAAGGCAGAGAGAAACACTTGCTATGCTGGAAGTATAAGTCTGGATCTGGACCAAGAAAGGACCTAAGAGACATACAACCCTGCATTGTTGACCTGGTCCATAAGCATGGCAGCATTTGGTTACTACCACCTCTGCCTTCATCTCTCTGGTGAGTATCTTATTCTTTACAATTGCAAACAAGAAGAGTCCCCTGGCCCAGAGACTTAAAAACTTTCTTGGCTCCTCTTGTGGAAATAGACAATCCTGGTGAAAATGGGAACACAATAGACTTGCCAAATTTTTTTTTTTTTTTTGCTTATTTTTGTTTGCTTGTTTGTTTTTAAGGTGAGGATATGTATAAAGGGGTTAATGTATTTTATATATATATATATATTCGTTTTTTCTTTTGAGACAGAGTCTTTTTTGCTCAGGCTGGAGTGCAATGGTGCAACCTAGGCTCACTGCAACCTCCGCCTCCCAGGTTCAAGCAATTCTCCTCCTTCAGTCTCCCAAGTAGCTGGGATTACAGGTGCATGCCACCATGCTTGGCTAATTTTGTATTTTTAGTAGAGATGGGGTTTTACCATGTTGGCCAGGCTGGTCTCGAACTCCTGACCTCAGGTAATCTGCCCACCTCAGACATCCAAAGTGCTGAGATTACAGGCATGAGCAACGTTGTAGACATGCAGAGGGTCAGCAGCTCTCAAAAGGCAATAAAGGAGACTGCCCATGGGGAAGAAGCTGGGTTTCCCATGGGGATAACAGGCCAAACATCAACACTTGAGCACAGAATCCAGTGCATGAAGCCTGGAAGAAAGAAGCAACAGCACACTGTCAGAATGCTGGGAGCTTGTGGAGAATGTTAACACCAGAAGCAGACAGCTCTTCCACTCCCTGGGCTCAGAGCCACTCAGGGAAAATGAGGGTAAAACTGGCAGGACTGAGCACCTGACCCCAAAGCTCTCAGATTACCTGAATGTGACTGTTCTAAATTGGGCAAGAAGAAATGTGTCTTTTCACAACAACTAGTCGGAATGAGAGTGCCAAGGAAAAAGGACGGCAGATAAAGAAAACAATAGTATTTTGGGAGAAGGGGTAGCGGTGCTAGGGATTACATTTTAACCCTATCACGTTATTTCCAGGACAGATATAATTCAGAGGTACCCCAACATGTTATGAATAATGTGATTTTCAAATGTTGGTTTGAAATGTCACACATGTAATCTTCGCCTTTTATTTAGTATCAAAATTTCGACAAATGACCCTGAACCGTTCTCTATTGATACTTCGGGCTAAGACCTTGACAGCCACTGGACTCTTAGGTGGCTTTCACCATGGCTGGCATCTAAGCTGGCATCTAGGCACTGCTGACCATCAGGCCTTGGGCATTTCTGGAGAATTTCTGGTGAACTGGTGAGGAGGACTAAGGAAAATCTGCCTGAGGGGTCTGAGGAACCGCGTGAGGGGGAGTTCATCTTACAGGAGCAAAGCAGGAACTCTTCAAATGTTCCTTTCACAAAGCTATGGCTGTCTGAGGGAGGAGGAGGGATGGTGGAGTGAATGAAATTCTAATTTATTCCTAGTCTACCTTTGGATGTATCTCTTTATTTTTGGGTAAAATCTCAAAAAACTCTTTAAATGCCATTGTACATTGGGACCCAACAGCAGTGCTTGTGGGCCTTTGTTCCAGCAGAGAGACAGGCATTCTTCTTGCTTTGCCACTGAGTACCGGGAGCTTTGCCTTCTTGACCGGTCAGGTGGCCATGGAGAACCCTGGCTCTCCAAGGAGTCTGATGTCCCAGCTGGCCGGGAAGCATAGCCACAGGGCCTGGTAGATCACACTTATTTGTGAGCCCACATGAAATACCCCCTAAGGACTTCTAAGGACGTCCAAAAAAATATGACAGGCCTTCTGTGAAGTACAAACGACCCTAAATGATCATGTGAGAGGAAAACGATAATTCAGTTACTATCCTGAGAATCACAAATTCAAATATTTTATTTACAAATACCTTTTAAAAAACAAAAACAAAAACGGATTTTAACACTTTAAAGGCTGGAAAACTGCCTTTTTATCCAGGCTGAACTTGCAAGGTCCAGTGCAAAATGAAAACACAAGGCCCATGCTCAGAAACGAAGACTTTCAAGGCAGCAGCAGCAGAGCCTTAAAGCAAGTGTGGTGTGTTTCTGCAGGGCCCTGTGTGACTGTGCAGGCTGCACAGTCAGGAAGCCGCCCTTCAGATCACTTATCAGCCAGAACCAACAGACAAAATAAAATATTCTTTATCCATCTCTCACTTTTTCTTCATCTTGCACCTCAAGTTTTAACCAAATGAACTTTTGAATTCTTTGAAGGTGTCTAAATTTGGGTTCCCGGAAAGGTGTATTTACTCGCAGGTGATTTTTTGAGGAAGTGCTCCAGGGAGGCCAATAAGAGCCTGGAGGAAGCAGGACAGGCATAGGGGGAAGCTGAGCAAATGTGTCATCTTTCTTTTCTCTCTCTCTCTTTTTTTGGGTATGATTTTAAAATTTGTTTTATTTTGCTGTTTTTCTGTCTTGCTATGTTCCCCAGGCTAGTCTCAAACTCCTAGGCTCAAGCAATCCTCCCATCTCAGCCTCCCGAGTAGCCCAACCAAGTGTGCTCTCTTGGCCCATAAAGGGAAGGCTTCAGCTTGAGTCCCCAAGGGAACTCAAGTGTAATTCCATCTCAGAGTTATCCCAAGCTAAGGTAAGGGTGCTGGGCTTTCAGATCCAGGGCACTGACTAGTATTAGTTAATAGCTACCTAGTGCCTCTGGGCAAAGCTGCTGGACTCCTGAAGACTAGCAGCAGGTTCTGGCCATTGAAAGGCAGGCAGTGTGATGCTCCCCTCCCTATGTCCATGTGTTCTCATTGTTCAACACCCATCTATGAGTGAGAACATGCAATGTTTGATTTTCTGTTCTTGTGTTGTTTGCTGAGAATCATGGTTTCCAGATTCATCCATGACCCTACAAAGGATACAAACTCATCATTTTTGATGGCTGCATAGTATTCCATGGTGTATATGTGCCACATTTTCCCTGTCCAGTCAATCATCAATGGGCATTTGGGTTGATTCCAGGTCTTTGCTATTGTAAAAAGTGCTGCAATGAACATTCGTGTGCATGTGTGATTTATAATCCTTTGGATATATACCCAGTAATGGGATTGCTGGGTCAAATGGAATTTCTATTTCTAGGTCCTTGAGGAATCGCCACACTGTCTTCCACAATGGTTGAACTAATTTACACTCCCAACAGTGTAAAAGTGTTCCTATTTCTCTACATCCTCTCCAGCATCTGTTATCTCCAGATTTTTAAATGATCGCCATTCTAACTGGTGTGAGATGGTATCTCAATGTAGCTTTGATTTGCATTTCTCTAATAACCAGTGATGATGAGCATTTTTTCATATGTTTGTTGGCCTCATGTATGTCTTCTTTTGTAAAGTGTCTGTTCATGTCCTTTGCCCACTTTTGAATAAGCTTGTTTGTTTTTTTCTTGTAAATGTGTTTTAGTTTTTTGTAGATTCTGATATTAGCCCTTTGTCAGAGATGCAGATTGCAAAAATTTTTTCCCATTCTGTTGGTTGCTGATTCACTCTGATGACTGTTTCTTTTGCTGTGCAGGAGCTGTGGAGTTTGATTAGGTTCCATTTGTCTATTTTGGCTTTTGTTGCCAATGCTTTTGGTGTTTTGGTCATGAAGTCCTTGCCTATACCTATGTCCTGAATGGTTTTGCCTAGGTTTTCTTCTAGGGTTTTTATGATGTTAGGTCTTAGGTTTAAGTCTTTAATCCATCTGGAGTTAATTTTAGCGTAAGGTGTCAGGAAGGGGTCCAGTTTCTGCTTTCTGCACATGGCTAGCCAGTTTTCCCAACACCATTTATTAAACAGGGAATCCTTTCTCCATTACTTTTTTTGGTCAGGTTTGTCAAAGATCAGATATTTGAAGATGTGTGGTGTTGCCTCCGAGGCCTCTGTTCTGTTCCATTGGTCTATATCTTTGTTTACACTCCCACCAACAGTGTAAAAGTGTTCCTATTTCTCTACATCCTCTCCAGCATCTGTTATCTCCAGATTTTTAAATGATCGCCATTCTAACTGGTGTGAGATGGTATCTCAATGTAGCTTTGATTTGCATTTCTCTAATAACCAGTGATGATGAGCATTTTTTCATATGTTTGTTGGCCTCATGTATGTCTTCACCAGTAGTGCGCTGTTTTTATTACTGTAGCCTTGTAGTATAGTTTGAAATCCGGTAGTGTGATGCCTCCCACTTTGTTTTTTTTTGCTCAGAATTGACTTGGCTATGCAGGCTCTCTTTGGTTCCATATGAAGTTTAAGGTGGTTTTTTCCAGTTCTGTGAAGAAGGTCATTGGTAGCTTGTTGGGGATAGTGTTGAATCTGTAAATTACTTTGGGCAGTATGGCCATTTTCATGATATTGATTCTTTCTAACCATGAACATGGAATGTTTCTCCATCTGTTTGTGTCTTCTCTTATTTCATTGAGCAGTGGTTTGTAGTTCTCCTTGATGAAGTTCTTTACATCCTGTTTTAGTATGGGGAGAAATGCCAGATATAGGTGAAGGAGAGGAAGGCAGCACATCACACTGCCATGTGTGTACCCATGCAACAATATTGCATGTTCTTCAATGCACCCTAAAACCTAAAAAGCAATAAAAAAAAGAGTTCTTCAATAAAATATTAAAAAAAAAAAAAGGCAGGGAGTGGTAACTCCCATTTTTCTTTAGCCCTTGCATCTCCAAGAAGCCTTTCTTCCCAGATTCCCAGATGTCCCCAGACAATACACGCTTCTTGAAAAAAATATCCTTGTCTTATCCATTTCTGCACTTCTAAAATCTAGGAGGCATCTAATGAGAGTATTTGTGGAATGGGTGAAGAAATGACAGTACCTCACCTAATGAGAGAATATCAGTCCAACAGCTTTTTCTTTTCTTCTAAAACATTTTGGGCTTGTTAGGGAGACATGGTCTTAAACTTCTCTCTCTGGGTGGTTCAGTGTCCCACCCTATTACTATTAGATTGTTTTCCTATATATTAAAAAACTAATAAAAATTTAATACCTCCTAAAACCAAAGTATAGCCACTTAAATAGTTCCACATACATGAGCTGTGAATTCACCAGTGACTTCAAATATCATCATACTGCCAGTGAATAAGTGTTTTATCAGTCACTGAGTATCTCTCTCCCCCTCTCTCTCTCTTTTTTTTTTTTTTTTTTTTGTGAATGGAAGGTGAATCCAGGACTTTTAATTGTTAAGAATTTTCATTTTTCTTCCCAGTGAGGACAAAGCTATATTCTTTTTAAAATGGGTACAACCCTGTAATTGCATGCTGTCCTATTTGGGTATGACAGATATCCTCTCAGGAACTAAATTCATTTCTGCACGATGTACTTGGGACTTGGAGAAGTAAACTACAATTTATCTCCTCTAAATCACACTCCCCAGTTCAAAGCAGGAGGCAGATAACCTCAATGTGAACTTTGCCTATGGATGTTTATCTACAGGCTCCAAGTAATATGGATTTATTCTGGTAATATACAGACCATTTGGCAGATAACGTTGAGAGCAAACATTTTATTGCCAATTTCTTGTAAATTATACATGGCTGTGTTTTAATGGATTTTCCTTCCAAACCACAGACTCACAACACGAGTAGTTATACAGATTTTTATTATGATCTTGAATATTGACTTTTAATTATGCACTGGTTCACAAAACAAATAAGGCTGACACTTCTATCAAGGGAGCATTAAGGTGTGTATCTTTTGATATCTTTTCTACTTTTCCATCCCAGTGCTACTTGCTTTAACATACCCATGCCAGGTATAAAAAGGGAAAAATTTCACATTATTTTAAGAAGACCCTGGAGCAGTTTTTAATTATGTTTGTCACAAAAGGCACAGGGCTTCCAGTAATGAGAGCTGAAGGACACCTTAACAACCATATTCAAAAGTAAGAAGGGCTGTTCAAAGAGAAATATGAGACATTATTTCCATCTCACAGTAGAAGACAGACTGGCCACAAAATACATTTATATTGAAGCCAAAGAAGGTAGACAATTGAATGAACTTCCTGACCATGAGAATATCAGGGGAAAGAAGTCATTTAAAAAATCCGACAGCTAAACTCCCCTCTTTTTGATACATTTCAGTTCTTAACATAGCCTTATAGAAGATTCAATATTCGACAGCAATGGCCCAAGAGTTTTGCAGATCTGAGGTAAGCATCCTGAAACAATGACCCCACTAATACCCCTCTCATTCTAAGACTCAGTGATTTCATCCTTGGAGATAATAAGAGTGATGAGAAACTCCTATGTGACCTGTATATTTTTAGATTCTAAGTATGAGGAGGGTTAAAGGCTTTTGAATTTCTTTTGTGGCAATTCAGGCAAGAAAATAGGTCAAGAGCTCAATAAGAACAAGAAGATCAGTGATTTATTTCTGTATGGCAGTTGGTGTTCTTTTTAACCCCTTCTCACAAGAATATCTTGAAATATATCCTGTGAGAAAATGTTGATGGTGAAGACAAATGCAGGATATTGAGATCTTTGTGAATGCTGATTGTGTAATAAATCTTAGTAGAAGGTATGAATGGGATCCAGTGACTCTCTGACAATAGTGTAATTGGGATGAAATCAGGTTAATGTATTTTGTTTAGATCTTTAGAAAATTTGACCTGGAAGGGACCTCAGAAATCAAATCTAATTATTACTCTTCATTTAGTTTTTACCGACGGAGCAACTGAATCATTTGCCATCTGGATAATAGTGTGAGCGCTGCAAATTCAATCCGCTATGATGGTGTTTCTGTTCTGTTAAACTCGTCCAGGATGCCAGTTCTCTCTGCCACTTACCTTATGGAAAAAGCTAGAATTACATGGTTATTTTTTAACCCTATAGCAAAAAATGTAAAAAGATAGATTTTTCTCCCAATCTGTGAAAAATGGCAACTACTTTAATGTCTTGTATTACCAGGTTAAAATTTTTCCATCAATTTGATGCCACCATGGCAACTTTCTAAACAAAAGAGCAATAAAAAGATGGTGCTCATTATTCTTGAAAATCATCATTACAGAAAACAATAACTTGGTGTCTACTCAGAAACAATATCTTTACAAACCCTAGCCAAGGAACAGGAAAGCTGTTACCAGAAAACGTCATCTATATGAAGATCCCATTGGAATCCTTCATATTATATCAAATGATTTCCCTGACTTGCTGGTTGAAAGGGAATTAAATCTTGATATTATTGAGGAAAATTGGGGAGTTCATGGAAAATGGTCACTTTAAATGGAAAATGTATGTATTTTGGAAGCCAAAGTTAAAGTGAGGGTATTTTTCTAACACAGAAGAGCTTTAAGGTTGCCTCCACACTTTTGAAGAAATAAGTGCCTTCCCGGTAGAATTTCAGCCACCCTGGCCAATTATCAGGAATTCTTTCTATCTTGACAATGAAATCAACCCTTAATAAGGAAAAAACATGAGCATATTTGAGGAAACTGTGTGTGTTTCAGAGTCTCCAGGAACAATGTGATGTTAAACAAAATATAAAATGTGCAATAAACTTTAGGTATAAAGGACTTTGTTGGTTATAACATTTTATTTTACTGCTATCCTCCTATGGCTAAACATGTTGGAGATCAGTAAAGTATTAAAATATTTAAGATGACAGAACATGAAGGCTAATTCTAGAAATACAGCAGTGAGAAAGAATGACAAGGGACAGACACAGAATGCCTAGTCCATCACCTGCATACTTTCCTTCATTTCACTGTGTACTTAATTTTAAAAGATACAGAGGGTGGAGTGAGCATCTGCAGTATATCATCTCCATTACATTCTGCACAGAGACACCAATTGACATGAGAGTGAAAACTTTGTGTCAGAATCACAAAGTGTTGTAGCAAGCCCCATGCAGTCACTTCTTCCTTGCTTAAACACACAGTCAGGATGTTGGAGAATTTTCCTGAGGCCCAACTTACTGTTTTCATAAGTCTGTGGGAGCTCAGAAAAACACATACTGCTTAAATTTTCCTAAATGTGCCTGCATGGAGGCAAAGATTTTTATTTTGAAGTGGAAAACCTCTTGTATACTGTCTAAGGAAAGGCCTTGTTACTGAAATAAGTGGAAAATTATAGTTTTCAGGTGAGCTATTCCTACTAATCAGACTCAGATTTGATTAAGATATTATAAAATTGTATGATTTTTCCTTGGGATAAAAATTACTGAAAGAGAGAAGCAAAATCCCTAAAACGAGAAGATGATGGTATTTTCTACTGAACCATTTGTGCAAAGAAAATTCTTTGAATATTCTGCTAGACTTACATGCATGATTGATTAAGATGACATCACAAACATGTGCCTGATTCCTTGCTTTTAGGGTATCTGTATTAAATTTGAACTTGATTCTCCAACTTCTAATTTTCTGTTATGTACACATGATTTATTGCGGTTTTGTTGCTTTCGTTGTTGCTCTGTGTATGGATGTGTGTGTATGTGGATATATTTGTGTGGAGGATGGGTGTCTCATATTGTATTCTTAGTTTCTAGCATAATTCCTAGCACATAGTGGGATGTTAACCAATATAGGTTAAAGAAAGACATTGGAGAACATTTGCTTTTGTCCTGTCTTTATAAAAGTAATACTCATTTTAGAAAAATATAAAGGAGGATAGAAAAATAGAGAAGGAAATTAAGTTTACCTGTAATCTTACCATCCAGTAATAATGTTAATAGTCTTTTGGTGTGATTCCAATGATCTAATTTATATCTGTATACATGCTACATACAAGTATTTCTAGAAACACACACACACACACACACACACACCTCTCACAATTGGTATCTGTATTAGTTCATTTTCACACTGCTATAATGAACCAACTGAGACTGAGTAATTTATAAAGAAAGGAGATTTAATTGCTAGAGTTCCACATGGCTGGGGAGGCCGCAGGAAACTTAGCAATCATGGTGGAAGGCAGAGGGGAAGCAAGGCTTGTCCTCTATGGTGGCAGAAGAGAAAGAGAGAGAGCAAGGGGAGAACTGGCAAACACTTTCAAATCATCAGATCTCATGAGAACTCACTCACTATCATGAGAACAGCATGGGGGAAACTGCCTCCATGATTCAGTCACCTCCCATTAGGTCCCTTCCTCCACATGTGGGGATTAAAATTTAATATGAGATTTTGGTGGGGACAGAGTCAAAGTATATCAGTATCAAACCAAATATTAAGCTGTGTACTCTTTTTTCAGTTTAACCTAATGAGTTGAAAATAGTCTATCAAATAAAAACTCTTTATAAAGTTTACCATGCCCACTTACTACAAAACTTTAAGACCATGAGCTCCATAAACTAGGGTTGAAGAAAGCTTCCCTGTGTTTCCTTTACTAGCCAGTAGTGACATTTATTGAACACTCACTACATGATAGAAACCCTTCTAAGCACTTACTCATAATGCCTGGGTTTAATCTACAACTTTTGAAGTAGGTGCCATTAGAATCTTCCTTTCATGAACTAGAGAGTGTGAGAAATTTGCTCAAATTCACACAGTGACAGATAAGAGAGGTGAATTTTGAACCCAGGTTTGCTGAATCTAGACCCTGAGCTCCAGGTTTACTGAATCGAGACATATGGACCTCTGGGAATATTGCTGCCTTCCATGTTTATGGTATACATCTGGACAGGTCTTTGAAGCCCTTTCACTGTTTGATCACTTGGTTCTATTTATCCTATTGGTAAATATCTCCTGTTCCCAAATTCCCCATCAGTACCTTAACTCATTGGTTCTCAACCAGGGCCGTTTTGCCCTTCTGGGGATGTTTGGGGATGCCTGGAGACATTTCTGTTTGTCACAGCTTGATAGCAGATGCTACTAATATCTATTGGGTAGGGACCAAGGATATTGCTAAACACTCTACAATGTTCAGGACAGCCCCTACAGCAAAGAACTATGCAGCTCAAAATGTCAGTAGCAACAAGGTTGAGAATGCTGCTTTAGTTCATTTCTTCAACCTCTTTTGTCTGAACATAAATAGCCTTCTAATCAGTTTCTTTATCTTTAGTTTCATCCTTATCCATGCTGCTGCTATGACTAGCTCTTTAAATAGGGATAAATCGTGCCGTTCTCTTGCTCTGTTTAGTTCTGTAGCTCTAGAGGGCTACCTGGGTTCAAATTATGATTCAAAGAGTTCTGGAGGCCGGGCGCGGTGGCTCAAGCCTGTAATCCCAGCACTTTGGGAGGCCGAGGCGGGTGGATCACGAGGTTAAGAGATCGAGACCATCCTGGTCAACATGGTGAAACCCCGTCTCTACTACAAATACAAAAAATTAGCTGGGCATGGTGGTGCGTGCCTGTAATCCCAGCTACTCGGGAGGCTGAGGCAGGAAAATTGGCTGAACCCAGGAGGCGGAGGTTGCGGTGAGCCGAGATCGCGCCATTGCACTCCAGCCTGGGTAACAAGAGCGAAACTCCGTCTCAAAAAAAAAAAAAAAAGAAAAAAAAGAGTTCTGGACTATATGACTTTGGGCAAGTAATTCACAGCACCTGGCTCAATAAAGTTCTTGTGAGGATTTTAATGCTTTGTAGCTAGCACAAATTAAGTCTTCAATAAATGTTATCTACCATTTAAAAAATATTTGAAGGCTCTCTACTGCTTACAGAAGAAAGCCTATCCTTGTCAACGTGACATTCCAGACCCTTCTCCATGTTGTATTACTCAGAGCTTCTTCTCTGGGATGCTGCCCTGGTTGCCCTGTGTCCAGTCCTGCAGGACTACCTGTCATCCTTTAGATTAATGGAGGCTTGGGTGTCAGGGGTCTTTGCTTAGACTTTGCTGCCAGCTTGGGAAGTCCATCTCGAGCTCCTCTGCTTGGACACATCTGTCTTATCCAAGACTCAGGTCAAATGTAACCCTTTCTATTTAACCTTATCCAATAGCTAGTCAGATTTACTTACTCCTTCCCCTAAATTTTCACAACATTTTGGTTATATCATCTCTCTTTCCTTCCATCTATCCATCTACCCTTCCATCCTTTCATCTATTCACCCACCCATTTACTGGCTGTAATACATAGTAATTAAAAGGGAAAGGTCTGGAACCAGATTTTCTTAGTTCAAAATTCAGATTCCAAAACAAAATTGATGTAATCTTGATCAAATTACTTGGCTTCATGAAGCCTTAATTTTCTTGTATCTAAAATAAATATAATAATATTATACAATTAATAAAGTGACTGTGAGGGTTTAATGTATGTAAATCATTTACCATATTGTCTGCTATGTACAAACCCTAAATAAATTATTTTAGCTCTCACCCACGTGTATTGGTTAAATTCCTACTCTGTGACGGGTCCTCTTTACATTATGCCTTGCATTATAAGTTGTGTATGTGCCCAACTCACTCATTAGGTGATCAGCTTGCAAAGTAAAGGCCCCCTCTCTGCCCCTTAAAAAATTTCCTCTCCACTCCAACACTTGAAATATAGGTGAAAAAATTATTTCCATCAACATCTAGCCTGTGTTTCATAATGTCCTTGCTGGCCAGTATTTCTCTCTTAAGATGCTATGCATCTACTAATGTGAGAAGTATGGCCAATCAAAAGGAGCCTGCTATTCTCCTGCATTGGTTGCATCCCACTCCCACCCTTCTCCCCACCATTTCCAATCCACATTTCAGCTACCTTCCTGGGAATCATACAATCACAATGAATCTCTTCCTGATTATAATAATGGCCTTCAGCCTCCTCCATTATACTAGAGCTAAAGAGATGATGTAAGTGACATATTCCTGTAGGAAGAACTCAGTGACTACTTAATTTTCCATGTAGATTTTGAATGCTTTGTATTTTGTTAAAATCCAGATTACAGTCTTCCACTGAGCAAGTGGTCTAATCTGATTAATATAATATATTCTTGTTTGTTGCCAAATATTGCCAAGGGCAAGGTATTACTTAGGGAACCACTCACTCCTCCCTACACACACACACACACACACACACACACACACACACACACGCACACAAAATGAAAAATAAGTAGATATGTACAATCATTATTGAACTAAAACAACACTTAGAAATGTATTTTTATTGTGAAAAATGGCCAAATAAGAGTTTCTGACTGTTTCTAGCCCTGTAATGTAAGTCAGATAAATTGGTGCCCAGAAGTCTGACATTTCAAAAGCCCAAGAATATGTTCATTTTTTCTGATATGCCATTTTTGTAATTCTCCCAGCTATTTTCCTTTAGCAAGAAGCAATTCTTCTGTGCCCAAGCAGTTCAATTAGAGCACTGTAAAAGTTGCCATAATGACTTTAACATAAGTGCCCCTGAGCAATAGGGATAATTTTGGAGGGGGGCGGCAAGCTCTGCTGTTACCTTCCTGGTATGGAAAGTGGTGATAACTTGCTTGAAGAAGAAAATGCACCATCTATAACTCAACTCTGTTAACCTGCTCAGAGAACTAAAAGCATGCTATCTCACCTAGAGTGGTTTTCCTGCTTTGGTCTTTTCAACATCTTTGCACCTTCTGTAGCCAACGGCACTCTCCATTTCCTCTCAGTGCACATATGTTAGGTGATTCCACCTCTGTGGTGGTTTAGGACAGCAGTCCCCAACCTTTTTGGCACCAGAGTCTGGTCTCATGGAAAATAATCTTTCCATAGATGGGTGGGGGTGGGAGTGGGGGATAGTTTTGGGATGAAACTGTTCTCCCTTAGATCATCAAGCATTAGATTATCATAAGGAGTGTGCAACCTAGATCCCTTGCATGTGCAGTTCACAATAGGGTTTATGCTCCTATGAGAATCTAATGACCTGCTGGTCTGACAGGAGGTAGAGCACAGGTGGTAATGCTCACTCACCTCCTGCCATGCGTCCCAGTTCCTAACAGGCCACAGATTGGTACCGGTCCATGGCCTGGGGGTTCATGGCCCCTGGTTTAGAATATACCCACAAATTCTCCCCTTGGATATGAACTGGCCTTGGTGATTTACTTCTAATAAATAGAACGCAGCAGAAATGACACTGTCTGACATTTGAACCTAGGTCAGAGGTCAGTGCATTTTTTTCTGCAAAGGCCTACATTGTAAATATATACAGCTTCACAGGCCATACCCACAGGGCCTCTGTCACAACTACACAGCTCTGCTGTTGTAGCATGTAGTAGCCAAAGATAATATACAAACAACCTTGGCTATTTTCTGATGAAAATTTATTTCTCCCTGAAGTCACCATGCTATAGAGGTTATGAGGAAATAATACACAGAAATAAAGAGATGTCCAAGAAGTCCCAGCATCTAAGCCATCTTCCCTTGCAGGTGTGTGAGAAGGAAGCCTTCAAGATGAGTCCAGCTTAGCCACCATCTGGATGCAACTACACTGTGAGACCCCCCCCAGTGAGAACAGCTTAGCTGGTGCAGTCAACCCCCAGAAATGTGGCAGATGATGACCATGATAATGATGATATAATGGCTTTGAGATGGGCTCATGATCTAGACCTCACCTATCAGTACACTTTAATTCTGCCAATACTACTTGTAGAGGAAGAGATATGTGCCTCTGTTTGATCCAATGAGATTCAGCTCCTTGATCTTGAGCAAAAGTGGAGGAACTCTTTTTGCCATATTTCTAACTGGACAGCCTGAGGCTGCTCATGAACATTTTGATACCACATGGGAAGAGGCTGTCCAAGAGAATAACTAACAAAGAAGAAAGCAGGGCAGATAAGCAGAGAGCTAGAGAGATAGTTTCTGAAGGCATTATTTGGGTGTCATTATGGAGTTGTTCCTCAACATTAACCCTGTGTATTTCAGTTATAGGAGCCAATTGTTAAAACTTTTCATTATAGTAATATATATATTCATAAATCATAAGTGTATAGGTTGATGATTTTGACAAACTGAGCACAACCATGTAACCACAACCCAAGTTAAGATAACAGAGTTTACCACTCTTCCAACCCTCTATCTCTTGTCTCTTTTCAGCTTTTCTCCAAAGATAAACACTGGCTTTCACAGCATATATTAGTTGTTTTACTTTTTGTGCTTGTATCAGTGAAATCATACAGTACACACTCTTGCATCTGGCTTCTTTTTTTCTTTTATTTTTAGTTGACACATAATAATTATACATATTTATAGGATACAGAGTAATATTTTAATACATGTGTACAATGTGTAATGACCAAATCAGAGTAATTTTGTATATCCATCATCTCAAATGTTTATCATTTCTTGGTGTTGTGAACATTCAAAATCCTCTCTTCTAGCTTTGTGAAAATATATGATAAATTATTGTTAAGCGTATTTTCCCTACAATGCCATAGAACACAAGAACTTATTCTTCCTATCTAGCTGTAATTTTGTATCTTGAACCAACCTCTGTTTATCCTTACCTGCCTCCTACTGGTCCCAGCCTCTATAACCACATTTTTACTCTCTGCTTCTATAAGTTCAGCCCTTTAACTCCCACATATGTGTGAGAACACGTAGTATTTATTTTTCTGTGATGACTTGTTTCACTTAACATAATCTCTTCCAGGTTTTTTCATGTTGCCACAGATGATAGGATTTTATTCTTTTTAATGGCAGAATAGATTCTATTGTGTATATACACCACATTTTCTTCATCTGTTGATCTGGTGATGAACATTTAGGTTGATCCTATAGCTTGGCTATTGTGAACAGTGCTGCAATAAACATGGGGGTGCAGATATATGTTTGTATAAGAGTTGCCTTTTCTCTGCATCCTCTTCTGCCTTTGCTATTTTTTGTCTTTTTGATAATAACCATTCTGATGGGAGTGAGGTGATAGCTCATTGTGGTTTTGATTTACATTTTCCTGATCATTGGTGATATTGAGCCTTTTTAAAAATATACTTCTTGGCCATTTGTATATCTTCTTTTAGGAAGTCTATTTTTAAATCCTTTGCCCACTTTTAAATCATTTTCTTTTTCTTGCTGTTGAGTTCCTTGTTCCTTGTATATTCTGGATATTAGTTCCTTGTCAGATGAATAGTTTACACATTTTTTTTTCTCATTCAACACATTGTCTCTCCATCATGTTGATTGCTTCCGTCATTATATGGAAGCTTTTTAGTTTGATGTAATCCCATTTTTCTTTTTGTTTTTGTTTTTGTTGCCTGTGCTTTTGAAGTCTTAGCCATAAAATTTTTGCCTAGACTCATATCCTGAAGGTTTTCCCTATGTTTTCTTCTAGTTGTTTTATAGTTTCAGGTCTTACATTTAGGTCTTCAAATCATTTTGAGTTTATTTTTGCATATGGTGACAGATAGGGGTTGTTTCATTCTTCTACATATGGATATCCAGTTTTTCTATCATCTCTTTTTGAAGAGGTTGTCCTTTCCCCAGCATGTATTTTTGCTTCCTTTGTCAAAAATTAGTTGGCTGTAAACACATGGATTTATTTCTAGGTTCTATGTTATGTTTCCCTGGTCTATGTGGCTGTTTGTATACCAATACTATGCTGTTTTGTTTACTGTATCTTTGTAGTATATTTTGAAGTCAGGTGGTGTGGTACCTCCAGCTTGTTCTTTTTGCTTAGCATAACTTTGGGTACTCAAGGTCTTTTGTGGTTTCATACAAATTTTGGAATAGTTTTTAAATTTTTCTGTAAAGAATGTCATTGATATTTTGATAGGAATTGCATTGAATCTGTAGAATCGCTTTTCGGTGTATAATCATTTTAACAATGCTAATATTTCTGTTCTATGAACTGGATATGTCCTTTGCTGGGGCATGGATGAAGCTGGAAACTATTATTCTCAGCAAACTGACACAACAACAGAAAACCGAACACTGCATGTTTTCACTCATAAGTCAGTGTTGAACAGTGAGAGCACAAGGACACAGGAGGAGAACATCACATACTGGGGCCTGTTGGAGGGTGGAAGGGCTAAGAGAGGGATAGCACAGGATGGCGGGATTGGGGAGGGATAACATTAGAGAAATACCTAATGTAGATGATGGGGGGATGGATGCAGCAAACCACCATCTCATGTGTACCTATGTAACAATCCTGCATGATCTGCACATGTACTCCAGAACTTCAAGTATAACAAAAAAAAAAGAAAAAAAAAAAAAAAAGAAGTGGGGTCTTACTATGTTGCCCATGCTGGCCTCAAACTCCTGAGTTCAAGTGAGACTCCTGTCTTAGCCTCTCAAAATACTAGGATTATAGATGTGAGCCACTATGAGTGGCCCATTATTCTAAATTCTAATCATTCAGGAGTCTATGAGAAATTTATAACAAATGACAACTTTGGAGTTAAGTAAACTGAGTAACTCACCCTCAGTCACACAACTAGCTAACCCCAGAGAAAAGACCCAAATTGCTCTGGTCCTATGGACACATTGCCCGGTGATCTTGCCACTGCATCTTTCCAAAGTCTGGTTTCACTCTATAATTTTCTTTTAAAACATGGAGGGACTGTGAACCTAGTGTACTTTCTGCTACCTTGCTGGGGAAAAATTATAAATCTACATAATTCAATAGCATACACATTATTTGTTCTCCTTTGTAGATTCCACAGAGTCTACCAACTTATAATACATTAAAAATCATTTAAAGGTGTTAGAAAGATACTTCTTGCTGGAGTAAAAGTGGAAATATATGAAGAGTTTAAAATATCTTTTTGTTGTTGTTGAATAATCTTTACTTTGAATATTGAAGGAGTTTGATTTCAATGACAGGTACATCCTTAAAATCCAACTGAGTATTTATTTATTTATTTACTTACTTACTTAGGTTGTCACTAAAGAAAACTGCTGACACGGTAAGAGCCCATGGTATAAGTGCCCAGCCTGAAAATGTGTGGAGTGTTTAGAAAGAATATAAAAAAGATACGTAAAAGAATGTGAATTAAGCCAGCAGTGCATCTTTGAAAAGGAGAGTGTTGATTTGGAGCTTCTGATCTGTATGTTACCCCATTTCTCTACTGATAGTAAAGATGCTCAAAGGCACCTAAAAGTCTGAATTTAAGCAGCTATACTCCAAAATCAATGTTAGTTTTGTCTCTCACCCCTTCACAGACAGGCATTTTTTTTTTTTTTTTTTAAATCAATGCCTCTTTGGGGCTAATTGTTTAAAAGCCTTGACTTCATTTTCAGGTTAAATACATGTCTGTACCATTCTGAGAATTAAGAAAAAAAGAAAAGAAAACAAAAGAAAACCAGTCTTTGAGTACTATGTTCAATTTACTAAAAATATCTAGAATATCAAAGTATTTCTAAAGGCAAATCTTTGGTGTGACAGATGTGAAATAACATCCACAAGCTGAAGGGTCTTTCTTAGAAAAGTATTCTGTAGCTGCTTCAACAAGAGTACTGGGTGTCATTTATAATTCATGCAAGTATATTGAAGTTTTCTGCTGTCGTCCAAGAAAGATGGTTTTCAAAGCTACAGAGGGCAATAATCCAATATTCCTTGTAGAGAGTCCCATATATCTCATATAGATTTTACACTGCAGATCTTTTCCATGCTGATGACCTCAAGAACACAATGTGATGTTTTCAGAAAACACAGATTTATGCTATGTGCTATTTCTGCGGGCTTGAGGGACAGCTGTTAGATCATTAAGTTAAAGGTATATTTCTAGTCAGCCTTCGTCCACATTACCATGGTCACTGTGAAAAACTGGGCCTCTAAATGCTTCAAGAGCTTTAGTTTTTGTGTTCAATATATTTGTCAGTGGAAATGAGTTTGCTGATCAAAATCTAATCCTACAGAAGGCAAAATGACCATGAGAATAATTCAATCATTTTTTCTAAAGTATGGGACTTTGAATATGAAATCAGATCATATTCAAAATCAATTTAATATTTTTAAATATTAAAATAGTGGCAAAAAAATTATTCGCAGGCCAAAAGAAGTGAGCTTCCTAAAGTGACACCCAGTACTCTTGTTAAAGCTGCAACAGAATGCTTTTGTAAGAAAGACCCTTCAACTTCTGGGTGCTATTTGACATCTGTCACACCAAAGATTTGTCTTTGGAAATACTTTAGTATTCTAAATACTTTTAGTAAATCCCAATATAGCACTCACAGACTGACTTTCATTGCCACTATCAGAACATGGTAATGTCACAGGTCAACCAATAACAGTTAGTTATATCGAGCTCTGATTAACACTACAGTGCATTTGAAGACCAAATAATCAAATTCATTTTCATAGACCAATCTGTGCAATATAATATATCATCAAAATCCAATTGTGAGAAATTATTCATTCACAGTAATCTTTGAGTAGCACCTGCCCTTCAGTACTTCTCTCCTTTCTTTTCAGAATTTCACCAAATGATACTAGTCTGCCGCACTGTGCTGGAATTTCAAACTCCCTGATATAGTAAACCACATCTTCTTGAGGATATACAAGCCACCAGATAGAGAACTGCCCATTATAGAGCTGTAGAGTTCTTATGCTGTGGTGCTATGCTGCCACAAAGTAGACAAAAAGGAGTATTTGTTGAATGATTAAAGGTATCAATGAATGAACAAATGAACTAATGAGTTGATGTACTGATTAAATGAATTTACTTCCAAACTAAAAAAATTATTTTAAACTTTGTTCCAAAGTTATACAGTCTTTCAAAAAATAAACATTTTCACTTCTGAATTGCTTTACATTTACAGAAAAGTTGCAAAGATGGGGAAAGTTGCCTTTCCCTATTATTGGCTTCCGACATTAGTATGATACATTTGTCACAATTAATAAACCACTATTGATGATATGTTATAATTAACTGAATTCTATGCTCTATTCAGATTTCCTCAGTTTTCACCTAATGTCCTTTCTCTGTTTCAGGATCCCATCCCAGAAATCACATTTCGTATTGTTCTTCCTTAGACTCATCTTTGTGGGGACAGTTTCAGGACCAAACTTTTACAGACCTTGAGTGTTTTGAGCAGTACTAAACAGGTATTTTATTAGGATGTCCCTCTAGTGAACTTTGACTGATGAATTGCTTGTGATTGAATTGGGATTACAGGTCTTTAGAATAAAGATCATTGATGTAAAGAGCCCTTTTTTATCACATCACATCAAGGGTACCATGCCATCAACACAACTTATTACTGATGATGTTGACATTGACCACTTGACTGAGATAGCATTTGTCAGAATTCTCCACTGTAAAGTTACTTTTCCCCACTTTCCATACTATACTAGTTGGTAGGAAGTCACTATGTATAGCCCATACTTAAGGAGAGCTCCATTACCTTGAGGGCACAGTAACTACATTAAATACTTGAAATCTTTCTGCCTAGGATAATTATCTATCTTTTCCAATTTATTTATTCAATTATTTATTATTATTATTTTAGATATGAGACCTTGCTATGTTGCTTACACGAGTCTCAAATCCTTGAGCTCAAGTAATCCTCCTGTCTCAGCCTCCTGAGCTCTGGGTCTGCAGGCGTGCACCCCTGCACCTGACAATCATTTATTTTTGGCCATATGAACTCATGGACATTTGTTTTATCCTCAGGTTATAATTCAATATTATATTATTTTGTTGTTAAATTATTTCAGTTTTGGCCATTTGAAGGTCTTTTGTTTGACCCCTGTGTCGTTTTGACATACTTCTGTCATTGTGGGATGTCTTTTCCCTTTTTTGCAGATATTTCTTTACTTTTTGGCACTACAAGATGCTCCAGTTTCATCATACATCCAGTTCCAGCCCAAGATTCAACCATTTCTTCAAGGAGCCCTTGCTCTTATGGAATTAACAATCAAATTCTTGTCACTAGGTTCTTAAGGAATATTTTTGTTAGTGTATATGTTTGTTGATAGGATATTGATAATCATTCCTCTAGTGATTACCAGGTGTAACTTTTGGCAAATTTTAAACATGGAAATGATAATTTCTACTTCATAGGATTGTTGCACATTTTAAATGGATTGACTAGAATAGTGCATGGAGTAAAACAAAACAAACAGTAACTCTAAATGGTGTTATTACAAATTCATTGGAAATAAACAAACATAACTTTGTTTCCAAAAGTCAATCTGAATTCTCTGTAGGTTTTGTTTTTGCTTTGATATATTTTCTTTGCTGTATACATAGACTAAGATGTTAGAGACTCTGAAGCTTGGTTGTTAAGAAGAATCCACTCCAATCATCTAACGCATCCTTTTCTATAACGGGTATAATGCTATTTGCCAATTTTAATCGGTTAATCTATCACTATAACTGATATAAAATGAAGTTTATATAAATGTATAGGTGACAATATTACCACCATTTTTGTCGGTATCATAGATCTCTGACTCATTCATTGCTCTTTGCAGATTCACCTTTTTTTCAAAAAGTGTTGACCATACTATCTTAAATCCACCTATTTATTATAAATTTTAATTGGGTCAGATTTTGAAAAACTAGTATTCAAGTTTCGACAGCACAATGTTTTCAAATGCTATTACAACAAATCCACATTGTGTAACTATTTTAGAGACTTAAAATGTTAACAATTTCTAATTAGTTCACAGACAGTGGTTAACTGGTGAGTCCTCCTGGTTTCTTACCTTGAGAAACTTTCATTAAATTAAGCGTAACTAAGCTTACTGAGCTACCAAGTCATAAAGAAAGTAGAAAGATAGATGTTTGGTATAGTAAGGGTTAGCAGGAGAGTGTGGAATCTTAAAAATGCCCTAATATCAAATTATTGATGCAAACCAGCTGGCTACTGTCATTAAAAGGAAGGGATATCCACTGTGTAAACAAGATCAAATATCAAAGTTGATGGGTTTTGCAATCTTATCAACTTGTTTTCTTCTTACCAAGGCAAAGGCAAGGTGCTTCACCACACCTGATAAGAGTATCACCATATGAGTAATGTTGATCTCCATAGGATGTGTCAACCTTCAAAAACATTTTAAGAGATTTATGTAATTATTTACTATCTGGCTGTTGGGCAGTATGGATGAGAAAAAGTGAATATCTATTTCTAAATCTTCTGAACTTTACTTCCTTCAAAATACCTGTCAGATCATTTGCCAAAACTCACTCTAATTGATCTTAAGACTTAATGGCAACATATTGAGAAGGAGAGTTGAACTGGGTTCCCATACTAAATGTGTAAAAATCACTTCTCTGATATTTTCTTTCTTTCTGGATCGTGTGGGAAAAGCAGATTAAAATTACTATGCAATATTATGCCACCACTACCAGAATAATGAAAATGAGTAAGTTAGAAAATACTCACTGCTGATGAGAAACCGGGGTAACTGGAACTCTTCTACATCATTCTAGGAACATCTACTTAGGAAAACAACTTGGCAGTGTCTAATAAAGCCCAATATATGCATTCCTATAACCCAGAATTTTTACTCTCAGGTGTATAACCAACAGAAATGTGGGTGTATATTCACCAGAAAACATGTTCAAGAATGTTCATGGTTATTACTAGTCATGAGATACAAAAACTGGAAATGTTAATCAAATGTAAGTAGGATAAATTAAGTTGTGTTAATATTCACACAATTGAAAATTATACTGCAGAAAGAATAAATAATCTAAATCTACACACAACAGCATGGAGAAATCTCATGAGTGGAATGTTAGATCATAACCTAGATAAACTTACCTCGAGCAGATGCCACTGAAGCCATAAACTGGTAAGATAAATCTCTGCAGGCTGACTATGAACTAGCTTTAAAGAAAAAAATTTGAGGAGGCCCAGTCTGAACGAGGCCCCTCAGACTTTCTTGGAGTTTACCTTCAGGAAGCCCATCGTATTTTCATGGTGATGCTTTTAGAAAATATCTCTCATATCTTGGTCAGTTGGGGGAAAGTAACATTTTCAAATAATCCTAGAGCATTTTTCATAGCCAAGACTTAATCCTTAAGGGAAACAACTTTACCAGAGTCATATTAGACCATGGAGAAGGGCAGTTAACCACCTAAATCCCTCTCTAGCCTTCCTGTATTATCAAATGGAAGAAAAAAAAAGGCTAAGAAACACTTCTGAAGTCCACAACTCAGGAAGTTGAGCCCACTGAAAGAATGAGATAGAATGCTCACCCTCCTCCACACCTTACCACCATATCAACATGGCTCCAGAATAATCACAATGGGTTACAATGGAAAGAGCTGCAAAAAACAGACTCTCAGAAGGAATTCTTAGGGAAATCCAGTGTGGAGAAAACAAAGGCACTGAGGAAACTAAAGTCTCTGGCATCTATAGCTATGGAAAACATGAAGCACAACCCACCTTCTAGACAGACTGACATAAACCTCATACTAAAGACCTATTTTCCTCGGTTCTCATTACCTAATACATTGTGTTTAACTTTTAACAAAAAAAATCATAAGGCTACACAAAAAGAAAAGGAAAAACACCATCAGAAGAGACAAAGTAAGCATCTGAACTAGACTTTGATATGAAACAAAGTTTAGAATAATTAAATAGAGAATTAAAAATAACTATGATCAGTTATGTTAGGACTATAATGGAAAAAGTATAAGTATGAAAGAGCAGATGAATAATGTAAGCAGAATAATTAAAACTCTTAGAAAGAATCAGAAGAAAATGATAGGAATGAAAAACACTGCAATAGAAATGAAGAATGCCTTTGATAAGCTCATTACTAGATTGAAGAAAATCAAGAAAAAAAAATCAATGAATTTAAAGATATATCCAAGGAGACATTGCAAATTAAAACACAAAGAAAAAAAGGACTACAACTTTCATTTAAATATCCAAGGACTATTACAAAAATATAGCATGCATAATTGAAGTAGTAGAAGAAAAAGAGAGAAAGGAGCAGAGGAAGTACAGAGGAAGTTCAGTAGTTCCACCTTTTCCATGGGGGATGCATTCCAAGACCCCCAGTGGATGCCTGAAAATACAAATAGTACCTGACTCTACATATATATGTGATGTTTTTTCCTATATGTACATATCTAGGATAAAGTTTAACTTATAAATTAGGCATAGGAAGAGATTAACAATAATAATTAAAAATAAAATAGAACAATTATCACAATACTAAGAATCAAGCACAACTAAAAATTTATGAATTGTTTATTTCTGGAATTTTTCATTCAATATTTTCAGACCACAGTGACTCATGGGTAACTAAAAGTGTGGAAAGCAAAACCATGGATAAGGGGGAACTATTGTATTTGAAGTAATCATAGCCAAGAACTTCCCAGAATTAATGATAGACACCAAACCACAAACCCAGGAATCTTAGAGAAAACCAACTGGAATAAAAACCAAAAATCTACACCTAAGCATATCATATTCAAACTGGAGAAAACCCAAGATAAATAATGTTGAAAGAAGCCCTGGTGGCAAGGGAGTGATTAAGTGTAGAGGGACAAGGGTAAGAATTATATTAAACTTTTTTTGTCAGTTACCATGTAAGCAAGTAGAGAATGAAGTAAAATATTTAAAGAAATAAAATCCCACCAAATTAGTATTGTGTATCCATTGACATTATCATTTAAAATGAAGGAGAGACTGGGCATGGTGGCTCATGCCTGCAGTCCCAGCACTTTGCAAAGCTAAGGCAGGTGGATCGCTTGAACTCAGGAGTTTAAGACCAGCCTGGGAAACATGGTAAAAGCATGAAAAATACAAAAAATTATCAAGGTGTGGTGACACATGCCCATAGTTTTAGCTACTCTGGGTGGTGGGAGGTGTGTGGTGAGGGACAGTGTGGGGTGGAGGGGACCTGAAGTGGAAGAATCACTTGAGCCCAGGAAGTCAAGGCTGTAGTGTGTCTTGATTGTGCCACCGTACTCCAGCCTGGGCAACAAAATGAGACCCTGTCTCAAAAATAAAAAAGGAAAAAATTTATTAAGGATAAAGTTAGGCATCAAATAATGAGAAAGGGGCAATTATCCAAAAAGACATGATAATTCTCAACAAGTTACGCAGGTAACAACAGGGCATTTAAATACATGAGGAAAAAATTTATAAAACAAAGAAGAAATGATTAAATACACTATTATTTTTGGATATCTCAACATCTCTCTGTTAATAACAGCTAATTCCAACACTCAGAAATCAGGAGAAAGTTCAACTGAATAACACTAACAAGGATCAGGATCTAACTGTTTAAGTAACAGCAGAATAATTAATCAAGTAGCAACAGAATACACAGTCTTCTACATTTTACATGGATCTTTATCCAAAATATACCACATCCTGGGCTGAAAAACATACCCTCACAAAGTCAAAAGAACAGAAATCTTACTATATTTGTTCTTAGACTGTAATGAAATTTAACTAAAAATTGATATCAGAAAAAAACTCCAAAATCCCCAAATAGTTTGAGATTAAATAACATACTTTTATATAACATAGGTCAAAGAAGACATCTCAAGGGAAATTTAAAAATATTTTGAACTAAACAAGATGAAATGTACATCAAAACTTTTGGGATGCTCAGGAAGAATAGCTAGCGGATGCTTGGTTTTATACTTAAGTGATGCGTTGATCCATGCAGCAAACCATCATGGCACACATTTATCTACATAACAAACTTGTACATCTTGCACCTGTACCCTGGAATTTCAAATAAAAGATGAGAAAAAAAGAAGAAGAATTCTTTTCACTCATAGTTTTCTGTCTTCTAATAGTTCTTCTCATACATCTTTAGATAAATGTGTCTCAACCTTAACAATATTCATAAAATCTGAGATTGCAGATGTACTTTACATTACAAATCCTATTTTTATTTTTTTAATGTATGGAATGCTGTAAAAACAGTGTTTAGATGTAAACTTATAGCAGCAGTTGCATATATTAGAAAAGAAAAAGCATCTAAAATCAATAATAGAAACACGCCTTAGGAAAGTAGAGAGAAGAGCAATTTAAGCCTCAAGTAAGCAGAAGAAAAGACAAAACTTTGAGCAGAAATCTACAAAGGAAGATTTTAGGAAGTCAACAGAGCAAGTCAATAAACCCAAAAGGCAATGCCTTTAAAAGATCAGTAAAATTAATAAATCCATGGCCAGACTAACCAAGTGAAAAGGGAGAAGACACAAATTACTAATATTGATTCCATGGACATTAAAAATATAATACAAGAATATTACAAAAAAATGTATACTGACATATCTAGTAATTTAGATGAAATGGATCAATTCCTTGAAAGACATAAACCATCAAAACTTATGGAAAAAATACATTATGTAAATAGATCTTTTTTTTTAGACGGAGTTTCGCTCTTGTTACCCAGGCTGCAGTGCGATGGTGTGATCTTGGCTCATCGCAACCTCTGCATTCTGGGTTCAGGCAATTCTACCCCCTCAGCCTCCTGAGTAGCTGGGATTACAGGCACACACCACCATGCCCAGCTATTTTTTTGTCTTTTTTTTTTATTGCATTTTAGGTTTTGGGGTACATGTGCAGGACATGCAAGACATTTGCATAGGTACACACATGGCAGTGTGTTTTGCTGCCTTCCTCCCCTTCACCCACATTTGGCATTTCTCCCCAGGCTATCCCTTCCTAGCTCCCCCCCATGCTGTCCCTCCCCTCTT
This sequence comes from Callithrix jacchus, assembly GCF_049354715.1. Lineage (NCBI taxonomy): Eukaryota > Metazoa > Chordata > Mammalia > Primates > Cebidae > Callithrix > Callithrix jacchus. The sequence continues at coordinate 49,586,649 of NC_133516.1, forward strand.
CCCCCCAGTAGACCCCAGTGTTTGGTACTCCCTTCCCTGTGTTCATGTGTTCTCATTTTTCATCACCCACCTATGAGTGAGAATATGCGGTATTTCCTTTTCTGTTCTTGTGTCAGTTTGCTAAGAATGATGTTCTCCAGATTCATCCATGTCCCTAGAAATGACACAAACTCTTCATTTTTGATTGCTGCATAATATTCCATGGTGTATATGTGCCACATTTTCCAAATCCAGTCTATCATCGATGGGCATTTGGGTTGGTTCCAGGTCTTTGCTATTGTAAACAGTGCTGCAATGAACATTCGTGTGCATGTGTCCTTATAGTAGAACGATTTATAGTCCTTTGGATATATACCCAGTAATGGGATTGCTGGGTCAAATGGAATTTCTATTTCTAAGCCTTGAGGAATCGCCACACTGTCTTCCACAATGGCTGAACTAGTTTACACTCCCACCAACAGTGTAAAAGTGTTTCTATTTCTCCACATCCTCTCCAGCATCTGTTGTCTCCAGATTTTTTAATGATCGCCATTCTAACTGGCATGAGATGGTATCTCAATGTGGTTCTGATTTGCATCTCTCTAATGACCAGTGATAATGAGCATTTTTTCATGTTTGTTGGTCTCATGTATGTCTTCTTTTGAAAAGTGTCTGTTCATATCCTTTGCCCATTTTTGAATGGGCCTGTTTGTTTTTTTCCTGTAAATCTGTTTGAGTTCTTTGTAAATTCTGGATATCAGCCCTTTGTCAGATGGGTAGACTGCAAAGATTTTTTCCCATTCTTTTGGTTGCCGATTCACTCTAGTGACTGTTTCTTTTGCCATGCAGAAGCTGTGGAGTTTCATTAGGTCCCATTTGTCTATTTTGGCTTTTGTTGCCAATGCTTTTGGTGTTTTGGTCATGAGTTTTGGTCATAAAATTTTTTGTATTTTTAATAGAGACGGGGTTTTACCACACTGACCCGGATGGTCTTGATCACTTGACCTCGTGATCCACCCGCCTCGGCCTCCAAAAGTGCTGATTACAGGAGTGAGCCACCGTGCCCCACCAATAGATCCATGTTTATTTTAAAAATTGATAAATCATTAATAATCTTTCAAAAAAGAAAGCATCTAGCCCAGATTCTTTCACTGATGAATTTCACCAAACATTTAAGGAACAAATGATATCACTTCTCTACAATCACTTCTAGAAAATAGATATAAGAGGTATACCTCCTAACTTATTTGATGAGGCAGGCATTATCCTAATACCAAAACCAGAGAAAGAGACTATAACAAATGAAAACTACAGCTCAATAAGTTTGTGAACATAGATGCAAAATTTTGCAATAAAATATTAGCTAATTGAATCAAAAAAATGTGTAAAAATACATCACAATAAGTGGAATTTATTTTAGGCCTGCAACACTGATCTGACATTTAAAAATCAAAATCAATTAATGTAGTACATTATATTAACTGGCTAAAGAACTATTTTTTGAGTCTGTCAATTGATGCAGAAAAAACATTTGACAAAATCCAACATCTATTTATGAGAAAAAGCCTTAGAAAACTAGGAATAAAAAACATCCTCAACTAAATCTGGAATATCTAAAAAATAGGCCACCATGATATTTCATGGTGAGAAATGATATGCTTTTCTTCTATGATTGGGAACAAGACAAGGTTGTTTCTTTTTGCTACTCTTGGTCACCATCCTACTGGATATCCTAGCTAGTGCAATAAGGCAAGAAAAAAATATGTATATACAGATTAGGAAGAAAAAAGAAAACTATCTTTGTTTACAGATAGTAAGAAAAAAGAAAACTGTCTTTGTTTACATCTAGACATAATTATTTAGTAAAACTAAAAGAATTGACTCTTGGAACTAATATGTGATTATAGCAAGGTTGCAGGATGCAAGGCTAATAGAAGTCAATTGTCTTGCCATGTACCACCAGTGAACAATTGAAAATTAAAGTAGAAATACAATTTATATTCCTTCCTCCAGCAAAAAAAGGATATATAAACAACAAAATATGTATAGGACATGTACCATGTATAAAAAAAATTTTAAGCCTGATGAAAGAAATAAAGCAAGATCTAAATAAATGGAGAGATGTATCATTTTCATTGAAAGGTAGACTCAATAATGTTGAGATATATATTTTTCATAAATTGATGTACAGATTGAATGAAAATCTAATAAATTCTCAGCAAGCTATTTTGCAGTTATTGACAAGTTTATTCTATTTTTTAGCTTCATCCCAAAGGATAATTTAAAAATTTATATGGAAATGCAAGAGACCCAGCATAGTCTATACAATACTAACAAACAAGGACTAAGTTGTAGGACTGACACTACCCAATTTCAAGTAGTACTATAAAGCTACAGTAATTAAGACAGTAAGGTATTTGTAAAAATATAGACAAATGGATTAATAGAAAAGAGCAGAGAACCCAGACATAGACCCTCTGAAATACAGTCAACTGATTCTTGGCAAAGAGTAAAAGAAATTCAATTGAGAAAAGACAATCTTTTCAACAAATAATCATCAAAAAATTGTACATATATATGCAAAAATTTCCTTCTCTTGCCTAATTGCCCTTATCAAAATTTCCAAAACTATGTTGAATAGGAATGGTGAGAGAGGGAGTCCTTCTCTTGTGCTGGTTTTCAAAGGGAATGCTTTCCGCTTTTGCCCATTCAGTATGATATTGGCTGTGGGTTTGTCATAAATAGCTCTTATTATTTCGAGATACGTTCCACCAATGCCTAGTTTATTGAGAGTTTTTATCATTAAGGGGTGTTGAATTGTATAGAAAGCCTTTTCTGCAACTATTGAGATAATTATGTGGTTTTTGTCAGTGGTTCTGTTTATGTGATGGATTATGTTTATTGATTTGCACATGTTGAACCAGCCTTGCATCCCAGGGATGAAGCAAACTTGATCGGGGAGGATAAGCTTTTTGATACGCTGCTGGATTCAGATTGCCAGTGTTTTACTGAAGATTTTCCAATCAATATTCATCAGGGATATTGGCCTGAAATTTTCTTTTTTTGTTGTATTTCTGCCAGGTTTTGGTATCAGGTTGATGCTGGCCTCATAAAATGAGTTAGGGAGGATTCCCTCTTTTTGTTGTTTGGAATAGTTTCAGAAGGAATGATACCAGCTCCTCTTTGTACCTCTGGTAGAATTTGGCTGTGAATCCATCGAGTCCTGGACTTTTTTTGGTTGGTAGGCTATTAATTGCCTCAGTTTCAGAACCTGTTATTGGTCTATTTAGGGATTTGACTTCTTCCTGGTTCAGTGTTTGGAGGGTGTATGTTTCCAGGAATGTATCCATTTCTTCTAGAGATGCCCTTCTTTCAGAGATGCCCTGCGTAGAGAGGAGGAATCTAGAGGGGCAGTCTGGCTACAGCCGCTTTGCTGAGCCATGGTGGGCTGCACCTAATTCAAACTTCCTGGGGGCTTTGTTTTCGCTGTGAGAGGAAACCACCTACTCAGGCCTCAGTAATGGCGGACCCAATCCCCCCACCAAGCTCCAGCATCCTGGTTGACTTCAGACTGCTCTGGCAGCAGCAAGAATTTCAAGCCAGTGGATCTTAGCTTGCTGAAGTGTGATCCGCTGAGCTAGAACACTTGGCTCCTTGGTTTTAGCCCCCTTTCCAGGGGAGTGAATAGTTCTGTCTCCCTGGTGTTCCAGGCACCACTGGGATATGGAAAAAAACTCCTGCAGCTAGCTTGGTGTCTGCCCAAATGGCTGCCAAGTTTTGTGCTTGAAACCTAGGACCCTGGTGGCATAGGCACCCAAAGGAAACTCCTGGTCTATGAGTTGTGAAGACCATGGGATAAGTGTAGTATCTGGGCTGGAGTGCACTGTTACTTAAGGCACAGTCCCTAATGGCTTCCCTTGGCTAGGGTAGAGAGTTCCCTGACTTATAGCACTTCCTGAGTGAGGCAACACCCCACCCTACTTTGGTTCACTCTCCATGGCTAAACCCACTGTCTAACCAGTCCCAGTGAGATGAGCCAGGTACCTCAGTTGGAAACGCAGAAATCACTGACCTTCTGCATTGATGTCACTGGGAGCTGCAGACTAGAGCTGTTCCTATTCGGCTGACCTTTTTTTTTTCCAACACAGAGTTTCCCTCTTGTCGCCCAGGCTGGAGTGCAATGGCACAATCTCAGCTCACTACAACCTCCACTTCCCAGTTGAAGCAATTCTCCTGCCTAAGCCTCCTGAGTAGCTGGGACTATAGGTGCCCACCACCATGCCTGGCTAATTTTTGTATTTTGAGTAGAGATGGGGTTTTACCATGTTGGCCAGGCTGGTCTCGAACTCCTAACGTCCAGTGATCCATCCACCTCAGCCTCCCACAGTGCTAGAATTACAGGCATGAGCCACCATGCCTTGCCAAATGTTGATTTTTAACATCATTTTATAATAAAAGGAACAAGGACTCCTTGGAGAAAAAGCTGATTATAAACCAGGAGTAGAAAATACACAAGATAATCTTGGAGCATCTTGTAGGGCCAGAAAGTAAACAAGTGCATTTAAAAAAAGTCACATTGGTAACACTATGTCAAAAAACAAAGGAGTCTACTGAAAGATCTCCCAAAGGCCAGAGCTGGAACAAGTAGAGCAAGAAAGTAAATTAGCTTTGAATTACAACCCAAAATATAAAGTAAACATCCAGACATCTCTACTGATATAAAGAAAAATTGAATAATTTAAAAACTGGAGAGAAAGGGAGAATAAATATATTCTATGAAAAAGAATTTGAAATAAATTTTGTAGATAAGACATCCTAAGGAAATTCCCAATCTTAAGTATTCATAGTGATTTCCTTCCAAAAATTACAGTATGGAAAAGTGATAAAAAAAAAATCTGACATATACTACTTCAGCCAGGTTATCAAGGTCAACATCAACAGTCACAAATTATGCGGACACCATGTACACTTGGTATGATGTAATGGAAATGGCACTTCACTTCTATGGGTCTTTCTTCCTAAGCTCATTATCTCAGTATAATTATCAAAAAGTAATCAAAGTCTGATAGAGGAATACTGTACAAAATACCCGACCATACTCTTTAAAAAGTGTTAAGGTCATTAACGTTTGAGACAATGTCTTAGCCAAAAGGAGCATGAAGAGACAGGCCAACTAAATTTAATATCCAAGACTGAATGGAATCCCGGAACAGAAAAAAGGATATTAGGTAACAACCCAGGAAATCTAAATAAGGAATGAAATAAGTTAATAACAATGCATTAATATTGCTTTATTAATTATGACAAATGTACCCTACTAATGAAAGATGAATCATCGAGGTAACTGTGTGCAAAGACTGGGTAGAGATGACATTATTAAAACTCTCAGTACTAGCTGCTCAACTTTTCTGTAAATCTAAAATTGCTTTTAAAAATAAAATTCGTTAATACAGAACGTAATGTATTATTGAGAAAATTTGGTACATAAAAGTATTAGTTTACGGTGTAGCTTTTAAGGGTAATTTACGTTTTCATTTTTATTTTACAAAATCATTAATTTTAGGGCTCCTTTGAAGATGAATTGCCCCAGTTAGCACATCCACAATGTGATTTTATTTATACATTTTTTTCAATTACATAATTTTACAGTATCACAACTGTGGGGCCAATTGAGACATTCCTGAATGAAAATGATTGACATAGAATTTTTTCAAGAGAATTCAGCTATGGATTTTTTTGTGTATATGATGTTTACAGGACTCAATTTATTCAAAGTTTATATATCTATTCATCCTTGTAGGTTATTATAATCAGTGACAATTACATGTACACTGAATCTGTTATAAAATAAATTATTATTTTTAAAGTAGTGATATAAATTTAAATCCTGACCTGTTAATGCATTAAAAGTGAATTATGTAAATTGCTTAATTTCTATATATTTTTCTTATCTTTAAAGTGGATGATTAAGAATACTCATTTCTGCTTTTCTTTTAATATAAATTAAGACAATCAGTGTAAAACTCTTGGCACCAAGCTTAGCATATTTTAATATTAGCGGTTGATACTATTATTATCTTATAGTGCCTACAACATGTAAGGATTAAAAACAATAAGAGATTAATAATAATTTACATTTGCACAGAACCTTAGGGCTTTTAAAATACTTGATACATATGAAAGCACTTAAAAACCCTCTAATGTTTTTTGCAAATATAAGAAATTCATGTTGTCTTTGGCTTTTTTGAAGCAGTCTCTAACCTCACAGTAGTTCTGTGAGGACTTCAGGAAAAATATTTGCCTTGATTTTATAGATGAGGAAACTGAGATTCAGAGGATATTCTAGTGAGGTCCTTCACTTCCACTGATGATGCCAGCTTGGGAAAATTATTTAACCTCTCTGAGCATCAACTTCTGGGCTGGTCATTGAGTAAGCTAATGTATATGATGCAGTTAGCTTCATGCCTGGTATTCTAAAAATGCTGTAACTAGTTTTGTTGTCTGTCTTATTGACTGTTTTCCCATAGCTTCATTCAGCCTCTCAGGGGCAGTCATAGAGTTGGTGGATAATCAAGACAAGAATCACTGTTTAATTTTCTATCATTCAAGACTGTTTCAGTGAGACTTGTGGCTTCCAGATTGCAGATTTTATATATTTGCTTAAGCATTTACTGAATAGTTCTCATAACCAAGCTCTGGATGAGGTAGAGTGGCCTATGGAAAGATAAATGCAACATAAATTTGCCCTAAAGGAGATAATATAATGGATACATAACTTAAAGACCATGTAGGGCTAAGTTGTAAAAAGTTTGCAGGAGCAAACTTTAAAACTTTAAGATCACTTTAAACTTGTAACAGAAAAGAAAGCACACAAGAGAAGGTGAAATTTGAATGGGATCTTGAACAAGGAGTAGGAATTAGTGTGGAGTATATTTGCATGCTGGGGATCCACATTTCTCAGTTGGGTGGCAGATTGCATTTCATTCTTTCGGTCATTATCAGCGGACTCGTTCATAGCAAAGGTAAATCGGCTAGAGAGTCTGTTCTGCTACTGCACGTGTTTCTGTAACACAAATTAATTTCATGCAGTTGTAAATAGGGAATGATATCAGTTAAACATTAAAGTGATGTTAGAATCATACTTGCTTTTTCTTAAATAGGCAAGCGAAGATGAAATGAAGGGAGTAGAATAACAACCTTTAGTGGGGGAAGAAAGCCTTTAGTAAGTTCTTCTGCCGTATAGGCAAGACACTTTTAAATTCAATTTTTTTTTTTTGAGACTGAGTCTCACTCTGTCACCAGGCTGCAGTGCAGTGGCACGATCTCGGCACATTGCAACCTCCACTTCCTGGGTTAAAGCAATTCTCCTGCCTCAGTCTCCAGAGTATCTGGGACTACAGGCGTGCACCACCATGCCCAGCTAATTTTTGTATTTTTCAGTAGAGACGGGGTTTCATCATGTTGGCCAGGATGGTCGCGATCTCTTGACCTCGTGATCCGCCTGCCTTGGCTTCCCAAAATGCTGGGATTACAGGTGTGAGCCACCATACCTGGCTGAAGTTATTTTCTTAATTTCCTTTTGGGATAATTTAGTTTGTGTATAGAAATGCAAGATTTTTGTATGTTAATTTTGTATCCTGCAACTTTATTGTTTATGTGTATATTAGTTCTAATAGTTTTTTGGTGGAGTCTCTCTAAATATAAGATCATGCCATCTGCAAAAAGAGATTATTTACTTCTCTTTTCTGATCCTTTTTCCTTCTTTCATTTTTCATTCTAATTGCTCTGGCTTGGCAAACAAATGGCCAACGGGCATATGAAAAGATTTTCAACATTACTAATCATCAGTGAAATGCAAATCAAAACTTTAATGAGATCTTAGGAAAGGTCAAAAACAAACAAACAATAAAACCCAAACCCAAAAGATCACAAGTGTTGGTAAAGATATAGAGGAATTGGAACCTGCATACACTGTTGGTGGGAATATAAAACTGTGAAACTGTTATGAAAAACATTATGAAGTTTTCTCAAAAAATTAAAAATAGAACTACCATATGATCCCACAATCTCACTTCTGGATATATATCCAAAGGAAATGAAATCAGTGTGTCAAAGAGGTGTGTGTACTCCCATGCCTATTGCGGCAGTATTCACAACAGCCAAGGCATGGAAGCAACCTAAATGTCCATCAGTAGGTAAATGGAATAAAGAAAATATGGTATATATGCAACTGCCCAGTGGGTTCACCTTGCCTGCTGCCCAGACAGAATTGGTTTATCAAGACAGGGAATTGCAATAGAGAGAAATAGAAATTCACAAAGAGCCAGCTGTGTGGGAGACCAGAGTTTTATTATTATGCAAAACAGTCTCTAGCATTCTCGATCAGAGTTTTTAAGGACAACTTGGTGGTTGGGGGAGGCCAGTGAACCATCAGTGTTGATTACTTGATTGGTCAGGTCAGAGGAAATCTTAGGGAGTCAGAGATGCCTTGCACTGAGTCAGTTCTTGGGTGGGGGCCACAAGAACAGATGTGCCAGTTTATTAATTTGAGTGATGCAGCTGATCCAGCAAGTACAGGGTCTGTAAAATATCTCAAACACTGGTCTGAGGTTTTTACAGTAGTGATTTTATCCCCAGGAGCAATTTGGGGAGGGTCAGAATCTTGTCTTCAGCTGCATGACTCCTCAACCATACTTTTTTTCTTTTTTTCTTTTTGAGACGGAATCTTACTCTGTCACCAGGCTGGAGTGCAGTGGCGCAATCTTGGCTCACTGCAACCTCCACCTCCTGGGTTCAAGCAATTCTTCCGCCTCAGCCTCCCGAGTAGCTGGGACTACAGGCGCATGCCAAACGCCCGGCTAATTTTTGTATTTTTAGTAGAGACGGGGTTTCACCATGGCCAGGATGGTCTCAATCTCTTGACCTCGTGATCCACCCGCCTCGGCCTCCCAAAGTGCTGGGATTACAGGCGTGAGCCACCGCTCCTGGCCAACCATACTTTCTAATCTTGTGACTAATTTGTTAGTTCTAATATGGCAGTCTTGTCCACAGGCAAGAGGGAAATTTGTTTTAGGAAAAGGCTGTTATCACCTTTGTTTTTATTGAAATGGAGTCTCATGTCGCCCAGGCTGGAGTGCAATGGTGCGATCTCAGCTCACTGCAGCCTCTGCCTCCAGGTTCAAGTGGCTCTCCTGCCTCAGCCTCCCGAGTAGCTGGGATTACAGGTGCACAGCACCAAGCCCTGCTAATTGTTGCATTGTTAGTAGAGACGGGGTTTCACCATGTTAGCCAGGCTGGTCTCAAACTCCTGATTTCAAGTGATCCTCCCGCCTCAGCCTGCCAAAGTGCTCATTATAGGCATGAGCCATCGTACCTGGCCTCACCTTTGTTTTAAACTATAAACTAAGTTTCTCCCAAAGTTAGTTCAGCCTACTCCCAGGAATGAACAAGGACAATTTAGAGATTAGAAGAAAGGTGGAGTTTGTTAGGTCAGATCTCTTTCACTGTCTCAGTCATTATTTTGCAATGGTAGTTAAGACATTATGCTAAATGAGATAAATCAGGGCCGGGCATGGTGGCTCACGCCTGTAATCCAAGCACTTTGGAGGCCAAGGCGGGTGAACCACCTGAGGTCGGGAGTTCAAGACCAGCCTGACCAACATGGTGAAACCCTGCCTTTAAAAAAAAAATGAGATAAGTCAGTCATAGAGAGAAAAATATGGCTTGATTTTACTTATATGAAGTTTCTAACATAGTCAAATATATGGCAGCAGGGAGTAGAATAGTGGTTGCCAGGGTCTGGGGAAAGGAGAAAATGCGGAGATGCTATTCAGCAGGTATAAAGTTTCAGTTATGCAAGATGAATAAGTTCTAGAGATCTGCTGTATGACCTTGTAACTGTAGTTAACAATATTGTATTGTGTTACAATTTGGTTAATGTCCGACCTGCCCTCTGTGGGAAGACTGGGCTCATTGGGAAAGAAACTGGACCGCAGGCTAGAGGAAATTCCTTAAGTTCAGGCTTTATTGAGAGGAAAGAGCCTCCGGGCGGGCCAGCCGGGTCGAAAAGGAAAAATGGCCGCGCCGCTCAGAGGGGCAGGGTTGTTTTATAGGGGGCTGAAGAAGCCGAAAGCCGAGGTGGTGGGCAACTGTTGGTCAGTTTGAACTGCTGGGCGGGAAGCTGGGCGGTGGGAGGGCTAGGGCCGGTATGTAAAGTGAGAGATAAGGGAGCCTCTTTGTGGGGGAGGGAAAGAGAGAGAGAGAGAGAGCTTTCGCGGTAGGGGCAGAGTTTTCCAAACATTCCTGGCTCCTTAAAGAAAAGAAAAAAAGGGGGTCAGGGGCGTCGGTTGTCTCTCTGGCTACTTCCTGCTGACAAGGGTCGACGGGGGGTTCTGAAGAGGCCTCTTTTCTTAAGGAGCCTGGATGTTCGGGGAGAGGTCTGTTTCTTGCACTCGTTCAGGGTAGGGTTGGAGCAGCATCTGGTGGATGGTGACTCAAGTCAGTTCTTGAAAGCGCCGCTGTAGGAACTGTAGAAAGCAAGGAGCAATAAGTAAGATTAGGCAAACGGCTACTAGGGGCCCAAGCAACGGGGACAAGAGGGTATACATAGAGGAAGACCACCACGCTGTGGCTTCAGCCGAGAACTTCTGACTCTGCAGGTTAGTTTTGAGTTTCTGGAGGCTCTCGATTTGGGTTTCTACTAGGCCGGATTCATTGATGTAGTAACAGCACTCTTCTTGTAGGAAGATACAGGTCCCTCCTTGTTCAGCAGTGAGCAGGTCTAGGGCTCTTCGGCGGCGATGGGGAGTTTGCAGCATCTGGAATTCGGCTGGGGAATATATAGTGAGTCGAGGGACTAGGGTTACTGGGAGGCATAAAAGAGATGAGGAAAGACTAATGTAGAAAAGAGGTGGGGATTACTAAAAAAGAGTGGGTAAATGGAGTAGAGTTATATGAGCACATGAGTGGTGGGGTTTGGTAGGGGATACTCGGGGTCCCGTCGATTCCCATGACCGAGACCTGGGAAGGAGTGAGACAGCCAGAATAGGAAGGAAGTGTGGAGTAGGTAGCCCCCATGTCTTGTGACCCTAGGCTCGGTGAGGGTAACCAGAGTCGGTAAGCCAGGGCCCCGCTAGTCGTCTAGCAGCCCTAATAGACTGGGGAACGGAGCTCCCTCGGAGGTCGGCTCCTGGCAAGCAGGCTCCTCCCTACTGAGGGTGACCGCCGGCTGTGTAACGCCAGTGTGTCTGTTTTGAGGAACCGGCACCCTGGGGAAGCTGGGGCAGTCTGACTTCCAGTGTCCCAGGAGCCGACAGATAGGGCAAGGCTTAGTTGGTGGCCGTGGTTGTGGACAGGCTCGGGACCAGTGTCCTTCCTTTCCACATTTGAATGGGTTTCGGCCTTGGGCTTCTGGTTCCCTGCCGGCCTTAGAGCCGCCACTAGGGCTTGGGTCTGGAGGGCAGCCTTCTGCTTCATGCGAGTTTGGCGGGCAGCCTCAGCCGCATCTTCCCTGGCATTGAATACTTTAAAGGCCATTTTTACCAGGTCTTGGATGGGAGTCTCTGGCCCCTCTTCTGCTTTCTTTAGTTTCTTTCTTATGTCGGGTGCTGATTGGGAGATAAAGTGGGAAGCTAATACAGTGGCCCCATTTTGGGAGGCTGGATCTAGTCGAGTATACCGGACTAGGGCTTCTTATACTTGAGTGAGGTATTGGAATTCTTTAATATAGGTGGACGGGTCGGCTGAGAAGGATCCTAAACGTTTCTCAATTTGGAACAGGTCTTGGAATGAGAAAGGAACATGGACCCTGACTAAACCTTCAGCGCCTGCTACTTCTCGGAGTGGGGCCAGGATAGTTGGTTGGTGGGGGCGGGTGTGGGCCGCCACCGGAGAGGCAAGAGGAAGTGAGGCCTCTGAGGGAGGGGGCTCGGAGGGAGTAGAGGAAGAACGAGGCATGGCCTCTGAGGTAGGAGGTGCAGAGGGAGTGGGGGAAGGGCGTGCCGTTGATGGCGACTGGTTGCTGAGATTGGCAGGAGAGGACAGATGTTCAGGCAGATCCTCCAGTGAGGAGTAGGGAGGGGGAGAGGTAGTGGAGGAAGATTTACGAGGGGTTTGAGCTAAGAGGATTTGGTAGGTAGAGCAGGAAGAACATAGGTCGGGGTGGGTACGGAGGCCCCAAAAAGCCTGAACGTAAGGAATTTCATTGTCCTTGCCCACGCGGCGACAAAAATCGTCGAGATCTCAGAGGGTGTTGAAATCAAAAGTGCCAGTCAGGGGCCAATGTGACTGGTTACCGAGTTTGTATTGGGGCCAAGCCACCTGAGACAGGAAGACAAGCTTTTTCTTTCTGAGGGTTTGGGAATATCCCAATTTGGTAAAATTCGCAGCAAGCACCCAAGGGGGGTGCTCAGAGGTATTTTGGACTCCAAATTTCCCATGGCAGGTGCAGCTACAGACTCTCTGGCGCGGATGGGCAGATGCAACGAAAAGGCGTCCCCGTTTGTTGCAAATTCCCCGGAGTACAATTAAGTACGGAAAGGGAAGCGGTCAGAGGGGCGTCCCCCGTCTGGCGGCTGTCCCTCAGAAGGCTCCTGGAGCCGGAATGGAAGACTACCTTGGCTCGGCCGAGACTAGGCAAGGAGTCCGTGCAGAATGCCGGAGAGGGAGCAACTGCACCGTGCCGTAGGAAGAGGAGACGGGAAGCGGGGGAAGGCAAAGCAAGAAAAAACTTGGCTTACCTTAATCGGAACGTGGAGGTGGCAGGGCCAGTGTTGGATAGGTCGGGGAGGGGGGCCGTGGCTGGGCCAACGACCTCAGCTCCCGTCCCGGGTTTCCGGTGCCATTTGTCCGACCTACCCTCTGTGGGAAGACTGGGCTCATTGGGAAAGAAACCGGACCGCAGGCTAGAGGAAATTCCTTAAGTTCAGGCTTTATTGAGAGGAAAGAGCCTCCGGGCGGGCCAGCCGGGTCGAAAAGGAAAAATGGCTGCGCCGCTCAGAGGGGCAGGGTTGTTTTATAGGGGGCTGAAGAAGCCGAAAGCCGAGGTGGTGGGCAACTGTTGGTCAGTTTGAACTGCTGGGTGGGAAGCTGGGCGGCGGGAGGGCTAGGGCTGGTATGTAAAGTGAGAGATAAGGGAGCCTCTTTGTGGGGGAGGGAAAGAGAGAGAGAGAGAGAGCTTTCGCGGTAGGGGCAGAGTTTTCCAAACAGTTAAAAAGATAGATCTTATGTTCTTAGAACAACAACAATGGTAATAATAATCATACTAAGAAATTGGGTACTGGAGGCACGAATTTTCCATCTGATTTGAATGAGCCTCCAACTTAAATAGTAATGTGTAATAGATTTAAGGAAAATGGTAATATAAATTAGAATGGTTATTTTCAATGATTTATGAAGTCCTGTGGAGGAGGTTGTTATTATTATCATTGCCATTATTATGCTGCTAATAAGTATCCTAGTCTTTATCTACCCTGTGACCTTGAACAATTGACTTCACATTTTGGGAAGAAGTTCTTACCTGCATAACATGAAGAGGCTGAAAGAAATGAGTTTTGGGGTTTTCCCTCCAGCACTTGTTGCATTTTATTATCTTTTACAAGAATGTGTTTTTTTTTCCTGTTTGCCCCTTTTTATATCAGTAGAGTTCCTTTATGAATTTTCATTCCCTATAGTTTTTCTTACCACCTTAGTCCTTTTCTTCAAACTCAGTGCTATACAAACCAAATTTGCAATATATAAAGTTATCTCTAAGGACTCTACATAAAACAATATTCAAGGGCTTTAAACTCAGAGTGACATTTTAGGATAGAAACAGCCAGATAAAAAGATAAGGTTCTGATTTGCACTAAAATGAATTCTCTGAATCTGCATTTCTGAAGCCTAGCAGAAATGGTTGCTTGAGTCATTATGCATGGCAAAGTAAAGGCTCCAAAGCTGGGAGAGTTTAATCCAAGTCTTTCCTTGCTTCTGTGAGCTACAGAATAGTTTCTCCTTTCCTGATGATGAACTTTCCTGTGAATTCTCTTTCATTTGTGAGTTACATATTCATGGCAACAGCCCTTACCTTCCAGGTTAACTAAGGGCAAGAACATGGTGACAGATTCTACTGTTGGGGAATGTTGGTGGGTTGAGTGGTGAAAGGTTATATTCAATCAATTCAGCAGAGGATCTTGAGCAGCCAGAGTGCTGTTGACACTCAATTACATTAGGAAAAGAGACATGATCAACATAAGATTAAAATATATTATAAGAAATGAATCAAAATGAGAACAATATAGGAGGGGTCATGAAATCCATGAGTAGAAATGATAAATTGTGTGTAGTGCTTTAACAGAAATAATGGAGGATGAAAAAGGGCTAGAATATGGTTCTTACTCTTGAGCTTCAAATTTAGTTGAGAAGACAAGTCATCCATAAAATATTTAGAACAAAAAATGAAGTAATGTGTGATATGGGGGAATTTATAAAATTGCTGAAGGAGTTATACATAGTGGAAATTGTGGAACTGTACATCATGAGAAGTAGGGAGTTGTTCATTGTGGAAAGGAACAGGGAGGATCTGTGGGTTGGACTTGAAGAAAAAGAATTTCATCAGAATTTCTAACTAAAGTTTCCCATTATTAAGCTGTCTTAGCCATTCATCTCGATTACTTATTTGTTTAGTGTTTTCAATAGTTACAGAGTGCCTTCTTTGTGCCAGACAATGTTTTTGGTGCTGATGAACAAAGTACAAATTTAATGGTGAGACTAAAAAATGAGATAAATAAATAATATGTAAACGGCGTGAGGTTCTACAGAAAGAAAATGAGCAGGGAAAGGAACAGGGAGTTTGTGGGAAGTTGACATTCAAGCAAACACCGAGAGGTGGTATGGGAGTTAGTCATGTGGATATCTTAGGGAAAGGCAGCAAGGTAAAGGAAAAAGCGAATGCAAAGGCAATGAGGCAGGAATTTGGCTGGCATATTTGAACAATACTAGAGAGACCAATGAGGCTAAAGCTGAAGGATAAAGAGAGGGGATAGTAGAAGACACAAGGTTGGGGGTGAAAGGCAGTCAAATCATTTACGACTTGCAAAATGCTGGCAAGAATTTTTATTTCTATCATGATTGTGTTTATGCTTGGAAGCCATTGAAGGGTTCTTAGGAGAATATCATGGTCTGACTTGTGCTTTAAAGGATCACTCTGGCTGCTTTGTTGAAAATAAACTGTACAGGAATAGGAAGGTTGTAGAAACCATTTATGAGGATATTAGAATAATCCAGCTAAGAGATGGTGGTAAGCAATGACATTAATGAAAAAGTGGCTAGATTCTGGATTTATTTTGAAGGTAGAGACAACAGAATTTGATGACAGATTACAAATGTGGCGTAAAGAAAGAAAAAAAGGACACCAAGGTTTTTGTTGTGGTTGAATATAATTTTGAAGAGTGAAAGTATGAAGACCGTGTAATCAATAAACATTTATACTTTTTAAAGTATTCAGATACTGGAGTTCACGTACTAAGTTTGATTTGGGATGCAGTTTGGAGTTAAGACACACACCACTTCAGGTTATTTAAACACATTCAGTACTGACCCATTTAGAATTGGCCAGAATATGGGTGTTTTTGGTTTGCTTTGTTTTGTTTTTACAAGTGCTCAAACTTTCATGACAGCTTAGTTGAGGCAGGGTTTGACATTCTGTCTCTGTCTCTCTGTCATTTTAATTAAACTTTTTGTTTTGGATAAATGTAGATTTACAAGTAGTTTTAAGAAGTACTACAGAGATATCCTGTGTACCTCTTATTCAGTTTCTTTCAGTGGTAACATCTTGCAAAGTTAGAGTATAATATTACAATCAGGATATTGACATTGACACAAGCTACAAAATAATTCCATAACCAAAATGATTTCTAGTTTTAGGTGCCCTTTTATAGCTGCATCTGATGCAGGATTTTTTTCAGCCCCTTCGCTGGACTTGTGACAGCGGTGTCCTGTTTACTGGGCCCACCACGCTCAACCCCATTTGGGAGGAAGCACTTGAGCAAGCAAGTTCAGTATCCAGCCAGCCGCCACTCTGGGGGCTGGCAGGAGCAGGCTTGGTTTACTCAGTCTGCTGAGTTCAACTCCTTGTGGAAGGGAGTATGTGAGCAAGCGAGCAAGGCTGGCCACTTCGGACGCCAGCAGAAGCAAGTTCCATGTGGAGCCCACAGTGGTGCCCAGGAAGGGGTGCCTGAGACCCCAAAGCCCCAGAGGGCCTGTTACAGTGCTCTTAGCTCCACTGTCTGTAGATGGTGGTGTGTTATCAGCTCAGTTGACCCTTTGCCTTATCGCATGGGGTGGCTGCCTCCACTGGTGAGGGCAAAGGGCCAGTATGACAGTCTTTTTTGAGTACCAGCATTCAGTGGGTTCTGAGCTCTTGTCCAGCATCCAAGAAGAATGAGATCATGTAGACACTTGAAGGATGGCAAAGGTGGAGAATTTTATTTAGCAATGGACATGACTCTCAGTGGAGAGGGGAGCTGGAAAGGGGGTGGGACAGTCAGGTAGTCTTCTTCTGACATCCAGCCATCTCTTCCCCGATGTCAGGTTGGCTCTTCTCTGAAATCAGGCTGTCTCTCTGAAGTCCAGTTGCCTCTCCCCTCTGAAGCCCAGCTGTCTCCCCAAAGTCAAGTTGCCTCTCTCTAGTCAAGCCACCTCTGTCTCCTCTACCAACTGAATCTGAGGTCTTTATAAGTACAGAATAGGGGATCAGGTGGCTTTGGAAAAGGCAACATTGGACTGACAAGAAGACATTATTCAGAAAGAACCAATTGAGAGAGAGTGGCAAGCAGGAACAGTTCTTACTTTGGGCTGGGGGTTTCAGGCTGTTTGCCTTGAAGGTGGAGTTTCACTAGGGACCTGCCCCTGTCTGCCTAATGCCTCTATCACATCTACTTCCCTTTCTCCACTTCTTGACCTTAACCTTTGACAACTATAGCCTCTCTGTTGTTTATTACACATTTAGAACCCTACAATCACTTTAAGAAAAAATTGGTGACGTTGAAATGTGTTTAGAGAAGAACTACTTAGAATCAGGAAGAAGCACAAAAGTATGACATATGAAGAAAAATAACCAAGAATTCAGTATTCATCACAATAAAATTCAAGCTCAGAGTAAAATACACAGCTCTCTAAGGTTTTTGAAGGGTTCCCATATGCCTGAGGACTTAGAATTCTTCTATAAGACCAAAAGATAGTGTTTTTAAACGGATTTCATTTCAATGTTAGAAATAACTCTTCAGATTAAGGAAAATGATTATTAATTATTTCAGGAGGTTTTTTTTGTTTTGTTTTTTACTTTTGTTATTTGTATGGAGTCTCTCTCTCTGTTGCTCAGCTCACTGCAACCTCTGCCTTACAGGTTCAAGTGAGTTTCCTGCCTCAGTCTCCTTAGTAACTGGGATTATGAGATTACAGGAGCCTACCACCACACCCAGCCAATAGTTGTATTTTTAGTAGAGATGGGGGTTCACCATGTTGGCCAGGCCAGACTTGTCTCAAACTCCTGACTTCAAGTGATCTGCCTGCCTTAGCCTCCTAAAGTGCTATATGTGGCATATATGAGCCACTAGTGGCATATGAGCCACTATGCCCGGCCTTTCTTTCAAGAGGCAAATTCTCTCTTTGTTCAACTGAAGAGAGTTTAAGCAATCATTATACAATAATTCAATAATTTTCTAGAGGTTTGAATTTTATAATTTTTTTCAGTGGTAACATTGAAAGTATTGCTTCTTCCAATGGCTTCATTTTTAGTTTATTTTTTATTTGAAAAAAAACTGTTTGATACTGTAGGTAAGGTACAGCTATAACAAATAATACAGAAAGCTCCTAGGTGCATTTTGCCCAGTTTCTCCTGATGGTGACACTGCAAAATTATAAGAACTAGGATATTCACCTTGATAAAATTCAGCAATCTTATTCAGATTTTCCAAGTTTTATTTATACCCATGTGTGTGTGTGTGTGTGTATTTGTATGTATTAAATTTTATGCCATTTTATTACATGCAGGTTCTTGTATACACTGCCACAGTAACTAACAGTTCCAATACCACAAGGATCCCCTTGTTGCCTTTTTAAATCCACACTCACCTGCTTGCCACCTTCCCTCTCCAAACCCCACTCCCAGTATCCTAATTCTTGCCAACTGCTCATCTACCTTCATCTAAATTGCTTTTCATATTTCAAAATGTTAAGTAAATGAAATTAACAGTACTATGTAATTTTTGGGATTAACTTTTTTCACTCAATGTAATTTTCTGAAAGTGTTAAGTTCTTGCTTATATATAGTTTGCTTCTTTTATTAGTGAGTAATATTCCATGGCATGTATGTATCACAGTTTGTTTAATCATTCATGTGTTGAAGAACATCTGGGCTGATCCAATTTTTATTTATTGCAGATAAAACTGATATGAATATTCGTGTGTGGGTTTTTTAATATAAACATAAATTTTCATTTCTCTGGGAAGTTTCTCCAGGAGTGCAACTGCTGGGTGTTATTTTGGTTGTATGTTTAGTTTTTGTTTTGTTTTTCTTTTAAGAAATTGTCAAGCTGTTTTCCATAATGGCTGGACCAGTTTACATTCCCTGTCTGTCTTTTTAAATATCGTAGTTTATCTTCTGTTTGTGAAATTCTAGCTGGGCTAAATGAATCCCAGTGTGGGACGGATTTTAGAAATCTTGCCAAGACACAAAAAATAAAGTATGTTCCGTACTAATTTGAAGAAGAGAAAATTCTGTTTAACTAAACCCGTCTATATAATAAGGTCATAAAAGAGGATATACAATAACACAGAGAGTATCATTCTTTTGGATTTTGAGAGAAGCCTTCGTTAAGATTCCACCTGACCCAGTGCTACTTAAAACCAAAGCCATGGGGATTAAAGGGAAAATATAAACAATCAAAGATCTAATTCACAGTGAGTTGCACAGCTGCTTTATGCCTGGATTCTTGTGAACTTCCAGCTGCCTACAGCACATTCCATCTAGAGTTGCTGGATGAGCTCCTTGAAGGTTTTAGCTATCCCAGACCTGATTTGATGTCCTAGCAGTACCAATGTGCACAGAGCATCATGGGCTGCAAGGAGAGGAGAGAATACTGATACCTTCTTTACATCCTGTCAGGACTCTTTGGAATTAAAGATAAATTTTAATTATTGTTTTCATTTTGAGAATAATATGTACATATCATTAATTATATTTATAGTTCTAGCCACATTTTGAGTTTCTATTATGTGCCAGGATCTGCGCTAAATTGTGTACATTATATAGAATTCTCAAAATGAACTTACAAAGAAAGTATTTTTTTAAATCTCCAATTTATAAATGAGGGAGCTTAGGTTATCAAGGTTAATCAGATATATTCATTAGACTACTATGAAACAAATTCAAAAGGTTTTATTAATTTCCATGCTAAGGGACTCTAAATGTCCAGCCTCACCTATGACTTCTCAATCTACAGTGATTCATTACTGACTGTTGGGGACAGGGGTAGAATTAGGGGGCTGGGCAGTAGAGGTAGAGTGGCTTAGAGTATGCAAATATAATAATCATAATTATAATATTTTGAGTATGCCATTATTTATTGAGTTTCTGCTACATGCTGGGTTTTCTGCTAAGTTTGATATATAAGATCTTGATTTCTAACAACAATCTAATAGGATATATGCTGTTCTTGTGTAAAACAGTCATATAAATACATGAGGAAACAGGCTTGGAAAGGTGAAGTGATTTTTCATAAAGTCACATACCTGGAGAAAAATAATTCTAAGATTCAATCAGTGATCTGCCTGACTCTAAATTTCTTGTTCTGTCTGCCTATCTCTATATCTGTATATCAATGGAAAACACACACCAGCACCCACACCCACACTCACAAATGCACACAAAAATTCGTTATTAGAGAAATTAAGATTCTTGGTGATATGGTTTGGCTTTGTGTCCCCACCCCAATCTCATCTTGCAGCTCCCATAATTCCCACTGTAATGGGGTGGGCCTGGTAGGAGATAATTGAATCATGGAGGTGGGTCTTTCCCATGTTGTTCTCATGAGAGTGAATAAGTCTCATGAGATCTGGTGGTTTTTAAAATGGTAGTTTTCCTGCACAAGCTCTCTCTTTGCCTTCTGTCACCCATGTAAGACATGACTTGCTTCTCCTTGCCTTGCGTCATGATTGTGTGGTCTCCCCAGCCATGTGGAACTGTAAGTTCATTAAACCTCTTTTTCTTTTTAGTTTTGGGTATGTCTTTATCAGCAGCATGAAAATGAACTAATACGGTAAATTGGTACAAGTAGAGTGGGGCACTTCTGAAATGATACCCTTGGAAGACATTTTGCCATTGTCTTGGGGATTAACATTTGGCTCCTTGTAACTTTTGTAAATTTCAGCAGTCAGCTTGAATTTCTACTTAGAAAATAGGATTTTCCTTTCTATCACATTGTCTGGCTACAAACTTTCGAAACTCTTACGCTCTGCTTCCCTTACATAATTAATGCCTTTAACAGCACCCAAGTCACTTCTTGAATGCTTTGCTGCTTAGAAATTTCTTCTGCTAGGTACCCTAAATCATCTCTCACAAGTTCAATGTTCCACAAATCTCTAGGGCAGGAGTAAAATGCCACCAGTCTGCTTGCTAAAACGTAAGAGTTACCTTTGCTCCAGTTCCCAAGAAGTTCCTCATCTCCATTTTAGACCACCTCAGCCTGGATTTCATTGTTCGTATCATTATCAACATTTTGGTCAAAGTCATCCAACAAGTCTCCAGAGAGTTCCAAACTTTCTCACAATTTTCTGTCTTCTTCTAAGCCCTCAAAACTGTTCTAACCTCTGTCTGTTGCCCAGTTTTTGTGACTGTGAAGTCTGATGCAAAACTTTGAGTAGTTATCAACAGCTAACAGAATATAGAAGAATAGGACCAGTACAGTAGGTTCATTGACCTGATATTTTTCATGTTCATCAATCCCTCCTCAGTCTTAATCATTCCCCTTTCTACTTATTACAAATTTCTTTGACTGGTGGATTTACTCATTTACTTGTAGCTGGTGGTACATAATTCCCAGTGTCTATCATATAGGAGCTCCATACTGTCTCTCAGTTTAACTTTTCTTCATAGTAGACACTTATTAAATATTTGAATGATGAATGAATGAAATATTAGACTGTTCCCTTCCACAGTACTTACCTTCTTGGTATCAGTTGCTCTTTAATGTTTTCATTGTCGCCAAGAGCAACTTTCAAGAATGTCTGATTTAAAAGGTGATTCCCTATGTTTAAAATTGAGCATTCTGTTTAGTTCAGTTTAACAAGGTTTAGTAAATTAGCCTTTAAGCAGGGAACTCTGATGGGTGCTCAGGGCAAGGAAATGACTAACACATCACCTGAATTTTAAGGAGTTTCCTATTTGCTAGAGGACGCAACGGAGTATGATAAGGGCAGCTTGAGAAACCTGCACAAGAAATGAAGAAAGAGCATCAGAAGAGGTGGGCAGAGATGACTTTCCATAGGGAATGACACCTATGTCATTCCCATGTCAAGTCCCATGACTTGTCCCATGATCAAGTTAAAAGTCTCATGATCAGTTAAAAGGTATCTGACAATAGAGTAAACACTCACATAGGCATGTATGTATTGCCAGGGGCAGGGGAGAGTGTGAACCATGTGCTGCATTTCTGCCATCCCTCAATCAGGAAAATAATGGGTATTCAGAATAACTTGGAAAATTTGACCACCTTATTTTTTAAAAAATAATTATACTGCATCCATACCCACAGGGATCAACCTCGTATTTTTAGCAGATTAATAAGAGATGATTTTGCAGTGTCCTTCTTTGTCATAGTATTAACATTTTCACAAGCACAACCATAAAATCATTGACATTTGCTCTTAATTTACACAAAATCATGGTGTTAGCTAGAGCGTGATTACATATGAAGTTTAATACACAGTTATTCTTTACCTGGCTCTCTATTATCTATCTTTTATATCAGGAAAATAAGTTGATTTGGTGAGATATCCATGCAGACAACCACTGTAGCTTGCACTTATAGCTTGATAATGCCCTATAGGGGCTTCTATAGAAATGAAAGCATAATTCTGAGTCATGTGACAGGGGGAATTTGAAGAAGGCTAAAAATGGGAAAGAATTAATATAAGATTCTTGAGTTGAATTTACGTGGCATAAATGAAATACAGGATAGCGAAACGTATTCCACTCTTCTATTGTCACTTCTTGGAAAAGGCCTGTGTAATTCATTTAAAGCTTTCCTTCTTGTGACTTACTCTGTCATCCCAGATTCACAGTAATGTAAGTTTACAGCACTCCATATTGACATATATTCTCTCTCCTCTGTGTTTGCAACCTTCTCTACTCCTGCTGCTTTCCTAGGGGAGAGGGCTAATTTTCAAAAGTCACTGCATAGGGAGATGTTATAGGCGGCATCACTCCAGGTAAACAATGTCAGTCATGCAGTCACCCCAGTCTACGTCACCCAATGAATTTGTGCAAGTCTAGCCTACTCTTGGACATGATACTGATGCCTCCAGGAGATTAGGGTGTGGCTAAGACTGGAACAACAATATGTCAAACTTTGCAAAATTAACTGTATTCATTTTCACTAAGTATCTTTCTTATGTCCTAACCAGTAAAATAAATATTTTATTGAATCTAGATAAAACCTAGTGAGTGCTTACTCTATTTTCAGATACCTTTTAACTTGATCCCATTTAATCCTTCCTAAACTCTATCAGTTGATGTGGTTTGACTTCATCTTCCCACCCAAATCTCATCTCAAATTGTAATCCCTAAGTGTTGAGGGAGGGACCTGGTGGGAGGTGATTGGATCATTGGGGTGGTTTCCCCCATGCTGTTCTCATGATAGTGTGTGAGTTCTCTTGAGAGCTGATGCTTTAAAAGTTTTTGACATTTATACCCTTTGCTCTCTCTCCCTTCTGCGGCCTTGTGAAGAAGATACTTGCTTCTCCGCCACCTTCTGCTGTGATTATAAGATTCCTGAGGCCTCCCAGGCCAAGCGAAACTGTGAATCAATTAAATCTCTTTTGCTTATAAATTACCCAGTCTCAGGTACTATCTTTGTAGCAATGTGAAAACAGATGAATATGGTTAGCAACTATTATTTTCTTGCTTTTGCATTTTGGATAATTGAGAGTTATAAGTAGTTAGTCTAAGATTGTACAGCTAGGTGTCATGGCCTAGTTTAAATCAAAGGTTGTCTAATACTGAAGTTTTTATCATACTAATCACCATTCAGCATGGCCTTCTGAATAGAAACTATGGTTGACATCTTCCCATTTACCTGGCTGATTTAGCAGTTCTTCTTAACAGCCTGCTACCTGGGGAGTTGTGTCAACCCTATAGAGCAAACATTGGGAATTTAGTTTATAGCTTGAACAAAATATCTACATGTCAGGGAGAGTCCCAGAGAAATAAGACACTGGTTTATTCCCCTTACCCTCCTTTTTTCAATCTTTTATTCTGGTCTTAAAACTGCTTGGTTGTAACTAATAAATGTTACTGGGTGAATAAATGTTCACCCAAAATACTGTTTCTGACATAAATAATGTAATGTCCAAACAATGCAGAAACTGCCTTAAATAAAACATGTGAATGCTGGGTCTTTCTTGCAATAATTTGAGAAATATCAATAATGTTGTCAGTTTAACAACAGAACATACCATCTGCCCTTTTCATCTTCCTGGCTATATTAGAAAAGAAAAATGTACCCCTTCGTCACATAAAAGATATACTTCTTACCACAATTGTCTTAAGAGTTGTTCTAGGAGCCCTATATTTAATTTTAGAAATGAGCAAATGCATGAATTAGTGAACAAGAATGTTTGCTGGCTTTAGAATTAGATTGCATGAACTTAAATTTCAGCTGGGTGACTTTGGGCAATACACTTACCTTCCTTGAACCTCTGTTTGCTTTTTTACATATAAAGTGGAGATAATTACACCTACTTCAGAAAGTTGCTGTGAGGATTAAATGAAATAATAAATGGGTATCGATTTGCTAACCAATGTAAATTTCATAGTGGTGCAAGCAGGAAAGAGGGTTATTTTATTTTTCCCCCAAACATGATCTTTAATTTCTTGCTCCTTAAGGCTAATTGGAGCCCATGGCTGTTGGGAACCTTCAGGGACAAAAACAATTTCATTCTGATAGTTGTCTTAGTTTGGATTTCCCTAGAAATGATCTTGAGAGAAGAATATGGATACAGTTAGTTTATCTGGGAGGTGGGTCCAGGTAGTAAAAGTGAAGCAAAGTGGAAAAGAGACAGGAAAAACATAAAAACCAATAAAAGCTTATGAGCAGGTCGTTACCATGAGTAACTGGGGCTCCATCTCTCTGAAATACCACATGGAAGATACCTTGGAACATTCTCTTTGAAAGAAGGGGGTGTGCAAGTGCTGTTGGTTCCACAAATGGATCTTCTTGGCTGCTCTAGTGCACACATCCCTGTTACTCTGGGCTTTGAATGGCTCACTGCTGCCCCCTGCTCCTTCTTCTGAGAAGGGCCCACCCTCTCACTCCAGTTGTCAAGAGCTGATGAATGACAGACACACACAAGGCCGGCCCTTTGCCTCAACAGGAGAGGATTCTGCTGGGTAGTTTGAGCTACAGAGCCCTTTTCTACCCATGAATGGGGCTAGACAGACCGGTGATCTCACACTAGCATGACTCTTTTTCCTTCCCTCTTCTGTTTTATTCTCTCCTTTTACAGGTTTCTCCTGGGGCATCTCCATCACTAAAACTCATGCATCTGAATTTCTGTCTCGATCTATGCTTCTAGGGAACTTGACATAAGACAGGGTAATTATTCAACCATGCTCATCTCCCACTGCATCTTCGTGGCCCACACTACAGCTTATTTCTGATGGGGGCCCTTTGCTCCCTTCATGGAGTGATATTGGGTGTGGCCCCATCAGGTTGGTCTGAGACAGGCAAAGATTCTTGGTACATGGGAGACGTCATGCTTGCTGTGTAGATGGTTTCCACTGTTGCCCTCTCTTCTCCCTCTTGTTGGGGTTGGCTGCAGCCAGTTTACCACCTTCAGAGAACCTCAGATAGAAAGGAAATAGCAGCTTCTCATTTTGCATATGCTCCCATAGTTAAGAAATACATGTAAAACTCCTTCAATAATTTTGTCACTGAGTTGTGTGTTGGGGAATGGGGCTAGGTTGGGGAACACTAGCATTTTTTTGTCCACTTGCAAGCAGTCTGGCAGACCTTAGTCTGCCCATCTGATATTCAGCCTGCATTCATTTCATGAAAATGCCCTAACTTGGTTTGTCAGCCAGCAATTATCCTGATTCAACCAATCTCTCTTAGCTCTAGTCTTCTGCCCACATGAGCTGAATGAGATGATGTGGGTGTGGGTAAAAGGACCAATTTGGCCACCTTTTCTTTTAAATGTGGGGTTTTCTACAGCATCTTAGGACTTTGGGACTTCAACTGGTTTCCAGAATCAACAGAAAGCATTTTAATATTATTTGATAGATCTAAATTAAAACCCAGGCACTCACCAAGTGGTAGCTCTAAGTTTAACCACAAAATTAGTTTCTGGAATGTTTGAAAAGTCATTGTTTCTTAGTGTTTTCTTTAATAAGGTGACTCAGCATATTTAATAAAAACATCACAGGCCTGAGAAGCAGGAGATCTGGGTCATCATGCTTTTAGCCCTGTGTCATTTTTCAAATAATTTCACCCTTTAACAGCAATACATAGGATAATAAAAGCTGTTAAACATGTCCCACAGTTTGTTGTAAGTCTAACATAAGAAAAACATGCAAAACATATTTGAAAACAAAATATAATGAAATATCTGGTAATAATTACTAAAGTAACTCGATTTTAAGGGAGCCTATCAAAAGACAATTTCTCTTTTCCTTCAGAGATGCTCACTCCACTCCAACAAGCTGCTGTGACTGAGACCTGACTCATTTTTGGCAAACAGATGCCACTCTAAATGATGACAAAGTGATAAACATATGTAAATATTTCATATGGAAGTGAAGTCAATATGGACAAATGCAAAAGATACAATTCCAAGACTGGGAATGCCAGGCTATGTGTAGTCACAGCAGAAAACAACACAGGTATTGGAGTAGATCATAAGCTCAAAACAAGCCCCATGCTGTTATTCAAAAGCTTGCCAGAAACCCCTAAAAGGCACGGGCTAGGGATAAGTTTGCCATTATTCTCTAACTTAATGATGTCATATGCTGTCAACTGAGTGAGGCACAGTATAGAGAAAAGTGCTGTGTGTTCCAATTCTTGCTCCTCCTGACACTGGATTTGATGCTTCCCTGTCTTTGTTCTTTGATGGTCAAGGTGGCATGGTAATGTGTATATCTGTTCACAGAATAGTTATAGATGATATTAGATAGTATATGTGAAAATGTTTGAAAAACATAGTTATTCTGTAGAGGTATTATAAGGTATTATTAAACAAGTGATAAATAAGATAGAAAGTTCTAGAACAGAGTGAGAAAATAGCCTGGAGGAAAGGAAGCCAGAAGGTGTCCTATTTTATCACATTGCCATAGACTTTCCAAAAGGAGAAAATGTCTCTGTCAGAGAGAGAGAGGAGAGAAAGAGAGAAAGAGAGAGAGAGAGAGAAGAGAGGAGAGAGGAGAGAGAAAGAAAGGAGAGGAGAGAGAGTTTTCAGGCTCTGTTACTCTATAGGGCAGCAATGCTGTCTCTCTGTGCGGAAGGAGGGAAAGACACTGGCTGAGGCCACGCTGCCAGTGGGGTCATAGTTGTCCCTCAGAGTCCCAGATAGACCATGTTCTAGCTCATCCACCCCAGCTTCCTTGAGCAGCAGCAGTGGCTATTCCTGCAGAAGTGTGCAGAGCAGGAGGAGGGATCTTATTCTCTACTCATGAGGCAGAGTGAGCAGACACTGCTTGGCCAGTGGTGGGAGACTTCACTCTTTACCTGCAAAGCCCAGCATAGAATTTGCATGTGCTAAAGGCAGAGACATTTTTCACTGCCCCAAACAGGGAGCTCTCAGACTCTCCTGCTCTTTGGGGCAGCAGCACTAGATGACTGCCTAGTGGACTGCCTAGTGGGGGCAGGGGGCTTTTCCTTTCCTTTAAGTCCAGGCTAAGAGACTGTTCCACCAATGGGGTTGCAGTCATCACTCACAGCCTGAGAGGGGCAACCCTCTGGCTAGCTTGTGCCTGCTTCCTATGGCTGTAGCAGTGGGTGTGACTGTAGTGTTGTGTGGAGGAGAAACGGGGGTCTCCTCCATTTCTGGGCTGTAGCATAGAGGGTGCTCAGCTGGCGGGAAGAAATTTCCCTCTTTGCAGAACTGAGCACAGAGTTTGTGCCCCTGCTGGAAGTGGGTCACTTTCACAGCCCCATGCAGGGAGCTCTTGGGTTCTAGAAAGTCCATTGGTTTTCTTTATCCCAGGAGCTGCCCTTTTGGTGTGCAGTACTCTTTTTTCTCCCAGAAGTAGCACTCCCTGAGGGCTACAGTGCTGGGAGCCCTGCAGCTCCTTTAGGTCCAGCTAACAGTGTTGCTGTAGCTCTCCTGCTGGGCAATGGGGAATGTCAGAAGGAGCTCCTGGGATATGAAGATACCAGAGTTGAAGTTCCCAGGGCAGGATACAGTCCCTGACAATTGTGCTGTCACAGTGGCAAAGTGCCGCAGCCACTGAGTATGGGTGTAGGATGAGTGACCCAGTGTGAGTTTACAGCCTGGTGCAATGCTCTCAAGCATTTTCCAAATTACCACCCATACTAGTGCAGTCAGGAGGACAGAGGAGCTCTCCCATGGTTCTGATCCCAGAAGTCGGCTGCAGGGATGACAGCTACCAAAACAATTCCACTTACTTTAACCTCCAATACCGAGTCCCTGCAGGCTTCTAGCTGATCATGACTGAGTTGACCTCTCTCTTCCTTTTCGGTGCTTCAGGTTTTTCCTGTGCGCCCTCCATTGGGTACTAGTGTTCTCTCCTTGAGATTCTACTTGAGGTACGATTATTCATTATTTTTGTTCTTTCTATAGAGAACTGATGTCCAGGGTCTATAGTCAGTTATCTTAAGCTCCCTGAAAAGGAATTTTTTGAATGGATATTTCCTATGAACATCACTCAGAACTAGTCTTCAGGGGGACAAATTTTGGAAATGTTGTATCCATTCATTGACTCAGCAAACATGCATTGAGCACCTACTCTGTTCTGCATGCTGTTTGTGGTGTTGTGTGTGGAGAGCCAATGACACACATAAAGTACTTGTCTTTGTGGAGCACTGAGGTTGGGAAGAAGGCAATGACATAAGCAGAAATGTATCAGGTAGGAACATATGGTATCCATTTTTGTATCCATTCTGGAAAGATGTATAAAGCCTGATGATTACCTTTCTTCCTTGGGAAGACTGCAAAATGCTAACCCAAAAAGAAAGAAACTGAAGGAACAAATGTTTCGATCAACCTGGAGGCAAAGCATCAGGTTAAGAGAGAACACAATGAGGGGCTTCCACCTTCTACATCATCTGTAAACATTTGAGCATGAGCCCAAAATTAGGGGGCATAAAATTAAAAAGTAAGGGAAAAATTCTTGAGTTTTTAATCACATCCCCATGTTGATAAAATATTTATGAGCTCTCCCTCAATTAATTAGAATAAACTATGTAACACTGCAAGAAACAAATTGAAAATTTAATAAAGTAAGTTCACTTCCAATTTCTTTTGAAGAAAGAAGCTAATTATATTTAGTTCTGTAATTATAACTTTAATTAAAATATAACGCAAAATATTCCATAAAGTAAAAACAGTGCTGAGTAATAAAATGAAGCCTTTAAGACAATTTGTTCTTTAGATGAAAATTTATAATTTAAAATTAAGCCTTTAGTGTACCCTTTCCTCCAAATTTCATCCTTTTGGTATGAATTTAATTTAATAACCTTCTTATAAAGACTAATTTATGTTTATTTACCATTTTAAACCTATTTTCTCCTGTTTGTTGTGTGGTGAAATATCCTTTTCATTGGTTACAGCTATCTTCCTTTTCAAGTCTGTTTAAAGATATACTCCTGTTTCTTCTTTGCATGTCATAATTTGTAGCACATCCCTTTTGAGTTAGAACATGGCTTGAAATGTTCAGTGACTTAAAACTTGAAAGCTCAGATGCTCTTAGAAGTGTGTTCGAGTATCAGTCCCCTTCACCTGGCTGGCGCGGAGATGATTTGATTGCTCCAGGCAAACATCCCAGTGGAAGGAAATTTAGATCCTCTAAAACGAAATTAGGAAGGTGATAAAATGACCTTCTGGTGATGTTTTTAATAATCATTTGCTCTCAAACACTTCTCAGAGGAATAGAGTTGACTAATAGTTTGCCCAGATGTTAGACTTAAATTCCAAAGTCAAGAGAATGTGCGGCCATTTGCCTTGATGAAAGTCATATCCATTTCTAAAGGCTTTTTAAACTATTCTTTAATTTTAAAGATACTCTGCTTTTACCCAAATCACAGAGGTTTGTAAAAGGAAAATGCCTAGCTTGAAAACTTGGAGTTTTTCTATTCAACATCTCTTCATACTTTAGCATTCGAAGAAAGATTCACTGGCTTTTCATCTGAATCAATTCAAAATGACTAAAAAATATTTATTGATTGCATACTGTATAGAAGATATTATACTTTCTATGCAAAAAATATCTCCCTGAGCCATTGTTAAAAATCAGATTTCTGCACCACCACTGCCCCCAACTCCCATATTCAGATTTAGTTTGTCTGCTGTGGATCTCAGGTGACATTTATTCAATTAGTTTGAGAGACATTGTACTACTGGGTGTCTACAAGCTTCTGGAGTTGAGTAATATTAATACAAAGAACTTACAGCCCTAGTGCCTGATGTTGTTAATTCAATAAGGGAAGATACATATTTACATTTCCTTTTGCTTTCTATTGGGGCAGAACTTATCCTGCTTTTTGTGGAGTGGAGACGATGGCTGGAGTAAATGAGGAGAGGAAATTGTCTGCTCTTTGGAGGTGGAGAATGAAGGTCCTCTTGCCTGTGATTTAGCACTCAGTAACTGTCAGGGTGGGATACAAGGTAATCAAGAAAGGCGTTGCTTGGGGGTGTCTGGGATGCAAGGAAATGATGCACCCAGAATTAGTGTCTTGCTTGATGCTTTACTTTAGGGCCATAACCTTGGGTGCCTATTCCTGAAATACCCAACCACTCAGATTTTCAAACCTGAGCTTTGCAGAAAGGATTGGTGGCTTTTGAAGGGACTTTAAGTGCTTCATTTTGATCTTTTACTGTGTCTAGCTTAGGATCTGCACATACTAGATGCTCTAATATTTATTGCATGTTTAGTTGTCATGGATAAAAATATTTAAAAAAGTAAATTCTCTTCATTCTAATAAGTTAAACCACAGCAGAAACACAAAAAAAGCTCATCCTCTTTTTTACTGCCCACATCCTTGAGGTAACAAACAGGAACAGGTTGGTATGAATATTTTTATGTCTTTTGCTGTAGGTAGTTTTTAATGTATTTTAAACCAAATGATATCATACTAAACACAAAAATTTGCATCTTATTTTCTTTTTAGGTTTTGCAAAAGCATGTGCTTCCCCGCAAGAACTGTTTACTACTAGAGAGCACTGAAACCTAGGATAGGGTGTCTCAGGGGAGGCTGGATCTACATCCCTTACAAGTCTAGACCCCAAGCAGGAAGATTACAACTCAGTGATTCTCATGGGGACAGAGTTGGGGGATATTTTGCCACCCCACACCCCTGGGAACATTTGGCAGTGCCAGAGGCACTTTGTTGTCATACCCATAGGGGCTGTTTCTGGCATTTCATAGGTAGAGCCCAGGGATTCTGCTCACCATTCTACCATGTACAGGGCAGCCACTGCCCCAACCCCCACCCCTACCTACACCCCACACAGCAAAGAACGAACCAGGCCCAAAATGTTAATGGTGCCTGATTGAGAAGTGTTAGAATAGAGAACATTGAGGACTCTGTCACTAAAAAAAGAGAGAATTATTTTCATTCTTGTGGGAAATTCTATCGGGAAAGAATATATAGCTACATATCTTCCATCAATATCAAGCTTTTCAGTTTCTAATGTACTTTCTTATATAATCCCTATTTGGTGCTTATAAATTGTGCGACTGAGAGCAAGTATCTCTATAAGCCTCTGTTTCCTCATCAACTAAATGGAGCTAATAATATGTATTATTCACAGGGCAATTCAATAAGAAGGTGCACTATGCCCGGCTAATTGGCAGTATTCAATATGTATAAGTTGTTACCATTATTTATGATTTGGGTTTCATCAAATACACAGAAGCCACTTAAAGTGTTCCAAGTATAAAGACTTAATTTAGGGAAATAGAAGCTTATGCAATTTGGGGGAGGATGTGGTAGCAAAGGTCAAGGGTCAGGAAAGTTATTTCTAATCACCTCAGTCAGCAGCCTTGAACTGGCTGGGTCTAGATGCCCGCTGAAAGCTGCTGTAAATCTCAAGAACTCCAGGATGTTGCAGGAATCTACTGAGTTGTTCAACCTGCCTTCTAAGGGAAGAAGTCTCCAGCAGACACCTCCCACCACCGCAGGTGTCCACAGCACTGAAGTGGGGGATGCAT
Organism: Callithrix jacchus; assembly: GCF_049354715.1. NCBI lineage: Eukaryota > Metazoa > Chordata > Mammalia > Primates > Cebidae > Callithrix > Callithrix jacchus. The sequence continues at coordinate 49,618,267 of NC_133516.1, forward strand.
ATAGATGCCCCCAGAACCACTACCAAGCTTTCCTGTGCTGCGATGACTCTTTATGATAATGACCTAATTCTCCCTTCTGCTTTCAAAATCATATACAAGTATTTCTCTCTGGCAGAATGAAACCTGGAGATGTTCCATGAAGAAAATTCTGGAAATTATGGTTCTGACTTCTTTGCAAGGGGATGACAAGGAGGTTGAGGTGACAACAGTTTGGCACACTTATTGCAATTGCTCTTATTTCTGCAGTTCTCTGAAATAGGCATTATCTTCACTTTTTAGGTGAGAAAATGGTCACTCAGAGAGGTGATTACATTCTTCTGAAGTGTGATTCATGACAGACCTGGATTCTGAATATTCACTCCACTACACCGTCATTCTCTAGATGTTGTATAAAAAATCAGCTAGGGCTTTGAAGTCATTAAAAAAAAAAGGCTTCATTACTCCAATCATTTTTCTTCTGTAAGTCTAAATTTCCTTATTATTTATTTGGGTTAAAATATTAAATTCATCTTTTAAAGTAGCAGTAAAGTAATAGAGAGAGGTGGCCATGAAAACATTATTGATGATTGACATATTAGTACAAATATCTTTTTTGTCAAATTAGAATAATATGTCAAAGGAAACCTTCTGGTGGTTTCCCTCTAAAGCAATGCAATGGAATGAGAGTGGACTTAGCATTTGACTTGGGTTTTGTAATTTGCTAAATGACTTTGCACAAGATAGTAGCTTTGCTGAGCTCTGGTATTCTCATAAATAGAAGGGAGATGACACCATTGCCCTCAAAGATTGAATATGAAGATTTAATAAGATAATATCAAGAGACCATGGAGAAGTACCTTATTTCTTTACACACTTGTATTAGAAAATATTTGAAATTCACCACTGCGTTAGGTGCTATGCTAAGCACTAGGAGGATAGATGAGGTCTTAACTCCCATGGGGCATATAACCTAGTGTCTTTGGGAGGGAGACAATATGAATAAATAAATAAAACACTAAAGAAGATAGCACATTTCCTCACAATTGCAATACAGAAATGAACATGGGGATAGGCTAGAGAGTAGGGGTGTGGAAGGGTGTTTTGGATGGGTTGATCCACCCTGATGTGGTAGATATTTGATCTGAGAACCTGAAGTACTACATTAACTTTTTTTAAACAAATATTTATTTAAAAACCTATTATGCACCAGGCACTATTCTACGAACGAAAGGTAAAGCAGGGAACAAGACAGTCTGTGCTCATAACTTAGTGAGGAGGTACAGATAAATGAATGTCTAAGTAAATGCAGACGGTTGTAGAGGATAATATATCTAATGGAGAAAAGTGGAGCAGGGCATATGCCAGTGCTGAGAAGACATTTGGGCTGACATTGAAGGGAGTCATAGATAAGTCATGGAACTTTCTGGGGGGAAAGCACTCTAGGCATTTGGAAAAGCAAATACAAAGGTCCCGAGACAGCAGCACGCCTGTTTGAGGAAGGCTAGGATGCCAATGTGAGTGGAGTGAGGGTAAGGAGGGAGAGGGTAGTAGAAGAGAAGCTCAGAGAGGTAAAAGGGTCTAGGCTGTGTGGGCCTTTGTGGTTTGTGGTGGAAACACTAGCTTGTTGTTTGAGTAAGATGGATGACAATACCTGATGGTAAAACATAGACTGCAGGGAGGAATCTGGGATCAGGAACGTGCATTAGGATGCTAGAGCAATTATCCATATGAGACAGTATTGTGCCTCGGATTAGAATGGTAGTAGTGGTGGTAGTGGTGGTAACTATTTGGATTCTAGATATGTTTTATTTTATTTTATTTTGACACAGAATTCTGCTCTGTCACCCAGTGCCATGGCATGATCTTAGCTCAATGCAACTTCTGCCTTCCGGATTCAAGCTATTCTCATGCCTCAGCCTCCTGAGTAGCTGGGATTACAGGAGTGTGTTACCACTCTTGGCTAATTTTTGTATTTTTTTGGTAGAGACAGGTTTTCACCATGTTGCCCAGGCTGGCCTCAAACTCTTGACCTCAGGTCATCTGCCCACCTCAGATTCCCAAAGTTCTGGGATTGCAGGCATGAACCACTATGCCTGACCTAAATTCTAGATATATTTTAAAGGTAATGTCAACAGGGAGGATATAATGAAAGATTAGACTTTGGGTGAAAAATAAGAAAGAGTCAAGGATGACTCCAAGATTTGGGGCCAGAGTCGTTCATAAAAGGTAGAGTTGTCATTTATTGAGATGAGGAAGCAGGTTGCAGGGAAGGAGTCAGAAGTTCTATTATGGTCTTGTTAAGTTTAGGATGCCAATTAAACATCCACAGACAAGTGGGAATATGAAGTTTTGGGAAAAGTCAATGGTAGAGGTCTAAGTCTGGAGATTGAAAGCACATAGATGGTAGCTAAACCCATGAAACTAGGTGCAACCACTTAGTATAGACAGAGTAGCTGAGAGGCTCAAGGTCTAATCTCTGAAGTGTGGCAATGTTTACAGGTGGAGAAGAGAAAAGTAGCTAACAGGATGGATACTTTAGGAAAGAAAGAGAAAACCAAGAAAGTAAGTGCTTCAAGAAGGAAGGTAGGTCAATTTGTTCAAACCCTGTGAATAACTCAAGTAAAATGAAGACTGAAATCTTTTGAATTTAGCAATATGAGGTCAATTGTGACTTTGGCATGAGCAGTTTTGATGAAGTAGTATAGATGTAAACTTAATTGGAGAAAGATTAAGAGAGATTATATGAAAAGAAATTAGACTTTTTGAGGATTTTGCTGTAAAGAAGAACAAAGAAATGGGCAATGAGGGGTGGTGTGGGAAAGAGGCACGTGGTCAAAAGAAGGTAGAATAAAAATGGTAGCCTCGCCAGAACTTCAGAGTACAATGATATATCAGACTTACCTAGAGAAGGTTTGTTCAAATGGGATTGTTAGGTCTACCCAAACTTCAAGAGTGTATCACAGTTACGTGTGTGTGTAGGGGGAGGAGTTGCATGTTAAAACCAGACAGCTGGCCTCCCTCTAGAGTTGCTAATTCAGTATGTCACAGGTAGGACTAAAAAATACGCATTTCTATCATGCTGCAGATGCTACTGGTACGGGGAACACATTCGAGTATCACAGCTCACAGACATAAATTTCTTTGCTGACCCTTCTATCCAGAGTAACATCCTATCCTCCCATCCTTTTCATCCAGTCTCTCACTATGTGAGTCTGCCTTATTTATTTTTTGTCATTTAAATCCCCTTTGGCATAGTTTCTTTAGGAAAGGCGACCTATCTGTCTTGTTTACCATTGTTCCCCATATGTAGCATCATAATTAGCATACAATGGAAACAAAAAATTTTTTTGAAAATGAATTAAATGGGGAAATGAAAAATTTCAACAATAGTAAGGATTACTTTATACAATCTTCGAGATGCCTACTGTTTCTTTGGGACTGTTTATAAAGACAAACAAAAAGTCATATTTTGCCAAATGGCAAACTAAGAGTTAAATTTCAAACTCTGAGACACCCAGAGGGACCTGAGCTGGTTATTTACACTTCAAAATTCACTGTAACTAGCCTAGGGATCCCTAATGCAGCTATTATGTGGTGTTTCAAATATGATCACATAGCTTTCAAAGAAAATTCTGCTTGGAAAGCCATGAGTTGTTTTGTCATTAATTATTTACATCTAGTCTCACAACTGTCACTATTTCAGAAACCTCCCTAGTTGAAGAAATAACATTAGAGCCATTCTTTGGTCTTCAATGCATGAATTAGCCTATAAGCCAACCCGTTTGTAGTTGGCTTAATTCAACTCATCCAGGTTTTACATGGGGGATATTTAAGGTCCATTTAATTGGAAAAATTTACCTGCCAATCCAAATCTCTTAAAAATACAACACAAAACAAAACAAAACAGGGTTGCCCGGTTTGATATTCATCATTTGGCAATGACCATTTCTTCACTCAGACAACATGAATAAAAGATATTACTCTTTGTCATTAGCAACTCATTCAGGGAAAAGAGAAAAATTAGACTTTTAAGAACATTGTACTTTCTGTCATTTCAGACTAAATGACACTCTTAAATGATGGTTAATCAAATCTACAGAATCTATTAGTAACTTGAAAGTAAGTGTGAGGGTATGCCAAAACCCAAAGGAATCTTAAACTTGCATTTATCAAGCTTGTCACATCATTGCTACTGGTAATAAAAGCATTTTTGTTTTATGTTGTAATGTCTACAGAGAATAATATTTTTTTGCCAGAGCAAAAAGTGATATTGCAATATTCATCATATTTTTTTGAGATAAAATAGTCTAAAAAGTTTGAAAATTGATGTTCATTATTTTAGAGCTAATTTAAAAGCCTTGTACATTTGCAGAAGTTTTCCTGGTTGCTTTTTGTAAAGTTCCAGTGGTCAATAGTCATTCAATTTTCAGAAACATTTTCTTACATGGATTTCATTGCGTTCTCAGAATAAATGCTCAGGTTTTAATGATGGCAGTAGTACCTGACCAATTTATTGGTGCATTTATTTTCTTATAATCACTCAGCTGCTGCTTCTGTTGCATTGCAATGACCAAAGAAACAAAGACTTGTCATTTTTCAGTTTCCATAAGATTTCATCAGAGTGCAAACTTTCACTGCTTGCTTTTTTTTTCCCCTCAAGGTTTCCAAAGCGCTGATCTAATAAAAGTAAACTCAATCTAGGAGGTGAAAGAAAAACCAAGATTCCAAGACACAGTTGAAATGGACTGCCATGTTTATATGTACATTGATTTTTACATGACTGCATTCAGAAATAAAATACCATTCTCTGTGATCAATTTATACAGTTTCCCTTCAGTTAAATTAAAAACAAAGTGAATCCATAGCAGCAGATCCCCTTTTGGTTAGTGATCTAACCTCTCTCAAGAAGCAAACATGGATTTATTCCTCCCTCATTTGATGGTTAGCTTAGGACAACAGTTGAATTCTCTGACACTATTGGGAATCTGCACAGTGAAATACAGGTGGTTTCTACTGAAAATTCAGATATCTGATAAGCTGCTACATTAGAGAGATAAGAGATTCTAATTCTGCCACATAATCATCTTCTGAATATTAGGCCAGGAAAGAGGAAGTACACCATGACTTAAATTTTTGAGGGACTGGATCTATGCACCTCTCTCCATGATTGTGACCATGACTTAGCTAATGCAGTACCTCCCACAGTGTGACACACAGATCGGCTGGTAAAATACAAGTTGATTAAATAAAGTACATGAAACAGTGTACTCTATTTAGTGGTTAGAGATTCATTTTTATATGCATTAAAATATTGCTAGAACCTCAACTCTTTGGTTTCATGGAAGAAATTCTCAGAACATCATGAAAAAAGGGCTTAATTTGAAACAAAGTTAAAGACAATTATAGAGAACATACTGCAAGGTATGCAAGATATGCATGAAGAAACTGAAGGACTGAAGTATGGGAAATACTGCTAGTGTAGAGTTATTTTTCTTCCTTTTAAGACGTTGGTGAGCCTTGTCTGTCTTTTCTGAAGTATTTGGAGAGAAGGGAGGGAGGACAGAGGGGGAGGAAGACAGAAAATGTACCTAGCCTATAAGAGAGCTATAGTTATTCAAAGTTCATCAAGTAGAAAAAAAGATAAACATGGGGAAAGGATTCCATGTTTAACAAATGGTGTTGGGAAAACTGGCTAGCCATGTGCAGAAAGCAGAAACTGGACCCCTTCCTGACACCTTACACTAAAATTAACTCCAGATGGATTAAAGACTTAAACATAAGACCTGGCACCATAAAAACCCTAGAAGAAAATCTAGGCAAAACTATCCACGACATAGGAGTAGGCAAGGACTTCATGAACAAAACACCAAAAGCATTGGCAACAAAAGCCAAAATAGACAAATGGGACCTAATGAAACTCCACAGCTTCTGCACGGCAAAAGAAACAGTCACTAGAGTGGATCGGCAACCAACAGAATGGGAAAAAATTTTTGCAGTTTACCCATCTGACAAAGGGCTGATATCCAGAATTTACGAAGAACTCAAACAGATTTACAAGAAAAAAACAAACAAGCCCATTCAAAAGTGGGCAAAGGATATGAACAGATACTTTACGAAAGAAGACATATATGAGGCCAACAATCATATGAAAAAAATGCTCATCGTCACTGATCATCAGAGAGATGCAAATCAAAACCACATTGAGATACCATCTCACGCCAGTTAGAATGGTGATCATTAAAAAATCTGGAGACAACAGATGCTGGAGAGGATGTGGAGAAAAAGGAACACTTTTACACTGTTGGTGGGAGTGTAAATTAGTTCAACCATTGTGGAAGATGGTGTGGCGATTCCTCAAGGCCTTAGAAATAGAAATTCCATTTGACCCAGCAATCCCATTACTGGGTATATATCCAAAAGACTATAAATCCTTCTACTATAAGGACACATGTACACGAATGTTCATTGCAGCACTGTTTACAATAGCAAAGACCTGGAATCAACCCAAATGCCCATTGATAATAGACTGGATTGGAAAAATGTGGCACATATACACCATGGAATATTATGCAGCAATCAGAAATGATGAGTTTGTGTCGTTTGTAGGGACATGGATGAATCTGGAAAACATCATCCTCAGCAAACTGACACAAGAACAGAAAATGAAACACCGCATATTCTCACTCATAGGTGGGTGATGAAAAATGAGAACACATGGACACAGAAAGGGGAGTACTAAACACTGGGGTCTATTGGGGGGAAAAGGGGAGGGCCAGTGGGAGGGGGAGGTGGGGAGGGATAGCCTGGGGAGAAAAGCCGAATGTGGGTGAAGGGGAGAAGAAAAGAAAGCACACTGCCATGTGTGTACCTACGCAACTGTCTTGCATGCTCTGCTCATGTACCCCCAAACCTATAATCCAATAAAAAAAAAAAAAGATGGGAAAGTAAAAAAAAAAAAAAGAAAAAAAGATAAACATTCAAAACTATATTTTGAAAAAAAAACCAAATACAAATATTTAGAGAATAATGCCATGAACACCAACATAGCCATCACCCAAATACAGCAACGGGTTTCGTTGGGTTCTCAGATCAAGTCATGACCAATCTTCTTTCATTTGCATCCCATCCATTTCCTTTCATCTTTCCAGATCATTCTGAAGCAAATCCCAGATATCATATCTTGTCTGTACATATCTCTGTAGTCATCTTCGAAAGATAACTTTTTTTAAAAAACAGAGATTTGCAGTCACTTATCTGGCATATAAGAAACATAGAAGTTGCCACTCTGTTCTAACAAGCACTGAACAAACTGAACAATTTCCAGCTCTTCTTAGATCCATCAGAGAAATGAGGTCACAGGGAAGACTACTGTCCCCGAAATCGGAGAGACAGAGAGGTGGATATAGAAAATAACAATAAACTGGAGCAGAAATCCATAAGCAAAATCTTCTGTGGGAACCACTGCCAGGGTAATAAGATTTTAACTGTAATTGACAAATAGCTGGAGGCTCAATGTGGACAAGTCTGAGAAATAAGATCTCCAGAGGACCCAGTCTTGAGGGGGAAATATTGGAGAAAAATCCTTTCATGTTTCCAGTGAGGGGAGGAAAATAGGGACAATTTGAAATACACCAAAATACTCTGTTCTTAACAAGACCTTCCTTCAGGAGAAACTGTTTTTACTAGAGCCCAATGTGCTGGAACTTTATTTCCATATGTGAAGAAGGCAATTATAAAGTGGAGACTGAGAAGCACTGGTGAAGTTTACAGTCCAGGGGCATAGGCTTATCAAAAGACAGAAACCTAATCATAGAACCATAGAAATCCTCCTCTTACCCCCATCTTATCACTACATCACTGAAGGTCAATTCAGCATACTCCATTTCCTCTGGTATATCATGTCCAAAAAATTACAAGGCATACTAAAAGGCAAAAATACAGTTTGAAGAAACAGAACAAACATCAGAACTTGAGTCAGATAGGGCAGAAATGTTGACAATATCAGACCAGGAATTATTTTTTTAAAAATCTTTGATTCAGATGTTAAGGTTTTTAATGGAAAAAGTAGAAGAGAGAGCATGCAAGAAAAAATAGTGCAAGCAATGCAAGCAGAAGAATGTAAATTCTGAGCAAGAGAAAGAAATGTTAATGATCAAGAGCACTGTAACAGAAATGAAGCTTTTGATGCACTCAGTAGACAGGACAGGCTGAGGGAAGAATCCTGGGCTTGAGAATAGCTTTAGAAACTTCCAAAACTGAAAAACAAAGAGAACAAAGACTGAAAAAATAAAATGGAATATCCAAGGACTGTGAGACAACTACAAAAGGTGTAACATACACATAATGGAAATACCAGAAGGAGAAGAAAGAGAAAGAAATGGAAGAAATATTTCAGGCCATAATAACTGAGAATTTCCCCAAATGAATGTTAGACACTAACGCTCAGGTCCAAAAGCTCAGAGAACACCAAGCAGGATAAATGCCAGAAAAGTCACCCCAGAAACCTACACCTAAACATATCATATTCAAACTTCCAAAAATTGAAGATAAAGTTAAAAATGTTGAAAGGATCCAGAGGAAAAAAACACCTTGCCTATAGAATAGCAACAGTAAGAATTGTATCTGAATTCTCCTCAGAAACCATGCAAACAAAAAGAGAGTGGAGTGACATATTTAAAATCTTGAGAGAAATATGTTGAGAAAAAAAACACCAACCCAGAATTCTGTTCTATGCAAAATTATCCTTCAAAGGTGAAGGAGAAATAAGTATATTCCCAGAACAAAATTGAGAGAATTTGTTGCCAGTAGACCTACCTTGCAAGAAATGTTAAAAGAAGGACTTTAGAGAGGAGGGATATGATATAAGTCAGGAATTCATATCCACATATAAAGAAGAATAATATAAGAGAATGAATAAGCAAAGGTAAAATAAACAACTATTATTATTCTTAATTTTAACTGATAACGATTTGTTCAAAATCATAATAGAACAATGTATTTCATTACATATATGCTATGTGTGAGTAAAATGAATGACAGCAATAATACAAGGGATGGCAGGGAAGGATTAGAAACAGTTTGTTATTATAGGTACTTGCACTTCCTATGAAGCACTACAGTATTATTTGAAAATTAACTTAGATTAGTTGTAAATGTATATTGAAAACTGTAGGGCAACTACTAAAAATGTAAAAAAGTATATAATTAATATGCTAAAAAGGAGAAAATAAAGAATTCGAATACATTCAATTTCTATTCTTTTTCAGATAAACATTCAATTTTTCTGCCACAAATGGCAGAAAAAGAGTAGAAGACACAACTAGGGATAAATAACAATTACAACAGATAAAAAACTAACAAATGTGGCATAAATGAATCAAACTACATCAATAATCACTCTAAATCTCAATAGTCTAAATACACCAATCAAAAGACTGATATTGTCAGAATGGATCAAAAACAAGACTCAACAATATGTAGTCTATAAAAACCTACTTTAAATATAAAGACACATATAGATTAAAAATAAAACAATAGAGAAAGATATATCATGTGTAATACTCTGTTCTCATGCTACTGATAGAGACATACCAGAGACTGGGCAATTTACAAAAGGAAGAGGTTTAATGGACTTACAGTTTCATATGGCTGGGAAGGCCTCATAATCATGGCAAAATGCAAGGAGGAGCAAGTCACATCTTACATGGATGACAACAGGCAAAGGGAGAGGTTGTACAGAGGAACTCCTCTTTATAAAACCATCAGATCTTGTGAGACTTACTCACTACCACGAGAACAGCATGGAGAAAACTGCCACCATGATTCAATTATCTCCCACTGAGTCCCTCCCACAATGTGAAGGAATTATGGGAGCTATGATCCAAGATGAGATTTGGGTGGGGATACAGCCAAACCATATCACTACGCTAACATCAATCAAAAGATGTGAATGTAGCTATACAAATTTCAGACACAGCAGACCTCGGATCAGGGAAATTATCAGGGGTGTTACATAATGATAGAGGTGTCAATGCTCCAAGAAGACATAACAGTCTTTAAGGTCTGTATGCCTAATGACAGTGTCAAAATACTTGAAACAGAAACTGATAGACTTGCCAGGAGAAACAGGAGAATCTACTCATAGTTGGAGACTCCAACATTCCTCTATTAAAAGGGGACCGATCCAAAAGGCAGAGGGCATGGTTAAACTCAACAGCACCATCAGTCAACGTATTGCACATATTGGAAAAGAAAAACTCAAATAAATAATATAAGCCTTCACCTTAGGAAGCTAGAAAAGGAAGAGCAAATTAAATCTGAAGTAAGAAGAAGAAAGGAAATAATAAAAGCTAGAACAGACATCAATAAAATTAAAAAACACAATGTCAATAAAGAAAATAGAGAAAATGAAAAACTGTTGTTTTTTTTTCTAATATCAATAAAGCCTGTAGCTGGGCTAATTAAGAAAGACATATGACACAAATTACTAATATCATACATTAAAGAGAGGATATTGCTATAGAACCCATTGATGTTAAAATGATACTAAAAGGATATTATGAACAGTTCTTTGCTCACACTTGATAACCTAGATGAAACTGACTAATTTATTGAAGAATACAACTTGTCAAACCATACACAAGAAGAAAAAGGCAATCATAAGCTAATATCTATTAAAGACATTAAATCAATAATGAATAACCTTTCAAAATAAAAATACCAGACCCAGATAGGCTCACTGCTAAATTATACCAAACATTTAAGGAAAAATCATACTAATTCTTTACAATCTCTTCCAGAATATTAAAACAGTGGGAATAGTTTCTAACTCAGTCTAAGAGACCAACACTACTTCAATACAAAAATCAGACCAAGGTATTACACAGAGAAAACCTATAGAGTAATATCTGTCACATATATAGTTGTAAAGATCTTTAATAAAATGTCAGCAAATTCAGTCCAACAATGTATAAAATAATTATGCACCATGATCAAGTGTGGATATCAACAAACTGATTTTAAAGTTTCTATGGAGAGGCGAAAGACTCAGAATAGCCAACGCAGTATCGAAGGAGAAGAACAAAATGAGACAGTAAAAAGGATAGTGGTTGACGGGTTAGGTGAGAGGGAAAGTTGAATACAGAGAGAGCATAGAGGATGTTTAGGGCAGTGAAATTATTCTGCATAATATTATTAATGTGAATACATGTCACTATACATTTTCCCAAACCCACAGAATGTCTGACACTAAGTGATCCCTAATGTAAACTATGGACTTTGGGTGAAAATGATATGTCAATATAGGTTTATTGGTTGCATTAAACGTACACTTTAACTTCAGATGTAGATAGTAGGGTATGTTATGTGTGTGGGGCAGGTGGGAAGCAGGAGGTAGATAGGAAATCACTGCACTTTCTGCTTAATTTTGCTGTGAACCTAAAACTGATCAAAAACCAAAATGTATTAACAATAAAAAAGCCAAAGTAGCAGTGCCATTGTTACACCATATGAATAGTTCCCGAATGCCATAAATATTCACTCAGTATTAAAAATTTCTCTGAGTGTGTCATGATTTAGATTTTTACAGTTTGCTTATATTAAGTTCTAATAAAGGCCCATTCATTGCTATTAGTTGATTTGTATCAAGTTGTATTATACCAGTGTGTCCTTGGTGCTTATTGTTATTTTCTACTTTAGTGAAGATAAAAGGCAATTTTTAATACATCAGAACCATTAACATTGCAACCTACACTTCTTAATTTATTAAGCATCAGGCACTTGAATGTCCTCAAGAGTCTGCCAGGTAACATACACACTGCAGAAGTGGGTTAGGTGAAGACTGACCAATTGGAAGGCTCAGGTTCTTTCTGCAGGTGGCAGCACTTTCTCAGCTCTGGCCAGTACTACTCTGTAGAAATTTGTGTAGCAGGGAAGGGAGTATGACTAGACTTTTGAGAGAAGCTGTCAATCTCAATTTTCATATCATGTCTTCTGACTTTTAAAGGTTGTCAAATAATGCGAAATTTTGAAACACAAATATGCAGGTCAAACAAAACACATCTGCAAATGTATCCAGCTTATGACATACCAGCACATTATTTCTGCTACAGATAATTAAATGCACTGCTGTCTTTTCTATTGCCTTCTATCTTTTCATTCTGGAAGTTGAGGGGGAGCATACTCCCCTCCTAATGCCCTTGTCTCCCTCTTAGTTCCAGACTGAGACTCATACTTTAGAAAGAGCTGATGTGGCCCAAATGCTTCACTTTACTTATGGGATACTGGGGTTCAGAGAAGACAAGCGTGTTGCAAAAAATCAATTGACTTTGTGGACTGTCTAAATCTTTAATCTAGTTCTGATGCCAGTGCAGGGTACTTTCCACTGCGCACCATAGCCGCTTATTAGTAAAGCAGTAGTGCAGCACCATCATTGCCACTAAACACCTTTCTGGTCTAGGAGCATAAACTTCCCAGGCCTTGGCATCCCATGACTTGTTCCATTACTCGGAAGCAGAGAAGGAAGAAAGGGGCTAACATTGACCACAAAACTGGAAGGCTCTGGACCCTGTCTTAGATGCATTTTGTTATCTTAATAATTAGCCATCACACAAAATCTCCAAGACATGAATACTGCTATCTTTTTGACTATGTGAAAAAAGTGAGGCTCAAAGATTTAAGTCGCGTTTTCCAGGCCACACAGATATTAAGTAACAGACCCAGGTTTGTGTGACTCTCAATCCTGGATTATTTCTGTAACTCCATTAACTTCATACTGCCTGTCATTTCCAAGCTCCCAATGATACCCAATGTCATTTTCTTAATTTCTGCAACACTGTAACCTAAAACAGATGGCTTAGGGAGTAGTGCTGCTTTCTAGAGGACAGCCAAGGACCATAGCAGCATGTTGTCTTGGAGGTTTCTCTCCCATCATCACTACTGTTCTCCTTCCTCCACTTCAAATCACCTTTCTGGAACTCATTTACCATCCAGCACCAATTCACTGGCTAGGTTAGTGTCCCAGCAGGAAACAGAAAAAATATTCAAATGAGATAATAAAGTTTTATGAAGGGGACATTGCATAGGTATGGGCAGTGTTAAGAGAAACCTACAAACAATGGTGTAGGACTCCTGGCTAGTGACAGCAGGGAACATTTCCTGCCACCAAACAGCAGCTGTGGTCTTGGAAAAAGTCAGCTACTGCAGCCTGACAGCTTGGCTGGGAAGTAGCTAGGGATCAAAACTGTGATGTCCCTCCCATATATGAAAGAAAGAAAGGAAGAAAAGAAGGAAGGAAGAAAGGAAGGAGGGAAAGAAGGAGGGAGGGAGGGAAGGAAGGAAGCAAGGAAGGAAGAAGGAAGGAAGAAGAAGGAAGGAAGGAAGGAAGGAAGGAAGGAAGGAAGGAAGGAAGGAAGGAAGGAAAAGAGAAAGATAGAGGAAGGGAGGAAGGGAGGAAGGGAGGAAGGAAGGGGGAAAAAAGGAAAGAAGGAAGAGACAAAGTAGAAAATGGAACTGGAGGTGCAAACAAAGAATATTCTGATTATTTCCTTCACTTTTCTACAAGCTGCTGCCACCTAAGCAGACATGAGCCTTGTTCTGAAGGGCACCTCTGTTAGAAAAGATCAGATACTTCCCTCTCATTCTGAGCTTTGCTGCTGTCTCCCTGGCTGGAATCCCAGCCAGCTTGCATCCAGACACACCTTCAGCTCTGCACTGGCAAATGTGAGACTCTCCACAGTCAGACAACCAACATTTTCAAGCTCAAGCTGTAGGATCCTGAATAGAAAAGCCACTTTCTTTACCAAGCACATCTGCACTGTTAACATCTGCACAATTTCTGCTCTTTCTGAAGACTTGACCTTTGTTTTTACTTCACTTTCTTGCTCTCTCTGGTCCTGCTCTTTTACTTGAATTCCTAAAAATATTTCTCTCCCCCTCTACCTCTGCCTTCAGGACCAGAGTGCCAGCAAATCAAGTTATTTTCATTTTATGAATATGCATATACAAAACCCAAGATATTTTCTGAGAGAAACTTCGAATTTAATCTGCAGGAAATATGCTGTTATTTCTGCCAATGGATAGAAGTATTGCTGAATTAAACCAAAAGCCCGCTTCTTCTGGGCTCTTGGAAAGCATTTTGCCATTTTGCAGGGAAGAACTTTTGCAGTGTGCTGTTGTTGCTTGGAAAAACTATTTTTTATTTTATCAAACAAATAGAGAAAGTTGGGGTTTTGCCCTCCTTCAGAATACTTAGAGAAGATAATGCACCATCGATCTCATATGATGTAAACGTTAAGTCCCTAGCTTCAGAAACCTTTTCCCTTCCCAACTGCATCAGAATCAGCACTTTCCTTCTCATGTTAGGTTCTTTTCGTGCAATCAGCAAAAATGTAGAATTTTTTTTTTTTGGCTCCTCATCACACTTTTCCCCAGTTATATTTCCTTGACACTATACAACAGCACAATAAAAAGTATATAGTGGTTTACCCCTATCCGTAACATGAAACATGGTACAGACATGAGTGAATATAAAAGACAGATCAAGAGCAAAGAGCTCATATCTTAGCAATGGTATCAGTACAGAATTTTAATGCTTATGCCAGTTGAACTTTCTGACAAGTTAGACTGTTAGAGTGACATTAAGTTAGTCATTAAATACTGGGTATTCTACTTATAAATGTTGATTGTATCCTATTGGTTGATGATATTGTTGTGTTCTTTACACTTGCTAATTTTTTGTCTAATTGTCTGTCAGTTGTTGAGAGAGGGATGTTGAAATCACCAACTCTAACTGTATATGTCTGTTTTTCTTTTCAGCTATATTGTATTTGGTAGCTTTGTTGTTTGATGCATACACATTTAGGATTGCTATGTCTTCTTGTTTGATTGATCTTTCTTATCATTATATATTGACCTTTTAATTATATATATTTTATCATTATACATTATGTATATAGACCTTTTATCAATAAATATATCATTATCATTGTATTTTATACATTATTATATATTATCATGTATTATTATTACCTAATTTATCATTATGTCTCTCTATGTTTCTGGTAATTTTCTCTGCAATCTACTCTATTATTAATATTAAGATAACCACTCTAACTTTTGTTGATGTTTTGAGAATATATTTTTTCTGCTATATCATCATTTTATCAGTTCAAATGATGTATAAAAACCTAACCTCCTTTTATGTCCCTTTAAACTCTTCCATTTATAATATATAGTCATGAGCCATAAAATGATGTTTTGGTCAATGATAGACCTCATATATGATGGTTCCGTATAATGGAGCTTAAAATTTTCTACCATCTAGTAAATTTGTAGCCACCATAATTTTGTAGCACAATTTATTTGTTACTCATGTTTTTGTGGTGACCCTGGTATAAACAAACCTACTGCATTGCCAGTCACATAAACGTATAGGACATAAAATTATGTAGTTCATAATAATGATAGTGATAATAAAAGTGTATAGTGTTTTTTAAGCATATGGTAATGTCCTAGGAGTTCTCATTCACTAATGACTCACACATTAACTCATCCAGAGCAACTTCCACACCTTCAAGCTTCATTTATGGGAAATGCCCTAACCAGTGTACCATTTTTTTATCCTTTGTATCATATTTTTAATATACCTTTTCTATGCTTATATTTCTTTTTTCTTTGAGATGGAGTTTTGCTCATTGTCCAGGCTGGAGTGCAATGCCATGATCTTGGCTCACTATAGCCTTTACCTCTCTGGTTCAAGTGATTCTCCTGCCTCAGCCTTCCAAGTAGCTGGAATTACAGGCATGTGCCACCATGTCTGGGTGATTTTGTAGTTTTAGTGGAGGTGGGGTTTTGCCATGTTGGTCACAAATACTTCCCATAGTGTTACAAATGTCTAAACTATTTAGTCCAGTAACATGCTATGTAGGTTTGTGGCCAGGACCAACAGGCTACTTAGTATATGCCTATATGTGTAGGAGCCTATACCATCTAAATTTGTGTAAGTCACTCTGTCATGTTTGTGCAATAATAAAATTGCCAAATGATGTATTTCTTAGAATGTATCCATATCATTAAGTGACACATGACAGTACTTTTCTAGTTTTTTCCTCTATATACTTTAGAACTATATCAGACACTATTATACTTTTTGCTTCAATTGCCAAACATAATTTAGAAAACACCACAGGAGATGGAAAGCCTATTGTAATTACCTATATTTTTGCTTGTCGTGTTCTTCCTTCCTTCTTGATATTCCAAGTTTCCTCGTTTATTGTTTTCTTTTGGTTTAGAGCTTATTTTAGCCATTCTTTTAGAGTAGGTATGCTGTTTCCAAATAATTTTAGTTTTCCTTAATTTGAGAATATCTTGATTTTTCCTTCATTGCTGAGAGATAGTTTCACTGTATATATGATTCTAGAATAACAATCCTTTTCTTTCAGCACTTGCAAGTGTTGCGCCAATTCCTCCTGGCTTCCTATTCTGATAAGAATTCTGTCATTCTAATGGTTTTCTTCTATAGATAATGTGTCATTTTTCTCAAGTGGTTTCCAAGATTTATTGTCTTTTTAAATTTTAAGATGATTGATTATAATGTGTTCTGGCATAGATTTTCAATTTATTTTTAGTTTATCTTGTTTATGGTTTGCTCAGCTTCTTGAGTCTTTAGAGGTTTGTCTGTTGCTAATTTTAGCAAGTTTTCACCCGTTATTTCTCTGAGTGCTTATTTATTCTTGCTCTTTTTTCACCTCTCCTTCCAATTAAATCAATGTCAGATTTTTTGTGATAGTCCCAAAAGGCCCTGAGAATGTGTTCATTTTGGTTTTAATCCTTTTTCACTCTTTTGTTTAGATTGGATACTTTTTGTTGTTTTACCTTTACTGATTTTTCTTCTGCCCCTTCCATTCTGATGTTCAGCTCATTCATTGAGCTTTTGATTTTCTGTATTATATTTGGGAGCTCTAAGATTTGCTTTTAGTTTTAAAATATCTTTGATTTGGTGTTTTATTTAGTTCCTAAGAGCTCTATGTTTTCATTTGTTTCAAGCATGTTTGTAATTGTTTGCTGAAGCATTTTTAAAATGGGTTGTCTTAAAAATCTTTGTCAGATAATAATTGTAATATCTTTGTCATCTTGGTGTTGACATCTATTGATTTTCTTTTTCTTAATTCATTTTGAGCCCTTCTTAGTTTTTGGATGGTGAGTCAATAAATTTTTAAAATCTGGGCAGCTTTGTTTATTTTGTGAGTCTGTGAATCTTGTTTAAACCTTCTGTTTTAGCTTGCTTTCTCTGAAACTACTCTGACAGGAGAAAGAGGAGCCATTGTTTTGCTACTTCTAGGTGGAAATTGACATCAAGTTTCTACAGTCAGTCTCTGTTGATTACCTGTGATAGACTCATCATTCTTGATGAGTAGGGTGGAAGTCTGGTTCCCTGCATGCTGTCCATGACATTGCAGTGGCGAATGGCCTAACTATGGCTGGGCAATAATCAACATCTTGACTCTTCCTGAGGCCTCCTCTGATACTACCCCAGTGGTGGGGTCTAGGCCCCCCACTTGGCATTATGTGATACCACCCTGACAGAGATGTTGTACCGCCTCTTTATAGTCTTGGAAGAGTAAAAGTCTAAGATCTCCATTAGACCTTTGATAGTATGAGTGGGGTTGGAGCCACAATTTTTTTTTTCTGTGGTATTTGGCTATAAGGGTGAAGATGTTGTTTTAAAGTTTTCTAGCTTGTTAGACTATTCTTTTCCTGGTCCTTTGGCTAGAGAGAACAGAGTTTTGGGAAGCTGTTGGGAGTCTGTTTCCATTGGCATTTTGAATTGTGGGGTTTTTCAGCTCCAAGTCTAGTATATATAAGGCAAAAAAACACCCGGGGAACTTATTACTGTGTTATTTTTCAGGTCTCTAGGTTCCAAACAGTCAGTTTGTTTTCATAGAGTAAGACTTTTTCCTGCAGAGGTATCTACAGTGTTGGTTGGGTAAGGTGCTTTGGCTGTGGTTCTGGATGAGCACAGTAGTGTAGTCTCCATATGATGTCTCTGGCTGTAATTAATGTCAGTGCTGTCTGTGAATTCCTTATTGGCTTACAATGCAGTTGTTTGCGGAGGCTGTGACACAACTATGATGGAAATAGGGATTCCCATGGGTCAGTCATCAGTCCCCAAGAGAAGGGAGAGTATGCAAACACTGATGGTGGCAGTGGTGGGCCTCAGGCAGGGACAATCTCTTGATATCCATGCACAAGAATTTTTCTAGATCTTTTCTGTCCAGTGTAGTAACCACTAGCACATGCGAAAATTAAAATTAAAGTGAATTAAAATAAAATATGTCTTTTGTCACAGTAGCCACATTCCAAGTGTTCATAGCCACACATGGCAAATGGTTACCATGTTAGCAAATGAAATTATAAAATACTTTAATCATCACCAAATGTCTATTGGGTAGCACTTGCATAGAGTACATATCTATGAGCAGAGTTACTGGGTTGGAGAGCATGAGCTTCATTACCTATATTAGGAAAAGATAAATGTTTTCCAAAGTAGTGGTATTGATTTATACTTCCATTAGCAGTTGATAAAAATCCTTATTGTTTCACATTTGTGTTAAAAAATTTTGTCGTATTGATGGGTATGAAAATGAAGAGGTATCATTTTCTCTGGATATCTTTTTATGTGTTTATTGACCATTATAAAAGCTGTTTAAATCTTTTGCCCATTTTTTCCATTGAGATGTTTATTCTTTCTTTATTAATTCATAGGAGTTTTAAAAGTATATTGAACATGAATCTTTTGTCTATTAAATGTACTACAAATGCCTTCTTCACTTTGTAGCTGTCATTGTTCTATGGTGTTTGTTAGTCAGAATAGAATAGACTAAACTGGGATAACAAATAAATCTCAATTCTTGGTGGAATAAGGAAATCTGATGTTAGTAGCTGTGCCTTAAAAAACACGTGGCCTTCACAGTTGCTGCAGCAAGGGAAGGAGATCTAGAGAATTGCATAGGTTACTTTTAAGTGCTATGTTTGAAAGTAGCTTTTGTCACTACTGTCCAAACCACATGTGGCCCCTATCAAATCCAAGGGAGGTTGGAAAGTGTAGGAAAGTACATGAATATTTTGCAGGATTCACAGTTATCTGTCACATGGTGCCATTTAAGGAATGGGTGCTTTAATTTTTAATGTAATTGAACTTAATTCTCTTTCATCATGGTTTTTACTTCTATCTTATTTAAAAAGTCCTTCTCTACTTTAAAGTCAGTTTCAGAATAAAATGAAGGATTCCTTGAATGGAATGGAGAAGCCAATTTTCAACATTTCCTCTAAATTTGATACCCTTTTGCTGTTCAAACAAGTCTTTAATTCATACGAGATTGTCTTGTTTTGGTTGGGGGTACAATTTTATTGTTTAAGTACCATTTATAGAAAAACTCATGTTTTCCACTAATCTGTGAATCAAGCATCCAGATATTTGTAAATAGGTTTCTGGATTCCAGATACTATTCTACCACTCTATTCCTCTACTCCTGGGCTCATACCACCATATCTTAAATATTGTTTTTATAAAAACTCCTGATGTCTGATAAGGCAAGTATCTTACTATGTACTTTCTGTGATAAGCTGTTTTGGCTATTACCAGTCTTTGCTCTGCTACTTACATCACATAATCTTTTTGTCAAACTTCAAAGTAAAGCCAATGGGTATTGAATATATAGGTCAGTTTTGGAAGAACTGTTATCCTTACAATATTGATTCTTTCAATCTATGAACAATGATAAATCTGTATACTTATTTAGTGCTTACTTACTATATTTCAATGAAGTTTCAAAGGCTTGTGTTTTTAAGGTCTTGGATATCTTTGGTTAAATTGATTTGTTGGTACAATTTAAAATGTTATTTTTAAAAAGATTACATATTTCAACTACTTATCATATGAAAATTCAGTGTTTTTTTTTTTAGTATATTGCATGCTCTTTTCTTTTTAATTTTTAGATTTTTTTCCTTACTTTCACTCAACAACAATGTATAGATACCTAATTTTATTTTTTACTCCTAGGAGGCATAGCTTTATTTCTAGTTTGTCTGCTGAGGGTATAATTCTTTTAGCCTCAGGTATACGTGTAGATTCTCCTATTAGATTTACTACCCTGAAAGATTTTTCTCGTCTTCATTCCCCATGAGGCCATGAAAAATGAAGCCCAGAGTCATTTGGACTCAGAAGATACCCTCAGGGTAAAAGTAAGCTTTGATCCTTGTTTACCATGTTGGGCTCTTCTTCTTCCTTATCTTTAGTCCTCTTGAAAATCCTTATCTTCCTGCCAGTTTATCAATGCATTAAAATAGATATTTATTTTTATCTTTGTTTTTTGTCAAGAGGATCAATCAATTAGTTTATTTAGTTTATTATGCTGCTAGAAACTGAAATTGTATCTTTGTGTATATATATATATGTATGTGTATATATGTGTGTGTGTGTATACATATATACACATATGTACACACACAGTTTTAAACCCCTTCTAAACCCAATATTTACAATAATTCCAGAAGATATCTCTATAATTATTTTTAAAGGCTGAATTTAAATGACTTGTTTCCATTGAATTACACATCTCAATAATAATATTATTGTTATTCAACTTTCTTTACTGACTAATTTTTTCCTTTTCCATTTTTCTTTCTAATTTGGCTATTAAGTCAACAAAGTTACGATTTATGGTCAACAACATTAGCTTATTCTTCTTGTTAGATGGATTGCATCTTAAAACAAGCTACCCAGTCTCCTAACACTATGGCCTTTATAGCACATTCTGTGACAGTGAGAGTTAATGGTAACCTTGCTAGATCTTGCAAAGTCAAGTTGTCTCTGATATAAACTTTCCTCCCATTTCTGCCAATTAATCAACAAGTGGCTTTTGAGTGTCTACCAAAAATCTGTTACTGTGATAATGGCAAACTTGTTCTGCTAGCCAAGGGGTGTTAAGCCAGATTTTCCCAAGGGTGAGAATCTGACTAAACTGATTTTGTATGATTACCCTAATTCTACCCTTTCTTTCACAGATTCCCTAGAGGACTTTCTCAGGGAGACCAAAGGGTATAGTTAATTGCATTTGGAGTCTTTTCCTCTGTGGATAGTAAAGCAACACACAGAACACTGAGATAAAAATGTAAGCCCATAATCAAGTTGTGCCAACTGAGTTCAAGAAAATTCAAAATTAACAGTTCACTTGGTGTTTTATCATTATAATAAATATGAAAATACTTAAAGCAATGTTCCAGTTTATAAACTTCTTTGTTGATAATGGAACTTTGCCCACAAAATATCACCTGTGCTGTATAATCTCACCATTAAAGAGTTATCCTAAATCTTTTTATATAATTTCAAAAAAATACATTAAATATTTTTCATAAAATTAGTATTTGCCCAAATCGTTACAACACCAGAAGAATGAAATATAATAACATGTGAAAAGAAAATACCAAAGCATCTGCATTGTGTTTAGAAATTGTGGATGATTATCATTATGATTTTAGAACCTCTACTCACTGACCTCTGTTGTCAATTCCCCCAATTAATCAGTGCTTTTCATTCCTTGTATTCAACATAAAGACTCACATGGCATACTGCAAATACACAGCTAGCACTTCATTTTTACCTCTTTTGTCTTCTACCATATCCCAAGGTGTCATCTAAATAGTTCTTCCTTAATGTCCATTCCTCAAATATCATAGGCCCAGTGACGGCTGTTATTGAGTGTCAGTTTGATTGGATATAAAGTATTAATCCCGAGTGTGTCTGTGTGGGTGTTGCCAAAAGAGATTAACATTTGAGTTAGTGGGCTAGGGAAGGCAGATCCACCCTTAATCTCGTAGGCAAAATCTAATCAGGTTCCAGCAATGTAAAGCAGGTAGAAAACATGAAGAGCAGCAACTAGCCTAGCTTCCGGCCAAATCTTTCTCCTGTGCTGGATGCTTTCCACCCTCAAACATCAGACTCCAGGTTCTTCAGTTTTGGAACTTGGACTGGCTCTCCTTGCTCCTCAGCTTGCAGACATCCTATTGTGGGACCTTGTGATTGTGTAAGTTAATACTTAATAAACTCCCCTTTATGTATATCCTATTAGTTCTGTCCTTCTAAAGAAGCCTGGCTAATATAGATTTTGGGACCAACAGTGGGGTTTTTGCATGCCTGGCTCCATGCTAGCGAGCCAGACTTTTTTTTTTTTTTTTTTGAGACGGAATTTCGCTCTTGTTACCCAGGTTGGAGTGCAATGGCGCGATCTCAGCTCACCGCAACCTCTGCCTCCTGGGTTCAGGCAATTCTCCTGCCTCAGCCTCCCGAGTAGCTGGGATTACAGGCACGCGCTACCATGCCCAGCTAATTTTTTTTGTATTTTTAGTAGAGACGGGGTTTCACCATGTTGACCAGGATTGTCTCGATCTCTTAACCTCGTGATCCACCCGCCTCGGCCTCCCAAAGTGCTGGGATTACAGGCTTGAGCCACCGCACCCAGCCCCAGACTTCTTAAACATTTAAAGTTTGAGAATACACTGAGATCATTTTGGCCCCAAGACTTCTAATCATTTGCTTTACTGAATAAAATTGCTTCGGGTGAGTGCTATCATGATGGGAAAGGCCAAATGGAAGCTATTAGAGTTGCCTCTACCTAGAAAAATAGTAAATCAAAAATAATATCACATCCCTGGAGGTATTGCAGAGATTAGTGCCACCATCAAGGACTTGAAAGACTCAGGGGTGGCAATTCCCACCATATCCCCATTCAATTCTTCCATTTGGCCTGTGCGGAAGACAGATAGATCTTAAAGAATACCAGTAGATTATTGTAAGCTTAACCAAGTGGTGACTCCAATTGCAGCTGCTGTACTAGATGTAATTTATTGTAAGAGTAAATTAACAGAACTCCTGGTACCTGGTATGCAGTCACTGACTTGGCAAATATCTTTTTTCCATTTCTCTCCATAAGGCCCATCAGAAACAATTTGCCTTCAGCTGGTAGGGCCAGCAGTATACCTTTACTGTCCTACCTCATGGCTATTCAACTCTCCATCCAGCTTTGTGTCATAATCTTATTCAGAGGGACTTTGATCATTTTCATGTCCAAAAGATATCACACTGGTCTATTACACTGAGGACATTATGCTGATTGAATCCAGTGAGCATTCTTGCAAATACACTGTATTTATTGTTGAGACATTTGCATTCCAGAGGATGGGAAATAAATCTGACTAAAATTCAGGGAACTTCTAACTCAGTAAAATTTCTAGGGGTCCAGTGGTGTGGGGCCTGCCAAGATATTCCTTCTATGGTGAAGGGTAAGTTGCTGCCTTTGGCCCCTCCTACAACCAAGATAGAGGGACAATGCCTTGTGGAGCTATTTGGATTTCAGAGGCAACACATTCCTCATTTGGGTGTGTTACTCTGGCCCATTTATCAAGTGACCTAAAAGACTGCCAGTTTTGAGTGGGGTCCAGAACAGAAGAGGCTCTGCAAACAGGTCCAGGCTGCTATGCAAGCTGCTCTTGTCATTTAGGCCATATGACCCAGCAGATCCAATGGTGCTTGAGGTGTAAGTGTCTGATAGGGATGCTGTTTAGAGTCTTTGGCAGGCCCAATAGGTGAATCACAGTGGAGGCCTCTACTATTTTAGAGCACAACCCTGCCATCTTCTGCAGATAACTACTCTCCTTATGAGAGATAGCTCTTGGCCTGATACTGAGATTTGGTGGAAATTGAACATTTGACCATGGGTTATCAAGTCACCATTTGATTTGAACTACCTGCTATGAACTGGGTACTTTCTGATCCATCTAGCCATAAAATGGGTCATAGCACAGCAGCAGCATTGCATCATCAAATGGAAGTGATATATACATGATAGGGCTCGAGCAGGTCCTGAAGGCACAAGTAAGTTACATGAGGAAGTGGATCAAAAGCTCATGGTCTCCATTCCTGCCACCTTGTCTTCTCAACAGTTGACAGTTGACAGAGGAAGAGAAGACTAGGGCTGTTCACAGATGATTCTGCATGGTATGCAAGCACCACCAGAAAGTGGACAGCTGCAGCACTATAGCCCCTTTCTAGGACATCCTTGAAGGATAGCTGTGAAGAGAAATCTTTCCAGTGGGCAGAACTTCGAGCAGTGCACCTGGTTGTGCACTTTGCATGGAAGGAGAAAAGGCCAGATGTGCAATTATATACCGATTCATGGGCTGTAGCCAATGGTTTGGCTGGATGGTGAGGGTTGTAGAAGCATGATTGAAAAATTGGTGACAAAGAAATTTGGGAAAAAGCATGTGGATGGACCTCTCTGAGTGGTCAAAAACAGTGAAGATATTTGTATCACATATGAGTACTTAGCAATAGGTGATCTCAGCAGAGGAGGAGTTTAGTAATAAAGTGGATAGGATGACCCATTCTGTGGACACCACTCAGTCTCTTTCACCAGCTACCCTTATCATTGCCCAAGGGGCCCATGAATAAGTGGTTATGGTGGCAGGGATGGAGGTTATGCATGAACTCAGCAACATGGACTTTACTCACCAAGGCTGACTGGGCTATAGCCACTACTGAGTGCCCAATTTGCCAGCAGCAGAGACCACCATTGAACCCTCAATATGACAGCAGTCCTCGGGGTGATCAGACAGCTGTCTGGTGGCAGATCAATTACATTGGACTGCTTCCATCATGGAAATGGCAGAGGTTTGTCCTCACTGGAATAGACACTTAGTCCAGATATGGGTTTGCCTATTCTACATGCAATGCTTCTGCCAAGCTTACCATTCGTGGACTCACAGAATGCCTTACCCACCATCAAGGTATTCCATACAGCATTGCCTCTGACAAAGGCATTCACTTTATGGCTAAAAAAGTGTGGCAATGTGCTCATGCTCATGGAATTCACTGGTCGTACCATGTTCACCATCATCCTGATGCAGCTGGATTGATAGAACGGTGGAATGGCCTTCTGAAGTCAGAATTACAATGCCAATTAGGTGATAATACTTTGCAAGGATGAGGCAGAGTTCTCCATAAGGCCATGTATGCTCTGAATCAGTGTCCAATATATATGGTATTGTTTCTCCCATAGCCAAGATTCATGGGTCCAGGAGTCAAGGGGTTAAGTGGAAGTGGCACCACTCACCATCCCCCTAGTGATCCACTAGCAAAATTTTTGCTTCCTGCTCCCAAGACATTATGTTTTGCTGGCCTAGAGGTCCTAGTTTCAGAGGGAGGAATGCTGCCACCAGGAGACACAACAATGATTCCATTAAACTGGAAGTTAATATTGCCACCTGGACACTTTGGGCTCCTCTTACCTTTAAGTAAACAGGCTAAGAAGGGAGTTACAGTGTTGGCTGGGGTGACTGACCCAGACTATCAAGATGAAATCAGTCTACTATTACACAATGGAGGTAAGGAAGAATATGCATGGAATATGGGAGATCCATAGGGGGTCTTTTAGCATTATGCCCTATAATTAAGGTCAATGGGAAACTACAACAGCCCAATCCAGGCAGGACTACAAATGGCCCAGATACCTCAGGAAGGAAGGTTTGGGTCACTCCACCAGGAAAAAACCATGACCTGCTGCAGTGCTTGCTGAAGGCAAAGAGAATACAGAATGGGAAGTAGAAGAAGGCAGTCATCAATACCAGCTACCACCATATAACCAGCTGAAGAAATGAGGACCATAATTATCATGAGTATTTCCTTCTTTTGTGAAAAACATGTTTGTGCATATATACATTTGTACTAAGAAAATATCTCCATTTTATTTTCTTTTCCTTTATCATGTGACATAAGATTTACTGACTTCATATCAACCTTTAAACATTGTTAACTTTATGTAATAGTATTTGTTGGGCATTGGTGCATTTCCACTTGTTAGAAGGATAGTTGTATTATGTTAGGCATAATTATGACCTTATTGCTGTCTTTATTTGAAGATTATGTATTATCTCAGGAGATGTTTGTGGGTTCAAGTTGACAGGGGTTAGACTTGTGATGGTCAATACTGAGTGTCAATTTGATTTGATTGAAGAATAGAAAGTATTAATCCTGGATGTGACTGTGTAGGTGTTGCCAAAAGAGATTAACATTTGAATCAGTGGGCTGGGGAAGGCAATCCACCCTTAATCTGGTGGGCACAATCTAATCAGCTTCCAGGAAATATAAAGCAGGCAGAAAAACCTGAAGAGGAGAGACTGGCCTACTTCCTAGCTTACATCTTTCTCCTGTGCTGGATGCTTCCTGCCCTTGAACATCAGACTCCAAGTTCTTCAGTTTGGCACTTGGAGTGGCTCTCCTTGCTCCTCAGCTTGCAGACAGCCTATTGTGGGACCTTGTGATTGTGTAAGTTAATACTTATAAACTCCCCTTTATGTATATCTTATTAGATATATAAGATAGATTTACATATGTCTTATTATATATGTATATATATCTTAGTTCTGTCCCTCTAGAGAACCCTAATACAGTCCCCAAATTCTTTTTTAAAAACTTTTTCAATATTGTAACTGATATATAATAGACATGCATTCTTTTATCTTCTCTCTCAAATAGGATTTTCCTCGTCAATTCCAAATTTCTATGAAATGCAGTACTATTGATGCAGTCTGCAAACCAAGCTTAAAGATGTAGAGAATTTTGTAACTCATAAAACATTAGAAGTATGGGCTTTTTAAGCCAAAAGAGAAACATAAAGTTCAGCTGTCTTGTTTCTTACAAGTCAGGAAATTTCTTTTCTTCATTCAGTGCATCAAGTTGTAGTGAAATTTTATTTATTCTTCTTTTTAAGTGTTTCTCACATCCATTTATTCTCATCTCTACTGAATTCCTTCATGCAAACATTTATTCCTTTATCCCCTTACTCCATCACTTATTCATTCCACTGATATTTATCAGTTATCATTAAATGGTATGTATTGAGCAAGATACTGGGGATATGGCAGTAAATAAGACCCAGCACCTGCTCTGGAAAGTTATGATAAATATTTATGGAAATCAATGTTCATTAGAAATAACGAAAACTGAATTCTGAGATCAGTAGTCAGACTTATTGCTTATTCACTTTTTCTCCTCTCTGGTACTGGAGTTAAGCTTTTTGGGGTTGCAGATGCTTTGTGTTAAGATATGTTCATCTGTTTCTATTTATATGTGGTCTATGGGGAAACATCTCTTCTACTTGTGCCATGATCTTCTCATAGTTCATTTCAAATATTGGCACTGGTAGTTTGGTTTTAATCTGATGATTTTCAAAAAGCACCTGGTAGATTTCCCAGCATTTTATATAGTTTCTTTGACTAACACTTCAGAATAAAAAAAAGGAAGGGGAGCAAGAAGGTAGGCTGTTTCTTTCAACTAGAACAAAGTCCTATTTATCATGATACATTAATCACAAGACCTTGAAGGGCAGGGTTATGAGTTTTGAAAAAAGTTTTAAAAATTAATATCCTATTTATAATCAAAATTCACTTTTAATTTTGAATTTCTTCAGGTAATTATAGTTTAATGTGAAAAATGACAATAAAAAAATTTTATGAACATTTACCATGTGATTTTTAATTCTCCCAACAACAGGGTGTACCATAATTTGGCCTGCCTATTGAGGTGAATAAGTTTGGGGTCAGAGAGGTTTGATGTGACTTTTCCTATATCCCATAGCTTATAGGGCAGAGGCAAGAAACAAAGCCTGATGTGTTTGACTGAATGCATTGCCTTTAACTACTCTAATCTTCTGCTTTATGTAGTTTGTAGACAGCTCTCCCCCTTTTCACCACCCTGCATTATTTCACTCTTTCATTTGATTTTTTCCAAGTCACATATGCAATAATCCCTTGCTTTTAGTTTTCCTTTTTTTTTGTCTGTGTGTTTGGTTTCTGTTTTCTTAACAAAACACATTTGCATGTCTCTGGTTCCTTCTCCCACCAATCTGTCCTACACACTTAACAAATTAATCTACCCTAATATCATTCTCTTCACTTCTTTGTCTTATTTAAAATCATCGAATTATTCGTATTTCCTACAGTGACATTTCCCAAAACATGTTCTTCAGGATGTTAATAGTCTATTTAAATCAAAGAAAAAGGAAGACAGAAAAAAAAGGAAGAAAAGAAGAAGGAAGAAAAAGAAAAGAGGGAAGAGAAAGGGAATGAAAAAGAAAAGATAAACTTGTAAGTTTGGAAAGTACTTTCATTACAGAAAGATTTATCAGACTATTTATTAGGTTAATATCTGTGTGATGCTAAGAAAGAAATCATCTATTGGAGATAAATATAGAATAGTTTTAAAATTTGCTTTCTCTAAATCAGAGTGTCTGGGTTTAAGTGACCTTCCCAATGTTCTATGTTCTTCATCAAATGACTTCATCTCTCTGATTTTATTTCCCTGATAGCAAGACAAGATAATGATTATGACCTATGAAATGGCCTGCAACTATCCTCTCCTACTGTTCACACACTTGTTAGTCTCTTCCCTCATCAGAAACAGTGTAGCCCATAGGATGTTGCAGAGCTGTATTCAAAGCTGAGTCATGAAACACACTGTGTCTCCTCCTTGCTCTCTCTTGGATAACTTGCTCTAGAGGAAGCCAACTGCTATGTCATGAGGACCCTCAAAGAGCCCTTTGGAAAGCCTATGTAGAAAAAAGCCTTCCACCAACAACCAGCACCAACATGGCAGCCATGTGAGCAAGACAACTGGGAAGTGCATTCTAAGCACATTCTAAGCAATGAAGTCCTCAGAGGACTTCAGCTCAGGCTGATGACTTGACTACAATTAAATAGGAGACATTCAGCCTGAACTCCCAGTCAAGATGCTGCCAAACTCTTGACCCATAGATAATGTTCATAATTGTTTTAAGTCAGTTTTAGAGTGATTTGCTACACAACAATAAGGAATAAGTACAGTGATGATGATGTTGGTGATGATAGTCCCTACCTACCATAAACAAGAAATGATAATGCAAGTAATATACTTAGCCATGGTTTAGAGCAAGAGTAAGCATTACATCAAAGTTCAATATTAATAATAGAGGTAAAAGTCATATGGAGCATATCTGAAATATATGACTCCCTCTTTTTATGAAACAGTAAGGACATTGTGCTCTCTGAAATAGACGTTGAAGAAAACTTCTCTAGAGTCCAAATATTCTAGGTGTTTATGTGAGAAATCCCTATCTGGGTCTCACCCATTTCCCCAAATTGCTCTCTAACCCTGCCAGAATAGACCTTGTGTTTTGCACATTCTCCCTCTAAACTTGTTGCCCCATTCACCATCGTAAGGCTTGCTCTTCAGGTTCCCTTCCAACCTATAAGACATGTTTTAAATCCCACCTTTGTGAAACTCCACATATAGATGATTTATGTAGAGCCTAAGACTATGTGTGAGTTTCCCAAAGGTGGAATCAAGTATTAATTATTCAAATTATCTTGGTTTGAATAATTAGATGGTATTACACAATGGTCAAGAAGTAGAGAAGTGCAGGAATATACCTCGTATAGTCAGCCAAAACAGCAACAACACAACTTTTAAATTAAAAAAATGCAAAACCAGCCACCACAAACCTTAGATAGTAAATACCAAAAATAATGAAACACTAGCAGTCTAAATAAATCATATGTAGATATGAAGAAAGAGTTAAATAAATACAATCAAAGAAAGAATTATGGACTGTTTGGTAGTCGAAAAAAAATCGAAGACGCTAAGTGTTAAGCCTCCTGCCAGTTTCTTCTTTTTGGTGATCTGAAATCTACTTCATGTTTTTGTTTCTTCCCCTCAGAGGAAGAAGAGAAAAGAGAATAATTTGAATATCAAAAACCATTAAATTCCATTAAGAAATTGTTTTGAGAAAATACTTTTTGGAAAAACAAGTTTTTCTTCTGAATCAACCAGATATCTTTTCTCTATGTGTGCAGAACACATCCAGAATCAATGAACTAAAAAGTTAGTACATTTGTTATTTTGTAATAACCTAGGTTGTGCTAGCCTGACTCCATTTTAGCTGTAAACTCCATTTTTGCCTCTCCCTCCCTGCCATGTCTCTCTTGGGTACATAACCATGCCTCTCCCTCCCTGCCATGTCTCCCCACACTGATGCTGTGCTTATGTCACCTGACTCTGTGCTTATCCTACCATATAAACAATGTAACTACATTCTGCTTGGCAAGCACACCTGCTATTGTGAATTACTCTCTTTGAACCTCCCTTGGTGATTAATTGGAAATGCCCTGCCTGGCAGCCATGTCCCTCTAACCTGCTCATTCTGCTTCTGTAAAATTCCGCTTCAGCTAGGTTCCCCCTCCCCTACCAAATTCAAGGTATGAAGGAAAATCCAGCCCCTTCCTCGTGGTGGAGAGCATTTTGACATTAGCCATCTCTCAGTTGCCCCCTAATAAAAGACTCTTAATTTGAAACTCAGAGAGTGGCGTTTCTTCTATAATTCTCTTGAATACAACAATTCCACATACTTGAGTAATTAAGAAGCCTAAAATGTTACAAAATTAGTGGTAGATCACAACGTAAGCATTTATTTTCAATGTAATTATTTGGTATCAAAGAGATAGCCGATTCTTTCACTATTATCCAAGTTAAAGTTGTAGTCAGTCCCTAGAGTTGGAAAAAGGTAAGTGAGAAAATTCTGCAAAGAGTAAGCTGACCATTGAAAACGGTTTTTTTTCATAAGGTCAATGGTGGTAACCATGAAAAAATTTTCAAATGGTGTTAATTTGGAACTACTTACTGAAAATGCTGAAGCCACAATTTGGAAGGGCCAGAACCTACCTCCCCACACATACTCCTTATACTGAAGTGAGTGAGCAAATAACCACCAAGATTTTAAGGTTGCTTCTTATAGCAGCTAACGTTTCTTACCCTGATGGAAACTGAGGCCCAGAAAGGTGACTGCATGCCCACGGCTCTTTAGTGAAGAAAAGGTTCTAGAGACTTCACCATTTTCTTCCTCTTGTTTTTAAAAACCAACTTGTAAAAGGTCTCTGTTTCCAAGTAATCACTTTTTCCTTCTCATAGCTTATCTCAGGTAAATGCAAAAACTTCATTAAATGGCCATGACATTAAACCAAGTCATTATATCATAAAATTATAGTGGCAACTGTTCAAAAACATTCAGAGCAGCTTTATAATATAGCACATCTATTTACCTAAATGAAATCACACTGCTTTAACTTTCTACTTTTACACAGTAATAGGTGAGGTCAACCTGACATGATACGAAGGGTTTCACAGTCTCACCAGTAAGAAATCAGACAATGTACTTCAGACAGTCCTGTCTGTCCTCCCCCACACAATTTGTTCCGCTTGAAATTTAATTTTATGGGAATTTCTCACTTTAACAATCTCACAATGTAGAGCATAGTGTCTTTAAACACAGTCCTAAATAGAAACCCTAATAAATCACTGTGTTTTGGACCAGAGCCACGTCTACAGTATAAAATGGAATAGAAGATAAACGATTCTGCAGGGGGACATTCACCTAAATAGGTTTATCCTCAGTAAAAATGACAATTCCCTACTTGGGTTGTAGGAATATAATAGAATCTCCAGGGAAGTTGGAAAGTTGAGATGTCAATAAAGTGAAATCAAGACCGTCTTCTTCAGTAGCCATGCCTGGACTCATTCTGACTAAGAGTCAAGGATACTAAAAGCAAAAGACTGAGCAATGGAGACATTCATAGCCATGTTTTCTTCAGGTGAGGCTAAGATGAGGATAGTAACAGAAATTTGTATCTGGGGAGGGAAAAATGAAGAGCAAAAGACAAACAAAAGAGAAGAGCAAGGCCACACTGTCCCATTTAGTGGGGACAAGGGGAGGTGCAGACTCAGCCCAGAAGAGTGACCATGTCAGAGAGGAGAAGAAATGTCTAGGAGAATAGAGGAAGGAGAACATGGGATTTAACATTTTTTAAACTTGGATTTAAAATTTAATTCTGCTATGATAGAATGACTCTTGGGAAGTCACCTTTTCTCTCTAAGCCTATTTCTTCATTTGTATTATGGTAATACAGAATTGTATCTGACGGAAGTTTATCCTAGGCAAATTCAAATATAAGCACTCTGTGAAGAGGGAAAGAAGTAATTTAACTACTGCAAGCCTTCTGCTAGCCATAAATGGCAATTGTGTGTGTGCCAAAGGTGTGGACTATTGTTCCTGCATCACATTTGCTTCTCACAATGTATGCTAGACTGTAAGCCCGCTGAAGTCAAGAATATAGTCCTTCAGTTTCATAGCTGTGTATACAACACCTGTGGTAATGCCCAATATGTAGGAGAGACCATAAATATTTATGAAAAGAGGTAGAAGAGAAGAGCAGGAGGGGAAAAAATGAAGAAATAGTGTGCATCTTGCTATACTGAATATGTCTCTCTTTTCTTGAACAGCATGAGCCCAGAGAAAAGCCATCCACTTTACCAGGTGTGAGCAGAAGAAACAGCAATGAATCCTAATACTTAAAGGAAAACTGAGTGTGATGGAGTTTTTGAGAGGAAAGAATTCTCACAGGTAATTTTGACTATACATAATTTTCTCTTTATGTACGTTAGATCCCACTGCCAAGTAAGATGCAATTCTACTGTAATAATAATTGTAACAATAACTGCATAACCCGACTTCTAGGCTCATGTAAATACCCAATAAGATTAAAATCTAGAATGGCACTGTGCATAATAGTGTTGTAGCATGCAAATACCAGTTGTAAATGATTCGTATAATTATCTGACTCCACCTACTAATATACTCTCTTCTACTGAATTCTGTTAAAAAACACAATGACAGTGTACAGTTTCTTGAGTTACCTGACAAAAGGAATGTCTGTGGTTGAACGACTGGAGATGGTGATACCCAAAGGTTAGGAAAATTAGCCAAGGGAGGAAATATGTGCTACTCATTCCATCAACTGGATAGCCTTATAGCACTATTGACATCTTCATCTGGGCTCTGTGGGGTTTATCAATAGAGATGTTTGCAAACAATTAAAAGCTATTGCTACCATTGTTAAGCTTGTAAGCATCCATTCATTATTACTGTACTTTCTTCACTAGATTCCTTTAATATAGCTCTCTCCTTTATCCTCCTTTCTCAGATCCCTCCTTGTAAGTAATATTTGTTCAGCTTCTTTAATCTCCCAGACCCCTAAATGATGGACTGCCATAAAGCTCAGTCCTCAGACCTGTGAATGAAAAAGTATCTGAGACAGGTCTCGATCAAATTGCAAAGTTTACTTGGCCAAGGTTAAAGACATGCTGCTAATGACACAGCCACAGGAGGTCCTGATGACACGTGCCCAAGGTAGTTGGGGTATGGCTTGATTTTACACATTTTAGGAAGATATGAGACATGAATCAATACATGTAAGATGTACACTGATTTGGTCCAGAAAGGTGGGACGATTTGAAGTGGGGACTTCCGGGTCATAGGTAGATTTAAAGATTTTCTGATTGATTATCAGTTGAAACAGTTATTATCCAATGAAAGGAATGTCTGGGTTATGATGAGTGCTGGTGGAGACCAAGATTTAATTATGCAGATTAAACCTCCAGATAGCAGGCTTTAGAGAATAGGTTGTAAATGTTTCTTATCAGACTTAAAGAGTCTGTTCTTTCAGTCTTAAGGTTTGTGTTGATGTTAATTGTAATGAAGCATGTCTGACTACCTTAACCTCCACCATTTCCCATTATGGGCTGAACTAGTTTTTCAGGTTAACTTTGAAATGCCCTTGGCTGAGAGGAGGGGTCTATTCAGAGGGTTGGGAGAACTTGTAATTTTATTTTTTGTTTACAGACCCATTTGCTTTCTGCATTTATTTTTGAAGTAGTCTTGCCAACCTAGAAAATGGATTTAAATACAATTTTATATGTTATCCAAAATCTATAATACAGCTTACACATGCCCCCTGAATGGTAGAAAATGTATCAAACTATCTACCTCCCATTTGAAGGTCTAATAGGTTGCTTGGACTTACCAAGTCCATTGCCAAACTCTTTTATTCTTCTACTGCTTGCCCGGCCTCTCTCTCAACTCAGAATAAGACTTAAAGTCCCCTATAGGGCATTACATAATGAGATTTCACACTAATTTTCTAATTTCATCTTGTATTGTGTTTCCTTTTCCTTGGTGTCCCTCACCACAGCCAGTACACTTGTACCCCAGGACCTCTGCACTTGGAGTTCTCTCTGCCTGGAATCCTCTTCCTCCAAATAATGATGTAGCTTATTCTCTCACTTCATTTCGGTTTCTGGGAAAAATAATACCTAATTGAAGAGGTGTTTTCTGAATTCTTTATTTAACATAGAAATGTTCTCCATATTAGTTCTGTTACTCTTTATCCAATATTTCTGCTTTATTTTTCTTTGTTGCACTCATTATTGTCTTACATATAATTTTTCTTCACCTTCCATACTGGACTGTTAATTCCATGTTCATAGAGATTTTTCTTAGTTATATACTATATGTGCAGCTCTTAGCATAGTTTCTGCCTCATAGTAGGAATTCCAGAAATATTTATGAGGTGAATGAATAAATATATTTTTAGATCTTTTTTACATATGAAAATGTCTATTTACAAGGTTTTTCAGATAATGCTGTCTATGTGGTTCTGGCAATTGCTTTTTTACTTAGTAATATGCCCTAAACATCTTTCTATAATATATCATCAAATCTATATCTGAATTATTTTTACTAGTCTCAGAGTATTCCATTGTATGGAGGTGATTTATTTATTCAAACTCAACTGATTTATTCAAACTGATTTATTTATGCAACTGATTTATTCAAACTCAACTGATAGACAGTTGTTTTCCTTTTTTTTTCTATTTCAAACAATGCTTTAATAAATAAGCTTATATTGAAATCTTTTGTAATGCAATTCATCGAGCAATTATTGAGTATCTGCTATATGCCATTCACTGGTCTAGATAATGGGATGGAAAAGTACAGACAAACGTGACATGGTTCCTGCATTCAGGGACTCATAACCTACTCAACAAGACAGGTGATAAAAAACAAGAATGACTTATTTTAGAGAATTATAGAGTACTATAAGGGCAGTAGAGGGGTAGAATATACCAGGAAGATTCAGGGGTGGAAACTACCAGGAGATACAAGATTCAGAAAACCTTTTTGGAAGGTCTGTATGTTTGAACTCGTTTCAACCAGCAGAGGGTGTGAGGTGAAGATAGAGTGCTACATATTCAGAGGATTGCCAGAACTATTCTTGGATACTTTAGCTCACTAGTTTGACTGCAACAGAAGGTGGGTGAGGAACAAGGTCAAAAATGTAGGCTGGGGCAGGAGCACCTACCAGGTTCCAATCATTGTCAAGCCAAAAGATCCAGGGATAAAGAATAACATGGAAATAGATCCACTTTATTTACCCATCAGACTTTTACCTTTTTCAGAAGAAAGTTTGTCTGGGTTCTCCTGGTCTGTGGGTAAACAGACTCATTATTTCCAAATATTCTGGTATTTGAAGAAAACCTGTAATTTTTTTTTTTTTTTTTTTTTTGAGATGGAGTCTCGTTCTGTCACCCAGGCTGGAGTGCAGTGGCATGATCTCGGGTCACTGCAACCTCCGCCTCCTGGGTTCAAACAATTCTCTTGTCTCAGCCCCATGAGTAGATGGGACTACAGACACACACCACCACGCCCAGCTGATTTTTGTACTTTAAGTAGAGATGGGATTTCACCTTGTTGGTCAGGCTGGTCTCGAACTTCTGACCTAGGGTTATCTACCTGACTCAGCCTCCCATAATGCTATGATTATAGGCGTGAGCCACAGTGCCCGACCAAAATCTGTATTTTTAAAATATGGAAACTCCTGGCTTTTAACTGCTGACCATTCACTCTTATTTTTTAAAAACCTCATTTTGTGAACCATAAAACAACAACAGTAAAATTCTCAATCGACTCACTCCTAATAGTCTATATGTATCCTGTGAACCACCAATTTGTAAATTCTGCCCTGAAGGACCCGAGGAGATTCTGTCCCTTAATAATGGTGAATTTCATGCTTTTTGGACCTTGAATACCATAGCAAAAATTCCATTTTGCTTTGTAATCTAAGATGCACAGCCATAAGCACATATAAATGAAACAAAACTTTTAGAAAACAGCACTTAATCCTAACCATTTACTTAACTAAAAGAAAAGCACTTTGATCCAGTCTAGTTCAGTTTATTCTATTGTGTTCTTCCAAAAAGAAATATATTTTTTTAACCTACATAGTGAACTTCAGGACTCACCGTTATTGTAAAATTCATTAAAAAAAACGTTGTCCTGACTATGATGCTTTCTTTGCTATTTAAACCTATGTTATTTTGTAATACCTGTTAGGAGTTTCCTTCTCAGGTGTTTAGGAATTGTGGATCCAACTAGAACATAAATAGCTTTCGGGCAGGATCTCCTCCTTTCTGTTAGACCCACAATCACAGCAAATGTAGCAAGTATTCAACAACTGGATGTTGGAATTTGGGCCTCTGGGATTTTCCCCAAGTCAGATTTTATAGTATAAGTTTCAAAGCCTTTGGGTTTGTAAACTGATTCCTTGACCCAGCTGGAGGAGAAGGTCCTTGACTTGTAGTTAGAAAACCATTTGTCACTGGTTCATCCAACTTCCCTCCAAAAATGTGTCCCTGAACCTCAGCCTGAAATTGACATCCTCTTGATTTGAGACCAAGTTGCCTTCACTCCTGAAGCTCCTATCTCAACCCCAGGCCACATCTTGGTGGTCAGATTGATTGTGAAGGACAAGCCATAAAGTTCTTCCTGTTTTAAGCTTTATATAATCTGAATCCTTTCTGGTTACTAAGAAACACAAATGATTTTAGTTACCGTGGAATTAAATGTAGCCTAGAACATTCAATACTTGTCAGGTCATGTTGCAAATGAGCTACTGTATTCATAATGGATGTGTCACCATCATAAATATGACAAAAGGACATTTTCAAAAGATGATTATCCACACTGATGGGAGAGAAATATGAGCTCAAGAAATTAACATTCTCATCGCTGTCTTGCTTCTCTGCTTTGCATTATTTAAGGATCTCTAGTCACTTGACTGAAGTCCTCCGTTTCCCCTAAAGCCCCCAGTGTGCCAAGCTTTTGGAATACAGCCCACCTTGATATCAAAAGAAAGACCCCTGTTGGAGAAGTTGACATTTCCCCCTCTCATTTCTAGTTAATGGGGAGACTGTATTCAAAGGCACCTTTGTCTCAGTGGGAGCACCTTAAGACATCTTCAGATTTGATTTATATTGCTTTCAGGTACATGTTGTATAAAAGCAGATGGGAGTGGGAGAAAGAAGCCAGATGCAGAGTAGATCCAAGGGAAGAACTGAAATGCAGAACATTTTACTTCTTTGTGTATTAACTAGCCAACACTGCGTTAAATACTTGCCATGTGTAAGACTAGTGGTCCTCCATTCTCCTGATCACTCAAATTTCCTGGGAGCTTTTCAAAACTACAATATCCTGGCCTCACTAATAAAGACTCTGATTCAATTGGTTGTGGATGGGGACACAGCAATAAGGAAGTTTTAAATGGCTCTCCAGGAGGTTTGAATGTGCAGCCATGGTTAAGAACCACTGCATTAGATGCTAGTCATAAACTTTAAATTATTAGCTGGTTTCATCCACAGGTCCATAAGGTTGCTATAATTATTGTCCTCAATTTTCAGGACTTTTACTAAATAGAAGTAAAGAGATGTTAGGCACCATGCCCATGTCATACAGGCTAGTTAGTGGTGGAATCCAAATGTGAATCCAGGTACTTGGATTTCAGAGTGTAAAGTAAATTTAATGCAAAGATCAAAGGAAGGAGGAACACTTATGGTCATGCATTTGGGATAAAAAGTAGCAAAAGGCTGACTACATAGGTGATATAGGTTAAAGCAGTGGTGTCTGCATTGCATATACCTCTATCCTAAAGGAATATGGGAAGGAGGGTGCTTAACGTATAAGCAGGACTGGCTTTTGAGTGTGCAACCCGTGCATGAGGTCAAAGGGTCGCATACTTTGTTTAATGCTCTGCTGTTCCCGCCTTGAAATTCTTAATAGGTTTGGAATAAGAAGTCCCACATTTTCATTTTGCACTGGACCTCACAAATTATTAATATATGGACATTAATACTTAGACCAATACTGAGCATCAGACTCATGGAAATGAAATTGTAGCCATTTTCTCTAGTTTGAATGTTGTATGTGATGAGGGAGGTGATTGCCTCCCTACAGGTGTTCCAGTGGAGCAGCAATCTCTGCCACCCCTTCTTTGTGAATGCTTAGCTTTTAGAGCTGTAAAAGTCTCTGACAAGGGGAGAGCAGAGCTATGAATTGCGCAGATTCAAATACAGAGTGGGGAGAACCCAAAGAAAAACCAGCAGTGTCCTAAAAGGTCCTCGATGCATTGCTGCATTGAATTTTTACAACTCTAGATGAGAATAGGGATTTTACACCCTTTTATAGATGAGGGAGATGAGATACAGAGAAGGTAAGTAATTTATTCAAGGTCACAGAGCTGTAGTGGAAAAACTGAGGCTTTCACCTGACCTGTGTGCTTTCCCACACACTGTGCTGACTCTGAGAACATAATGGATTTGTTTAATAGGGGTGCACCTGAGCTTCAGGATCTAACATTCTCCAGAGATGCTTTTTGCCAAGCATCTCTCTCTTAATTCCTTTACATGGAGGGAGTGAGTATGGTGGGAAGCATTAAAAAAAGATCAGGAATTAGAATACCTGAGTACTTTTCCAGTCTCATCCCTGCTTGCACTAAAAGCAAGTCATTTTATTAACTATTTTATTTTTATTCCATCATCACCCATTCAACAGTTACTCATGGGCACCTTTAATACCTTAGGTACTGTTCTTCTTTCTTGAATTTAAAAGGGGTGAGGATTCGGTGAGACGATGTTGTATAAATATGACCTGTTATTACCTGGAGTCTTCTCCTGCCCCAGTTTGGCAGTTCACTGAGTTCCCAAGTCTGACTTGTGATTACACAGTCAGCTATTTCCTATTTTCTTTATCTTTCTGCTTTGTATACTTCCTTTAAGGCCGAGATAAAATTTATAAACCTGACTCATTATGAGAATGGTGATTCTAAGGGTAGTTAATATTTTTCGAGTATGTACAATGTGCCAGATGCTGTGACAGCAATTATTTGCATTGGCTCATTTAATTTAACCCTTACTATAGTCAATGATATAGGTACATAAGACTAAGCTAGGGAAGGATTAACAAGTTTTTCAGTATCACTCAGATGCCAATGCTAGGGACAGAATTCAAACCATACGTTGCATAGTATGCATGACCAGGCTCTTAAACACTGTAGTACTGAAACACTTGTTCCATATTTCTATTATTGTACAGATTATATATACATATTTATATTCATATAAATATTATTTCACTTATTATTGAATACTGATTCCTTGAGTGTTGTTATTGTACACTGATATGGTATATATGTTATGGGTTGGCATCCAAGCTCCTAGAAGAAGCTGTACTTTTACACTTAATATCTCATGTAGCATATCTCATGTGTCTTTCATAGTGCAGAAGTTAAAACATATTGATTGACTAAAATTCTACTGGAAAATATATAATACCTCATCATAGTTTAAGAAAAAATTCTATAAAATGGTTTATATAAGATCATAATTTTTTTTGTTAGACACCAATTTTTGTTTGCCCAAATTTCTAGAATTTTATTTAGAAAAATAGATTAGTTAGTAATTTTAGCATTTCAAAAACAGCGGTTAATATTATTTATGTATTTGTCTATATTGAAGTTATTATCCAAGTGCTCTACCTGTCTTAAGCCATTTAATCTTCACTAACGTGGTGGATGTAGTTTGTAATTCACTCCTTCCTTCCTGACTTACTCTGGGTATTTACATTTCCCCCTTGTGGCTACTGTATTAGTCCCTTTTCATGCTGCTGACAAAGACATACCCGAGACTGGATCATTTATAAAGGAAAGAAATTTAATGAACTCACAGTTCCACGTGACTGGGGAGGACTCACAATTATGGTGGAAGGCAAAAGGCAGGCAAGAGAGAATGAGGACCAAGTGAAAGGGATTTCACCTTACAAAACCATCAGATCTTATGAGACTTATTCACTACCACAAGAACAGTATGGGGGAAACCACCCCCTTGATTCAGTTATCTCCCCCTGGGTTCCTCTCACAACACATGGGAATTATGGGAGCTATAATTCAAGATGATTTGAGTGGAGATACAGACAAACCATATCAGCAACAAATATTTCAGGGGAGGGGAGCCTGTCCCCAGTTTCAGGATCATCAGACTGTCAGAGTCAAGATCAAGAAAGGTTGCCAAAGCATTATGTGTAACCAGCTCCTCATATCTTGCTTGTAAGTTATGGCTGTTAAAAAAGAGAAAAAATTGTTGCACCAACATGGACCAGTCCTGCCTTTGCCGATCAAAAAGTTGCTTCTCCCCAAACATGAAGGAAATACATGGGATATGACCATGAGTGCAAATCTCCTGAACAAATTCTCTCTCCTGCCAGAGTCTCAATGTTGTGTCAAGTACATTGCTGTCTTCCCTACTTGACCTGGCCCTGACCTTGTACTTACTTAGGTACGTACTTGGATAACTGCTAGACACAGTTCCCTAGAGGAGCTCCCTGTAAATCTATAACAAACCATGTCACTCACAGGAGCACTCTTGTAGCTACAGCTTGCTCACAGGGTCAAAATCAACGTTTGCACATTTTCAGATTAGTGCTATGCTTTTGCTGGCTATATTGCTCTAGTCTAAAAGATGGCATTGAGTCTGTAAATGGCTAAATGTCCAATCTTTTCTTGATTTTCTCACTGGAAACAAATCCTTCCTTCCTCTAGTATCCTTCCTTTTGTACTTGCATTGCAGTATTAGTCAGAGTGCATCTTAAATCAGAATTATGTATGCAGATGATGGTCTCCTTAATTAGATTGTGGGCAAGTTGAGAGCTAAAGACAGTGTGTGAATTTCTCTTCTAGTCTTTGGATTAGCAAAGAGAGGTTCTGATGGTTGAATGTAACATCGTATCAAAAAGCCCCAGAAGTCTCATGGGGAGTTCAGGGACTATTTGGGTTCATAAACAGATTTTGAGAACCATGCAGAGAGACAAAGATGATGTCTGAATTTTTACAACATAATTACATGGCAGAGGAAAAAAAGCTAGGTGTGCTTCCTTCTCTGGATAAAACAAATATTGAGTAGCAGACATTTATAATTTTCTTTATTGTATTTACCTAAAAATATTTCAATATTTGAAGAATATAGAAAATAAAGATATTACAGTGACAGAACTTATATAATTATTGTCACTATAGAAGCTGAAAATGCCATGCAGTCACTTATCCTGGCAAGGGCTATTGCACAGTTAGGGCAAGGGCTGATGCTGGGCTTGGCAAGCCTGTCACATCCATTTCAGACTTTGGTGACTTAGGATCTCCCACTAGCAGACCTTGAAACAAGGTCTTTGGCTTTGGTATTTGTTTGGGAAGTCAACCAGGAAGCTCAAGTGAAGGAATGGGGAAGGTGAAGGAGGGGACAGAGCAAAGCCTGTTAAAAGGCATGTTAATGAGTGGGTTACTGCTATAGACAGGTTGGTCTCAATCTTCCTGAGAATCATCAAAAATCTTCTAGAAAGCATGGCAGTAGTGCTGCAGTGAGAGGCAGGGCTATGTATTCACCACTTCCACTCATCATTGGTTGAGATTTTTCCCAGCACAAAGGCTAGTGGATCTCTTGGGGACATAAAAAAGTCTTCAAGTGGCAAAATAGAAAGACAGAGAGGGAAGATGATGGCATGATGATGGCAGGCCAGCTCGGGGTATTGACAGCAGCTGCCGCATTCTGGGAGCTAGAGGCAAGAAGAATAAAACTAGGGGAATCTCCTGTTGTGGATAAACCCTGGTTGAAGCACTCAGGGTCTCGATCAGCAGTGGCTCCCAGGATAGAGTGCTAAAATGGTGGTGATGCACTCCAAGGTTATTTCATGTAATCTTCACAACTCTGCCATATTGGGTGAGGAAAAAAGAGAGCCTTAGGAAAGAAAAATTAACTTGTCCAAGATTACACAACTACTGCAGTAAAGACAATTTTTCAAAGAGTGCAAAACAGATAACCAGCAATGGTAATGATTCTTAATATTTAGAGGTGATTAAAACTGTAATAATAATATCATTATGATAGTTCTTTGTGTAGAGCTCATATCAATACGCTTTTCCAAACATTTCATTTATTTTGCTTCATTCTTGGGGAGGCATTTCTATTCTCTTGTGTAGATGGAAATATTGAGCTTCCAACGTGCAATAACTTCCCAGAAAGCCATGGAATTAACTGCAGTCTAAGCACAGTTCTCTTCCCAGAGTGCTTACCTCCCTTCTTCCCTGTAGGCAGCAGAAGACAAATGTACTATGCAAATAGTGCAGT
The DNA here is from genome assembly GCF_049354715.1 of Callithrix jacchus. Taxonomy (NCBI): domain Eukaryota; kingdom Metazoa; phylum Chordata; class Mammalia; order Primates; family Cebidae; genus Callithrix; species Callithrix jacchus. The sequence continues at coordinate 49,660,727 of NC_133516.1, forward strand.
TCATTTCTCTTGTAGGTGTATGCCTCTCCATATTCAATTCCCATGAAAGCTTTCATAAGGTTAAAGTACCTGTTTGCAGAAGTTTTGGAAAGCCCTGCGGTTGCGAAGGTAAACACACAACCTTCCTACATATTCCAGTCTCCTTAATGTAGCAAACCGTTGATGTAACCACCTGCCATTCTCCGGGGAAAAGAAAGATTTAGAGGAAATGTGAAATCTGGAGAAATGGTTCCATTGAGAATTAACACGCTTTTAAAAGAAGTCTCAGGCTGTTACAACTGGATATGTATGAGTTTTTATTCAGGGCTTAAAATAGCACAAAATTAGATCTTATGAAAGATTTATGCAGTAGCAATTTGATCATCTATACATTTGGATTTCGTGTGTGTTCTCTCATTTTGGAAATACCAGTGGTAAAAGTGAATGGCAGTGACCAAAGTTAGATATTTTGACTGTGCATAGTGGTCCCCACACGTCAGCTATAGAAACGTGTGGTTCTGCCAAGGCAGGGGTGTAAGGCTGGAGGATGGAATGTGTCACTGTGCAGTCAGTGTCTTTTTACCATCAGCCCCCAAAGGCACTGGTGCACATGCAGTTTTAAATACACATGAAACCATCTGGTCAATTAAGTCATCACCTTTGTACATTTGACTAGGTGGTTTTTTTTTCTGATGCTTTTTATGGTAAAAAAAATGAACATGAGAAGTAATTATACATTAGGTCGAGATCATCAGACCATCAGAGTCAAGATGAAGAAAGAAAATTTCCCTTGGCCTTCTTCCTTGATATAAAAATCAAAAAGGTGTGAACAGAACAGTAAAAGAAAATTGTTATGAGTAACTGGTATCAAATAACATATGCATGATTGTTTATTTGGAATCAATATGTTTTACAAAGCACAAAGAAATCACTGTGGGCTGGTTAGGGCTGCATCAAGATGCAATTTTATGCAGAGTACCTGTGGTAAACAGCACCGGGCTATTCTTTAAGTTAGCTATTCCAGTTATCCGTTGCTGCCTCATGAATGAAGCCACACTGGACTAGGTGGCTTAAGACAATAACCATTTCATTTATTTGGCCCCAAACCATATCAGGTAAAGCAGCTTGATGAAGGCTGGAGGATCTGCTTCCAAGACAGCCTCAGTCACATAGCAGGGAAATCAGACCTGTTGGCTGGGGGATTGACTGGAGCTCCTGATCGAGGGCTCAGTTCACACGATTAGGTTGGACTTAGCACAACCTGTCAGATAGGATATTCAGATCTTACATGGTAGCTGGCCTCCCTCAGAGTGAAAGCAGACAATGCTACACATTCTCAAGACAGGCACAGGACAAGTACATCATCATTTCTGTTATATTCTGTTGGTGATTTGATTTAAATATGAAGAATAAACAACTCTTCCTCTATTTCTCTGGAAGAGTTGTTAAAACTTGGGTAAAATTTTTAACATACTATTGTCATTCAGCACATACACAGCATCCTTTCCTCTGAGCGGGGAACAAATGCAACCTAGGAATGGAGGAAAACCTCTTTCATTAGAATTCAGACTAAGTATTTCTGAACACACCTCCATCAAACAGTTATCCTCACCAGCATCATTAAAATTTGATAATTCGTTATAGTACTTAACTCTCTGGAAATATATCAAAGTTCATGTCCCTACCCTTGCTAATAGGACTTTTAAGGGAAACCTTTTGAGTTTATGCCCTAAAATAATATTCCCTGTTGATCAAAGTATCAGGCCTTGCAAATTTCATCATTCCCATAATTAAGATTTCTGCCTGATGTTAATTTCCCTAGGGACTGCCCAACTTCTTGGGAGGGATATTTCCTAATTTATGATACCTTGTTAGTGAGGGCTTCTGTAGCATCGGGGAAGGTTGTTAAGCCTGTAGCCTGAGTCATGGCAAAATAGAAGGGAAGCTAACAATTACTGAGCACTTTCTATCTGCTTCATGGTGTGTAAAATTATCATAAGCCTGATGCTTTTCAAAAGAAATAAATTGAAATACAAAATAACTAATCATATGAATTATCAATGGTCATTTTGCTAGGAAGTGGCAGAGCCAGGATTCAACTTTCATTGCTAAGTCTGTGTGCTGACCTCCTGCAGGACCATCTGCAGTGGCAAGTCACTGTAAATGAGTGGTTCTCAAAGTGTGTTCATGGACCAGCAGCAATAGTATGGCCTGGGGACTTGTGAGAAATGCAGACTCTTAGCCACTGCTCAGAGCGAGTGAATCAGAAACCCTGGGGATGGGATTTAGCAATGTGTGTTTTCTCCATCCTGGTGATTTGGATACATTCTCAAATTTGAGACTCATGTTTTAAAAGTCTTCAGGTCAAGAAAATGTTATATTAATCATAGAGCTGACTGATTAAAGCTATCATGCCATGGGCTTCTCAAGGCACCTCAACAAAGACCAACGTACTTCACAGAAAGGATCTGCATTCAACAAACATTCCAGCTGTAGCTTGACTTAATGATCATGTCTTTCACATTTGGCTTGGAATACAAATTTGCTCTATTTCCCGACTCTCCAGTTGGTTCTATGCTTCAGTTTCCTCATATTAAAATATAGATAATGATGCTTGCTCTCTTCGCTCACAGAAATAGTCTAAGAATTAATGAGCTATATTAAACTCTTTCAGTTCCTGGAAGAAAGGCAGTATATAAACACTATATTAATATTTTAAGCAGGTTAACATTTTCTATGTGAATAAAAGCCTTTTTTCTTTTGGTGATCAAACATGTTGCTTCTTCTCAAAAGAATTTTTTGATTTTTAAAACGTTTTCTTTTTAAAAGATACCAACCAGATTTCTTTCCCAGTACCAAAGGGAAGAGTATCAGGATGAGAAAACATTTTTTCGAGACGAGCTAAATTTTAAAATTCCTGGTTTCACTAGTGATAAGAGGCAATGTGGTGTTGTAGCAAAAACACTGGGTTAGGAATCCGATAACGCCAAGTTTAAGTTCTCCATGCTATGTTCGAGGCATGAAACTAGGGTAGCCTCTTCCACTTGTTAGGCCTTAGCTTAACTAGAAAAAGTGGTAATATACCAAAGAATTGGAGTCTAGGCACTGGCCTCAAAAACCTGGGATTTGAGGGTGTCAATCCTGGCTTGACCATTCACTAACTGTGTGACCTAAGATTAGTTACATATCTTTCTTGATAGCCTGTCTCCTCATATGAATAAGGAGAGCAAGATAATTCAGTAAGGAAATGAAACTAAAGAGCTCAGCTCAGTGCCTTGTACTCAATAATAAGTCCTGGCTGTTATTATCATTGATAAAAATTCAGGTATAAGCTAGATCATCCCCGGAAGACCTGGCTGCTTTGGAATTTTAGGGCCCCTTCCGAAGTTTCTCCCAGAATCTCCAGTTGCTTTCTTCCCTAAGGATTCAATGTTGTTCATTTAACATTCTTTATGTATTAATTGAACACCTACTATGCACCAGGACAGAAGCAGTATCTCTAATGAACATAGAGAAAAATTCCTACCTTCGAGGAACTTACCTGCTAGGGGGAGCAGGACTTTCATAAACATACTATTCTAGATACATAAATATTCAATACATCTTGAACCAATTGAATGGAATTTCTTTTTGTGTTGAAAAATCTTCAACCTAGATAGAGAACTATTTTTCTTAGCCTTCATCTATTCAGAGATAAAGACTTGCCTGTGATGAGTTCTTGAGAGTTCTGCTCTTCTTTTTTGTTTTAAAGTGAAGGCTTCCCTCTCAGTGAAAGAGTAAAGGAAGGAGGTGGGTGGAGGAGGTGGGAAGGAGGTAGGTGTCCCTTGCTTCATCTTGCCTGAATTGAGGGAAGTCTTGACAATTTAGGGAAGGTTGGGAGCATGACAGCTTAGTTAACAGGAAGCAGAAGATATTTTGAAATCTATCTGTTTAGTTGCCAATTCCTCTTTGCAGGTTAAGAAGAAAGAGGTTTTGACATTTGATTACTGGCTTATAGAGGGAGTCCTCATCTATCCAGAAGTTTTGGGAAATCTGAAATGAAGTTGTTCCAACCTGTTTGGAGGAGGATGTTGCGAAACCTTTCTGGATTCAGACAGAAAATCTTCCTCCTGATGCTCTTTCTCCATGATACAGGAAAAACAGTGCCAGATCTCAGCTGATGTAAACATTTTAAGCAGGAAGGAGTGCACTTCTTTTATTTCTTAACAACATAAATTAAACATCACAGTAGACATCAGGCTGGAAAAAGTTACAGGAACCCAAAGTTCTTTCAGCAGTTTATTAATGCAGTCTGGCGAGAAGATTCAGGGGGCAGTGAGATCACCAGCTGGTATGGAGCCCTGGATGATCCACAGACAGTTGGCTGGGACTCAAAAAGGCAATTGTTTTGGTTCTGAAAGCTGTATTTTGTCCAGTCCGCTTAGGTCTAGAGATGGTAATTGGAAATACAGGCACAGAGGCAGGACCAAGGAACTTTATCAGCCACATGCAGCATGTCCATGAGCCATGGTCAGGACAAGCTGGAAAGCATCAAGATCAGAGGTCAGACTAGGCTGGTGAGAGAAGTGGCCAAAGTGGTACCCAGGCTAGAGCAGAAACTGTGACAAGGTGCTTGTCCACATGGGAAAATGACATACAGTTTATAATGAGGCCTGATGGCAGAATAAACTCAAGTCCAGTTTGCCAGGCTGAGTTGGAGACCATTTTGGTGTCCAAGGAGACATCAGGGTATAGCAGATGTGTTAGTTTCTGAGAGCTGCAGGAACAAAACTTGGCTCATAACAGAAATGCAAACTCTCATAGTTGTAGAGGCTAGAAGTCCAAAAATGAAGGTTGGCAGGGTTGGTTTCCTCTGGAGGCTCTGAGGGGGAATCAGTTCATGTCTCTCTCTTAGCTTTTTGTGGCTGCATGACAGTCCGTGTTTCTTGGCTTGCAGATGCATTACCCCAATCTCTGCCTCCCTCTTTACATGGTCATCTCCTCTTGTGTCTCTATGCCTTTACTCTTCTAAGGAAATCTGTCATTGGATTTAGGGCTCATACTAAATTCAGGATTATTTCATCTTAAAATCCTTAACTGCATCTGCAAAGACCCTTTTACCAAATAAGGTCACTTTAACAGGTTCTGAGGTTTAGGAGTTGGACATATCTTTTGAGGATGCCACATATTCAACCCATTAAGTGGATATACAGGTAGAAGTCAGAAAACTTAGGTTTTAATCCTAATAATATGACAATAGTTATCATTTAAGAACATTTTAAATCAATTGTCAAGCACTCATTTGTGATCAACAAGTATTTATTGAATATCTTCTATATGCCAGGCACTATTCTAGGTTCTCAGACTTAAGTAACATACAAAACTGGCAGTAATTTTTGCCTCATAAAGGCTACTCTCCATTGGGTATAGGCAGAGACAGACAGGTAAATAAGTTGAAGCATATGGAATGTCTGATGATGATGAACACTAGAGAGACAGTAAATTAGGGAGGAGGACAGGGGTTCTGGGGTGCTGAAAGGTGACAATTTTAAGTAAGATGGTCTTGGAAACTCTCAGTAAGAGCTACCATTTGAGCAAAATCTCCAAAGAAGAGTCTGGTAGGTGCCTGGAGAAAATGTCTCCTGCATACAGGGAACAGCAAGTGCAAAGGACCCGAGACTGGAACAGGCCTGGTCCTTTTGAGAAGTAAAGAGGCCAGCAAGGGAGAAGGGAGTGAGCAAGGGGAAAAGGTGGAAGAAGGTGAGGTGGAAGAGATATTGGGGTTTCCTGTTGGGACTTTTTGCAGTTTCCTATTGGGACTTTTTGTTCAGAGTGGAATGAGGAGGCATGTGGTTCTTCATGTATTCCGCAGCTGCAGCTGCTAGAATATGCTGAATGGGGAGCCATAGGCATGACACAAACCGATTCCATGATTGCAGCATCACTCTGCAGCTGTATGGAAAACAGACTGATGTGGAGGCAAGGGTAAAGCAGGAAGACCATGGGGACAGTTGCCCTCATGAAGGGGAGGGATGATAGGGGCTTGGACCAGTGGAGATTGGGAGAAGTCATGGGGTTCTTCATGTGTTCTGAAGCTGGAGCTGCTAGAATATGCTGAGGGCTTAATGTGAGGGCTGAAAAAAAGGGGTCAAGAACACCTCCAAGGTATTGGGCACCCAAACCAGAAACATTTTACTGAGATGAGGTGGTACTAATGACTTCACATGCATTAGACAACCCACTGCTCATCCCTATAAGGTGAGTAATATTATTATACTGGTTTCATAGATAAAGAAACAGTCTTTCAAAATTTAAGTAAACTGTCTAACAGCATGTAGCTATTAATAGTTAAGTACCTGAAATAGGACTTAGGCCCAGGTCTCTCACATTTGTAATCCCAAATTTGTAACTCTCAAAGCTCTAGCTTTTTCCTCTGTAAGAATAATCTTCTAAGCTACATTCACAAGATTGTAGGAGTTGTGAGGATGAAGTAAAAATGCTTTATAAATTACAATGTATTATCCAAATATGTATCAGTTATCTATTTCAGTGTAACAAAATAAACTTAGTGATGTAAAATAACAATGTATCATTATCTCTTATGGTTTTGGAGGTTGACTGGGTTCAACTTGGTGCTTCTTGATCAAATATCTCTTGTGGTTTCAGTCTGTTACTGCTTAGGCTAGAGTCATCTCAAAGTCTTACTCGTGTGTCTGGTGCTTGATGATGGCTTTTGGTTAGGACCTCAGCTGGGATTATTGGCTGGAATGTCTGTACATGGCTTCTCCACGTGGCCTGGACTTCTTTACAGCATGGTGGCCAAGTTCCAAGAACAAGCATCCCTAAAAAGAAAGAATTAGGTGGAAGCTGTATTATCTTTTATGATCTAGCCTGAATATAGAATCACTTCTGCTGTATACTACCAATAGAGGGAGTCAGAAAGTTCCACCAGGTTCAAGGGGAAGGGATATAGACACCATATCTTTATATGGGAGTGGCAAAGTCATATATTCACAGCAGGTGAGATGGGAGATATTGTTATCACCATCTTTGGAAAATACAATCTACAACAAAGTAGAAGATATTATTACAAGAGAAGTTTATCAAGGCAAGAGGGCTCGACAAAATGAGACAGATTGGGCTCTCAGTGTAAGCCAGGCACAAGTAAACACACAGAGAAATTTAGAGCAGGTAACTAGAAACAGTCTCCCAGGGTAGTAGCAGAGTAAGCAGACAGCATTACACAGCCAGATGATGATGGATATCTGGGCCCAGGTCCAGAAAATTCTGCCCATTGTTGCATTTTTTTCCCCATCTTTTTTTATGATTTGTTCTTGAACTTATGAAAAGAGCTCCAGGTAATACATCTTATAGAAAAATGGAAAAGCTACAGGGAAACATAACAGAAAAACAATTCCCCAGCAACCCACCACACAATCAGAATCCATAGTAATGTGCTGGTGTTGGGTATGTTATCTTCCTGGGTGGAGATCAGTGCAGTGAGTAAGGGCTTCGGAATTGAAAATCCCACAAACCTGGTTGAAATCTCAGCTCTGTCTCTTTTAGCTGTATGATCTCTTGGGCAAATTACATAACCACTCTGTACCTCAACTTCCCAGTCTGGAAAATTGTGATGATATTAAAATAATCCTATAATGTGGCACAGGGGCTGGAAAATAATAAGTTCTCAATGCACATTAGCTTGTAAAATCACTATTAAATACAGATATGATTCTTTTCACAAAATGGGATCATTTACAAAAACAGCATGCACGCTGTTATCTACCTGCTTTTTTCATGTAATAAATTTATCTTGAATATCTTCCTGTAAGACTCGGTATCACTCAGGAAATAGACACTGGTATCATGTGTTTATGAGATGCACATCCTTTCATTGAGTACGTGAATGACAATTTGTTTATTTAACTGATTCTAATTGTTGGGACATTTAGGCCTCTTTTTTTTTTTTAAAAAAAGTTTTACCTATTATATATAGCCCTGCAATACTCAAACAGTTGTCTAAATATTTTCTTATTGCTTAGAACATTTTTTTCAATAAACAAATGAATATTGACAAGTTTCTAGAAGTGGATTTACTGGGCCCAAACTGTCTCATTCAGTTATTTTAAATTTACTTTTTTATTATGAACATTTCAAACAGATAATTAGAAAACATAGTGTAATAAGACAAACATATAGCTGGCAAGTATATTCAGCCTGATTACATTCTGCGGTATTTGCTTTGTGTCTGTTTTCCTTAAGTATTAAAAAATAAAACATATCCATAATTACATTTCACCCTACTATTGTAAATATGTGCCTCATAAAATGAGGACCTTTTCCTATATGATTATTGTACCTAACAAAATTAAGTACAATTCCATAATATCGAATACATGGTCCATTTAAAAAATTCCCAGTTGTCCAAAATGCAGCTTTTAAAAAATACTGAACATCGACTTAAAAAAATTTTTTTTATTATACTTTAAGTTCTACAATACATGTGCTGAACATGCAGGTTTGCTACATAGGTACACACATGCCATGGTGGTTTGCTGCACCCATCAATGTGTCATCTACATTACATATTTCTCCAAATGCTATCCCTCCCCTAGCCCCTCACCCCCTGATAGGCCCCAGTGTGGGATGTTCCCCTCCCTGTGTTCATGTATTCTCATTGTTCAACTCCCACTTTTGAGTGATAACATTTTTCAAATTAGGATCCAACCAAGGATTAGTTATTATGTTTGATTGTTGCATCTCTTAAGTGTCTTTCCATCAAGAGCAATCCTCTCCACCTTTGTTCTCCTCTTTAACACTGACTGGCTGAAGAGACTGAGCTGTTGATTGCCTCCTCTTCTAAACATTAAAAACTCTGTTTCTCAAAGAAAATTCTCAGATGTAAAATCCTTGGACTAAAAGGCCCCACCTGGTTGTAGGCTTCTTCCAGGATGTGTGAGCCTTTTGCCTGCAGGTGTGGGCTGCTCCAAAGTGAGGCCCTTCTCATTAGATAGAGACCTTTCGTCAAGGCTGGCTCCAGTAAGGCACTCGGGAGGCCCCACCCTTTCTATTGGGATGTCGGGCCTCACTGTTCAGTACAAAGTCTCTTCAGAAAAAAGGCAATTTTGGAAGACTTTGTTGTCCGCTATCGTCAGATGCAGACAAGCCTCCCTGGGTAGATTTGTGTTCCCGCTGGTTGGGTGAGTGAGAGCAGACCTTTACAATCAGAGATATGCATTGAAATCCTGGTTCTGCCTGTTACTAGGGTAACTTGTTACATTGGAAAAACCACTTAAACTTCCAGTTATTTGGCAGTCTAGCGGAAGGCACTGAGTCCTTTGTCATGCACCTGTCTATTTCATACACTGCTGGGCAGCAAAGGTACTGCCTGCCATTGAGAGGTGGGCAGGTCTCATAACCTCCACGACAGGCCTCTCAAACATTCATGTACCTCAGAATCACTTTTGCAGTGAGGGAGACTTGTAAAAACCATAGATCCCTGATTCTGATTCAGTAGATGAGACCCAGGAATCTACTTTTTAAATTTCTTTAAAAAAATTTGTATAAATTAAGAGGGTAAAAGTGTCTTTTTGTTACCTGGATATATTGCATAGTGGTGACATCTGTACTCACCCTACGCTTCGGAGTCTCCAATGTCTATCATCAACCCACACTTTGTGTCTTCTGTATACATTATTTCACTCCTACTTATAAATGAGAGCATGCCACATTTGACCTTCCATTTCTGAGTCACTTTACTTAAAATAATGATCTCCAGCTCCATTCATGTTTCCACAAAGGAAAATATGATTTCATTTATTTTAATGGCCCAGTAGTATTCCATTATATATATTTCTTTACAGGCACCCTAAGGAACTCAGGGCCTGAAATTCAGGGCCCTATGCTCGAAAAAAGTCTTATTGGAGAACTTCCATTTCCTTGTTAGTAATAGGTAACACTTGATAGCAATTGCAGTTGTACCAGGCACCCTTCTGACCACACACATTAACTCAACACTCACAACTACTCCATGCCAGATACTCTTTGTACCCATATTTTATCCATGAGAAAATCAAGGCTCAGAGAGTTTAAGTAATTTGCTCAAGGTTGACACTGATAGTAGGTAGCTGAGCCAAGTGCTAGCATTCTGTGATTTTTTTTTTTAGAAGTAACAAAATAAATGACCTGGTATTTTAACTTTGAGAGATATGGCAGTGTCACAAGAAATAACCACGCGATATTTCTGAGAATGTTTGGGTGATAAGGAGATCTGAATTCAGGGCTGCCTTCCAGAAAACAAGCTGCCAACTTTAAGGGTGAGAATTGATATAGATGTTTCCAGTGAGAAATTTCAGTATCTGAAGATTAGACAATATCATCAGATTTTGCTATTTTTTTAACTAATGGAAATGTCAGTCCCTTCCAGTGTTGTTACATTATTCAATTTGGGAACAAGAAATACAGGATACTGAAGGATGCTCTTAGAAACCAAAGTCAAGTCTTTGGGCATCTTGTTCTGACATCATTTTGGTGAACTAGCCCAGTTTCCTTCTGCACTATGAGAGAGGCTGTTAGGGTAAGGTTGCCTGTTAAAATACAGGATGCCCACATGAATGTGAATTTGAATTTCAGATAAATAATGAATATTTTAGTATAAATATATCTACTTATAGATGTATGTATGTATGAATATGTCTCAAATACTGCAAATACTTGTTTGCTAAATATGACAACCCTAGATTGTGGTGCATGGCAATGCTTCTCAAAATTTACTCAACATATAAGTCAGTTGGGAATTTTGTTAAAATGCAGACTCTGAGTCCGTTGCTGTTATGTTGAAGCTGTTGTTCTAAAGATCACATATGAAAGGAAAGGGTGATGGGGGATATTTCTTGAATTTGGCTGGGATAGAACCACCTGTGGTGCCTATTGAAAATACGGATACTTTGCCATAACAAACTAACACAGTTTGAATGGCTTAAATGATGGGAATGTATTTTCTCACAGTTCTGGAGGCTGGAAGCCCAAGATCAAGGCATCAGCCAGTTGGTTTACTTCTCAGGTTTTCCTCCCTAACTAGGAGGCAGCTGCTCTCTCACTGCTTCTTCATGTGATTGCGTCTCTGTGCCTGTGTGCCCCTGGTATGTCTCTGTGTAATCACCTTGTCTAATAAGAACATCAGCTGTATTGAATTAAAGTGTACTCTGATAGTCCCATTTAACTTAATCACCTCCTTAAAGTTCCTGTTTCCAAATGCAGTCATATTCTGAGGCATTGGGGGTTAGGATTTTAACACACGAATTCTGGGAACACTCAATTCAGTCTGTGACACCATCTGAGAAACCCTGAGACAGACTTTCTGTGGGAGGGATTTTCAGAGGGTACCAATTTGACCACATAGAAGCCCTGGTTGAAGAATATTCCAGATGAGTTTCATTAGGTAAATTTAAGAAATCTGGTGTAGAATAGTAATTCTACAACTTAAGCATCAATTGGAATCACCTGAAAAACTGGTTCAACGCCCCAAGATTCTGACTGAAGAGGTTAAGGTGGAGCTCAGATTCTGCTTCTTAACAAGAAGACACTTAAGGACACCACCTTAGACAAATCCTCCCCTCTCTCACAAGTAGGCACAGGAGGAGCATGCTTCTCACGTGGCTGTGGTGTGGATTTCCTGAGATTAGGAGGCAAAACCTCTTGGGAACTTCAGGGCTCTATATTAGATGAAAGTGAGTCATGATGATGAATTTTACACCAGTTCTAAAGCATAGGAACCAAAGTCAATGTATTGTTATGAACAGCAAAAGAGTGCGCCCTTTTTAAACAAATCTTCAACTTTTAAGTTCAGGGGTACATGTGCAGGATGTGCAGGTTTGTTACATAGGTAAACATGTGCTGTGGTGGTTTGCTGCCCAGATCATCCCATCACCTGAATATTAGGCCTAGCATCTGCTAGCTAGTCTTCTTCATCCTCTGCCTCCTCCCATCATCCCCTGACAGGCCCCAGTGTGTGTTGTTTTACACCCACCTCCTGCCACCATGTGTTCATGTGTTCTCATTGTTCAGCTCCATTTATAAGTAAGACATGTGGTATTTTGTTTTCTGTTCCTGTGTTAGTTTGCTGAGGATAATGGCTTCCAGCTTCACTCATGTTCCTGCAAAAGACATGATTTCTTTCCTTTTTATGGCTGCATAGTATTCCATGGCATATATGTACCACATTTTCTTTATCTAGTCTATCATTGATGGGCATTTGGTTTGATTCCATGTCTTTGTTATTCTGAATAGTGCTGCAATGAACATAGGTATGGATGCATCTTTATAACAGAATAATTTTATAGTCCTTGGGTTATATACCCAGTAATGGGATTGCTGGGTCAAATAGTATTTCTGCCTCTAGGTTTTTGAGGAATCACCAGACTGTCTTCTGCAATGGTTGAACTAATTTATACTCTCACCAACAGTGTAAAAGCATTCCTTTTTCTCCACAACCTTACCAGCATCTGTTGTTTCTTGACTTTTTAGTAATTGCCATTCTGACTGGCAGGAGATGGTATCTCATTGTGGTTTTGGTTTTTAGAACTTTCTTCTTATTCTATTCATGGATGAGTCAGCAAAGTGTCCTTCATTCTTGCCATCATAGTGGTCTTTATTAAAAAGCACATTGCTAGATCTCATGAAGCCAGTTTTCCAAATGTGATGCGAGTTGAAGATAAAATCCACCTAGTCTGGGAATGGAAAAGAGTTGAAAGTCCTCCAAATCATGTGATGAAACATGCAATCTCCTGAGAAATTGCTTTCTTGTTACAACTATGTTTCCTGAGACAGAAGTACTTTGATGTTGATCATGTTAATAAACTTGTAAATAAAGTCTTGCAGAAGAAGAAATCAATAGCTTTGCTCATAGATCTCTAAAGCACTTATGAGACTGACACTTTCTGGTGAATTAAAATTCTAGAAGTTCACCAATCCTGGTAAATACAGCGGTCTTAAGAAAATATACCTTTCTCTATATTGTAGTTTCGAGTCCCCTACTAAAAACCAGTACTCTGCCATGTTAATGACTGGCTAGTGAGCAATTTTAAACATCATATTTATAATAATGGGGCCATAAGTTGAACTTAGTCTTGTCTTCAGCACACTGGATTAAGAATATCACTTATTAATTCAGTGAGAATTAAATGTGTGCAAAGCTGCTACTCTATACTTGGCAAAGTATAATAACTCCATAAACGACATTTTATTTGTATGGTTATACATCTAAATATGTTGTCTTTTTCTGCTCATTTAAACTTCAATGCTTTCTTCTTTTTTCTTTTCTCTTTTTCTTCCTTTCTTTGTTCCTCCTAGCTAATTAATCAAAACATGATGTTTATCTTAAAATAGGGTACATTGACCAGAAACATTGTGAGGTGAGCTTTTTGTTTTTGTTGTTCAATCTCTGAGATAAGGAAACTGAGGTCCAGAGATTAAATAGCTTGATCAAGGTTAATCAACTTGTTAAGATAGAGCTGACTTTGAATGTAGGATTCTGATCCCGGCTGAATTAGGTGCCTTCGGTTTTATCCTCCAGATGAACACTCAACTTTAATTTTTTCCACTGCACTCTATTCTCAGAAGACTGAGCACTTGGGGTGCCTTGAAAAACTCCCTTGCTTTCTGGCTACCCATTAGGATCAGCCAATGGGGAACACTGTCAGGACATGGGGCAGGGGTTGGGGGTAGGAGAGGGAGGCTGGGGTCTTTTATTCCCTTGGCTTCCTTCTCAAAGGGGTCACTTTGGACTGACTGTCACCTTAAACAAAAACCACAGCTCCTAGGAAGGTAGCCCTCTCTGTATGTCTCTTTCCAGGTTCTGATAACAGTTCCCTTCCATTGTCCCCTTCCAGCTAAGAAGTGGGAACAGCTCTGCTGCCACTAACATCAGGACACTGTTACTGCTTTTTGTTTTGTTTCATTTTGTCTGACGGAGTCTCGCTCTGTCACCAGGCTGGAGTGCAGTGGCATGATCTCCACTCACTGCAACCTCCACTTCTGGGTTCCAGCAATTCTCCTGCCTCAGCCTTCTGAGTAGCTGGGATTACAGGTGCCTGCCACCAAGCCCAGCTAATTTTTGTATTTTTAGTAGAGACGAAGTTTCACCATGTTGACCAGGATGGTCTCGATCTCCTGACCTCGTGATCTGCCTGCTTGGCCTCCCAAAGTGCAGGGATTACAAATGTGAGCCACTGCACTCAGCCTGTTACCACTTTTATAGCTTTCTTGCATCCTTTGTCAGCAATTCCCACATCAAAACTGCTCATTATTCTATTTGTGCCATTTGTTTCTCACTCATAGGGCCCTACCTCATAGACTCTGCCTTATTCACTTCTCTGGACTTGGAGGATGTTTAAGGAACTGCCTATGACCAGCATTCTGATTCTATCCATAGCTCAGATAAGCTTAGACTTCCTTTGTTGCGGAGGGAATTCGGCCATGATTGCTCCCTTCTCGGCACAAAGGAAGAGATGGAAAATCAGCTGGAGTTCTAACATTTACCTTCCAACAACTGCTTCCTTCATGTGAAATCTTTGAAGAAAGGCTGGTCTATCCCAGATGGCAAAGAGCAGATAAATTGAGGATGATCTTGGGGACTGAAAAGTTAAGTGAACTTTGTAATTTTTATCTGAACGATACAATATGATTAAAATACAGAGGAGTTTGCCCCCAAGGAGAAACACTTAGAGCAGGCTTAACTAGGTCCCTGCTTGGCAGCAGAATTTTATGCCTCTCAATATTTGCATGGTCAATTAATCCCTTAAAGTGATGACTAGTAGGCAATTTATTTGGATGGTACAAGGGGCTAATTGGTAATATTGTTACACAAAATCTTGTGGGTGAAAATTATGCCTGTCTTTAAAAAAATATGCCTTTGGTATTTGAAGGCAGAGCCTTGGGCCTCAGAGGAATTCAGACTGCTGATGTCAGAATTAATGAAGAATATGGAAACTTAAGTGTAGGAGGGATGGAGTGAAAAATGCATTAAAGATTAATGATATTAGACTAGTGGGAGAGCCACATTTTCTGGTGATCAAAGACTCTGAGGCTTTCATCTGCAAGTGCCTGGGAGAATGTTGAACATCTTGGAATTTGACATATTGCCTTTGGTTAAATTCAGCCTGCTATTCAGCAAAGTGCTCCAAGAAAAATCCCCCACCCTTCAGGCTCTGATCTGTTCATTCATTCAAGAAACATGTTTCGAGTGCCTACTCTGTGGCAGGCATTGATTAAGGAAAAAAGAAAAAGCAACACTGAGGTCAGTGCTGAACCAAAACACATACATTCCCTTCTCTCATGGAGGTTCCAATGCCTTGAAATAGACAAGTTTTCTTGAATAGTAGAATGTGCATTTGCATTCTTAGGTAATTATATGTTTTTGGTAATATGTACTAGGATAACAAGAAGTCTTCTAGTTTCAAAATACATCAAACATTGGATAAAATATAATAAGAAACATATTATAGCCAGGCATGGTGGTGTGCATCTGTAGTCTCAGGTACTTGAGAGGCTGAGGTGGGAGGACTGCTGGAGCCCAAAATGTTGAGCCTGCACTGAACTAAGATCACACCCTTGCACTCCAGCTGGGGTGACAGAGCAAGACCCTGTTCCCCCCCTCAAAAAAAATCAAAAGTGGAACTAAATGCCCCCAAAGTCAGAGCAGTCCTCAGTGACCAGAAAAAAAGGAAAAGCAAAAATAATCAAAGCAAACACACAAAAACCCTGAAAACCAGAGAGGGTAATGTGGGCTAAAGTTCAAGTTGTCTTGTCTCTGGAGTGAGAGAGAAAAATCCTCTCAGGTTATACCTAACAGAGAATAGGTCACTGTGTGTGAGAGTCATTCCAACACAATGGACAGTGAATTTAAGCCCTCAAAGTAAGGTAATGTTCCAAAAAAAAAAAAGAAAAAGCAAAATTGTGTTCTTAGGGCATCAAGCCAGACAATGTGGCCTAAGGTGGGCCGTGTCTCTGCTGTGGAAGCTTCCCAGAAGACACTGTACCTGGAGTGACTCTGAAGAATAGGCCTGATTCAGGGCTCATGCCTGTAGTGCCAGCACTGTGGGAGGCCAAGGTGGGCAGATCACTTGAGGTCAGGGGTTTAATACCAGCCTGCTAACATGGTGAAGCCCTGTCTCTACTGAAAATACAAAAATTCGCCTAGTGTGGTAGTGTGTGCCTGTAATCCCAGCTACTTGAGAGGCTGAGGCAGGAGAATCACTTGAACCCAGGAGGCAGAAGTGGCAACGAGCTGAGATTGCACCACTGCACTCCAGCCTGAGCAGAAGAGTGAGACTGTCTCAAACAATAAATTGGATGAGTGCAGTGGCAACCGGGGGTTGCCAGTCCTAGTAGAAGGTTGGTTGTGTATTGGGTCTGGGTTAGTGGGGCCAGACAGTGTTGGAAGGACTCAGAGGATGCTATAGCTGAAAAGAGAGAGAGAGACAGAAAGAAAAGGGTGCATTATGAAACTAGGAAGCTAAGCTAATACAAACTTACTCATGTTGGGGGCAGGAGTTTCACCTGTATCTGAAAATCAATCACCTGAAAATCAATGGACCACTATTATTAGTAAGAGTTTTAAGCAGTGCGGTAACATCAGAATTATTTTAAAGTCATCTGCTTGCTACTTTTTATAGTAGGACTACAGCAGGGTATGAGTAGAAGATGATCCAGGAGAAAGAATGCCATGAACAGGACATTATGGAAGGCAGTGGGGGAGATAACTCCTACAAAAGGATGCAGGACTTCGCTCAGTGCTTCAGTCATATTTCTGGTGTTGAAAAGGAGTAGATAGAATACTCTGACATGGGCAAGAAATCTGCACTGTACATGTGGTTTCTGATTGAAACATTGAAAAATATGACAAGATCTGGCAGGAGCTGGATTTAAAAAATAATTACAGTAAGACATGAAATCCAGAATTCCTAAACAAACCACCATCACCAGTATCAAAAATGTGCTTTTAAGGAAAGAAGAAGAAAAAGCCAGCTGTATTAGATTCTAGAGCAGAAGTGGGTATAGAATGTAGCTGTACATCTACTTCAGGGTTAACATATAGCAAACTTTTTTTTCAGTTCCTCTGCCCTTTCCTATTCTCTCACCATTGCACCTTCATGAGCCATTTTTCCTCTGGTTCAATTTCTTCCCTTAATGAAGGTCCTGCCCCCTCTTTCTTCCATGCCTTCATTTGCCTATTTTTATTTCTTCCAAATGTTTACATTAATAGCAAAAACTGACGTCACTCACTAACAAAGCTGACATAGAAGTACAACCTCATGGTTGTGCTAAACACCACAAGTGGGACCATTTTTTAGTTCTTACAACAACTCTGTGAAGTAGATACTTAATATTCCCATTTGCAAATAGGAGGAGTGAGATTCAGGGAACCTGGATGACTTGAACAAAGGTCACATAATTAGTAATGGCAGAGACAGGATTTAAACCAGGCAGCCCACTAAAAAAAATCAGAATTAGCTCTTGGTATAGCCACCCATAAGCCTACATACTTGGGCTTAAACTTTACATTGACTGTATATCACCTAGATAGCTTGTGAAAATGCAGATTTTGATTTTGTGGCCCTAGAATGGAGCTCAAATTTTGCATTTTTTACATGCTGTCATGTTGAAATTTCTGGTTCATGGATCCCACTCTGAGTAGCATTAATGTGTGACAGGCATTCAGTGAATACTTATTGAATAAAATAATTCAAATAAAGACACGCTAAGATGTATATATCAGTGATTTCTTTCTTTGGATATCTTGTTGCTTTGCACTTATGGCTGTCCGAATAGTAATTATTCAGTTGAATTCTGATTGATCACCTACTATGGATAGGGAAGACCCGCTGTGGAAGATGCAGAGATGAATGGATATGACCTCTCTTCTGAGCTGGAAGCCCAGGGTGCCATTGTCAGGTGGCAATGGACTCTGGCTCAGCACAGGCTCCTGGACTAGTTTTCACTCAGCCTGCTTTCCTTACCTCTAGTCTTCCTGACATGATCTACCAGGGACAGTCTCCATGCTAAGTGTTTTATTAATACATGTATCATTTCATTAGTTCCATTCGATATCATTGCACTGTAGGTACTACTGTCTTCCCTCATTTACATATGAGGAAACTGGCAGAGAATAGTTAACTAGCTTGTCCAGATACACAACAAGGTTGACATTTGAATCAAAGCGTTTCTCATTATAGGACCCCATTTCTTATTTATTTACATACTTATTTGTTAGTTTATTTTAATATTTACAGATTCAGGGGGTACTTGTGCAGGTTGTTTTTTGACATGGATATGTTGCGTATGGTGATGTTTCGGCTTCTAGTATGCCCGTCACCTGAATAGTGAACATTGTACCCAACAGGTCATTTTTTAAGCCCATATTCCCCCACACCCTCCCACTTTTTGAGGTCTCCATTGTCAATTATTTCCATCTGTATGTCTATGTGTACTAATTGTGAGCTCCCATTTATAAGTGAGAACACATAGTATTTGATTTTCTAAATTATTTCACTTAGAAATAACTTAGTTATTTCACTTGAAGGATGACCTTCAGCTTCATCCATGTTTCTGAAAAAGACATGATTTCATTCTTGGATATGTGGAGCACCATTTCTTAACCATGATGCTCTTCTGCCAATCTGGAATGATGAGATCGTGAATGACGCAAAGGTGGAAAAAGGAAGTCGCAAGCATGCAGGGAGTTGTCTTGTTTGGTCTTTTTAATCTTGAGAAATACAGAAAATGGAAAATACAGAAAAGTGCATAAAAAATGGTGGGATATTTACATTGATAAAGGCTTTTTGTCAGTCTTGTTTCATATTTTTTAACTTAAAAGAAACAAAACCCTACAGGTAATTTTGACATTCCCTTTAGGCCTCTCAATTCACATTTCCTCTCCCAACCTTCCCAGAGCTGTGCTTGTTTACTTCCAGGTCATGTTTTTCTATTTCTAGAAAATATTTTTATATATCCTTGAAGTTGTTTTTCTATAATATATATATATATTATAGAAAAAATATATATGTTGCAACACAACATATATATTATATTGTTTGAGTGTTAAAAAATCCAGAAGTTATAATATGCTATAGGTAATGATCTACAACATACATTTTTCACTTGGCATTATGTTTTGGATATCTGTCTGTGTTGAATCATATAGGTATAGCTTTTCAATTTTAAATTCTACATTCCATCTTATCTGTTCTACTGTCAATGGATATTTACCTTGATTATAATACAATTTTGTGAATGCTGATGTAAACATTCTTGAGAAGTCTTCTAAGACATAAGAGTAGGAGTTTCTATAGAATCCATAGGTAGAAATGGAATTGTCAAATTGCAGATTATGTTCTTTTAAAAAATATTAATATATTTACAACTATTTTCAGAAGTGATTGCAGCAACTTAATTCCTCCCAGAAATGTATACTGTTATCAACACTTTATGAAGTCAGATATTTTTCTCCCTATTTGAAGAGTATAAAATGCTATCCAAATGTTAATTTAACTTGCAGTGCTTTGGTTGTTATGTTTGTTTTGTTTGTTCATTTGTTTGTTGTCTGTTGGGTTTCTATTTTGCCTCCTCACATCTTTGGCTCATTTTTTCTTACTAGTTTGTAACAGTCCTTATCTGTTCTTAATACTGTACTTAATAATCCTATTTGTGGTACATTATAATATCAATATGTATTCTGTTTATTAACTTTATATTATCTATAAATCAATACTTAAGATGTGGAAAAATTATGTTTTTGTGTTTTCCGTCTTTTTGTGTGTGTGTGAATTGTACCTGTCACTTATGAAGGGCTTCTTTGGGAAGAGGCAGCATAAAAGAATGGTTAGGAACTTTGTTTCTGTAGCTAGCCCGCCTGAGATGGAAGCTGAGCTGCCTCCTGCCCCGTCCCGTCCCGTCCCGTCCCGTCCCGTCCCGTCCCGTCCCGTCCCGTCCCGTCCCGTCCCATCCCATCCCATCCCATCCCATTCTATCTTATCCTATCTCCATCTTATCACATTGCATTGATCTGACCTTCAGTACAATGTTGAACAGTAGAGGTGTTTGGAGGAAGTAGGGTTGGAGAATTCCTTGTGAAGTAGCAGCATGGTTTTGATTGGAAATTACAAAATTCTTTTTTAGGCCTGCCCTGTGGAGCAGGCATGAGGGTAAGAATAGCTTTTGTTGCTTCATCCTTGCAGGGATTTTTGTCAAATTATCATTTGGAGGGAGTAGTCATACTGTATGTGAGGACAGCAGGCTTAGATTAGAAATGCTGAAAACTATTCTGGGTCCATCCATTACTAACTTTCAGTTTAATTTCATATGCATTTTTAGTTGTGATTTTATTGATTGATGTCCCTCAATAGATTCATGAGGATAATGCCCATGTCAAAATTATTGACTGATACAGTTCCAAAACTGGCATATTCTAGGTATATATTTATTGAATTATTGAATTAATGATCTCACTTTGCCTCTCTGTTCAGTTATATCTATAAAATGAGGTCAGTTGAATCTGCTCAACTCCCCTGAAAGAGATGACAAGGTTAAATCAGATAATGTGCTGTGAAAAACCACCCAATTTATAATGATCACAGGTCATGGTGCACAGCAGCAGGCAAGGAAGCACAAGCAGGTGGCACATTTGTCTGTCTCCTCTATCAGAATGGAAATCCCATGAGAACAGGGATTTGCTGTTACTTATTTGTTCCTGTGACCCATGTGTCTGGAATAGTGCCCAGAGTTCAGATACTTTTGGATAAATGGAATAGAGTAGAATTTAATCAATATCTTTATTTGACACAGAAAAAATAAAGGACAGAGTGAAGTTGAATTCAAGGATCTGATATCAAAGCATATATATGAGTGAGGGTGTATATGAGAAAAGTGGAAAAGAAGAAAGCAGAAGAAAAAAATGGACGGGAAAACCGTAAGTGAGAATGAAGGAGACAGTGTCTAGGATTAAAAAAAAATGCTAGACTGAAAAGGTCAACTTGATGTTTGGGGTTGTCTTTACAACTGAATAGGATCGATCAAATGACTAATATGATTGCATAAAACTGGTCATTAAGATGGTAAGGGAACCACAATTTAACTATAAATGCCTGATTTAGGATTTCTAAGTCAATGAAGAGAGATGAGAGACGAAAGTCTGCAGACCTCTGACCTTATGCATTCTGTGGAAGTGCTTTAAGACTTGGACAGTTGCCTGAGCTCTGAAAATGGTAATAATGTATCCTGAAGAACCTTGGATTTATACTTGGGGTTTGTCTATTCTAACATTCTCTGTATTCTCATAAAAGTAGTTTTAATCAGCATCTGTTTTTTTTTTTCCTTGTCCTGCATTTATTTTCTTGGTTTTTCCCCCTGCTAACAGCTTCCCAGTTTGTCTTGAGGAATAACTTCCTAGTTTCATTCTTTCGATTTGTGTGATGATTTACTGCTCTTCCATCACTAGGAGTGGCCATGGGACCCAGCAGAACAGTGAACACCGACCATATCTTGGTCACAATACTTTGCTCAGTAATGTACGCAAGGTCTAAGATAGGCAAATACATTCAATGTTTGGGCTTCTGGTCTGTTATGAAAGAGAAGTCATCTTTCAACTAGGGCTACTGCATTGACTGTTAACCAAAGAAGCAAACCTGCCCACGAGAAGCCAACCACCCCAAAAATGAAGCTAACAGGGAGAAACTGAGTCATGATGATAATGTTTAGGCACCTGAATCCATTCTTGCCTAAAGTTCTTCTGCCCCAGCCATTTCAATGCTTTTCTTTCAATGCATTTCTTCTGCCCCAGCCATTGCATCGGCCAGTACATTCTTTGGTACATTTAATTTGAATGGAGGTTAATGTGCTTCTGCAGTCCCAAAGCACATTGATTAATACACTTTGATTTTTTAAAACTTTTCAGTGGAATTGATTTTTGAGAGCATAGCCCTAATATCTAGTCTGAAGACAGTCAGAAGTACATGTCACACACCAAGTAAAAAATTACTTCTAGATGATTTTTTATTGAAAACACACCTTTGGAACCTTCAACTCTTGCAAGTGTTTGCATATCTGTAGGAGGGTATGGTTGAATTAGATTATGTCCCGGTCAAAAGTGTAAAATTGTGGGACAACTTTTCTTGCAATGATGCATGATATTGCCTGTATCTTCTGGCAACTCCAGATGAGGAGGTTAACTCTTGCCAGTTTGAGATACACCCTGCCATTTATCCCACTTTCTTATTTCTGTTCATGTTCATGTTTCTTAATGCCCCAATAACATTAAAAGACAGTTCCGTTGTGATAATAATGAAAATAGCTACTATTTTGAATTCTCACAGTACTAACTTCTTGACATAAGTCATTTCAATTAATCTTCCCAAGAACTCAGTGAGGCAGGAGTTAATATGCAATATATAATCACTGGTTCAGCATGAGGGTTTTGGGATTATTTAGTTTAACCTCACCTCACCTACCCCTCAAATATAAATAGGAAACTTCTGTATTCACCCTAATTAGCATCCAGAAGTTTCATTATTATTTTAGGGGTCTGCAGTTTCCCTGAGAGGTTGTGTATTAGTGAGGTGTCGCTTCAGCTAATCAGGTGAGATCTATCAGGTTGTTTTTCGTAAAGAGGTATGATTCTTGCAGGGTGTTTGCAGGTGATATACTGTTGTTTTGGCATTCCAATGAAAATCACCTGGAAGTTCATCCTTTTGTGATGGCTAAAGAGGTAGTAGTAAGAGTGATCATTCATCTCCCACATGACCCTTTAGTAGATGGAGCATTGCCACTCCATGTGATTCCTCCAGGAGTTTGCAAGCTGGGTCTTGTGGGGTAGGTTAATCTTTTATATTTTAAGGCAGTTGTCTCTAGATCTCAGAGCTTTTTTTTAAAGTAATTCTTCCACTTTACTTTGATCTTTATGCTACCCCTCCATCTCCTCCTCCTCTTTCTTTTTGCAATTATTTTTTCTCTTGTTCTTTCACAGTTGACAGGAAGGACTCGTTAAACTCATAACTCATATTATTAGCAACTAAAAAATTTGTTTAAGTTGCCTTGTTTTAAGTTTGACTTCAAAATAAAAAACCTAAACTTTAAATCATGCCACGAAGTAAAGAGAAATTCTTAAAATTAATCTTCAGAATTCATAAAGAAAAATGAAAAAGGAGTTAATTCTCCTTTTATAACATTGTGAATGTTCATATTCTAAAACCATTTCAATCCTCATTTTACAGATTAGGAAACCAAGGCTCAGAGAAGAAGTAACCAGTATTTAGTAATGAGTCAAAGGTCACAGAGTTAAGAAGCTGTAGAGCTTGGAGTTAAGCCTAGATGGGACTGAATATAAAACATTGCTGTTATTCATTTAGCCCAAAGGATATGGGCAAGATCTGGTCTATGATGCACTCTTAGGAAAATGATTCTAGAAAAATGTCATAAACAATGGCTTTTAGAAAGACAAAAAAAAAAAAAAAAAAAAAAAAAAGAATAAGCCACAAGATTTGTCAGTTCTTTTCTACAGGTTGTTATAGGGATGAGCCAACAAAATTTAGAAGTCCAGGTGGATTTCTGAACATATAACCTATAATGGTCCTTGACAAAGAACATTATTCTCTGAATTTATAGTTTGTAGACAAACTTCTAGATATTTGTTTTGCTCTGTGTTTAAAAATAACTTTAATATGTTCTATATGTAATTTTACTGATTAAAATGTTTACAACTATACATATTTATAACCCATTCATAGCTTTATTTCTCAATATCTAGTGAGTTATAGTTACATATTTTAAATAATTTTTGTCCTTATATAGTAGCTATGAACATAATACTTTTGTTAGTCTACACACAATGGAAACTGTTCTTTCAGTCTCAACAGTTATTAGCTGTTTACATTTCACATGAACACTGTTGATGTATGAAAAGCATCTTTTATTTTATTTTATTTTTTTTGAGATGGAGTTTCACTCTTGTTAACCAGGCTGGAGTGCAATGGTGCCATCTCGGCTCACCACAACCTCCGCCTCCTGGGATCAGGCAATTCTCCTGCCTCAGCCTCCCAAGTAGCTGGGATCACAGGCACGTGCCACCATGCCCAGCAAATTTTCTGTATTTTTAGTAGAGAAGGGGTTTCACCATGTTGACCAGGATGGTCTCGATCTCTTGACCTCGTGATCCACCTGCCTCGGCCTCCCAAAGTGCTGGGATTACAGCTTGAGCCATCTTTTAATCAGTTCTTAATAAACCCTCCTGCTTCATTTCTTGGGTCAGAATACAGGAAAAAAAAAGAGGTGTCTGTTTAATATTCTAAAAGGATCTGGTCACATCCAAAGTAGAACAGTTAATTCTACACTTTTTAACTTGCATAGGAATAACTTATAAACCTGATAATGCAATTGATTAGCAATGTCCATTTTCAGTAAGTGAACACTGCTTCGCACTAAGTTAGACTTTCCAAATTCAGGGAATGCCTCAAGTCAACTTGTTGCCATGGAACTGCATGTTTTTCTAATTGTAGTAAATTGCCACTTTTAAGTAAAATTGTTTTTTCATGGCTGGAGTATTAAAGTACTAAATGTGTGGATATACAAATGTTGCATACTGGAGGGTGATGTAGACAGCATGTCAACTGTTCCACATTGGACAGAGTCGGACATGGTATGTCACATTTGCTGGACTCCAGGTAATGTTGGAAATGCTTCTTCATGTTTTATATGTGACATTGAAAATGTTTTATTTGTTTGCCTTCAGTTTTTTTGTGTGTTTTGTCTTTCTTTTTTGGCTTAAAGATCATCATGAAAAACTCTTTACAGTACAGTGGTGATATCAAAGTTAGAAGGGAAAGCTAATGCGAAAAATGCCAAAATCCAAGTGAAACCCAACAGGATGAGCTCAAATAGGGGAGAATTTCATTAAGTGTAGTGATAACAGTAAAAGTTCAGAAGCATCAAAAATCCTAGAATGATATCAGGGTAATCGGGATTAAAATCTGCTCATGAAGGGAAAGAATAGAGGTCCTAGATGACGAGTCCTGCCGACAGAACATAGCTGCTTACGTAGATGATGTGACCATAGGTATATGCATTGAGTCACTACACACAATATTATCAGCTTATATCTAGAACATGAACTCCTTTCTTAAGGACTTTATTGACAGATGAGAGAAGTCAAAAATTCTGGGATGGCTTTGTCTAGAGGTACTGGAGATGCTGTTCAGATGTGGAATTGTGTTTTCTCCTCCTGTGGCCTGTTGACACTTCCTCACAAGTGCAATAAAAGAAATAAATGGAATCCAATGTAATTCTCTCTTCTATTTGTTTTTCTTCATTATTCTCTATATTGGTAAAGAGAAGCACAACTGTTGGGATCAAAAGAGATGATGTACCACTTAGCTATGAGTTTGGCCCATAGTAAGCTCTCAATACATGGCTTACAATTATAATGATTACCACATAGCTCATCATTTAATCCTAAATGACGATTTAACTACTACTCTTACCTGCATTTTTAGATGAAAAAGCTGAGAGTCACAGGAGTTACGTGGTTGAATCAGGGAAACCTGGTGTAGGCTTCAGAGTAGGAGGCAAACTGACGTCTCTCTGACCTCAGAGAAAGCTTATGCTGTTAACCAATAATCCTGACTGCCTCTCTAGAAAATCCAGTATGATTGGATAATGACAGTGAAGTCGGAAGAGGACGTTATAGTTTCCACATCCCCTTTAACTTGTTCTGGAAGTCTTGCTACTTTCCTTTGGGTCTTTAAAGCTTCCAGAACCATTTCTTTGTACTTTGAATGTCTTCTCAACTACGGCCAGAGAAAGAGAGAGAGAACTACATTAGCTATTAAATTGGATACATGGTCATATACTATTTTCTAACTGAACTTTTTAGTACTTCAAGGACTTGAAGTACAATTTAATGGTGTTTTAGCTGTCACCAGAATTAAAAGTCGAGTGCCACTGTGTGCTGAATTTGGTCCCCCCTTCAGCTGATATTTAGAGAAGTAATTATTCTACTTGAGTCTTGTGGATGTGTGTACCGTGAAACAAACAATAAAGATAGACCTCTTGAGGTCTGCCATGGGTTATTTATTTCCCCCTCATATTCCTCACTGAGAACAATTCACAGCCTACATTTTTGATCCACTATAACTTTTTCCTTAATAGAAAGGTAAAAGGACTTTAGAGCTAACTCTCCCAAATTTATATCATCACTAAATCACACTGTAAACAACAACAACAAAATCTAGTCCTTAAGGTTGCAAGCACCAGGAAGCAAAGGCAGAGGTAGCTCTTGACAGGGACCGATTAAACACACTCAAAGTGGCAGTTCTTCAAAGAGCTCATATTATGGACTGAGCAGAATCACAGTTGGCCAGTAAGGAATTCATATATTTCCATGTCCCCTCCTCTGACCATATGAAGTTTAGACATTGCCCCTCTGCTTAAATTTCTCAAGCATTTATTGCTTGTATTTTATGAGTTGAGGTTTGCTGGTTGTTGACTCCATCTTTCAGTTAGAGCAGAATGTTTTTTTGATTTCTCCCTTTCCTTGTGTGTTCTACAGTCATTATGTACTAGGTTCCATGCAGCAGAATGGGGATGAATAAGACAGACACAGCTCCTGTCCTTCAGATGTAGATTGGCAAGTTTTCTGTCTTTTTCTTTTTTTTTAAGAGACATGGTCTCACTCTGTCACCCAGGAGGGAATGTAGTAGCATGATAATAGCTCACTGCAGCCTCAAACTCCTGGGCTTAAGTGATCCTCCTGCCTCAGTCTTATGAGTAGCTGGGACTATAGGTATGCACCACCATGTCTGGCTAATTTAATTTGTTTTTTGTTGATAGAGATAGAGTCTTGCTATGTTGCCCAGGCTGGTCTCTAACTCCTGGTCTCAAGCAATCCTCTTGCCTTGGTCTCCCAAAGCACTGGGATTACAGTGTAAGCTACTGCATCTGACCGGGTTTTTTGTTTTCTATATGATTCAACATAGCTTCTGATTCAAGGTGCTAAGGAGGTGCTTAAAAAGTACTTATTAAATTGACATGACTAAGAATGGACCAATAAGGTGATGAAGGCCTGATTTCATCCCAATTCCTATGGAAAGCGTTCTGAATCAACCCCAGCTGTGGCATATCAAACAGGAATAGCAGCAGTTGTAACCTATTGGTCAGAAACATAGGCTGTGTCCTGGGAGCCCTGGGACAGAAAGGTAAGAAATGTGTGAAGTGAATAGATTTACAAAAAAGGAAAGAGTGTGCGTCTTATGGTACTGGAAAGACCATGCTGTATTAAAAAATGTCCAAGTTCAAATCTCTGGAAAGAAGCAAATAGATGCACAAGAAAAGGTCCACAAATCTGTAGCCTGCTAGTTAATAGGCTGTGATTATAGAGAAACTGAGACAAGTTCAGAGCATCGGGGATGTCAGGGGTTCAATTATGTCTCTTTTTTAAATTGTACTTTAGGTTCTGCAGTACATGTGCAGAACATGCAGAATTGTTGCATAGGTACATACATGGCAATGTGGTTTGCTGCCTCCAACCCCCTGTCACCTATAGCTAGCATTTCTCCCCATGCTATCCCTCCCTAATCTCCCTACTTGCCACTGTCCCGCCCCTATTCTGCCAACAGACACCAGTGTGTGATGCTCCCCTCCTTGTGTCCATGTGTTCTCATTGTTCAATACCCACCTATGAGTGAGAACATGTGGTGTTTGATTTTCTGTTCTTGTGTCAGTATCCTGAGAATGATAATTTCCAGATTCATCCATGTCCCTACAAAGGGCACAGACTCATCATTTTTTATGGCTGCATAGTATTCCATGGTGTATATGTGCCACATTTTCCTTATCCAGTCTATCATTGATGGGCATTTGGGTTGGTTCCAAGTCTTTGCTCTTGTAAACAGTGCTGCAATGAACATATGTGTGCATGTGTCTTTATAATAGAACAATTTATAATCCTTTGGGTATATACCCGGTAATGTGATTGCTGGATCAAATGGAATTTCTATTTCTAGGTCTTTAAGGAATAGCCACACTGTCTTCCACAATGATTGAACTGATTTACACTCCCACCAACAGTGTAAAAGTGTTCCTACTTCTCCACATCCTCTCCAGCATCTGTTGTCTCCAGAGTTTTAAATGATGGCCGTTCTAACTGGCATGAGATGGTATCTCAATGTGGTTTTGATTTGCATCTCTCTAATGACCAGTGATGATGAGCGTTTTTTCATATGTTTATTGGCTTCATATATGTCTTCTTTTGAAAAGTGTCTGTTCAAACCTTTACCCACTTTTGAATGGGTTTGTTTTTTTTTCTTGTAAATTTGTTTTAGTTCTTTGTAGATTCTAGATATTAGCCCTTTGTCAGATGGGTAGATTGCAAAAATTTTTTCCCATGCTGTTGTTTGCCAGTTCACTCTAATGATTGTTTCTTTGGCTGTGCAGAACCTCTGGAGTTTAATTAGATCCCATTTGTCTATTTTGGCTTTCATTGCCAATGCTTTTGGTGTTTTAGTCATGAAGTCCTTGTGTATACCTATGTCCTGAATGGTTTTGCCTAGGTTTTCTTCTAGGGTTTTTATGGTATTGGGGCTTATGTTTAAGTCTTTAATCCACCTGGAGTTAACTTCAGAATAAGTTGTCAGGAAGGGGTCCAGTTTTTGTTTCCTGCACATGGCTAGCCAGTTTTCCCAACACCATTTATTAAACAGGGAATCCTTTCTCCATTGCTTGTTTTTGTCAGGTATGTCAAAGATCAGATGGGTTAGATGTGTGGGGTTGCCTCTGAGGCCTCTGTTCTATTCCATTGGTCTATATCTCTGTTTTGGTACCAGTAACATGCTGTTTTGGTTACTGTAGGCTTGTAGTATAGTTTGAAGTCAGGTAGCGTGATGGCTCTGACTTTGTTCTTTTTGCTTAGGATTGTCTTGGCTATGCAGGCTCTCTTTGGTTCCATAAGAAGTTTAAGGTGGGTTTTTCCAGTTCTGTTAAGAAGGTCACTGGAAGCTTGATGGGGATAGTATTGAATCTATAAATTACTTTGCGAAGCATGGTCATTTTCAAGTTATTGATTCTTCCTAACCGTAAGCATGGAATGTTTTTCCATCTGTTTGTGTCCTCTCTTATTTCGTTGAGCAGTGGTTTGTAGTTCTCCTTGAAGAAGTCCTTTACATCCTTTGTTATCTGTATTCCTAGGTATTTTATTCTTTGTAGCAATTGTGAATGGGAGTTCACTCTTGATTTGCCTCTCTGTTAGTCTGTTATTGGTGTATAGGAATGTTTGTGATTTCTGCACATTAATTTTGTATCCTGAGATTTGCTGAAGTTGCTTATCAGTTTAAGGAGATTTTGGGCTGAGATGATGGGGTCTTCTAAATATAAAATCATGTTGTCTGCAAATAGAGACAATTTGACTTCTTCCTTTCCTAAATGAATACCCTTTATTTCTTTTTCTTGCCTGATTGTTCTGGCTAGAAACTTCAATACTATATTGAATAGGAGTAGTGAGTAGACATCCTTGTCTAGTGCCAGATTTCAAAGGGAATGCTTCCAGTTTTTGCCCATTCATTATGATATTGGCTGTGGGTTTGTTGTAAAAAGCTTTTATTATTTTGAGATACATTCCATTAATACACAGTTTATTGAGAGTTTTTTAGCATAAAAGGCTGTTGAATTTTGTCAAAGGTCTTCTCTGCATCCATTGAGATAATCATGTGGTTTTTGTCTTTGGTTCTGTTTATGTGGTGGATTACATTTATAGACTTGCTTATGTTGAACCAGCCTTTCATCCCTGGGATGAAGCTTACTTGATCATGATGGATAAGCTTTGTGATGTGCTGTTGCAATTGGTTTGTAAGTATTTTATTGAAGATTTTACATTGATGTTCATCATGGATATTGGCCTGAAGTTTTCCTTTTTAGTTGGTTCTCTGCCGGGTTTTGGTATCAAGATGATGTTGGTTTCATAAAATGATTTGGGAAGCATTCCCTCTTTTTGTATTGCTTGGAATAGTTTCAGAAGGAGTGGTACCAGCTCCTGTTTGTACAACTGGTAGAATTTGGCTGTAAACCCATTTGGACCTGGGCTTTTTTCAGTTGGTTGGCTATTAATTGCTGCCTCAACTTCAGCCCTTGTTTTGGGTCTATTCAGGGTTTTGACTTCTTCCTGGTTTAGGTTTGGGAGGGTGCAAGTGTCTGGGAATTTATCCATTTCTTCCAGCTTTACTGGTTTATGTGCATAGAGTTGTTTCCAGTAATATCTGATGGTAGTTTGTATTTTCGTGGAATTGGTGGTGATATCCCTTTTATCGTTTTTTTTTTTATTGCATCTATTTGATTCTTCTCTCTTTTCTTTTTTATTTATCTGGTTAGCAGTCTATCTATTTTGTTAAGCCTTTCAGAAAACCAGCTTCTGGATTTACAGATTTTTTGAAGGCATTTTTGTGTCTCTGTCTCCTTCAGTTCTGTTCTGATCTTAGTTATTTCTTGTCTTATGCTAGCTTTTGAGTTTTTTTGATCTTGCTCCTCTAGCTCTTTCAATTTTGATGATAAGGTGTCAATTTTAGATATTTCATCACTTCTCATGGGGTCATTTATTTCTGTAAATTTCCCTCTAGACACTGTTTTAAAGTGTCCCAGAGATTCTGGTATGTTGTGTCTTCATTCTGATGGGTTTTGAAGAACATCTTTATTTCTGCCTTCATTTCATTGTTTATCCATTCAGGAGTCAGTTGTTCAGTTTCCATGAAGTTGTGTGGTTCTGAGTTAGTTTCTTAATCCTGAGTTCTAATTTGATTGCACTGTGGTCTGAGAGACTGTTTGTTATGATTTCCATTCTTTTGCATTTGCTGCGGAGTGATTTGCTTCCAATTATGTGGTTAATTTTAGAATAGGTGTGAAGTGGTGCTGAGAAGAATGTATATTCTGTGGATTTGGGGTGGGGAGTTCTGTATATGTCTATTAGGTTTGCTTGGTTCAGATCTGAGTTCAAGTCCTGGATATCCTTGTTAATTGTCTGTCTCATTGATCTGTCTAATATTGACAGTGGAGTGTTAAAGTCTCTGTCTTCTTAACAACCTACAAAGAGTTTCTTTGTAGGTTGTTAAGAACTTGCTTTATGTATCTGGGTGCTCCTGTATTGGGTGCATATATGTTTAAAATCATTAGCTTTTCTTGTTGCATTGATCCTTTTACCATTATGTAATGCCGTTCTTTGTCCCTTTTCATCTTTGTTGGTTTCAGGTCCATTTTGTCAGAGACTAGGATTGCTACTCCTGATTTTTATTTGCTCTCCATTTGCTTAGTAAATCTTCCTCTATCCCTTTATTTTGATGCTATGTGTGTCCTTGAATGTGAGATGGGTTTCCTGAATATGGCACACCAATGGGTCTTGACTTTATATCCAATTTGCCAGTCTATGTTATATCCAATTTGCCAGTCTATGTCTTTTGATTGGGGCATTTAGCCCATTTACATTTAAGATTAATATTTTTATGTGTGATTTTGATTCTGCCATTTTGATGCTAACTGGTTGTTTTGCCCAATTAGTTGACCAGTTTCTTCATTATGTTGATGGTCTTTACCATTTGGTATGTTTTTGGGGTGGGTGGTACTGATTGTTCCTTTCCATGTTTAGTGCTTCTTTTAGGAGCTCTCCTAAGGCAGCCCTGGTGGTGACAAAATCTCTCAGCAATTGCTTGTTCATAAAGGATTTTATTTCTCCTTCACGTATGAAGCTTAGTTTGTCTGTATATGAAATTCTAGATTGAAAGTTTGTTTCTTTAAGGATGTTGAAAATTGGCCCTCACTCTCTTCTGGCTTGTAAGGTTTCTGCTGAGAGATCCACTGTGAGTCTGATGGGCTTCCCTTTGTGGGTAACTCGACCTTTCTCTCTGGCTGCTTTTAGCATTTTTTCCTTCATTTCAACCCTGGTGAACTGATGATTATGTGCCTTGGGGTTGCTCTTCTTGAGGAATATCTTTGTGGTGTTCTCTGTATTTCCTGGACTTGAATGTTGGCCTGCCTTGCTAGGTTGGTGAAGTTCTCCTGGATAATATCCTGAAGAGTGTTTCTCAGCTTGGAATCATTCTCTCCATCACATTCAGATACAGCTATCAAATGTGGATTAGGTCTTTCACATAATCCCATATTTCCTGGAGGCTTTGTTAATTTCTTTTCACCCTTTTTTTCTCTGATTTTGCCTTCTCATTTTATTTCATTAAGTTGATCTTCAATCTCTTACATCCTTTCTTCTGCTTGGTCAATTTGGCTATTGAAACTTGTGTATGCTTTATGAAGTTTTCGTGCTGTGTTTTTCAGCTCCATCAAGTCCTTTCTGTTTTTCTGTAAGTTGTTTATTCTCATTAGCATTTGATCTAACCTTTTTTCAAGTTTCTTTGCATTGGGTTAGAATGTGTTCTTTTAGCTCAGAGTTTGTTATTACCCACTTTCTGAAGCCTGTTTCTGTCAGTTCATCAGATTCATTCTCCATCCAGCTTTTTTCTCTTGCTGATGAGGAGTTGTGATCCCTTGTAGGAGGAAAGGCATTCTGGTTTTTAGTGTTTACATCCTTTTTGCACTGGTTTCTTCCCATATTTGTGGATTTATCTACCTGTGGTCTTTGTAGTTGGTGACTTTCAGATGGGGTCTCTGAGCGTACAGCCTTTGTGTTGATGTTGAACCTATTCTTTCTGTTTTTCAGTTTTCCTTCTAACAGTCAGGCCCCTCTGCTGCAGGACTGCTGGAGGTCCACTTTAGACCCTGCTTGCCTGGGAATCACCTGCGGGGGTTGCAAAACAGTAAGGGTTGCTGGCAGTTTCTTCTTCTGTTATCTTTGTCTCAGAAGGATACCCACCAGATGCCATCCTGAGTTCTCTTTTATGAGGTGCCTTCTGGATATATGGGGATTGGGGAGCTACTTGAGGAGGCAGTCTGTTAGGAGCTCAAGTGCCGTACTGGGAGCTCCATTGTTCCATTCAGAGCTGCTGGGCAGGTACATTTAAGTCTGCTGTAGTGGAACTCATAACTGCTTCTTTTCTCATGTGTTCTGTCCTGGGAAGGTGGGGCTTTATTTATAAGTTCCTGATGTGCTGCTGCCTTTTTTCAGAGATACCCTGCCCAGCAAGGAGGTAGCCTAGTCACAGTCTGCCAGCAGAGGCATTTCTGAGCTGCCACAGGCTCTGCCTAGCTGCTGTATATACTTCCTTTCAGTTTGATTTACAGAGGTGCAGTTAGAACTACCTCGGTAATGGCAGTCTGCCTCGGTAATGGCAGACTGCCTCAGTAATGGCGGACTGCCTCAGTGGTGGTGGACTGCCTTCGTAATGGCAGATGCCCTCCCCCCCACCAAGCTAGACTGTCTTGGGTCCAGCTGCACTTGCTGCAAAACTCTCAATCCAGAGCATTTCAGATTGCTGGTCTTTGTGGAGGTGGGACCCGCTGAGCCAGATCACCTGGCTCCCTGTTTCAGCTCCCCTTTTCAGTTGAATGGGTGGCTCTGTCTCCCAGGCATTCTAGGAGTCAGTTGAAACAGCCACCCAGATTTGTATGAGTTTTTATGCAGGAACCCATGACTCCTGCTGTTTCATGCTGGAAACTCATGGTGCTTTCAAACCAGGAGTCTGTGGGCAGTAAAAATTTGTTTGGAAATGTGATCACTCACCCTCCAATTGTTCTCGCTGGGAACTGCACTCCAGAGCTGCTTCTGTTTGGCCATCTTGGATCTCTGGGTTCAATAGTATCTTATGAGGTAGTGCTGGCTACTTTATCTTATGTAAGAGAGAACTCAAATTGGAAGGTAAAATATCTTCGGTAATCTAAAAAGACTGACTGGAGAAGAATTAGACTTAGTGTCCAAGGTCAGTATTTGGAATTTACAGGGAGATAGATTTTACTTGAGTTCATTTGCTTGAGAGATTTTGATTGAATTATGATGAATAATAAGTTCCTCTCACTCCAGGAGTTTAGGCTTGGTTTGGGGAAGTTAGAGCCAGCATGTTGAAGAGGGGTTGGGTTTAAGAATGTTCATGGTCATTTGCCAGTATTTTAGTTTCATAATTACTTGAAGACCAAAATGCAGAGAGATGTTCTAAATGAATGGATGTGTATAAGCATCACTTACCAAACAGTTCCTTGCAGATGGAGTAGTAATCAGCCATTGATAGATATTTAGAACAATAAATATGCCTTCTATTATTAAATCACTAATTACTTTATGATCTAGAGTTTAAAGAAACAATTGAGGTCATCTGTCTGGTGAATTTGTTATCTATCATTTGCATAACAAATTACCAAAAAATCTAGGGCCTTGTATAGTTTGAATAGATGTCCCTTCCAAACGTCACATGAATTGTAATCTCCAGTGTTGGAGGTAGGGCCTAGTGTGAGATGTTCAGGTCGTGAGAGAGGACCCCTCATGGCTTGGTGCTGTCCTTGTGATAGTGAGTGCGTTATCATGAGATCTGGTCATTTAAAAGTGTTGCACCTTCCACCTCTCTGAGCTCCTGCTTTTACCTTGTGATGCACCTACTCCCACTTTACCATTCTCCTTGAGTAAAAGCTCCCTGAGGCCTCTCCTGAAGTGGAGCAGATGCTGGCATCATGCTTTTTTGTGAGCCAATTAAACCTTTTTTCTTTACAGATTATCAGCTTCAGGCATTCTTTAATAGCAATGTAAGAACAGCCTAACATAGTGGCTTAAAACAATGCTCATTTATTATCTTATGGCTTTTGTGAGTCTGGAATCCTAGAGTGGCTTAACTGGGTAGTTCTGGTGCAGGGTGTTTTGGGAGGTCATCTTCAAGAAGTCTATCAGGGCTGCAGTTGTTGGTAGGCCTGATGAGCCTGGAGGATCTGCTTCCAATGCAGCTCACCCACATGGTGGGCAAATTGGTGCTGACTGTAGATGAGAATCCTTAATTCCTCTCTGCTTGGCCTTCTTTAGAGGGCTGCTTGGGTGTCCTTATAGTATGGCAGGTGGCTTTCCCCAGAGTGTCTGATCAAAGAGAAAGTCAGAAGCCATGACACCTTTTTTTGACCTCAGAAGTCACATTTCATTTTTGCAATATTCAGTTGGTTTCACAGTCCAGCCCTATTCACTGTGGGAAGGGAATACACAAGGAAATAAATATCAGGAAGCAAGAATCATTGAGGACTGCCTTGGACATTGGCCATCACATCTGATCAGTCCTACCCTTGTGGATTTATTTCTCACAACTTCTTCCAAGTTTGAAGTATCTTGATCAAAGAGAGCTTCAACATAATTTTACAGTTCAGTGGGTATTTTTTCTCTTGTAATTTTTAATTTAAACTCACTTTATACAGGTATTTTGAAGAACAGCTTGATAACATTCCATCCTGGATCTTTTAGTGTGCAATTACTCAGAAAACCTTTTATATCTAATTATCAAAGGGCACATGAATTGGGAAGAAAAACCCTCAGACCAGATACTGAGCGATAAAATATTATTGGTCCTTTGAAATTTCTAGCTAAGGGTTAAATGTTCAGTTCTTATAACTTCTGCTATGTAATTAACATGTATATAATGCATGGAAATTCAAGTTGTCCTTCATCAGTTGCTGGTATTTGATCTACTGCTCAAGCCCTCACCAACTCTACTATTTTCTTAGAAAAAGGGCAATAAAAAAGATTTTATCGAGTCCATTACATCAGCTTTTTGGTGGGTTTACCAAACCTAACAGAGAATTGCTGTGTCAGCATGTATCACTTTAAAAAAATTGGCACTTAGATGAGGTATTTTTGTGTTCCTGGTTACATTTTGCAGCACTGTCAGTTACTGATTTTTTCCCCTTCTACCACAGATTGTTATAGTATTTAACGTTTATATGTTCTCTCTCAGTACCAACTGGGGCCATAGCCAAAATTCTGATAGGGAGTGGGTGGTGGGGTTGGAAACTATATATATGATCGCTGAACAGCTGAGATAATTTATGTTTTTGAGGCAATAACCATGAATAATGCAAGTCTAGCTATTAAAATAGAATAAAGGGATGACATCTTACTGGGTGGGAATTTTAAGGTAAAGCTATAGTTTTAGAGTTATAATAATGATAACTATGGCTAGTCATCAACATTATTACTCACTGTGCACTCAATTTGAGGCTAAAAACGTAACATCTTTAATTTAACCCCAAGGAAGAGTTGGCAGGGAATTCATCTGGTGGTGTTTTCTCCGAGAAGTCTTCCCTCAGTGGCTCCCCTACATTGGTGTTCCTCTGAGTGCTCCCACAGCCCCTAGTATGTCTCCACGATTAGCAGTTATTATGACTCATTGACATCTTAGCACATTACACAAGAAAGTTAACTTGATGAGGCAGAGACTACATTTTCTTTGGTCATGGTTGAATTCCTAGTACTGTGCATGCTGTAGGTATGTTAGTCAGTAGGCTTTTAGCAGCAAGTGACGGAAATGCAATGAAAATAGGCTTAACCATAAAAGATAACTAGTTGCTCAATACCTGGAAGGTCCCTTTGTACATGGTTTCAGGCATGACTGGATCTAAATACTCAAAGGTGTATGTTGTCTGTCTCTTGAAGCTTTTTCCTTAGTGCTGGTGTTAATTTCAGGCAACTTCTTCATTTTGGGTATTAACACGGCCACCAGCACACCCCAGGCTTAGCAGGAAGAAAGTTTCTCTTCCTCAAATGCTTTCAGTGCAACTTCTATACACTCAAGCACTTTGCTTTGATGAGACTATTTGGGATCACACATTCTCCTGATCCAATCCCTGTCATTGGAGGGCTACAAATATAGTGATTGACATGAGTTGTCTATAAGGGATCTGCCAAGAGTGTGAAACTGGAAAGGTTTTGACTGATGACCTGCCTTAGGTAAGAGGAGAGCAGGGGAAGGCATTCTGGCCAGGAAGCCAAAGGAACAAAGACAAATAAAGAACCACGGCATATGGTGAAGATGAAGAGGCAAGCAATTGGTGGCAATAGTATTTGAACCCCAGTTTTTCGAATGAGAATTACACTAAATGTGCTATAATGCCACATTGCTCTCTTATAAATGCTATCTTGTAAATGCTATTTTATGCTTTTTTAAAAAATACTTTTATATACTTAAAGCAACTTCAAACACTGGGTACGGTTAGATACCTCTAAACCGTCTGGAGAAGGCAGAAGGAGTTGATGTTTTTAGCACTCCACATATTGGTTGAGCAGATTTTACCCACCTGGGTGATAAAGTGAGGTATAACTCTTAAGTGGCTAAAGCAACAAAAGAAAAATACCAAGTGAAGCAGTGTGATTTCTGAAAATAGAAGGAAGATATGTTAATCTAAAAAGATAGTGATTTTCCTGAAATAAATCTCAAAGCAGAAATTAACTGAGGGTCCTTACACAAAGGTACTGAAACCAAGTAGTATGCTATTGCTTAATCCATGGATCATCTGGCTATACATAGTGTCCACAGATGAGGTGTCAGACAATTCACATTACACTTTCATTAATTGTGTTTTCTGAAATGTCTCACATTTATAGTTGCTGATATTCTATCTCTCCTCCCAAACACACATCCACATAACATTCTTTCATGTTCAAACCTGAACATCTGACCTCTCAGACATATGAAATATTACACGATACCCAACAAGTTTGCAAAGAGCACTTTGTCTGGTGTCTTTTGCCCTGTCATCTTCTCTGTTGGAATGTTAAATGCATGCAAAAGATCACTAAGTAGTTCAGAATATTATTATTATTATTATTATATATTGTTATTATAGTGACAATGAATAACTCATTATTCATTGCTGCTAAGATTTACAAAGAGCCTTACTATGTGTCAGGCTGCAATGCCAAGCACTTTTCAAGTGTAATCTAATTTAATTGACCAGTATTTATATAGATTAATAATGGAGTGCATAGAGTAGAGGCGATTTATTTAGCTCCCTCCTTGGAATTCACATTAAGAACAAGGTTATTACTTCCTTATCTCCCTCTTGAATTAAAATAAGTGTCCAGGACATTGTTGTGTGTGTTCCCTTCCCCAGACTGATATCATTCATGATCTGTCTAAAACAGTGAACAAGGTGGCTGTGAGTTTCTGTCCCAGCCAGATGTTTCAGGCCACACTCAAAGGCAGACAAATGTGTCCAGTGGAATAGTCACCATTTGTGCTAGTGACCTTGTGTCTGGCAGATCAAAGTAGCCTCACTAAGCAGTTTGGAAATGCCTGAAATATTCTCCATTATGGTAGAGGATAGGGGCTGTCTCTTAACATAATAATTTTAAAAATCAATGAAAAAATTCTATCACATTTTAGTTCCAAGGTGTAAAAACAAATGCTCAAAGTCCTTAAACCAAAATATTTAGGAAATAAATGGCAAACAAATTCCCTGATGTGACCAAAAACTGGCCAAACTTGGATCACTGAGTTTCCATTTAGTGAATAATTTCTTATACTGAAACACAAGCTCCCATTTTCCAACTGCCTATGAGACCTCAGGACTATAACCATCCCTGAATTGTGTCTTGTTTTCATGAGTTAATTGCTGTAAGGTCCTATGGCATGAGTTTTGTTTTAATGTTGTCATTGTAGCCTCAATTGAAATAATTTTCATCATTCTATTTGGTCAGATGTATTTCTGGTTATGCTTTGTAAATGTTAGACCTTTGAGTATAGAGAGATGCTTAGAAATTTTCATCAAACAAAAGCAGTTAAATAAAGCCCAAAGAATTACCAATCTGGGATTCTTACCTAGAAACATAATGATCTACTTCTATGATTTGGCATACTCCACAGGAAGGGAAAATCACTTCTGGCCAGCTGTTGCTTCTGCAGCATCTTGGCTGTCTCTGGCAGAAGGAAATGCTTTTCCTTCCCTCAGGCAGAAAATAATTTGGAATTTGGGGAAGTGTTGAAGAAAAGGTCAAGTCTGACTGAAAAGGGCATAGAAAATAACTGGTGATGATACTTTTGCTCTTAGGTATCACTGGCTATTTTATTCTAGAAAGCAACTATAAAAAAAAATCTCCAAAGTTTACATAGAAGCCTTGGTCCTTAGTATTAAAAACTCACAGTTTAAGCTATGTATTAGTAACCTCATCGTCTATAACAATTAACAGCATTCAAAGTTCTAAGATAAGCTGAAAGAATAAGTCATTAGTCACTTTGCTAGTGAGTAAATCTAGATAACTGCCCAGCATCAAGATCTCAATGGGACTTTGATATCCTTGGCTGGTTCCTATATTTAGTAACATTTGTGAATTTATTAAAACAACAGCAACTTTGCTTTTTTTTCCTTGGAAACTGACTACCAAATAAGGGTATATGTGCGTCAAAATTGAAAGTTGGGTTATCAGTGGGGGAAGACCATCTATAAGAGAAAACAGGTATTTCTTGATGTGATTAAAAAGGAAGCAGTTAACATATTCATCAGCTTGAGCATTTGTGATGGTTTCACTGTATATCTCCTTCTCAATGTCAGGACACAAATGTCATTTAATGTGTGTGCTTTGGTAGTTTTATTGTAGTATAAATATAAACATGGTTAATAGAATAATCACTATTTACAGGGAACAAAAATAAATTAAAAAATAACTTACCCTTCAATTATTTTCATCTTATAAATACTGACAAAACCTGACACTCACATCTTTACCCAGCCCTGACACTTGGCATTTTCTGGGAATAAGTTAATGGAGAGGAAAAAAAAAAAACAGAGGAGAAAAAGGGAAGACTCAGCACAGGTTGTAAGCCAACCCTGTCTTTAGAGATGAAGAAAGAAGGATGAATGTGACAGCACTAAAAATGATGAGGTAAGGACCCCTGATATTTTTCTTCTCCATAAAAGCAATGAAAAAACTGGCAAAAATGATGAGAACCAACTTTCTCAGACTTTGAAAATTAACCAAGGGTTTGCAGAAACCTGGGGAACATTTGTTCTCAAAAAAAAAAAAAAAAAAAAAAAACAAAAAACAACAAGTGACTCTTAAGAAGGGTGAACATGGTTGTATTTTAATTTGCTCTATTTCCATCTCCCTCTTTCCAGCTCCACAGCAGCATTCTAAACCAACAGACCACAATCATAGTGAAAATCCACTGGAAGGGCTACTGACTGCCAGAATGTGGTTGGCGCTTCTTCAGAGCCTCATTTCTAGAGAAATGTTATTATATGACCTTTCTGGTGGTTCCTGGAAAGATTCCACTTGCAACACTATCTTTATTTGATCTAACGTTCATCTTACCAAGTGAAGAAATCTGTTTTCTTAGGGACGTTTGTTAAAAACATTTAGAGCCAAATTTTTAACTTTGTGGCTGCCTGATGAAGTAGACAACTTTTGGGTCAAATAATAGGCTAAACAAAAAAACTTAAAAGAAAAAGCTGGAGAATGATAAGACCTTGAAAAACTCCAGCATGTTGTTAGGAATTTAGATGGCCCTGCGCCTGCATAAATCTGCACATACGCCCAGGGCTGTGTGCATAACTCTGGAAAGACCTGTGAATGTCCTAAGCTCTCACCTCTGTATGACCTTGAGGTTCTGTGCTAGCAGGAAGTAAAGGCTAAGGTGAAATTGTCAACTGGTTGGCTAAGTGTTCAAGGTATGCCCCAACATACATGCAGAATTGCTCAGCAAAGCCTGGAAAAGCTATTAGTTTCAGGTGTTTAAGAACACATCTCTTCAATTGTTTGCAACCACTGAGCTGATGAGCAACATTTTGCTGACCAAGCAAAATGTAGAAAACTACTTTTACAGAATTAGTTCAGATAAGTTACTAAACAAGAACACAACAGTCAGCAACAATAATCCCCATGAAGGAGAAATTCTGGCTTTCAGAGTTTCCACATTATATTATGTAAAATGTCCAGTTTCCAAGAAAAATTATAAGACACACAAATAAATATGTGTGGCCCATACCAACAAAAAATAAATTGATAGAACTGTCCCTGAGGAACCCTGAATGTTGGACTAAGTAGACAAAGACTTTATATTGTCTATTTTAAATTTGTCTTAAAAATCTAAAAGAAACATGCTTATAAAATTTAAGTGTAAGAACAATTTTGTACCAAAGATATTCAGAAATTATTTTTTAAAAACTAAATAGAAATTCTTGAGTTGAAAAGTGTAATAACTGAACAAAATTCACTAGAAGGGCTAAACAGCAAATTTGAACAGGTAAATGAATCATTGAACTTGAAGATAGGTAAATGGAAATTATCCAGTCTGAAACACAGAATGAACAAAAAAGGAAGAAAGATGAACAGAGCTTTAGAGGTCTGTGGGGCATGCAAGTATAACAACCTACATGTAATAAGAATTGTGGAAGGAGAAAAGAGAGCAAAAGGGGTAAAATGAATATTTATAGAAATAATGGCTCAAACCTTCCAAATCTGCTGAAAAACATTTCTCTGCATATCTAAGAAGCTCAGAGAACCCCATGTAAGAAACACTCAGAGAGATTCATACCTAGACAAATCATAATTAATTGAAAGCCAAAATCAAAGAGAGAATCTTGAAAGTAGGAAGAGTGAAGTGACTCATCACTTACAAGAGACCCCCAAATATATTAACTGATTTCTCATCAGAAACCATGAAGGTCAAAGATAGTAGAGTGATATAGCCAATGTATTCAAATAATAAGTTTGTAAACAAATAAATCTGTCAAAACTGTTTGCAAAAATAAAAGAGAAATGAAGACATTCCAAGAAAAGCAAAAACGGAGAGAATTGCATATATGAAAATTAACTCAAAATGGATTAAAAACCCAAATGTAAGAGCTAAAACTATAAAATGATTAGGAGGAAAGTGCAACAGTCAAAGAAAAAAATAGATCAAAGGACACCATCAAGAAAGTAAAAAGATAAGCCCCCAAATGGAAGAAAAAACTTGCAATAATACAGATGCCACACACACACACACACACACACATACACACACACACACACACACATGTCAGATATATACCCTTGTTAGATATTAATGAGTTAAGTTTTTTTTATGTTGTGTGAGGTGGAGTCCAGCTTTATTCTTTAGCATGTGGATATTCAGTTGTTCCAACACCATTTGATGAAAAAAATGTAGATTTGAGGAAAATGATCATTAGTTTAGCAGGCAACTGACATGAAAACCTATCATAGTCTTCGTGCTTGATACAGCTTGGATATATGTCCCCATGAGATGAAGCACCTAGGGGAAGGGGCGGCTATAAGCACAGCTTCAGCAGACTTAAACATTACTGCTGGCTCTGAAGAGAGGAGCAGATCTCCCAGCACAGTGCTTGAGCTTTGCTAAGGGACAGAGTGCCTCCTCAAGTGGGTCCCTGACCCCTGTGCCTCCTGATTGGGAGACACCTCCCAGCACGGGTTGACAGACAACTCATATAGGAGAGCTCCAGCTGGCATCTGGTAGGTGCCCCTCTGGGACGAAACTTCCAGAGGAAGGAACAGGCAGCAATCTTTGCTGTTCAGCAGCTTTCGCTGGTGATACCCAGGCAAACAGGATCTGGAGTGGACATCCAGGAAACTCCAGCAGACCTGCAGCAGAGGGCACTTACTGTTAGAAAGAAAACTAACAAAAAGAAAGGAATAGCATCAACATCAACAAAATGGACGTCCACACAGAAAGCCCATCCAAAGGTCACCAATATCAAAGACCAAAGGTAAATAAATCCACGAAGATGAAGAAAAACCAGTGAAAAAAGGCTGAACATTCCAAAAACCAGAACACCTCTTCTCCACCAAAGGATCACAACTCCTGGCCAGCAAGGGAACAAAACTGGATGGAGAATGAATTTGACAAATTGACAGAAGTAGGCTTCAAGGAATGGGTAATAACAAACTCCTCCGAGCTAAAGGACCATCTTCTAACCCAATGCAAGGAAGCTAAGAACTTTGAAAAAAGGTTAATGGAATTGCTAACTAGAACAAGCAGTTTAGAGAAGAACATAAACAACCTAATAGAGCTGAAAAACACAGCATGAGAACTTCATAAAGCATAAACAAGTATCAATAGCTGAAATGTTCAAGGGGAAGAAAGGATATCAGAGATTGAAGATCAACTTAATGAAATAAAGTGCGAAGACAAGATTAGAAAAAAAAAAAGAATGAAAAGGAAGGAACAAAGCCTCCAAGAAATATGGGACTATGTGAAAAGACCAAACTTATGTTTGATTGGTGTACCTGAAAATGAGGGGGTAAATGGAAACAAGTTGGAAAACACTCTTCAGGATAGTATCCAGGAAAACTTTCCCAACTTAGCAAGACAGGCCAACATTCAAATTCAGGAAATACAGAGAACACCACAAAGATACTTCTTGAAAAGAGCAACCCCAAGACACATAATTGTCAGATTCAACAAGGTTGAAATGAAGGAAAAAATGTTAAGGGCAGTCAGAGAGAAAGGTCAGGTTACCCACAAAGGGAAGCCCATCAGACTAATGGTGGATCTCTCTGCAGAAATCCTATAAGCCAGAAGAGTGTGTGGGCCAATATTCAATATTCTTAAAGAAAAGAATTTTCAACCCAGAATTTCATATCCAACCAAACTAGGCTTTATAAGCAAGGGAGAAATAAAATTCTTTATAGACAAGCAAATGCTGAGAGATTTTGTCACCACCAGGTCTGCCTTACAAGAGCTACTGAAGGAAGCACTAAATATGGAAAAGAACAACTTGTACCAGCCACTGCAAAAACATACCAAATTGTAAAGACCATCGACACTATGAAGAAAGCGTACCAATGAATGGGCAAAATAACCAGCTAGCATCATAATGACAGGATCAAATTCACATATAACAATATTAATCTTAAATGTAAATGGGCTAAATTCTCCAATTAATAGATACAGACTGGCAAATTGGATAAAGAGTCAAGACTCATTGGTGTGCTGTATTCAGGAGACCCATCTCCTGTTCAAAGACATACATAGGCTCAAAATAAAGGGATGGAGGAATATTTACCAAGCAAATAGTAAGAAAAGGAAAAAGCAGGGATTGCAATCCTGGTCTCTGATACAGCAGACTTTAAACTGGGGCCAGGCATGGTGGCTCATGCCTGTAATCCCAGCACTTTGGGAGGCCGAGGCGGGTGGATCACGAGGTCAAGAGATCGAGACCATCCTGGTCAACATGATGAAACCCCTTCTCTACTAAAAATACAAAAAATTAGCTGGGCATGGTGGTGCATGCCTGTAATCCCAGCTACTCAGGAGGCTGAGGCAGGAGAATTGCCTGAACCCAGGAGGTGGAGGTTGCAGTGAGCTGAGATCATGCCATTGCACTCCAGCCTGGGTAACAAGAGTGAAACTCCATCTCAAAACCAACAACAACAACAACAAAGAAAAAAAAAAACAAAAAAAAACAGACTTTAAACCATCAAA
Source organism: Callithrix jacchus (assembly GCF_049354715.1). NCBI lineage: Eukaryota > Metazoa > Chordata > Mammalia > Primates > Cebidae > Callithrix > Callithrix jacchus. Next base: position 49,705,057 of record NC_133516.1, read on the forward strand.
CATCAAAAAAGACAAAAAAGGGCATTATGTAATGGTAGAGGGATCGATGCAACAAGAAGACCTAACTCTCCTAAATACATATGCACCCAATACAGGCGCACCTAGATTCATAAAGCACGTTCTTAGAGACCCACAAAGAAACTTAGACTCCCACCAAATCTCATGTTGAGTTGTAATCACCAATGTTGGAGGTGGAGCCTGGTGGGAGGTATTGGAATCAGGGAGCAGATCCCTCAAGAATGGCTTGGGCCATCTCCTTGGTAATAAGGGAGCTCTTGCTCTGAGTTCACTCATGATCTGGTCTGTTAAAAGTGTACAGCACCTCTTGCCACCACTGTCTTTCTCTCTTGCTCCTATTTTTGCCATCTGAAGTACCTGCCCCCACTTTGCCTTCCACCATAATTGTAAGCTTCCTGAGACCTCCTTAAAAGCTAAGCAGATGCCAGTACTAGGCTTCCTATAAAGCTTGCAGAACCGTGAGCCAATTGAACCTCTTTTCTTATAAATTACCCAACCTCAGGGTTTCTTCGTAGCAGTGCAAGAATGGCCTCATGCAATCCTCAATGTCCCAAGTGGGGAATTTCTGAAATTGCATTTTTGCAAATTGAATTCATGTTAAACATGAATGCTGGTTTGTTTGACAGGATGAACAGAGAACTAACACACAGGAGTATGGTATTTCTGAAACTTGCTTTACTCAAGTATCATGGCAGCATTTTTTCTATAGCTACTTACCAATTCTTTTCTCAGCTTTTTCTATTAATTTATCTATATTAAATACCTAATCAAAAAATTTTAAACTCTATTAAGCCCATCATGTGTTATCTGTAAAATCATGAGTTTATTGTGCTTGTAATAGTTATTCTAACACATATTGGAATTCATACGTAATTATTAAAGTATCCACTGAATACCCCTATCCGCTTAATACTTCCCCAAGTTTTTAGGAGCATCAAGGCCTATGAATAACCTATTTGGGGAGACACTCATGTTTAGAAAGAGCCTTCTGTAGAAAGTTATTTGACCAGAATTTTAATTTGCAGTATATTGGGTTTGTGATCTTTGGTGAGCAAGGCAGATTTATGACCTTATATGTAAACAGTGAGCAAGGTATGTTACCTCTATTACCTATCATTACTGAGGACCTTTGGGGAGCTAAGATCTTCCTATTAGACATCTAGTCTATAGGAAGATGGTGCTCCTATAGACCAGATGTCTAATGGTGTTTCCTCCAAAAGATGTTTTAAAATTCTGACCCCTGGTACCTGTAAATGTGACCTTATTTGTAAGCAGAGTCTTCTCAGATGTAGTCAATTAGATGATACTGGATCGGGGTATGCCCTAAATCCAGTGACTACTGTCCTTATAAGATGAGGGTGATCTGGACACACAGACGCCTTGGAAGAGTGCCACATGACAATGGAGGCATAGATTGGAGTGAGGGGTCTACAAACCAATGAATACTCAGGATTGCTGGCAACTTCCTGAAGCTAGGAGAGACAATGAAGGATCCTTCTGCAGATCCTTTGGAGGGAGCATAGTGTGTTGACACGTTAATTTTAGACTTCTAGCCACCAGAAGATAAATTTCTATTGTTTTAAGCCACCCAGTTAGTAGCAATTTGTTACAGAGCCCTAGGGAAATAATACACCTACTTTTGCTTGTCTATGTCAGCTAGACGAGAGCAGGGATCTCTCATTTATTTTGTTCACTGCTGATCTTCAGATCCTGCAACAATTTCTTACTACTGTAAATGCTTAATTCACATTTTCTGAGTGACTGAATTCATAAGGTCTCTTAACAATTCTAAGAGTCATACATTTATTTTATTATGAAAAAACCAAGCCTGGGAGAGTTTGTAAAACATGTTCAATGTTATACAGAATCCCAGATACATCTAGTTTCAAAATCTCTGCTCCTTTCACTGTACTCTGCCTACTGCAAAGCAAAGAACTGGAATGAAATGGTTTCTTTTGTCCCTTGCAGCTGGAAGTAATGGTTCTTTGCTAACGTGCATGCTTTCTCAAGATGGCATATCGAGCCAGCACTTGCAAATATATTTGCTGAGGTTGTAGTAAGACTGGGACCTCCAAATGATCAAAGTAATGATAACTAGTTTTTATTTTTTATTCAATATATTTTGAGTGAGTACTTACTATGTATGAGGTCCCTTAAGTACTTATTTGATGAATCACTTTATATGCTTTTCACAATAGTCTCACCAAGTTGAAAATATTATTTCCATTTTACATATGAAGAAACTGATGCAAAGAGAAGTCATACAGCTTGCTGAATGTCACAGCTAGGAGGCAGCCAAACCCACATTCAGTCCAGACCTTGAATCTGCAAATCTCAATTACCTGAAGTACTCGTACCCTCCCCTCACATATTCCATCCTTTCTTCAAGTCCTGGTTCAGCATCTTGCAGCCCAGGGAGCCCTCCTTTTATTCTATACACCTTGTGGTATATTCCACAAGCATTCCACCCTCCTGCACTTTTTCCCACCTTGGTAGATATGTGGTCCACCTTCTGACCTACATTCCTATCCCGCAAAGCTTATACACAACAGGTATAACATGTCTTAAGTTGGTAATATAAATGCTGCCAAAGAAGCTGCTTCATGGATGCCTGAAACAAATTTTCCAGGATGATCACATTCTGAACTAGTTGAAAGGACGATCATGTTGCCATCAATCTTCTTGAAGTTTTTAATCACTTGCATGAGAATCTCTTGAGGGTGCTTGCTAAAAATGTGCTTTCCTGGGCTTCACTTGAAACTTACTGAATCAAAACACCTCAAGGTGGGATCTCAACATCAGCATATATGGTGTTTCCAGGGTGTGTATTGTCTACTCCCTGTTTAAAGACTTCATCGGAAAAATTTCCCATTGTGTTTTAGGCTTTAGCAATATGTCTCAGCCTCTAAGAATATTTCTCTTTACCTGAGGCTACCTACAGACCCTTGCCTGTAGTAAGTGCTCCTCTGTGTTCCCATTGAGCCCTTTGGTATTTAGCCCCATTGTAGAAATTTGCATACTCTAAGATACTTGCATCTTTACTTATGTCTTCCTTTAACTTGCCCGTGAGCTCCTTGGGGTCAGAGTCTTTCCCATTCATATCCATGTGCTTATCATAGTCCCTGGGAAGTAGCAGGTGGTCAGTAAAATACAGGAATACACAAATAAAAAGAGATCGTGGAATTAATGCACAATTAGGAGCACTGAATTTTTACTCAAATTTCTGCCAAGAGCACACAGGGACAGAATACATCCATTTTATTTAGTGTTAGCATGGAGATCACATCTTTCCCCCACATCTGTCCATTTTCTCGGCTGCAGGATCTGAGTTAGAATTAACGGTCATAGAAAAGCAGAAGGAACCCATGAGTGCTAATGGGATTGTTTGTCCTACTCATCTAGTTTCAGAAGGATGCAAATGCAGAAAATTTAGATGTTTATGGGACAACAGCCCCAGCCTTCTAAACAGTTCCTGAAAGCTTGGCATGGCTTCTGCTGGAATGCATGAAGAAAACAGAAATGACAACCACATAATTTTGCAAATCACAGTATTTCAAACAAAAAACACCCTTTTGGCAATCTGGGACAACTACAAATTAAGGGAGCCAGTATCTTTTTTAAAAAAGCAGGATGTTTTCATTTTTGATAGCATCTAGGAGAATGCTATATTTGTTATGTAGGCACTTAAATGCTTATGAATTGGACTTAACTAGCTAGTGGCCTTCCTACCAATGCATGAGGGAAAGGGAAAAAATGCCTTTGAAATTTATTTCCTGTGGTCCACATATTTACACAAATCTCCCGTAAGTTTATGCAAAAAAATGTATTGGTGGCTTGTAGGAAGATTTTTAGATTAGGATAGAAAATATTCTTAGGCTTTGGTCTTGGGTTTGTCCCTAACTAGCCCAGTGGCCTCAGATAAGACACTTCTCTCCGTTTATAATGCCCTTATTTGCTAGATGAGGATAATTTTACCTACCTTGTTAGCTTATATTTTTGATAGGAGGAGTATAATAAGTATAAAGGAGCTTTAGTGATGCACAACTATTCAGGAATATGAAGCCTTCCAAAAGCCTAGAAACCTTCAAAGAAAATTATTTCAGAAGGATTTAGGCTTATTCACACCTAGGCAAGAATCAGTTAATCTGATCATTTAAACACTGGTCTATGTCAGAGTATGTCCTATTGGAAAAGGGCCACAGGTCGGATACATTTTGATAGGAAAAACAGTAAGGACTTGCTGTAGGAAGGAATGACTGGATGTGGGTCCATGGATTGCCCCAGCTTGGGATCTTAGATAACTTACAATAAGTGGTGAAGAGCAGGAAGAATAGAGGAAACTAAGCTGAAAATTCAGCCCTTCCTGATACTGATGAGGAGGTTTTCCTAATTCTATTTTTCCTAAGTGTGTGTGTGTGTGTGTGTGTTTGTGTATGTGTGCATGTGTGTGTGTGTAGTTCTTTGCATTTGGCATTGGGAATAGAAGCAATAGTGTGCTAGTTCATATTTAACAATCAATTCTTCAGGGAAAAAAAGGCAAGCTTTATTTGCAGCATTAGCTGATTTCCATGATATAAATACACTGCCATGGCTGATTTCAAGCTGCCAATGGTTTAACAACAGGCTCATGAAATTTCTGAAAGTTTGACAATCAGCTCTCTGAGCCAGTGTGAGCCAACTCCAACAAAACACTGACTAGGTTAGCTATGAAGTAATAAAAACTGATTACAGAGACTTCAAAGAGTAGAAAGAATCGTCTCTACCCATTACCTAGCTTCAGTAATTATCAAACCAAGTAAAATTCTTTTCTCTGTACCCTGTCTGCTCCTTCTATCCCCTACTAGATTATTTTGAAGGCTGTACCTCAATATGTGTCTCTAAAAGATAAGGACTCTTTAAAAATATAATACAATTAATATATCAAAAAACATTAACAACAGTTCTTGAAAACCGTAAGTATCTAGTTGGTGTTCAGATTTCTCTGAATACATATATATGTATTAGATTAATTTATTCCTTTGAGGAAGGTACAGTTGGTTTATTCAAATCAGGAGCCAAGCAAAGTCAATGCACTGCTTTTAGTTTATGTATCTCTTAACTCTATTTAAATGTATAGATTCCTTCTTCCTTTTCCCACCCCTTTTATTTTCTTTGCAGTTTGTTTGTTGGGAAAACCAAGTCACTTATCTTGTCGTTTTTCACTGTCTGAAGTTTGCTGATGGCAAGTCCATGGTGTTAATGTGTTCTCCTGTCCCCCGTTTTTTTCTATAAAGGAGTAATTAGATCTAAAGGCTTGATCTAATTTAGGTTCTTGCTCTCTAACTCTCTCTTTCCTCTCTCTCGTGTGTGTGTGTGTGTGTGGTGTGTCTGCATGAACAAGAATCCTTCATAGGGAAGCGTAAAATTTTCTTATTGCCTCATATTCGGAGACACATTGTGCCTGGTTGTTCGTCTTTTGGTGATATCAAGATTGATCAGTGGGTTCAGCCTAAAACAGACAACACTCACATTGCCAAAAAAAAAAAAAAACAACCCAAATCTGAGATAAATATTTTCTTTCTCTGTCTCAAAGATGCCTTTTAATGACAAACACATAAATCAATATATGTGTATAAACAGTTACTAAATCAACCCATCTCTTTTATTCATGATCACTTCACATTTGAAAGCTCTTGCTGTATTTATTTTTTTTTAACTGAATTTGGGGCTTTGGCTAGGAAGCCATAAATTCAGTTTTTGATGAAATATGGCTTTACCACAATGCCAGATTGGAAAGTGTTTCCTGCTAATTTTTCTTCTTCACATGGTTTTGGTAAGCGGTGAGCATTCAGATTCACTCCTTTCAGGGCAAACGCACCGCTGATGTAGCTTCAACTTTCTCTAAAGTTTTTTCTATAATGTTTAATTTCTGATGGACAATGTATTACCAGGGATGTTCACATCTGCCAGGTTGTGCAGGCAGAATTTGAAGCATGCCTAAGGTGTGGGCAGATGAACAAGTTCAATCACCTGGAGTGTGGCAGTTTCCCTAACTTTCCCTAGCCACTAGTTAGGCCTTAATATACTTAGAAGGTTGCTTGTCTAATTTGAACTGTGTGAGACTTTGACTGGAGGGTAGTTCTGTGTCCCAGTGATAAAAGAACACATAAAACAACCCAGTGCCTGATCATTTTCCCTGGCTGTCAGTGAATCATGTCTAATGGCATCTCCATGCAGTTTGCGCCAATTTGCTTGCAATGGCATCCTTTTCTGTGGGCTTGCTGCTCAGCAGGCCCTGAAGCAATCTATGAATAACTTCCCAACAGATGCTGTTTATGAATTGAAGCAAATGGCTTCCCTGTTTCTCTTTTTTCTCACTTCAATAATTTTCAGTTACATTACGATGAATATTTATAGTCCTGTAGCAGTGCATAAAAATGGAGAACAAGCAGACCTGGGCATTGTTTCATACGTGAGTGCTGTTCTAATGGGTTTTGGCTGACTGGTTTTAATAATGTTCAGTTGATGGACTGAAAGAGGATGCAAATTGTAGATCAGTCATTTTCATTCACTATTTTAGCAGGAGGGACATTGATGGAGCTCTGGTTGCATCCATCACATGCCTATGACGACTTAACTCTCCAAGTCAACTCATTCCTGTGTGTCTGCCTCCTCTTTCTACTTCTTTTGAGTATTTTCAACTAGTTGACTTCCACAGAGACTCTGACATCAATGTAAGAGCTCATTAGGTTTATTTTAGTACTCTCAGCAGGTATTACCATTTGTGATTCAAACAACTAACTGTAATAGAAGCTGTGGCCCAACCAACATAACATTCTCTGAAATTAAAATGTGAAATCACAAGGAATACATTGGTTTTGATTTGCCAGCTTCTTTTATAGAAAGGTATTGAGCCACATTTTACTCTAAATGGCTTTTTCAAATGTTTCATATTTCCCTGTTCTCTTAAATATTGCAAAAATAAGAGGACTTACATCTAAACATTGCTCCTAAATTTGATTCCAAGAGCGCTCTCTAACTTTAGTGGCTTATGTTTCAAATAGCTGATATACCTTACTGCATTTTCTATTTTGCAATAATGAGTTAGTTAACTAGCCAATACTTTCCAAACCATTGACTGTGTCATATGGGCCCACATACAAATAATTGTCTGTTTGGCTATTTGCTTATAAATAAGAGTATTGAAAATTGTATGTAAATATGTATATGCATACACAGTGAATATATATTGAAGCCTCCGAAAACATTTAAATTTCCCCATTTTCTACTCTTGCATTATGAAATACCCACCAACTACTCAAATGGAACCATATTTATTATGCATGCTAACCCACAATATCTTTACCACCCATCATTTGTATGCTGTACACAGAAAGTTGTGCTGTAACACAACAGTAAAAAATAAAAAAGGCAATTTGAAGAGAAGGATGTTTCTTGCTCTGACTGCAGCAGATGCAAAGAGTGGTTTCCTTTGAAAAGGGGGAGTATAACAAAAAATTATTAACAAAAATTAGCATTAACAAAAAATTCAAGAATTTAATATTTGATATAGTAATAGTATTTCCAAAGAAAATAATATGCAGCATAATATCTCAGAATACTTCAAAATCATACCCCAAAAATACTAAACTAAGAAACTCTGGAAAGATTTTCAGGCCTTGAGCAAAAGGTCTAAACTTAGACCAGAATTTGTACTTCTGCAAACAATTCACCACAGTACTTTTCTATTTGTCTTAAATAATAGTAAAACATTATAAATGTTACAACTGTAATTAACAGTATGGGAATAAACACTATGAAAAGTTAACTGTTCCCCATCACTAGGATAACTACCATTAATAATAATTTGCATAAAATTTTAGATAGTAATATGCATACGGAACATTCACACAAGAATATGTTTCTTCATGTGCAGTATTTTCTCTTCCATAATGGAAAGTTTCTGCATCTTGTGTTCTTTGTGCACTTTTTTTGTTTGTTGAGAGAGTTTTGCTATTGTCACCCAGGCTAGAGTGCAATGGCATAATCTTGGCTCACTGCAACCTCTGCCTCCTGGGTTCAAGCGATTCTCCTGTCTCAGCCTCCCAAGTAGCTGTATAGGCATCCCCCACTACATCTGGTTAGTTTTTGTATTTTTGATAGAGATGTGGTTTCACCATGTTGGTCAGGCTGGCCTCAAACTCCTGACCTCAAGACTTCAAGTGACCCACAGACCTCAGCCTCCCAAAGTTCTGGGTTACAGGCATGAGCCACTGTGACCAGCAGTTTTTTTGCACCTTGTTCTTGATCAACAGTTTTCCTGACTTCTAGGTAGGCAAGTTTTTTTTGTGGTTTTGTTTTCTTACCTATTATGCCTCTGCCCTAGTGTTATTTTGAGTTTCATTTTAAGTATGATTTTTAAAAAACAATGGGGAAAATTGTCACTTGCTGATGGGTTTTTCTGTAGTGGCCACTGTATCAGAGAATGAGTCCATTTCTTAATAGAGGGGTGCTGCAAAAACATTATTTGTGTATGGAGGTTGTGTGTGAGATTCAGGCATCAGGAAGTAACTGTATTATAATTAATAGGTGGATAAATAAAAGGATGAGGAGGGTCCTAGATACAAACATAAGCCTAAGTTGGGGGCTAAGATAGTGCCCAGCAAAAGACTATCAGGAATACTACATCAGAACCATGCTTAAAGATAGGGGGTTTAGGTTACAGAGAAGATGTAGTTTGGTCTGTTGTTTGTTAATCTTGAAGCTAAAACTGCCTGAAAAATTCAGGAAGATCAATTGAGACTAGTTCAAAAATCAAGACAATTATCTCAAATTTCTTAAAAGCCCCTTTGTTAATTTCATTTCACAAATCAGGAAACAGGCCTAGTGTGTTCCAAGGTGACACTGTTCTGCTGGGCTTTGAACCTAGGTCTGTGTGACACCAAAAGCCATACTCTTGACTGGCATGCTCCATAAGGCTGTCACATGAACTCCCTTGATGCTAAAGGTGGGATGAGGACACAGATAAAGCAACCCGTTGGCAGCATGTGCCAGATTAATGAGATGCTCCTAACTGACGTAGCACATCAACTAATTCTTCACTTTTCCTAACTAAAAGGGCTGTGAGTTACCCGCATCAGGCAGAAATTGGAGCAGCAAAGATTGTGAAAGTCATTTGCATAGTGCTTATGTCTATGGGTGTCCAAAAAAATCTAGAAACATAGGCAAATATATCACTTATTATTATATCATCAAAGAACTCTTTATAGAATATAAAATATTATGTCTTTCCTGACATTATGGACACCTTGAAGAAATGGATAATTTTTTTATCTTTAAAAGTGTGCTTTGATACCTTGCAGTACTAAATATATTAACATTTGATTCCTCTATCTAAGGCAACTAAATTACACTGCTGTGTTTTTCACATTATTCTTTATTATCCTTATACATCTTTCATCCATATTTTCCCCAATCATTCATTTGCTCCTCCATCTTTTCATTCACTTGACAAATAATATTTGTCAAGCAATTACTGGCAGGCGGTATAGTAAGCATTCATCTATACCAGTTCCCTAGTAAAGAAGATAGAGCTTGACTGCACCTAAGGGAATACTACTACTGATGAGGTTCCTAGAAAAGCACAAAGCTTATTATGACACTGTGAGAAAAATGCTAGAATGAGAAAGGGGAGTAATAGTAAATGTGTCTGGGTAGGTTGGTTGAGGGAAGTAGGAAGGATTTTAAGTAAACAGAGACCTACCTGATATGTAAGAATTGGCAGGCATATGCCAAGCATGGTGGCATGCACCTGTAGCTCTAGCTATTTAGGGTGCAAAAACATGAGAATTGCTTGAGTACAGGAGTTTCAGAATTTACAAGTTGCAGTAACTTGTAAATAGCCACTGCATTCTAGCTTGGGCAACATAATGAGATCCTCATCTCTAGTATGAAACAAACAAACAAAAAAGGAGACAAATTGATAGATGAAATGCATATGAATGACACAAAAATGTTTCATGCATGGGGACCAGGGTATGTAAAGCCCAAACAGGGGAAAAGATCACGCCATTGGGAATAAAATTAAAGAAGTTATATGTCTATGGTATTAGAGGGTAATGGGTGAGTGGGAAGCCTGGGTGGAGAAAGTGACAGAGAATGGACATCATCAGAAGTGGAAAATGAAGAGGTAAGGAGGGACACTCCTGCCTGATTTTATATGGCTCTGGAAGCCATGATGTGCATGTTGTATTCCCTTATTCTAAGGGTAATAGGACATCAAAATAGATTTCAAGCCGAGTAATGACATGAGATTTTTATTTTGAAATGAGCGCTGTGAGCACAGCATGGCAGATGCACTGGGAAACCAAGACTGAAGGAGAGAGCCCACTTGCAATGCTGCTGTGGCCCAGTTGGGAGGTGGCCTGAGTTGTGGGCATAGAGAGATGTACGGACTAGTCTTCCTAGTCAGAAACCTCGCTATTGCTCTCCAGCATTTTCCCCAGCCTGATAATTTTGGATGCTTCCCTATATGGAGCTTGTCCCATAAGTTACACCTGAAGTCCAAAAGGACACCTAGCCTTTCTGTTGTTCCAGTCTTTGCATGCTGTTCTCATCTCCCTTCTTTCTCTTATCTATATTCTATACAAATCTTTCACACACTCAATTCATGTGAATTTATAAATTTCATGTAAATTTGGCATACTCTTGAAACACTTGGTTAAGTATACAGGCATGGTAGCAGATTCCTGTGGGTTTAAGTCCAGGACCTGGTATTAAATAATCTAAGTAAATGCTGGCAAGTTTCATAAGTCTCAGTTTTTTACTTTTAAGATGGAAATAAAAATAGCAACAACAATTATACTATGTAACTTCCAGCATTAAAACCAACCACTAACTTACCATAATAATTTTCACATGCTTTGATTCATGAGCACTTGAGAGGGGGCTGTAATTTATAATAAGTACTTCCAGGAGATTCTAAACCATATGTGGAGAAATGGCATGTTAGTCCATATTACTTCTTTTATTTGGTATAAATATAAATTCAAACATTTTGAGACAATATAAACTAAAAATTCTGTTATTGGAAAAATCAGACTTTGTAAAACATTCATGCAAATTGACAAATATAGATCCTCAATTATTTTAGGTTACATGTGAACCCTATATCATTTTACTCCCACAACCCAATAACTGGAGGTTTTATGTAGTTAAAAATGATTGGTGCCCCCATCAACAGAACAGCATGCATTGTTAAAAAGTATATTTTAAACCGCACGGAAAATAACTAACTAATGACAGTTTTTCATGGAAATTACTTTTTTGTCCCTAGACAAACAGTTCAGAGCTAATCAAAAACCGATCAATATAAACTCTAAACCATAATTAAGGATGACAAATGGGTTCTTGTATGATGTTAAACAATGCATTTGTAAAAATAATCCAAAGTAAAACTTAAAAACCAAACCACTGAAGAGGATGTATGCTGGTGAATTTTTTTTTTTTTTTTTTTGAGACGGAGTTTCACTCCTGTTACCCAGGCTGGAGTGCAATGGCGCAATCTCGGCTCACCGCAACCTCCGCCTCCTGGGTTCAGTCAATTCTCCTGCCTCAGCCTCCTGAGTAGCTGGGATTATAGGCACGTGCCACCGTGCCCAGCTAATTTTTTGCATTTTTAGTAGAGACGGGGTTTCACCATGTTGACCAGGATGGTCTCGATCTCTTGACCTCGTGATCCACCCGCCTCGGCCTCCCACTCGGCCTCCCAAAGTGCTGGGATTACAGGCGTGAGCCACCGCGCCCGGCCAGCTGGTGAATGTTTTTTGTCATTTGCTCCAAATCTTTATGGTTACAAGCAACCGACTATAAATGCCTTAAGGGTTGCCAATGCTTAAAGTGTGAGTCCTGTGATATTTTAAAGGATTGTAGGTTTTCATGTACTGATGATTCATTTTAGCCAACTCTTGATACTCAGTTGCTATATTTGATAAGGTCGCTTGGTTCTGAGATTCCCCTGTGGGATGGGGAGGGAGACCCTTGGTGTCTGGCTCTTAGAACTTGGAAGACTGGTAGATGTCTCTAACGCATTATCAAAAGGGCTGGAGTCAATACCTGTAAGAACTCAAACAAAGCAAGAATGCAGTTGCTGTCCCTTTCAGAGCAAGCATTTATAGGAAAAAACCCAGGCAACAAAGGCTTGGAATAATTTTGGTAAACACATTTAACAGGAAGGCATCATTTGAGAAGCAAACAGGGCTGTCATGCTGTACACCTTTAGAGGCACCCATTCTATTGCGTGACAATGAACATCAAACTGGAAAGTAATTGTTCTTATAGTAGACTATATGGAAAATGAAGGTAAAACACCGATGTATTTCCATTTTATAGAGCTGTCATGAAGATCAATTTGTTTATAAAGGGGCTGAGTATTTGAGAGAAATGCATACATTTATTACACATTTGTATCAGGTAGTTTATATTTAAATAGAAACCATGTACTAGAAGTAAAACAACCCCTCTAAGCTTTTGGTATTTCTAATGATTATTTAATATTTTAGATTTTTAATGTGCTGTCTGATTAATAAGTATTATTAATATTAAGTATTTAAAATTAAGTACTAAGTATGGAAAAAAGCCACTGTACAAAGTTATAGTTGATATTATTCAATAACACAAATTTAAGCTGATAACTAGAGTTTGTACTACTCAAATTTCTATTTCAAGTCACCAGCTGTTTATTTCATATTTTCCTGTTTGAAGGTAATTTTCAAAGGGATCTCCATGTTAAATGGAGGCACACTCACAGAGATAATTGTCTTTAAAATTCAGTTCATATCATATCTGCATGTCTGACTTGGACTTTGTCCACATAAATGACTTTTGGGCTGTGGGCTCTTTGTTTTCAATAGGTGAATAGGGAGATTGAGGATATTTGTGAGTCAGACCTCTCAAATACAAGGCATGGCTGTGCCAAAAACAAAACCACCAGGGAAAATTCACCTGGTTGGGAATTAAGCTAAAAGTGCCTGTTCCTCTTCACTACCTAGAGAGTTAAGTTGGAGGATAATTTGATGCGTCTAGTTCTTTGCAGTCAGTCCTAAGTGAAGATTACCTTGTTCTTTGTATTGCTTGGATTGGCAAAAAAGTCCGGTTAAAACTTGTGATTTAAATTGTGTACTGCCTTGGATATACTGGTATGCTTTTCATGGGCTTAGTAGGTAGGCCTGGAAATATTGACAAAATGTGTCACCACCTAGGCTTGTTTGGATTTCATTTTCTCTTTTACTGTATATGCAGAAATAACTTGATGTAGTGAACTTACTAACTAAATTCTTCTTTTTCCAGCTATAAGCAAGCAGATACTAAGAACCACTTACTGAGCATCTCTGATGAGTGTTGTGCCTTAGCAGTTTAAACATGTTATCTCATTTGTATTATGCAAGAACTTTATAAGACATGACTGACGTTTTTCCCCTTTTAGAGATAAATAAACTGAGGCTCAGAATGCTTAATTTGTTCAAGGCCAAAATTCTAATATTTAATCCAGGTATGTTGGACCTTTTCTATAACCTATGACTCCTACCTGCCATGAGAGTAATGCATGGCAGGTAGGAGTCATAGGTTATAGAAATATGGGTACATTTTTACCATCCGTGTAATGAGAGAGTAACAGCAAGTTTCTTCCAACACTTCTTAAAATATTATATTACTACCATCTTGATTCCATTAATTCAGTATTTTGTATAGAATAGTCTAATAAGCATATTTTTGTTTTATCTTTATCCAGGATGTGCACTTAATAAATTACTAAGCCTGTACTAGGATCTATTATGGAAGAGGTTTTGCCTATCAGTTAAACTTTCTCATGGTAAAAACCTGAAAACCTGAAAACCAGCATTATCAAATGTTTTTATATACGATCTTCCTTCCGGATGTCAAACAAAACAGTCCTTTCAAAAATGCAAACAGTATAGGCAGATGCATTGATTAGAAGACTTTGAGTGCTTACGTTTTAGTCTAGGAATTGTCAGGGCAAAATTTAATTTTAAAGGAGGTGAGAGTCCATGGTTTATAATGAACTTTAAGAATCAGCTACACATTTATTTTTAAATGACACCTGTTGTATCTCTAGGGCCTACAATGGGAACATGAAAAAAGAAAAAGAAAAAGAAAAAAAGAGCCCTTTCTTAACTCAATTAAGAATGCCACAAGTGATAACTCCATTTTCCCGTGTTTTCTCCCAGCATGAGATGACTCAGCCAGAAATAGCATGATAATATCGCAGATGTTCCTTTGCTCGGATTGCTGGTTATTGCTTATCTCAATGATATTTTAATACAAACACACAACTGTTCACCCTGTTTTATGGCTGTCAGAATTTTGCTTCATATTTAACAAATGGAAGTTTATAAGCAGATGTATCATTGACTCAGATTTACTTTTCCCCTCATTAAGTTGCATGGAAAAGCTAAATACTGAATTGAAGAGGGCATTAGACACATCTGCACTAATAGACTATTGGAGTCAGCTTGTTCATCCAGACTGTCATTGCCCACCAGCTTGATAGACCTATGAGCATCATCCTCTGTTGTTAAGACCAAAATATCAACATTTCATTCTAGGATCTCAGGAAAATATTTCCTCAATTTTTGCCAAGGACATATGTTTAATATCACTACTTTCCCCCATCATCATCTTCAAATGATTTTCTTTTCTGACTTAGCTCAGTGTACTGAGCAAGGCTGAAGAACCAGGTACACATGGCTTTGAGTTTTAGCTCCATATGGATTTACTATGCAACCTTGGTGGACTCACGTATATTTTGATCTGGTCCCGTTTTGCCCTCCAGCCTCATCTTGAACTACCATTTATCCTCATCTCAGTAACACTGACCTTTCAGTTTCTTTCTTAGAAAGAGTTGCAGGATTTGTCTTTGAGTAGGCAAAGCCTCAGAACACTTGGGAGTTGATACACCTGGGACATTCACCTTAAGTGGCACTCAGCAAGGTGCCAGAGTTGCCTTTCACCTGGTGGAAAGTCAGACTGCAAAACCTTTGAAATAGGGCAGAAGTTTATTAAAAGATGACTGAGACTGGCAATGTCTCCTCCCAATGACCTGCTGCAATTCTTACTCCAATAACAGTATGATCAGCAGCTAGGAAACTTCAAGGGAGTAGTTTAGCGCCCCCCAAATTTATAGCTCTGATTGAATGTTCAGGAGTCTCTTTCCAAGCCCAAAATCCAATGTGTCATCTTTCAGATCTAACCATAGGCAATCATATATAAGGCTTTGCTCATGGGGAAGCTGCTTAACCTACACCATGCAGGCAGTGCATTTAAGTTTTCTTGAGGGAATTGCAGTCAAGGACTCAAGTTGGCTGGGCCAGCCATGCTCTTTGGCACAGTTGCTTTCCTTGCCCAGGCAACCCAGCTGAGACCTCCTTATCAGGGGCTATGGCTGAGGCACTTTTCTCCACTTTGATTTTGTACCTTTTCTCCTCTCCTACATCTTTTTTCCTCTCTGGTCCCCCTACTCTGCCCCCCACATAAGCTCGTAAAGAGGCAGGAGCTCCTTGGCAATGTGATGCTTCCCTTATCTGCAGTGCCTCCACTTGACCCTCGCCCGGCTCTGCTCTGTGATGGAAAGTGACACACTGGGGGCCAGCAGCTCTCATGCACGACTTACTTGCACTGTCAGGGTGAGTGAATGATGGCATGATTGTTCCTGTCAGTTTGGCTCACTGTCCTAATTGACCACTTTGACAACTGATTGCTCCAAAGTTATGCCACTGTGTTTCCTCTTAGGTGTACTTTCATAATAATAGTAAGGAAAGCAAAAACTTACTGAACACTGTGCTATTTTAAGTATTTTATAAAAATTAACTCAAAAAATTCTAAGTAAGTACCTCGTTCTATTCCCATTTTGTAATTGAGATAATTGAGGCAATGAGAAGCTGTATAACTTGCTTGATATTGTACAAATAATAAGTGGGAAAACGAGGTTTTGAACCCAGGCCTACTAAGCTATAGAACTCCTTTACTTCCCTTAAAACACCTTGTTTCCTCTGCTGTGAGTTCAGGCATATTCTCATCAGCCATATGATTGTGTTTCTATAAAATCAACATAGTATCATTTTTCTTCTCAGGTCTTTTGCATGTAAAATCCACTCATGCATTTATTTGTCCTCCTACCCTCCTCTATTCGTCAGTCAGATTTCAGGTTAAAGATCATTTTCTCAAAGAAACCTTCCTTAACCTCTCTCTGCATTTGTTCTTATGACATCCTATACCTCTTCTTTGAGCACTTAATCATGATTGTGATCAAATAATTCTTTGTTAAATAGTCTGTCCTACTAATATTCCATGCAGGTAAAGATCCTGGTTTTGTATCTCCAATGAAGTGAAATACTTATCATTGAGTTTAATGCAAGAATTGTAGGTGAATACATCAAACTTTTTGGTGTCTAAGTTTCCTCATTCATGGAGAAGGAACAAAAACATGTATCTTACAGGGATTTTGTAAAGATGAGATATAATAATTCTAATAGCATGTAGCACAAAGCTTAGCATATGGTAATTGCTCAATAAATAATAGCTATTATTAGATATGGTAGAATCAGTATTATTCCTCAGAATGTTTTCTTCTCCTCTCCTCCCACCTGCCTCCCCATGGGATGATCATACACATTCCTGACCCTTTGATGTTAGGCTACATCATGTGACTTGATTTGGTCAAAAAAACAAGTGGAAGTGATATGTGTTGCTTTGAGTCATTGAGTGATTAGTCAATGCTCCCTTTTCCCTCTATCGTGAGACTTGCCCTAGGCCAGCAAATATCCAGACAGGAGCTGCTCCTTCACAGATGAAGCACACAACTTGATGAGTAGCCCACCTTCAGTTGATTGACATAGATGTGAAATGTGATCCAGAAATAAAACTTAATTGTTGCAAGTCAATGAGATTTTGAGGCTGTTTTTATACAATAGTAAAAATTAGACTAGGCTTACTCATATATTAGCCCAGTAGGTTAATGTGTATGCAGTGATTCTTTTGGAAGAGTAATTTTTATTTTACTGTGGTTAACGACATGGAAGTCATTTTTAAAGGGCCTTTTCTTTCAGTATCAAGTGTTTTCCTAAACATCTGAGACACACACCTAAATGTATGTGCAAAATAAATAATAGCTATCAATTATCAAGCATTTACTATATGTTAAGGACTTTTATAAGTGTTTGTAAGTGTTAAGGTATTTAATCCTCAAAAATCTTGTGAGGTTGGTTCTGCTATGATATCCTTTTAACAGATGTGGAAAATGAGGCACAGAGCAGCTAAAATTAGTTTTTCCAAGGCCATGCAAGTAGTAAGTAACAGCCTGAATTTGAGCCCAAGTGTTGGGTTTAGAGCCTACAATGAACCACCATGCTTCATTATGCTATATGTAAAAGTGTACAAATGTGCAGACATAGGTAGAAACACAAATACACATAAAGGGCTAAGAAGAATGTATATTTAAGTACAGTTGCCCCAACAGTTCAAACTGCTTGGACCTACTTATGTGCATTTTTTTAGTACGTATATTGGAAAATATTTTGGAGACTTGCAACAACTTGAAAAAACTCAGAGATAAACCCCATAGACTAGAAAGAACAAAAATTAGAAAAAAGTTAAGTATGTCATGAGTGTGTAAAATATGTGTAGGCACTAGTCTATTTTATCCTTTACTACCATAAAATATATACAAATCTATTATAAAAAGTTAAAATGTATCAAAATTACCGACACATACACAGGCTGAACATGGAGCCATTTGTAGTCAGGAGAAATGTAAACAAAGGTAAAGACTCTGTGCTAAAGTCTAGCTGTAAAAATTAACTGTAGCACATACTGTTCTACTATAATAATTTCATAGCCACCTCCTGTTGCTATTGTGGTGAGCTCAAGTGTTGCAAGCATCCACTTAAAACTCTGTGTGATGCTGATCATCTCTATGTAGGCAGTTCACCTCTCCAGTAAATTGCATATAATAGTAAAATATGATCTCTCATAGTTCTCATATATTTTTATGGTGGTTAGTGCAATACCATAAGCCTCGAGTAACACCAGAGAACCCATTCTAGTGATGCTGGACGTGCTCTCAAGAAACAGCAAAAAAGTAATGACACTACAAGGAAACATTGAATTGCTTGATATGTACCATTGATTGAGGTCTGCAGCCTTGGTTGCCCACCGTTTGAGACAGACGGTTGACCTTGCAAAGAGAAAACATAAACTTATGGTATCAATAAATACAGTACAGTGCTATAAATGTGTTTTCTTTTCCTCATGATTTTCTCAATATTTTATTTTCTCTAGTTTACTTTAAGAATACAGTATATAATACATATATAAAATATGTATTGACTGTATTGACTGTTTCCATTATCAGTAAAACTTTTGGCCAATGTTAGGTTATTAGCAGTTAAGTTTTTGGGTAGTCAAAAGTTATGCTCAAATTTTCAACTCTGCAGGGAGTCAGCACCCCTAAACCCCATGTTATTCAAGAATCAACTGTACATATTTAATATCACCATATAGAAAATGAAAGGATGGACTATATTGAGATTCTTCCTAGATATCAAGTTTTGACATTTAATTTTGTTTTTGTTTTCCCATGAGTTTTACTCATCCAGGAAAAAGATGAGTTCTGCTCATTGGAATCTCCCAGTTGCTGCCCTAAAAGAGAGGGTGGGGCAATGGTTCAAATTCACAGATTCTTGAAAAGCATAACTTTATGGGAGTTTGCTTTTAGAGGGATTATTCAGCATCCTCCTTCAGTTACTGATTTAACAAAGATTCTACAGAACCCATAGTAAATGTCCAAACAATCATTCCGAAGTTGGATAGATGGTCCAATCTTAAGGGTCAACCTCCTACTGAAATTTCTGAGTTCTTTATAATGACATAGATAATGTGTGCTTTTGTTTAGATGATATTGTCAAAAATAGATATAAACACAGTTTGATTAATTAGGAGGTGAATGGAAACAAGTTAGTGTGGTTGGAAGCAATTAGTTTTGAGTCAGCCAGACCTGGTTTCAAATTCTAGCTCTGTCTCTGTGTGAATCATAAGCATATTGTTTGCAGTCCCTAGTTTCATATTCCTTACTATAAATTGAGGATGATAAATTCCTAAATCATAGGGTTGCTGTGAAAACTGAATTTAATGTTATCTTCAACTAGCATGTAATAAATGCCCTATAAATTAATAAAGTAGCTATTCTTTATAATTATTATTTATAATCAATTATTGATTAAGGAACAAATGTCTTAAAAGAATAATTTTACATTGTAATATACTGGATAGTAACTTATTTACCCAGAAATCTCTCAACGGACTTCCTCATGGATTGATAATAACATGAATGTTACTGCATAAAAACTGGTTCCCTTTTAAAGGTGTTAGGTTTGGCAAACTGGAAAAACTCAGCTTACCCAAACTGTGATTTCACACTGTTTCCAAGCAGGGCATAGATAAATGGATAGTCCAAGGAAAAAGCTGTTTTAGCATAACAACAAAAACAGGTAAGCAGAGGCAATAAAATACAGCAAAACAAATAGATTTTATACATATAAAGTGAAAACCAAACTACTGTAGCAATTACAGCTTTCATATGATTTACGTATTTAATTTGTCAAAATCAGTGACCCATGGAGTATTGGCATAAAAATTTCAAATTCAGCAAAAACCTAAATCACTAGAAAGAAACACTGAATTTTTATTAGTTATGCTTCTTTCATTGACTTCTTCCAAATAAAATGAATTCTTCCCTGTGTGAGGCAAAATGAAGTATTATATTTTACTAAGGTATTATTGATCTGCAATTCTTAGGATCCAATATATCACAGAAATGCAGTAACAGAACTTACCCATGAAACTGACAGAACAGAATCACTGTCGAAAGGCCTTTTGCCACTTGCTTCTGTTGTTAAACACTAGGTATCAGTTAAGATTATTTAGTAGAAACTAACAGAAACGCTTCTGTTGTTAAACACTAGGTATCAGTTAAGATTATTTAGTAGAAACTAACAGAAAGGGACTCTGGCTAACTTGGGTAAAACAGACAAAAAACCCAAAAAGCTTCTTGGGAAGATAAGAATTTGCTCAAAGAGTCAGGAGACCAGATAAGCATCCAGACTTCAGAAAGGACCAGCAATCAGGGTGATCTCCATGTAAAGGAGAGATGTATGGTTTCACAGAGGCAGCGATGCCGGGTATCTAGATGGTATAAATAAATGACCAGTCATTTCAAGTTTTCACAGAGATGAAATAACTTCAATGGTTTCCAACCCTGAATTACTGCCCTCAAAATTCAAATACTTGGCGAAAATTATTTCACTGGCCTTCATTGGCCAGAGAAGGGAAAGTCACCTTGACACACAGTGTAACGATGAGGACATGGTGTTCCCCACATCAAGGAACCCCACCAGCCTCCAGAAATGATCAAAGCCCTGTCAATTAAAACACTGCTTTCAGCCCTGTGATACCCATGTTGGGGTAAACTACAGAGCTGTGTGGTAATAAATCTGTGTTGTTTTAAGCCTGGTAATTTGTTATAGCAATAATAGAAAATTAATACAACTTTTTTTTAGTATAAACATGTCTCAATTATTGCATGTGACATATGATATTTTAAAATATGATAGATGCTATGTACCCCCTTATCCTAAAGTGAGAAGCTAAGTCACTAAAGCAGTACATGCTAAGAGATGGCAAAGATGGTTGGCCAGGTTTTGAGAATCACCATCTCCAGCAATTAAGGAGGGAAGAAGGTATGAGGACAGGCATAGTGTGCTACATCCTTTTGTTCTTACACCTTCACTCATGGAGGAGGGGAGAGCTGTGTGTGCAACCTAAGCCCAACTCTATGTGATACAAGGAAAACATTGGTCGAGATAGATGTGTGTTCCTTTAGGTTTAGGTCTATGGTGCTAGAGCTAATATGACAAGGATATAAAGATAGATTATTTTTTTCTTTCTTCTCCTTCTGTTCCTCCTCCTCCTCCTCCTCCTCTTTCTCTTCCTCCTCCTTTTCTTCTTCTTCTTGGTGGAGTCTTGCCTTTTTGCCCAAATGGCGAAGAGTGGTGTACTGAGCCTCAAACTCCGGGACTAAAGTGATCCTCCCATCTCAGCCTCCCAAGTAGTTGGAACTAAAGACATATGCCACCATACCTTGCTATTTTTTTGGCAGAAATGCAGTCTCACAATTTTTCCTACTTTGGTCTTAAACCCCTAAGCTCAAGTAACCTGCCCCCACCCGCCGCCTTGGCCTCCCAAAGTGCTGGGGTTATATGCATGGGCCACAGATATCTGGCCTCACATGCTTCTTGACTTTACATTCTAATAAGCCCATTGTAAGTTGAAGCTATTCTAAATTGAAAATGCATTTAATATTCCTAACCTACTAAACATCATAGCTGAGCCTAGCCTAAAATGTTCTCAGATCACTTATGTTAGCCTATGGTTAGACAAAATCATGTAGCACAAAGCTTGTTTTATAATAATGTTGATTGTTTCATGTAATTTATTGAATATTGTACTACAAATGAAAAACAGAATGGTTTTATGGTTAAAGTATAGTTATATCATTATAAAGTCAAAAAAGTATAGCCAGATCATAGGAAGTTGGGACCATCTGTGCTTATCCCCATGTTAAGGAAAGATGTATGATTTCACAGAAGCAGTGTGAAAACATTTCCACCCAGAGAACTTTCATGGGGACCACGTGACCCAGGAGAGGGGCAGAAAATAGGAATTCCAGGGATAGGATGGAGGGTAGGAAGCATAGCAGAGGTATTGTTAGTGTCATAGGAGCTGTGGTCAGAAGTCCCCATGGGAGGGTGTCCTAGGAAACAATGAAGAGCCCTCATGTTAGGAATCTGCATTTGTATGCCTGCCACCCTCCAGAAGGCTCAACTCCTAAGCCATGACTTCTTGGATTACAGTATTCAGGCCTCAGAAATGGAGCTGGTGAAGAAGCCATGTATATTAGGGTTCTCTAGAGGGACAGGACTAATAGGATGGATGTATATGTGGAAAGGAGTTTATTAGGAGAATTAACTCATAATCACAAGGTGAAGTCCCACCACAGGCCATCTACAAGCTGAGGAGCAAGGAAGTTGGTCCAAGTCCCAAAACTTCACAAGCAGGGAAGCCAGCAATGTAACCTTTGGTCTGTGGCTGAAGGCCCAAAAGCCTTTGACAAACCACTGGTGTATGTCCAAAAGTACAAAAGCTGAAGAACTTGGAGTTTGATGTTCAAGGGCAGGAAGCATCCAATGCAGGAGAAAGATGGAGGGCGGAAGACTCAGCCAGTCTAGCCTTTCTGCTTTCCTCGGCCTGTTTTTATTCTAGCCATGCTGGCAGCTGATTAGATGGTGTCCACTCAGACTGAGGGAGGGTCTGCCTCTCCTAGTCCACTGACTCAAATGTTAATTTCCTTTGGCAACACCCTCACAGACACACCCAGGAACAGTACTTTGCATCCTGCAATCCAATTAAGTTGACACTCAATATTAACCATCACAGGGTGGAAGGATGGGATAGAGGAAAAAGAGAAGCAACCACACCTCCTGCACTCACTGAAAACTTTGCTTCTTGAGGTGGATTTGAACTAGGCAAGGAGAACAATTTAAAATTTAAAGTTTTGATATACTTTAAAGTGGACTTTGTAGTTACTGAAATGAGATTGTTCCTGTGACTTGAAGGGGACTAGAGAAGCTTTGGGTCTTATCTAACTTTTCGTGTAAGAACAAAAAAGGATTAATACAAAGTACAGGATAGAGGAGAGAGGGGGAGGAAGCATATCAACCTTTTTCATGATGTATCCTGTTGAGTCCAGCATTTCTCATGTATTAGCTACAAAAGCAACAGAGTGATTTGTAAACTCAAGGAAACAGATCAATAAGTAGAAATATCAAGTAAGAGAATCAACATTGAAAATTTAATTATTGACATAGAAGGAAGACTATACATAATTACAGTGAATCCAGATGAGATTAAAACAGTAAGAATGCTAATAGATAAATTAGACTAAAACAACCAGCATAATAATAAGTGGTGTCTCTAAGGTAGATGTTTCTCCCAAAGCAAAATAATAACATTTTAAAAAGTGCATTTGAAGATATAGCACAAAATACCTTCCCCAAAATGAAGAGAAAATCACATCGGCAGATCAACGAGCACACACTGAATCAGAACCTCCCATCCTTCAGATTTCTAGGCAGAAAAACCAAATTATGTACTTGGGGAAGAGGAAATCTGACTGGCCTCAGACTTTTCCATATTGACGTCCAAGGCCAGAAAACAGAAAGCACTGTCTGCAGTGCTTGAGGGAGAGAGAGCGTCATCCAATGAAGGTTACCCAACAAAGTTGTTTTAATTTCTAATGGTTACAGAGCAACGTTGTCAAACATGAAAGAAATCAGGAAATGTAGAGCCTATGAGCTCTTGTTGGGGGGAAAAACTCCTGAAAACCAAAGCCAGTAAATGGAGAGGCCAATCAGAGTAAGAATTGAGGAATGACACAGCCAGGAATCAG
Source organism: Callithrix jacchus (assembly GCF_049354715.1). NCBI lineage: Eukaryota > Metazoa > Chordata > Mammalia > Primates > Cebidae > Callithrix > Callithrix jacchus. The sequence goes on from NC_133516.1 coordinate 49,728,632, forward strand.
AAACAGTCTGATGGGGAGCACTGACTGTGTTTAAATATAAATATGGTATTTTGGCAGGTGTAGGAAAGTAGCTCAGTCAACAGCCATCCTACCCTCCATTTATAGTGCAAGGTCGTGAAAGCAAACCTTTCATTTCCCAGTATCTCTTAATTTAGATTGGGGCAACCAGATGCTCTCTAGACAAAGGTTATGAATGCAGAAATAAAGTGCAGGCATGCTGTCCTGACTTCTGTGTTCTCTCCTGCAGGCATCGGAGGGGAAGCCTTGAGTTTTCTGTTGACGTGCTCCATGAATTGTGGTATGAAGTTAGGGTGAAGGGCATTCAATTCTCTTTCCTGCCAAAGTGGACCTAAGAAGTAGGGTGTAGTTCTGAAACCCATAGTTGAATGGCAATGGTTTTCTGATGCCTGTGTTAGTCCCTAGAGTTGAACATTCCATTGTCGTTTGCCAAGGTGTGGACCTTTTTGATAGTTACAGAGGTAGTAACTGTCATTTTGGATCCATTCTTTCATATTTGAAAATGAAGTTTCTCGATCTAAGTATTGTTGATATTTTGGGTCAAATAATTCTGTTGTGAGGGCTATCTGGTACAAAGTAGGATGTTGATCATTACCTGTCAGATGTCTGTAGCACCTGCCCTCCCCCACAGTTGTGACAATCAAAAATGTCTTCAGACATTACTCAATGTCCCCTAGGGGCCAAATGCCTCCTGTTGAGAACCTCTGGTCTGTAATCAGACAGCCTGCTTATACAACTCCTCCAATCCTCCTGTTGGGTTTTGCATTGTTTAGGATTTGAAAGAGTTCCACAGAGCAAGAATTTGGAACAAGGATCACAGAGTGGCTTTCTGTCCCTGGAACAGTAGAATTTTGTTTAGGGAGACTGACTGACTGAGTATATAGCAAGAGCAGTGGCTGGACTTAATGATGCCCCAAATCTTTGCTCAGTGATTCTTTGAGGAGGCTCTTCCATCCCCACTGATATTGTGGTGCAGGACTTGAACTATTAGAAAACCATGCAGCAGAAGTATATTCTAGGGAGAATTACTCTGGCTCACTCTGATGTCCTGTACATTATTTGATGATGATGATGATGATGATGTTGATGATTACAACAAGGATGATGAGTGGTAGTACAGTAGTCTGCACTTATCCTTGGGGGTTTGTCCCAGGACCCTCAGTGGATGCCTATCACAGAAAGTACTAAATTCTAGATATACACTGTTTTATTCCTGTACAAAACTAATTGTGATAAAGTTTAATTTATGAATTAAATACAATAAGATATTAGGAACAATAAGAAAATAGAACAATTATAACAGTATGTTATACAAAAAGTTATGTGAATGTGATCTCTTTCTCTCAGACTTATCTTATTGTACCGTAGTTGCCTATTTTGGGGCCATGGTTGACACTGGGTAACTGAAACCACATAAAGCAAAAGCTCAGATGAAGAAGGACCATTGTAGGAGTAGTTTTGCCCCAATAGGTACAGTCTTTTTCCTATCTTTTAATAAATTATAAAGTGACTTTCTTATTCCACATCCCTTTCTTCTTTCCTCTATTGAATTTTGGGTGGACTTTTTATAGCATCACTTTTGAGTTATAAATTATATGTTCATCTAGAAAAATCAGAGAAAATATAAAGAATACAACAAAAATTACCTATAATCCCACTGGCCGTGGACATTTATTGTTTACATTTTGTTGCATTTTCTTGAAATATTTTTCCTTATGTATCTCTATATAAATGCATGTCAATGTTTATAATTATATACTTTTTAAAAACAAAACTGCCATGATAAATATACACATAGTTTGCATCCTGCTTATTCACATAAAGGCATTTTATGTAATAGTCCACGTAATGTTTTAATGGAAAAATATGAGTTTTCTTTCCACTATTCCCTACATGTGTGCTTTATAGAGCCCATCTTCTTTCCCTTGTCTTGTGCCATTTATTTCTTCAACAGATATTTGGTGAGTCCTTCCAATAGAGCAAATTCTGACTTAGACACTGAAGATACAAAGCTCAGCAAGAAATGGTTTCTGCCCTTGAGGAGTCCTTTCAATTGGAGACACATGAGGAAACAGATCACTAAGATGCCATTTTCTTTGCTGCCATTCCACCAGCCGCTTCCTTGCTGTTATTTAAAAAAAGGAATTAAGCTCCTGATTGCAGAAAGGACTAATTCAGGCAGGAAGCTAGAAATCTCAGGCAGACATGCCGATACAGAGGCACATCTCTAGGTCAGTGAGCTCTTCATATCCATTGGAGGTTAAGGACAAGAGGATCTTAGCAGAAGAAAGCAAGGGTCAGTATCTAATTGGGATGAGAACTAGAAAAGTGATCACAGACACAGCACAATCAGTTCCTTGCCCAGCCAGACCCTAGATAGGGTTGGAAGCAAAAAAAAGTTGTAAGAGAGGACTGACTAGTGGCACCAGCTGGTGAAACATTTTCTGCAGAATGCTACTTGTTGCTTTAGATTTCAATATCTGCAACATTTCTTAAAAATAGCATTGTAGCAGAAACCATTTGCATCAATCCTCTGCTTCCAGGCAGCCATGTAGCTCTTTCAGTTATCATGAACAGAAATGCTTGACTTGTACTCACCAGATCTGTGGAAAGAGTGCTGAGGGTCAGAAACACTGAAAGTCAAGAAGCATGTTGAAATCTTACTGCAGTTCTCTCTATCTAGGGCTTAAATTGGCTAAACAACAGTGCAGCTCTTGCTGCCATGCAGTCATGACAGTTTTTTTGTTCAAAGATACTTTATAAAGTGTCCTTGACCCAACTAATATCTGTGAAGAAGAGCCATATATATATATATATATATATATATATAGGCTGTGTGTGTGTGTGTATATACATGTACATGTTTATACTACATATATACATTTATCTTGCATGTATGTGTATATATACTTACATTTATGAACACATACATACATGTATATGTGTGTATATGCATATATATGCATGTATATGTATGTAGTATAAATTTAGGCAGTGCAAGTACAGTTTTGTTACATGGATATATTGCATAGTAGTGAAGTCTGGGCTTTTATTGTAACCATCACACAAATAGTGTACATTGTACTCATTAAGTGATTTCTCATCCCCCATTCCTCTCCCATCCTCCCACTTTCAGAGTCTCCAATGATTATTATTCCACACTTTCATTGTGTACACTTTATTTAGCTCCCACCTATAAGTGAGAACATATAGTATTTGACTTTCTGATTCTGAGTTGTCTCACTTAAGATAATGGCCTCCAGTTCTACCTATGTTGCTGCAAGAACCACATACTCTTTAAATGGGTCCATTACTTGGGGAGAGGTACTAGATCCAGGTTAAGTGCCACCTCATGCATGCTCAGTCTGCCTGTATCCCCTCACTTGGGCCTCGGTTACCTGCTCAGTGTCCTATTGGAATGGCCCAGGGAAGGCTCCTGTTCTCATGGTTCTAAAGTTTCTGTGGACATTCCCTTCCCAAAGGACAAAAGCCTAGGCTTGGTTGCACTCACTGTGGCATGGTCCATAGCAGTTCCAGCCCCTGGATCTGGACCTACAAGGCTCTGGCTTTCCCGGAGCTGCCCAGAAGGGCCTTGTACCACAACATGAAAGTACAAGGAAGATAATAGCCAACGGGGAGAACTTTGATCAGTAAGTGATAAGAAAGGGGAAGGAGCCACAGATAGTGTTACTACCATTCCCCTTGATGGACTGTTCTTCAACATGGCCATCCCATGTGGCTTCTGAGTGACTGAGTGATGGTGTTGTGTTCTGCGGGGAAGCTGAGGTCAGCTTGCTAATATACCACCCTGCCTTGGTTTCCATTCCCTCCCTGATCATGTCCCCATTTCTGTTACTCTTGCTACCCCAGGATTAAACCCCCTTAATAAAGTGTGAACACAGTTTTTTCAAAGTGTATCCAAAGTGTGTCAATCAGGGTTGAATAGTTATAGCTAACTCTTAATTTTGAATTGTAATTAATTTCAAAAAACATAAATAAGAACTTTGTAGGCTGTTATGGTCAATTCAGGCTGTTATAACAAATTACCATATACTGGGTATGGCATATAAATGGGAGTGATCTAATTCACATAGTTATAGAGGCTGAAAGTCTGAGATCAGGGGGCCAGCATGGTCAGGTTCTCATGAGGGATTTCCTCTTAATTTTGTCCTCACCTGGCCTTCCATGATGTATGCACAAAAGAAGAGATCAAGAGAGATCCTGTGCCTCTTTGTTTTCTTATAAGGACATTGATTCCATCATGGGGCTCCACCCTCAGGATCTTGTCTAAACCTAAATACCTCCTGAAGATCCCACCTCCTAATATCATTAAATTGAGGATTAGGGCTTCAACATAGGAATTTGGGAAGCGGGGTGTCACACGAACATTCAGTCCATAGCACAGGCCATCACCCTGAACGTTTTTGCAAAAACAATAGATTTCATCTTACAGTGTCACTACTAGAACAGTCAATGACAGCAGTTTGCCTACAAGGTCATAGTGTCAGTGGGGTGGGAAGAACTGGAATTGAAGACATTCATTGGAGTCTTTTAGAAAAGTGTGCTACAGGGTGCTAGCTTTAGATCATGGGTATCATTTTTTGGGGGTATCATAAAGGTTTATGATGAGAGAGCTCAATACACCGAAACATAAATTCTCTGATGGAAGTTGGTTTTGTGCATTCTCAATCCTTAACATATGTCCCTGCTAAATGTGTCATTGAAAAAAAATGAAAAGACCGATACATCATCCTGGGCATACCAATCTTCCAAAGAGTTGACCAGGTGTTTCTATCAAGGTACAACAGATACCCATTTCAACAAAATTTTCCAAAATGGAAAATGGCACCAAGAGGGAAAACCCCTCAGGTATAAACTCATTACATATGCTCTATACTCAATGGGATGTTTTCAAGTTAAAATAAGGCCCCTAAGACAGAAACTAACATTTCACTAGATGAAGTAAATTGAGGATATTGGTTGCTGAGAAATTTTTGTGGGACTTTCTGAGGTATGTAATATCAGTACAACAATATTACCATATTTTCATTTCTTTTGAAAAACTTAAATGCCTTTCAGATGCAGTAAGTTAAATCTTTAATTCTCATCCCCTGTGGCCTTAGGAGCAAACCAGAGCTTTTACATCCAGTCCACTGCTCTATCTGTTTGGGGCAGAATTTTTAACACTAATAAAATATTTTCTTATTATCTGATTCAGTCCTGGCCCCAGGATTACTTTGCTGTAACTTTTCTTTGGCAGCTCATGTCCTTCAAGGAGTTGTTTGTTATAAAAACCAATGGGAAATTAATAATATATAAATTTTTAAGACGACCCCTTTTCAGCTACCTTATTATGGCCCACTGTGTTTTTAGGAGCATATGTATTAGTGGAGTGCTTGCAGTATTCATGACTTGAAATTCTAATTTATGAGCTCTTAAAGATACACTAATCATCTGCATACTAATTATTAATATTGTGCTCTGAGGATTTTTCTCTCCAGCTCTTATTGCAGGCAAAAAGAATGTTCTTAAAAGTAATATTCGGCAACTTCCAAGACAAGCACGGCTAGGTCAGGCTGAAGATGGGCCTCTGGCATTGATGTGTGGATAGTAAAGTCATAAGAAATTATTTATTACATAAAATGCCAACATTGCCAATTTTTAAATGTTAATGGCCTTATGGTGAAGAGGGAAGGTTTATACTCTCCACCTAGAGATTTCAGAATTTTGTGATCTTGGCATTGGAATGGTTTCATTATCTCATAGGTCATTTTTAGTTCTCTTTTAATTATAGGTGTTTATACACTTTTATAAATTAAAAATCACAACTTCCTGGAATATTGTCTATAATAATTGAGTCAAAATAACTGAATTTGATATGCTGGATTTACTGATTTTCCAGGAGGAAAGATTCCTCTGTTGGTTCTGGGGGAGAAAACAGAACCAAAACAAATTTTAAGCAGATTACATGGATTTGTCTAAGCTAATCCAGAATGTTCAGCTGCATTCACAGAAAATCCTAATTTACTCAATAACTTGAAAACATCATCTTTAGCAAATTAGAAAGAGTTGCTCAGGGCCTAGCTTTTCCTGAGATTTTGCCTAAATGTCCATAAAGGTTTTAGTTCATTACTTAATTTTTATTTATTGTATGTGAAATTTCTTTTTAAAGTATTCAACTAAAAATATACATAATATTTGGATAATATTCCTTAGGGGTAATTTTCATTAATTTATTGCATACTGATTTTAATATTTTAGATAGCTCGTCTTAAAGTTCTCATTTTAGAATGTGGTTAAAACTTGCTCAAATTATTCATGGGATGTTATTATGTAGTTAATAACATGTTATATATATGTAATTTATATGGATGATACTGCTAAATCTAGTAGTAATCATTACCTATACATGCATTTAATATAAAAAAGCTATATGCCTTTCTTATCTGAAGTTACTTGTGATTTCAGGAGATTTAAGGAAAGGTACTACCTTATCAAAATTGAGTATAAGGAATAAATAGAAATCTTGTGACTATGCATAATGTTCAAATTAGAATTTTCATTAACCTCTTTGAGAAACACATTTTCAGCAATGATTAACTTGTAACCTAATAAAAATGCTAAACACAATTTAATAATTATAGAAGCTAACTTTGTAACTTCCAACTAGCACAAATAAATGGAATATAGGTTTAAAAATCACTCATATTACTATTATTAAAGACAATTATATCTTTTGGTATATTTATTTCTAGTCTTTTATCTAGACATATAGCCTGTTTGTGTTTTTAATACTGCAATATTAAAATATATCATGAAGTTCTATTTTACATGGTACCTATGCTGTAAATATTTTTTATGTAATTTCAAAGTCTTCATTTACATGATAAAATGACTATAGAGCATTATAAGGGTAGACACACAGTATTGGTGACACGAAGATGTCAGGCAATTCCTTCTTCAGACAACAGTGCAAAAAGATTCATATCTAGAATTTGCCACCTGTATGTCTTCTCCAGTGAAACATTTCTCCATATCTTTTTCCTACTTTCTAATTGTTTGTTAAGATTGTTTGGAGAGTCTCTTATGTATACCAGCTATGAGTCCATCAGGGAAATTAAAATTAAAACCACAATGAAATATCACTACACACATATCAGAATGGCTAAAATAAAGAATAGTAACAATGTCAAATGCTGGTGAGAATTTGGAGACAATAATCACTTATGCTAGTGACAATGAGAAATTATATAGTCACTTTGGGAAATAGTTTCTTTCAAAATGAAACATGCAATTACCTCATAACCAAGCAACTACACTCTCAGGCAGTTCCCAAAAAATCCTGTATACAAATGTTCATAGCAGCTATTCATAATAGCTTAAAACTGGAAACATCCCAGATAACCTTTAGCAGGTGAATGTCAAACAAACTGTGGTGTATTTATTCCATGGAATACAACTCAACAATAAGAAGAAAATAACAATTGATAGATGTCATAACTTGGATGAATCTCTGAAGTATGCTAAGTGAAAAAGGCCACTGTCAGAAGGTTATATAATGTAGAGTTCCCTTTATACAACATTTGGAGATTACAAAATTGGAGAAATGGAATGCAGATTAGTGTTTTCTAGGGGCAAAGAGGGATTGGGGTGGAAGAGAAATGAATGTGGTCATAAAAGGGATCCTTGGGGTGAAGGAGGTGATAAGTAGCTTGATTGTGGTGGTAAATACATGAATCTACCCACATGATAAAGTTTTATAGAACTATATACACAAACACACACACACACACATGAATACACGTACTTCAGGGAAATATAAATAAGATCAGTGTGTATCAGTCAGTGTTAGTATCCTGGTTGTGACATTGTACTGTAGGTTTTCAAAATGTTGCCATTGAAATAAAGTAAATAAAGTGTATGGAGGATCTCTATTGTTCCTTACCAATTCATAATGGTTTAAATTATATTAATAACAATATTTAAAAAATTGGACTACTATGTCTGCCATAACTGGCAAAAATTATATATTTATGGCTTTTGTACATGATTTCCCCCAGTGAACTACCCCAATCATTCATACCAGTTTGCAATAGATGATAGCACCAAAAGCACAGGAATATTTGACCTTTAAAAAGGAATTCTGGAAATGAGGGATGCAAAACTATTGAAGTCCAAAGTCTGAGTATAAACTTTCCCCAAATCATGGCTAACCCCAGAACTACAAATACCGGCTGCTACACATAGCTGGGGAAACTATTTTCATAGTTTAAATCTAGGCCAATCAAATTGCCAACTCAAATAAAAAGAATAAAACAAGTAAACCAATAATCCTCAGATGTCTCAGAGTCACTACAAGGTATAATCTACAACATTTAATTTAAAACAAGAAATTACTAGGTAGGCAAAGAAACAGGAAGGTGCTTCTTTGCCTGAGTTTGAGTGACAGTCAATGGAAACTGACATTGAGTGGGTCTTGATGATATATTAAGCAGATAAAGATTTCAAAGAGGGAATTTCATATTTATTCAGATATTTAAAAGAGACTATAATATTTATAAGTAAACAGATAGGAAATTGTGACAGAGAATTGTGAACAGTAAGAAAAAAATAGAAATTCTAGAACTATAAAGTACAATACTAAAAGTGAAAACTTCACTATATTGGCTCAAAAACAGATTTGAAATGACAGAATAAAGAATCAGTGAAATTGACCAGGAACAGTAGTTTACATCTGTAATCCTAGCACTTTGGGAGGCTAAGACAAGAAGATTTCTTGACTTCAAGAGTTTGAGCCCAGCCTGGGCCAACAGAGGGAGACCATGTCTCTACAAAAAATAAATAATTAGCTGGACATACACTTCTGGTCCCAGCTTCTTGGGAGACTGAGGAGGGAGGATCACTTAAGCCCAAGAGGTTGAGGCTACAGTGAGCCATGATTGTGCTACAGCACTGCAGCCTGGGTGACAAAAGGAGACCCTGTCTTTACAAAGAAGAAGAATAAATTAAAGTTCAATTAGTAGAAATTACCAAATTTGAGTAACATGGATAAAACAAAAAAACATTTAGCAAAAATGAATAAAACCCCAGAAAACTATAGAATAACCTCAAACAGTTCAACATGTGTGTGAATGGGGTCCCAGAAGTTAAGAAGGATATAAAGGGACAAAAAATATTTGGGGAAAGAATGGCCCAAATCCTCTTAAATTTGCTAAAGAAAACCTACTAACTTAGTGTTTCAAGAAGTTCAGTGAAGCCCAAATAATATAAACACACACACTCACAACTAGCACTCCAATTTCAGTACACTACAGCAAGACACCTAAAAAGAAAACAAAAAACCTTGGAAAATCTTAAAAGTGGCAAGAGAAAAACAGCACACTACTTACAGAAAGTAACAAGAGAAAAACAATAATATGATTAATTGCTGATTTATCACCAGAAATAATGCAGACCAGAAGACATTGGACTTATGTATTCAACATACTGAGTAATTAAAAAAAACAAAAACAAAACGCTGGCAGCAAAGAAGTCTATAACTAGTAAAACTATTCTACAAATATAAAAATAAAATAGAAGTTTTTAGGCAAAACCTAGAAAATCCATAGCTAGCAGACTGGCAGTACAAGAAACACTAAAGGAACTTTGAGTGCAAGGAAAATGACTCCAGATGGTAATGTAGATATGCAGAAAGAAATAATGAAGCATTGAAACAAACATAGTAAAGTATAAAAGATTACAAATATTTTGTTCTTTCTTTTAAATATTTTTGAAAAGACAGAGTTGGTCACAACAATACATTGGTGACAACAACAGCATGAAGGATGGAGAATAGATGGAACTGCGCTGTTTTAAGATTCTGATACCTTAATAAAAATAAGAATTTAAGGCCACACGTGGTGGCTCACGCCTGTAATCCTAGCATGTTGGGAGGCCAAGGCAGGCTGATTGCTTGAGCCCAGGAGTTAAAGATGAGCCTGGGCAACATAGCAAGACCCTGTATCTACTAAAATAAAAATAAAAAATTATCTGGGTGTGGTGATGTGTACCTGTAGTCCAGGTTTTCAGGAGGCTGAGGTGGGCAGATTATTTGAGCCTAAAGAGATGAGGCTGCAGTGAGGAGTGATTGGGCCACTGTACTCCAGCCTGAGTGACAGAGTGAGTACCTGTCTCTATAATAATAATTCAGTGCTAAATCTAAGAAGATTATCATGAGTTAACAAAGCATGTTGTTACCCCTAAGCAACTACTAAAAAAAATAATGCAAAGAAGTATAGTTAAATGCTAACAGAGGCTCAAATGACATTCTAAAATATTTATGAAAAACTAAAGGAGCTAGAAAAGGAGAAAGAGAGGAATAAAAAAGGGATGAGACAAAAATATACCACAGTGGCTGATTAAAATCCTGTTATATAATAATCACATTAAATATATGGGTTAAATATTTTAAATGAAAGGCAAATAGCATTGGACTAGATTTTTAAGAACCAAGATTCTGTCTATAAACATTGTTCTTTACATACAGACACAAATAAACTCTAAGTTAAGGATGGAAAATGATACATGCTATTCAAATAGCATGCTAAAGAAGAGGGATGGGAAGGAAGGATGTGGTGAGAAAATAATTTGAAGAGTGTGTAAATGTGAGAGAGTCATTTGCCCAAAAGGCATGGTCTGAAGGTGGAACCAACTATGCCTGGCAGTCTTTAACCTCAGGATGCTGTTGGAGTATCCCTAAGTCCTACTGACACTTCTCTTTTCATGCTTTGAGGGTCAAGAAAACTCTTACAACATCAACAGCATCCTCATGGGGACCCTTCCAAACTTGGTGCAAAGAGAGTAGAATCTGATCCTGCAGTGCATCCCAGATGCGTGCACTACCTTGTACATCAAGCCTTAGCACCTGGTGCTTTTCTAGAAGGATGGCATGACCATTTAACTTCTCCCTAGGAAACACAGAAGTATTGTTCATTTCTTAGGCTTGTGTTTATGACTCAGGGAAATAGAAAGATATTGTGGTTCAGAACAACAAAGAGGAAAACAACTCCAGAGTATCAGGTGTTAATGAGAGGAATGCTTAGTCCCAGAGCAATGCAGGACAAGAAGGAGGTAATAGAAGGCAAAATCTCGATGGTGAATTGTTCTGTTCCAGAGGAAAAGGCCCAACATACTTCACAACTGAAAAACTTGAACTAGAAACCAAAAGAGTCAAGCAAAAAAGAGAGACTACTCAGAACCAGATGTTGTGATGCTGGAATTCCCCAACTGAGAAGCAAGACCATGCTTAAAATTCCCATGTTAAGCTGTGATCATTGCTGGGATCTGGGTGGAGACCTTGGAATCCAGCGGAAGTCACCTGGCCACTTTGAGGGGTCAGAGTTCTGCTCTCCTTTTCACCATTTGTGTGTGTGTGTGTGTGTGTGTGTGTGTGTGTGTGTGGTTTCCTGGTTTGGTAGGAGGAGAATGAGCCCAAAATTGGAAAGGGACTGGGGCTTTCTGGATGGACTTCTGTTGTCAGGACTTAAGACCTGTTATTAATCACTTTAACAATTTATATCAGTATTTTTCAAATTATTCTGACTGAAACATTACGTATATATCTTGAACCAAAGTTTCATAAATAATACTTGCCTTTAATATACATAATACATTTTGATATTTTCTATTCTCTTTTATTGTAGTTTTTTAAAACACTGGCTGTGGCAGTAAATTGATTCACTGTGTGACCTGCAGTGTGGAAACCCACTGAAGGTCAGAACCAAGAAGTAGGGTCTGGAGGAGATTGTGAGGGAGGCAGGCTAGGTCTGCAGCCTTTGCATTTGATGAGAAACTCTCCACTTTTCTACCTTCCCCAGCCCCCATCATCCAAAACATTGCACAAACAAGAAGCAAATGAGGTTGACTGAGAAATGTTGTCAGGAGAGAAAGAGGCTACAACAGAGGGAAACCTGAGTGAGTATCCAGGACAAACAGGTACCCACAGCTCCCAGTAATCTGTGGGGGTAGGCTAGGACTGGGGAAGCTGAAAGGTTAGGGGAAGGCACACTGTCATAGACAGCTGCAAATATTCTCCAAGTAGGAAACCTAATTTGTCATAAATGACCTCCTTATTTTGACACCTGTTTTCACCCCTGCCCATTGTTTATGCATATAAAATATACCTCCTATTTTAGTGATTATAATTCATGTTTTTGGTAAAATTTTCAGAAAATATGTCATAAATAAAGTATAAAATGGCAATCACTCATGGTACCACTATTGAGAGAAAACCTTTACATGGCCTGGACATTTTTTTACCTATACACTTACACACACACACACACACACACACACGCACATACACAGAGTTTTTGTTTCTCTTTATTTTTACAAAAAATGGGGACATAGCAAACTTATTCTTTTATAACTTTTAAAGACACTTAATATAGACTTTTGTCTAGATCAAAAAATATGGATGTACCTCATTTTAGTGGCAACTTGGAATTCTATTTTAGGGATGTGCCATAATTTATTTACCCCATTTTTAAATGAATATTTAAGTATCTTCCCAGTTGTTTGCTATTAAAACAATCCTGCAATGCCCATGTCTATATTTATATCTTGTGTACTTGTGCAAGTATTTTATTATTATTTGCGGAGTTAATTCTTAGTATTGAAGTTGTTGATATAAATGTTTTGTTACATTTTTAATATTTATGGATATTGCCAAAGTACTCCTCCAAATGGTTTAATAATGCCATCAAAAGTGATGAGTGTTTATTTTCCCAAATCTTTACCAATACATACTATTATCAATGATTTGTTATTTTCCCCAATCTAATTAAGGCACAAGGATATATCATTAGTATCCTGATTTGTATTTTTTTCTAGGTTTTAGTGAGGTTAAGTATGTTTCTTACATTTACTGATATATGACATTTTCCCCTATAAACTGTCTGTTAATAAACACTACCCATTTTTACTACTTTGATTGATTAGTTTGAGCCCTTTGTGAATTAAAGAAATAAACTCTTTGTCAGAGATACAATGAAAAAAATAAACTGGATATATGAATATCATATAAATTACATGTTAAGATAAAAAGTATTGGTTGAAAGATATGATGTATAACATGGAGATTATAGTTAATTATAATGTGTTATATTCAGGATCTTTGCTGAATGAGAAGATTATAGCTGTTCTTGCTATAGGAAGGAAAAATGGGTAACTAAGTGATGATGAATATGTTACTTTGTTTTTCTATAATAAGCATTTAACTATGTGTGTGTGTGTGTGTGCGCATTTTATAATATCAGGTTGTATATTTTAAATATATATAAGAATACTTATTTAAAAAGAAAATAATCTTTTTTCAATCTATGATAAAAAGATAAAGTAGTATTAGCAGACAAAGAGGGATATTTGATTAAAAAAAAGAAAGACCAGTACAACAGGAATAATCATTCTATAAAACCATTATAGAAGTCTATGTGTCCAGTAACAGAGCTCCACAATGCCTGAAGCAAAAACTGTTACAATTGAAAAGATAATAGACAATTTAACAATCATTAGCAAGTATAGTTTGAAGTTTCAAAACTCCTTTCTCAGCAATTAGAAGAAATAGGTAAAAAATCAGTAAGGATCTAAAAAATAAATTCAATAGGCTGATTGTAGTGGTGCACGCCTATAATCCTGGCACTTTGGGAGGCTGAGGTGGGTGGATCACCTGAGGTCAGGAGTTTGAGACCAGCCTGGCTGACCTGGCAAAACCCCATCTCTACTAAAAATGCAAAAGTTAGCTGAGTGTGGTGGCGCATGCCTGTAATCCCAGCTATTAGAGAGGCTGAGGCAGGAGAATTGCTTGAACCCATGAGGTAAAGTTTGCAGTGAGCCAAGATGGCACCACTGCACCCAGCCTGGGTGGCAGAGACTCCATATATTAAAAAAAAGTTTAAATAACAATATGAACCAACATGAAGAAACTGATATTTATAAAATAGTTTATGCCTAAACAGGAGAATATACATTCTTTTCACAAACACATGGAGCATTCACCAAGACATACCAAACGCAGGGTCAAAAAACAAATGTTAACAAATACAAAAATATTTAAATCATACAGTGTTTTATCTATAATATAATTAAATTATAAATCAATAACTGAAAATTATCTGGGAATTCACCCAAGTATTTGGACAATTAAAAAATACATTTATAAATAACCCATGTTCAAGAAGTTAAAATTTTTACTTCTGGGTGTATACCCCAAAAGATCAAAACAGTAACATAAAGAGATATTTTTATACTCATATTTATAGCTGCATTATTCACAATAACTAAAAGGTGGCATTCATCCAAATGCCATTGACTGATATAAACAACATGTGATACATATATACAATGGAATATTATTTCAGCCTTAAAATTAAGGAAATTCAGACACATGCTACAACATGCGTAAACTGAAAACATTATGCTAAGTGTAATAAGCCAGACCCAAAGGACAAATATATGATTTCATTTATGTGAAGTACCCAGAATTTTCAAATTTATAGAGATAGAAAGTAGAAAGGTAGTTTCCAGGGGTTGAGGAGAGGGAACGAGGAATTGTTGCTCAATGGGTAAAGTTTTCATTTGGAAAGATGACAGCGTTGTTCTAGAGATGATGGATGGTGGTGACTGCTGCACAACAGTGTGACTGCACTTACTGCCACTCAACTGTACACTTACAAAGATTAAATGCTAAGTTTTGTGTAGACTTTATCATCATATAAATTATTTAAAAACTAGAAAATATTTTAATGGCAAAAAAATGAAAGCATATTACATTTCGAGGATTGTGGATAATCAGTGTTCAGCAGCACTTTTATAGATTTAAATGCTTGTGTTTAAAAGATGAAACCTCTCAATTCAAGATCTAAACTTGGGCCATAGAGCTAGCAAAACCAGCAAACTAATTAAGTAGAAGAAATGAGTTAATAAAAATAAGAGTGTGAAACAAAAGGCAACTTTATGAACAACTTTATGCCAATAAATTTGATATTTTAGATGAAATGGACAAATCTTGAAAAACAACTCATCAAAACAGCCTCAAGAAGGAATAGAGCACTTAGATAACCCTATATCCATTAAAAACATTAAATTTGTAATTTAAAAATGTTCCAAGAAGAAAATGATAGGACATGGTGACTTCACTAGTGAAGTCTATCAAACATTTAATGAAGAAAGTATAGTCTATCAAACATTTAATGAAGAAAGTATTTTCTTACAAAAACTGTTTCAGAAAATAGAAGAGGGTTCACTTCCCAACACGTTTTTTGAGGCCAGAATTACATTGATACCAAAACCAGATTAAGATAGTCCCAAAATTGAAAACTATAGACCAACAGCTCTCATACGTCTAGATGTAAGCATTCCTAATATTAGCAAATCAAATTCAACATTACATAAAAAGAATAGGTCATCACATATAAAAGGGTTTAATCTCAAGAATTAATTTGCTTAATATTCAAATATTACTCAATGCAATTCATCATATTAATTGAATAAAGATCATTTGACCACCTCGATAGCAGTAGAAAAAATTATTAAAAATTAACACCCATTTATGATAAAAACTCCAGGACACCAGCATTTAAAAATACCTTCTCAGCTTGATAAAGCCTTCTATAAAAAATTCACAGTAAACATCGTACTTGGTAAAAGACTAAATTTGTTTTACCAAAAATATGGGATTTTGAAGAATGTCTGCTTTCACCACTTCAGTTCAATATTGTTATGGAGATCCAAATCAGTCCAATAAGAGAAGGAAAAAAGGAGATTGTACAAAAAGCAGGAAAACTATCTTTATTTGCAGATGATATTGTCATATATGTGGAAAATCCTGTGGAATATATTTAAAAAGCTATTTGTGCCTTCATAAGGCATGAGGTAAATTAAAGAAGACCTAAATAAATGGAGAAAGATGCCACGTTCACAGATCTGTAGACTCCATGTTGTTAACATGTGCATTATCCAATCAACACATAGATCCAAAGCAGTTCCCACATACAAAAAATCTACATATGGAAATACAAAGGATCTGGAATTACCAAAATAATTGTGATTTCTCCACAGATGGGTTGGGAGGGGGTGGGACTCAAGCATATGACATTTATTGTGTACGTTATTTCTGTTATTGTTATGTACTCACCATAATGTAGAACCAGTGGGAGCGCCGAGCTTGTGTTCCTGCAAATAGATGGTCCCACCTAGGGGTGATGGGAGATAGTGACAGATCATCAGGAATTAGATTTTCATAAAGAGCATGCAATCCAAATCCCTCTCATGCACAATTCACAATAGGGTTCATGCTCCTATGATAATCTAATGCCACCACAGATCTGACAGAAGCTCAGTTTCGCTTACTCACCTGCCACTCACTTCTGCTGTGTGGCCTGGTTCCTAACAGGCCACAGACCAGAACTAGTCCATAGGCCAGGGGTTGGTGACCTCTGGTTTAAAAGATAAACAAAGAAACCAGAGGAATAGAATAAAATCTAGAAATAGATCCATACATGATCAACTGATTTTCAAACGAGATGCCACATTAGTTCAATGGGAAAAGTAGTCTTTGTAACACATGATCCTGGTACAGTTGATGCAGTAGACAAAATAATGCCTCCACCCCCCTCCCCAAAGATGCCCACATTCTAATCCTCAGAGCCTGTGAATGTGTTGGTTACATGGCAAAGGGGAGTTAAGTTTGCAAATCAAATTGTTTATCAGTTAACTTTAAAATAGGAAGATAAATGGGCTATCTAGTTGGGTCCACTGTAATCATAAGTGTTCTTAAAAGGAGAGGAGAGAGGCAGAAAAGAACCAGAGAGATGGTAGAGGAGAAAAACTGGGTCCAATGTTGCAGGCTTTAAAGATGGTGAAGGAGGCCATGAGTTACAGAATGGGCTGCCTTGGGAAGCTAGAAAGGGCAAATATGTGAATTCCCCCCACAGATCTCCCAGAAAGAGGTGTAGCCTTCCCAACAACTTGGACTTCTAACTTATAGAATTGCACAATAATATATTTGTGTTTTAAAACAGTAAATTTGAGTTAATTTTCTATAGCTGCCATAGAAAAATAATATAATCATTTGTCTGGGATGAGATACAGAAGCATCTCAACCCTTATTTTTATATAACTTCCAAATTAAATGGAAATAAATTGTAAACCTAAATGTAAAACCTAAAACCATAAAACATATATACAAAACCAGGAAAAAAAAAACACCTCATTATGTTCTGTGTTCTCTGTTCTTGGTTTAACAAAAGAGTTCTTAAGTATAATTTAAAAAGCATTAATCAGAAAAGAAAAAATGATAAATTGGACTTTATCAAAGTTAAAAACAATTTGGTTTTGAAAGACTCTTAAGAAAACGTTAATTAAAACAAGAGTAAAAATATTTGCAAAACCATATATCTGACTAGGAACTTGGGTCTAGAATTTGTGAAAAACTTCTACATTTCAATAAGAAAACATGTAACAATTAAGAGTGTGCAAAAATTTGAACAGACATCACCAAGGAAGATACATGATGGCAAATAAGCATATTGTATGTGTTCCACACTGCTGGTCATCAGCAAAATGACACTTAAATTTACTATAGGCACCAGATAACCACTACAATGGCTGAAATTAAAAAGACTTAACATACTAAGTGTTGGCAAATATGTAAAGCCAATGGAACTCTCATTCATTGTTCATGGAAATGAGAAAATGGTTAGAGCCACTTTGGAAGACAGATTGGGAGTTTCTTATAAAGTTAAACCTGTAGTTCTTTTTATGACTCATCAGTTCCTTTCCTGGTTTATTATCTGCCCCCCTAAAATGAACATGCATGGGATTAACTGTGGGGGATTAACTGCTCAACAATTACTGTCTACCCTAGATTTGTAATGCTGCTGTGAATATTCAAAGCAGTATTATTTGTAAAATCCAAAAACTAGGGTAAGCCAAAATTTTCATAACCTGGCAAATGAGTAAACAAAATATGGCATATCCAAACAATAAAATATTATTAAACAGCAAAAAGGAGCAAACCACTTATACATGCACCAATATAGATGACTCTTGATAGAGACGACTTCATTGTTATACTGAACAATAGAACATAAATACGAAAGATTGTGCATTATATGGTTCCGTTCATATGAAATTCTAGAAAAGGTAAAACTATAGGAAGCATATTGGTGGTTATCCGGAGAGAGACAAGGGAATTGATTGCAAAGGGGCAGGAGAAAACTGAGATAAGAGGAACGTCTGTCTTCTGTGGTGATAGTTACAAGGCTGTATACTTTGTGCAGAACACATCAAGCTGTGCACTTAAATAGAATTTGGATTTTATTCTGTGAAAATTATACTTTAATGAATATCTTAAACCATTAAAATATAATGCCCCTATAGTATTTTTCATGTTTATGCTAACAAGTAATTAACACTAATAATGAGTAACATTTACTGAGTTTCTACTAGTGGATTTGTACTTACTGAATTTACATTTTTAAATTATGAAACTCTGTGAATCGCAGTTGCTTTATGGCAGTATTAGAAATGAATAGGAAGGCCTGACCTGGTGGCTCATGCCTGTAATCCCAACACTTTGGGAGGCTGAGGTGAGAGGATTGCTTGAGCCCAGGAGTTCAAGACCAGCCTGGGCAATGTAGAGAATTCTTATCTCTACAAAATTTTTAAAAAATCAGTGAGGTGTGGAGGCACATTTCTGTAGTCCCAGCTACTTGGGAGGTTGATATGAGCTTGGAGCCCAGGAGCTTCAGGCTGCAGTGAGCTGTGATCACACCAGAGCACTCTAGTCTGAGCAACAGAGTGAGACCCTGTCTTGAAAAGAAACAAAAGAAAAAACAGGATTGGTTATTTCAGATACTAGTATGGCACAGGAACCAGTCAACTGAAAGGGGCATTGGCCAAGTAGAAAGGTTGTGGTGTAAATAGCTGGTATAGGTGAATTTCACATGGTACCCAATTTCACATCATTCCTAGAAATAACAATCATGTCTACCTCAATATTGCCATAGAATTAAGTGAAAGGAGGTATGTGAAATGCACAGTGCTTGACACATAATTATCCCTGAATACAAGGAAGTTGTTACCCTGCATGAAATCTGAGATTTTTCTGTGGAGAAATCATAATAGTGGTAGTCAAATGTTGTTTCTACCTATCCAACATGTATCTTGCCCTTTCTTTAGGTAACAGAACATTTTTTGGTGGGGAGGAGCAACTGCTATGGCATCCTGTTAAGCAGTTAATCCCATACAGGCACTCAGGGAGAGCCCCGAAGGTTCTTTGATTTCATGACTATAATTCATAAACTAATTTTATATGCTGTCTCTGATATTCCTATACTAAATAATTAGGTATCTAAATATGATTGTTTGCTTGCTTTTGCTAACTCTCACCCACGGTGGTTTGTGGGCTCCTACTGGTTGACCTTAATGAATTGGAAACTTGGGGGGTTTACACTGGAGATACTTTCCACCATGGGGGATTTGCTTTTACATTTGCTAAGAGCCAGGAGATGTTATTAGCCTGGGACAACTTTAAATCCTTTCGGGGCCACAGGCTAAATCTGGGAGTCTCAGGTTCAGCTTATCTAGTCATCCTTGATGATCATGTTCTCCTGAAATTTAGAGATAGACAATATTCAAGTGTATGCATATCTAACCTCTGATGGTGTATCAGATGTCCCTTATACAGCATTTTATATAACCTCTTTGTACCAACTCTCACTCTAGCCACTGATGCAATGATGGCCTCTTCCAAGTTTTGACCAGCTTTGTGCTGGTGCAACCTTCTGCGTTCTTTGACCTCTAGGCTGCAGGGATTAGATCAAGAAAGGCCAATTAGAAATTTATCTGAGATTTAGTAGCTCATCAATAAAGGTGCATATTTGAGGTTACTTGTTGCTATTTTCTGAGACTTGTGGAAAGATCAGCCTGAGAATGAAACCCACATATCATGAGCAGAATTAAAAGCTAAGAGAGGCAGAGTCCTAGAGATGTTGTTTATACTTCTCAATCAGCTGAACTTGTGACCTTTCAATTTTATGAATGAATAAAATATCTCCTCCCCACCACCTTTACCTAAACTAGTTTGATTTGGGTTTCCAGCATTTGTAACCAAAAGAATTCAGTGTTTCAAACATTGCTTTCATCAAGAATCTTTCTTCATGCACACAATTGTATTAATCTCGTATGGTTTATATTTTCTTATGCATTTGAAATATTCTCATGATTCATTAACAATAGTAAGTTTTGAATATTGAATGATAAACCAGATGGAAAAGAAAATGTTCTTAGGCCATTGTATACAAGGCTATCCGATATTTCTGACATTTTTGCCCTTTGAGGCAGTTTGCATCTGAACTGGTGATAGGCGGATGTGTGTATCCTTGACCAGTCCTTTGAAACAAACTGTGACAACTTTTGGAGAGATTTAAATATTTATTCAGACTTAGCCACAGCATGTTGATGGTTCTTTATTTGAAGGTAAAATAAAACCTTATATTGTTCTTATTTTTTTAAAAAAAGTATTTATTTTGGATTTAGGGGGTACATGTGCAGGTTTATTACATCTATATATTGCTTAATGGTGCGGTTTGGCCTTTTTGTGTACCCTTCACCCCAAAAGTACTCAATAGATAGTTCTAAATCTAGCATAGCTGGCATTCATGATATATTTCATTTGTGGGTTATTTAAAAATCCATATCTGTGAACATGCTGATAATCCTCCCTCTCCCTCTAGAAAACTTTGGGTTTTGAATCTTGGTTCTGCTACTTCCTGGCTGCAAGACCCTGAGCAAGTTTCCAAATAATTCTTGGTGGGTTCCTTATCTCAAAAATAAGGGTGATGATTGTATCTATTTTGCAAAAGATGGTAAGGATTAAATGAATAAATGAAGTAATCTGTTCAGAGGGGTTAGAATAGTGTCTGAAACCTAGCTAGTTCTAGAGAAGGCTTTGCTATTTTTATTATTAAAATCCATTTTTTCTAATCTGTGTTTTGATAGGCTGAGGAAGGGTTTATAAGACATAGGTATACAAAATTTCTAATGGTCATTGTCGTTCATTATTAGATTAATTAAATGAAATAGATTAGAAAAGTTACTTGTATGTATAACAAAGTTACTAATTTCAAATGCATTTTCCATGGCAAGTGTTTTGCCTAGAGTAGGGACTCAATATTGGTTAAATGAAATTGATTCCCAGTAGTTTACAATCAAAGTATACACAATAACTTTGTTTCCTTTATGGCATTGGCAAGTTCACATTGTCATAGGTGACTTGCTTAGCTAATTGTAGTTATATCTTCTGTGAGTAAAACCTTAACAACAATAATAATAAAAAAAATTTGAGCCGTAAAACGAAAGCCTTTCTACAATGAATTGTGGCTTTCTCTGCCATCTTATGTTGCAGTTTGAACAGAATTTCATGTTCTGTAAAGATGCCTAGGGGTTATCTTTTTTACTATTATCGAACCATATAGAAAACAGAGGTGTCTTGAGGGGCCTTTGCTGATTCAAGAGGAGTATACTTTCTGAATACCTGTATACAATGCTATGTTATTTTCTGTACCTTGCCTCAGTATTAGACACCACTTCTTGCAGAAAGTGTGACTTAACAGCTTTCTATTTATAATTGGTTTGTTAACAATATGTACAGGAAAATGAAATAGCTAACATTGTTAAAAGTATGTCTAAGATAAAAGTAAGTAAGTCATTAGTTGGTATACTTTCCTAAGAATAAAATGCCTTAGTTGCTGACCTTTACACATTTCTGTGCCTCGAGACTCTGTTTGAGGTCTTATTTAACCCAGTCTCTCACCCCAGTTGAATTCCACATAAGTTTGCTTCAAAAAGTTCCCCATGTGCATGGACGATTGCCGTAAAGTGTTCTGATAATTCCATGAGCTCAACTGGTGGTCTGTATTTAATGATAGATTTTCTAATGAGTGATTTAGGTGATATGACTTTCTGTTGGTTATGTTACATATTAGTAGGAAAACATTATGCTTTAAGGGTAAAAATTCCTAAATAATATCCTCAGTATACCACTTGCTTATTTAGTAAATTTTTCAATAGTATAAAAATTAAATTTTGAACAGAATTGTCTAAGTGTTATTATCTTTGCTAAATATCTGATAGATGCCTAAATTTGCATTTACATCTTGCTAAATGTATAAAATAGTACCTATATAGTAAGTTAAAGCCAAGTCAGGATTTGGGATAAAAGCTTTACTAGGCCCTTCTGTAAGAGGCGATAAGAGACATTGAAAAAAAAAAATGAATACATCACTTGTGGTCAACTATACACCCAGAAATTGAATCTCCCTTACTATGAAGTACAATAAGTCATGATTTAAAATAACTTTAAATAATTTAATTTAATATTTAATATTTAATAATAATAATAATTTAAATATTAAATTAGGAAGTTCAGTGTCACTAAGAATATATGGCCTTGATACAGGCTTCCTAATTTCTTTCTCAATATTTGGGTTCTAGGCAACAGCTGTGGGGGTTATAGTGGCATTTCTCTAAATGCTGGTATGATTTCAGAAGAGACCTCCGTAATATGGAGCAGTCACAACTTTCATCATTAGTTTAGACTAACGCATCTTATCTCACTACCTCTACGTCACATAATTCTCATTTTATGTTAATAGAAGTTAAACCTATTATCAAGGGGAGAGTAGATTTCTAAATTATAGTCTCTTCCTGAAGAGTTATGACTGTAACCTCCATTAACACTGGGTCATGTTAAAAAGGCAACTCTTTGAATGTTGGGATAAAAATATGTCCCTCTAGTGGAGGGTTGTATTTTATCTCTAACTGAGTAATTTTGACTCAAGTGACCTATATTGAGAAATAGATTTAATAGTGGAAAGACTGTGGATTGATGGATCCCTGCCAGGCAAGAACTGAAAGTTCAGAGCGTTAGCAGTAGCTGGCAGAATATAGGACATGATGTTATTCCCAAAATTATCAGGAAGAGAAAATATAATAGAGAGGAAAAAATAGTGTGCACTGATTTCTACTCCCACCTCCCTGGATGTTCAAGCTAATGTTTCCTTAGATGAAGTTTTTGCATCAGATTTTACTTTTCAAAAACTTCAGCCTTTTACAGACTCTCTCCATGTGAAAAATAAACCAAAGCTTTTGTTTATTTTTGTAGTGATTACTGTGTCCTCACTATATAATTCTCTGAAGCCCACTTGTTGGTATTCTAAGAAAATGTGCTGCCTCATATGAGATAAAACTAGCATACACTGTAATCTTCCAATATAAAGTTAAGAATGTCTCCTAGTCATCTTGCAAGCTAAGTGTCTCTAATAGCATTGCTTCTCCATGGAAACACTACTTTTGGGAGTAGGCTATCTTGGTTCTCTTCCTCCCTCCCTCCCTCCTCCTCCCCCTTCTTCTCTGCCTCTTTACCGGTCTTCTTCCTCCTTTTCTTCCTTTTCTTTCACCTCCTCCTCCCCTCCTTCCTCCCACATTAGTTCCTGTAACAGTGCTGAAAAAAAATCTGTCCCAGATTTTAAGCACTTTGAAATTCTTATGATAGGAAATGTATCCTGAATTTAATCTGATTATTAAAAAAAGAACTGCAGATTTAATTTCTTATAATAACTTGCTACTATTTTATTGACTTTATGTCTTCAAGATGTAGCTAAGGTCATCAAAAGTAGGTGGTAAAAAAGAAAAGAAAAAAAACCTAAAAGCCAAACCAAACCCAAGCCATATCTCTTCAATACATAATACAGACTAGAAACTTTCAGAAATTTAGAAACTATATCATGAATTTTTTTTCTGTACTAGATGCTAAAAGGAATTTAGATGTGTTTGTGATGCATTATTCTATTTTTAAAGGTGATTTCATGATGGGCAATCATCAAGCCACAAATATTCCTCTGAAAGATGCAGAATCCTGAGTTGGATAAACTTGGCTTCTGAGTAAGTGTGGCCTTGTTCTTCGCACACAGTACTTGCATCTGTGAAACAACCGCCTGCATGATCTCATTATTTCTGAGCTTGGTTGGGGTCTATAAACCAGACATTCTGACACTTGGCTGCTGCTTTTCTTAGCATCCGATTTTCTTTTAAGGATGTAACTTGATCCCCCTCATAAGATAGTCAGTCTTAGACAATGCATGACTTCTTATTAAATAATGGCTAATATCATTAAGACAATAAAATATTTCTACAAACAAATAATTAAACCCTTAGAAGACTTAGGTCCAAATTGAAGTCCCATTCTCTCAGTCCTTTCAAGTTTTGGGGCTGATTTTTTATTTAAATCAGTGACAACTGCAGGCTTAAGCATGTAGTATGGGTTCATTCAATGTTGGTTCAAAGAGACAGGAAAAAATGGTCTCTAATGATCCCCAACTTTCTGGCAATCATACCCTGTCAGTGAAAGGAATAGAAAAAATTTTGAAAGGTGAATAGAAAATCTGAAGCTTTTAACAGTCTTCTAGATAATGGAGGACTCCCTGTATACCTTGGCCTGGGCTCATCTCATTTCAGGTCTCTGCCTTAAAGTCTATACATATCGATAATGATTTCCAAGATAAGCTGTAAAATGCAAATCATCAATGAGGGGAGCAAGTAAACACACATGCAAATACAGGTGAATATAGAGTATATATACAAAACAAATGCAGCGTCTCTGGAAGGCTACATAATACACTGGTAATGATAGCACTGCCTTTAAAATGGAACAGGGAAAGAAGATAAACATAAACATTTTCAGTAGATGTTATTATTATAATTTTTTTGAGATGGAGTCTTGCTCCGTTGCCCAGGCTACAGTGCAGTAGTGCAATCTCGGCTCACTGCAACCTTCACCTCCTAGGTTCAAGCAATTCTGTCTCAGCCTCCTGAGTAGCTGGGACTACAGGCATGTGCCACCATGCCCAGCTATTTTTTTTTTTGTATTTTTAGTAGAGATGGGGTTTCACCATATTGGCCAGTCTGATCTCAAACTCCTGACCTCATGATCTGCTGCCTCAGTCTCCCAAAGTGCTGGGATACAGGCATGAGCCACTATGCCTAGCCTATATGTTCCTTTTTACCTATTTAAATTTTAAAAAGATTAAAAGTACCTATCCATGTGTAACTATTCATGATTCTAAGCTAGTACTTAAAGCTGATCTTCTCAATTAGGTATTTTTCTAATTGTGCATCAAGTTTGAAAGAAGATGCATGCTCTACTATGTTGGCCAGAATCTCTGATACACATGTTGGTTAAATAATTTATTTATAATGTGACAGATAGAAAATGACCAGATTATGCTGGCAATTAGGGTCTAAGTCTTTGTAATTGTAGGTCCATGGATACTCTATTATGAAAGAGGTGAATCAATCGGAGACATTTTCATACACCCAATCCCTAAGTTTGTGCATATATGTGTCTCAGTGTAATATTGTGGAATGTCTGAATGTATTATATAATGTGTAAGAATACTACAATGTGAACCACACGTTGCAATTTAATGCTCTAGGCTTAAATTAAATTTTCGAATGGATTAGAAAATACACAGTCTCTATCAGGTAGGTATAGTTGAGTAAAAGTCTACCCAAAACATGTTGACTTAAAATAACAATAGCATATTTGGCTCACGACTCTGCTGGGCAGTACTATTGTATTTTCCATGTGTGTCTATGGTCAGCTATGAGTGACCACAGTAGAACTATAGGCTGGCTTTGCTGATCAACGTGGGGCTGGCAGGTGTCTGGGACACTGCAACGGGCATAAGTAGGCTGACTGGCCTCTGACCCACGTTGTCATTCTTCTTCCTGCAGACTAGCCCGAGGTTATACTCATGACTGAGGCAGAGTCTCCAGATACAAAGTGAGAGCCCACATGGCTTTTGGAGGCCCAAGTCTGAAACAGGCACTTAGCCCCTTTTGCTGAGGTCAGTTGGCCAAGCATTCCATAGCCAGCCATCATTCAATGGCCTGAGAAATACACTTCACCTCTTCATGGAGGGCCATCAAAGCCATATTGCTCAGGGAATGGAAAGGGAACCATGGTGGCCACATGGTCTTGAGCTTTGGGAAAAGGATACTAAGTGAGATGAAGCATACATATTTATTAAATTTTTAAAAATTTTCCACACAGTTTGAAAAAGGGTAATTTTAAAATTTGTTTTGAGACTGAGTCATAATTTTATATCTTTTATTTATTTTCACATTCTTCTACCTCAGTAATAATAGCTGTTATTTCCTGAGCACTCACAACATGCTAGATATTATGCTACCCAGGAAGCATTTTAGGTACATTCACATTTTGCCATTACAATGTAAGGTAGATATTCCGAGTTTTCAGAAGGATAAATTACAAATTTTGTGATTTTGATTATTAGTGCACTACCTTGGGATCAGGGATGGCAAATGGGAGAGAGCGAAAGGGAAAATAATTAAATCATAGGGGCAGTCCAGCCAACCACTCTACACTGTACTCTCACAGGAACTCTGAGTTGGACTCTGTGACTATTCTTACCTCAGTTAATGATAGCTCCCAGGTGCTTCCGAGGCTGATGTGATTCGGATATTTGTGTTTCCTTTTGTTAATATGGCTCTAAATGCCAGCTAGTTCCTTTATCTAATCTTCAATCAGAAAGAGTGATCAAATTAGTGGTAAAGCAAAAAACATCTATCTTGTATGTATAGACTATGAGTTGTAATTCAGTCTCTGGTGTACCACATCACTGGGGAATTTTCAAGGATAATTTTGATGCTATGTATTTTTCCTTTTAAGAGCTAAGTTCTAACCCCAAACTTTAGTAGGATACAAATTCAGTTAACTATCTTGTATTATCTGGTGGAGTGGATTTTAATGTTTTGTGTAATAAAATGCCTTTCTAAAGTGGGGTATAAAGTATTTATTCTGCAATCTTCAGGTGTACTAATCTGGTTAAACACATCAGAAAAATAAGTGACGTTACTATGACAATCTCTATGGCAATGCCATTTTGTGGAAGAACTACACTCTGCATTGTGTTGTATGAATGAATCACTACTTAATTAAATATTCTGCAGGGAAGGTGACAGTTTTGTTATTAAGAATTCTTTGCTATTGATTATTATAAAGTTAATGTGGAAACAGTATATAAATTGAAGTGAGCAAACAAAATTATCTTTCACGAGCATTGTTTTTATTTTTTACTCTTTAATTTTTATTAAAATATAATTTACATGGAGAAATGTGCACATGAAAGTGGACCACTCAATATGTTTTCGCAAACTGAATACCACTGTGTGATTAGCCCTCACAAACAAGCACCTTAGAAGTCCGCTTATGCTCCCTTGCAGACACAAATCTCCCTACTCCCCTGAGTACCAACTATTTGGGCTTTTTAATTGTATAGATTAATTTTGCCTATTTTGTATTTCATAGAATAGAATCCTATATAGTATGTACTTCTTGTGTGTGTCTAAGGTCTTTTATTTAGTATTATGTTTAAAAGATTGGTCCACGAGACTACATGTCATTGCAGATGGTTCATTTACATTGGTGGTAACTGAATACACCATCATTAATCCATTCTACTAGAATGAGCATTTGGGTAGTTCGTAGTTTGGGGCTGTATTGGGCCATTTTTGCATTGCTATAAATAGATACCCGAGACTGGGTAATTTATAAAGAAAAGAGATTTAAATGGCTTGTGGTTCTGCAGTCTTTATAGGAAGCACGATGCTGGCATCTGCTTGGCTTCTAGGGAGGCCTTGGGAAGTTTACAATCATGGCAGAAGATAAAGGGGGAGTAGGCAATCTTATATAGCATGGCAGGAGCAAGGGAGAGAGAGTGTATATGTGTGGAGGGATGCCCATACTTTTAAATGACCAGATTTCCTGTGAACTCAGGGCAAGAGCTCACTTAGCACCAAGGAAATGCTTCAAGCCCTCATGATCCAAACACCTCCCACTAGGCCCCACCTCCAACACTGGGGATTACATTTCATGAATATCTTTCTATGAACACATGTCATATTTCTGTTGTGAATATATCTAAGAAATGGAGTTTTGGGTCATGGAATGTACATGTTTACATCTTTGATAAAAAATATCACTTCTCAAAAGTGGTTGTCAGTTCACTGCCATCAGAAGTATATGACAGGTCCTAGTATTGGGTGTTTTTCTTCTCCTTTATTTTAACTAGTATGGTTTCCTCTTACTTAAAACATTGTAATGATTGAAGTTTCCTGTACTTAATATATATAATCTCAATGTTTCAGGTTAACAACTCTTTTTTTTTTTTTTTTTTTTGAGACTGAGTTTCCCTCTTGTTACCCAGGCTGGAGTACAATGGCGGAATCTCGGCTCACTGCAACCTGGGTTCAAGCAATTCTCCCTCCTCAGCCTCCCGAGTAGCTGGGATTACAGGCACGCGCCATGCCCAGCTAATTATTTTTTGTATTTTTAGTAGAAACGGGGTTTCACCATATTGACCAGGATGGTCTTGACCTGTCGACCTCGTGATCCACCCGCCTCGGCCTCCCAAAGTGCTGGGATTACAGGCGTGAGTCACCGCGCCCGGCCCAGGTTAACAACTCTTAAAAGGTAATTATTAAAAGATACCTCCGATGATTCGAGGGAAGGTATTACTATTAAAAGTATCACACTAAACTCACCTTCATGAAAATATTACATAGAATAATTAAAATTTAAGTGATGGTAGTTGGCATGTATGTATCTTTTAGTCGTTTTCTTTATCTTTTCAAACCATTAGTAATGACTAATCTGTACCGTACACTCATTTAAAAATACTTTCTAATGCAAAACAATCTTTTTTTTTCTTATTGAATTTAGTGACTTTGGTTTTCTTTCCTAACTATGACCAAGGTCTCAGGTTAGAAAACAATGTTTTCAAAGCAGTCTTGTGCATTACAATCCTCCGACACAATTCTATGCAGAAGAAATACCTGTGGTTTTATTATCTTAACATATGCCTCAAAGAAGATGCCCATCTGTACATGCAAGTTTCCCTTTTGCATCTCAAAAGATAAAATCTCTCAAAATAGTAACTTTCTCAAGGGCATGTAGTTTTTGGAGAATTGAAGGTTTCATCAGTATCTTGCTTGGGAGCTATGACTTATAAAGTCAGTAATAGAATTCTTGTGAATTGGTTAACTAAATTAGGAATTTAAAAGTTAAAATAACAGAAATTATAGGAAGGCACTCTATGAAGTTAATAGTGGTATGATTTTAAAGTCAACATTTCTCAGTTGTAAGTATTGTGTTGCAATAAAAAAGGCTTTATCCATCAAGAATATAGCCATTTTCAGATAATATCAACTATTTTGACTTTATTAGATGAGTTACTTTAACATTAATGCACAGATTAACTGCTAATTCTTTTAGTTATTTTTTTAAAATAAGCCTTATGAAAAGAGACCTTATATGGAGGTCATGACTATTTTGAAATGCATTCTAATCTTAGGGGTAAATAGCAACTGATAGGAACAGAATATCTTTGAAACTTGTAAGCCAACTTTGAGGGAGATAAAGAAACTGTTTACCAAACAATATGGAAAACACTAACATCTCCAAAGAAAGTGAAAAATTAAGTGTAGCTTTTACTAGGAACTTACCATATTAACATGTTTAGCATCCTACCTGGCACATTATAAGCGCCAGATGAATGATAACCAAAAGAAAAAACAATAATGTTAAGTGCGGTTACTGGCTTTATTTTACAAATAAAGATGTTGAAACTCAGGGATTAGAGTAAGTAATTTGTTCAAATCGTACAGCTGTGATAGGTTTGAGAAGTAGGATTCAAACTTCTTAAACAAGACTTGTCACCTTTCATTTATCTAAATGATGAATATTAAAAACATTATAATACAGGCAGTGTTTGTTTTGTTTGGTAGTGACATGGACAAATTTTATTTACCACCAGTTAATTCACTAGCACCAGCCCTACAAAAACACAGTTCAAATTTCAGTTACCACAGAATAATAACTATAATCGTATGAAGTCCAATCTTCTTTTACTAGTTCCTCAAACCACAAATCACTGCATAAATGACAGATGAACATCATAACCAGAGACCCATGATGTCATTTCTTTCAAAGCCTGTTGGCAATTTGGTCACTGCACTCCTGTTATTTGGATTATGCACAGACAGTAATGCATGTAGTTGTGTTGCCTCTTGTCTGCTAGTGATAGAACCACATGACATTTTATAGAATTTGAGAGTTGAATTAAGGAATTGACCAATAAATATAAAAATGGAGGAAGGAAACCAAACGTGATAATACTGGAACTGAAATTAAAATTGAATGTGGACGAAATCAGAGAAGAAAGAGCCGACTGTGGGAACATGACACTACCGTTATTTGAGAAATTCTAGATTGTAGCCAGAGGAACTTAGTGAAGGTGAACTTGTCAATATAAATGAGAAAAGTGATTGATGTTAATGTATGAAGATGTCCCAGAGAAAGTGACATCAGAAAAAAAATTTCACATTCAAGAAACTCCTGAGATATTTCATGATATTGAAATCCCAAAGGATAAAATGTTGGAAGCCAATTAAAACTTAGAAAGGACTATAACAATTTGCCAAGGTATAGAAAATATTTGGCTTGAGTGTAAAGATTCTGTGATGAGAAGATGAAGGCAAGCACTGGTTAAACTACTCTTGATAAGTTTAGTTTGTTTGGATTTAGAGTTGGGGTCTTGACTGTTGTGCAGTGGCACAATCATAGCTCATTGAACCCTCAAACTCCTCGGTTCAAGAAATTCTCCCAATTTCCTGAACCTTGAGTAGCTGGCATTATAGGTGTGCACAACAGCACTTGGATAATTTTTTTTTTTTGTATTTAGTTTTTTAGAGGTGTGGTCTTCCTGTGTTGCCTAGGATGTTTTGGAACGCCTGGGTTCAAGCAATCCTCCTGCCTCAGCCTCCCGAGTAGTTGGGATTACAGGCAGAAGGCACCATGCTCAAATTTTTTGTTTTCTTTTTTTTTTTTTTATTTGTTTTTTATTGGATTATAGGTTTTGGGGTACATGAGCAGAGCATGCAAGACAGTTGCGTAGGTACACACATGGCAGTGTGCTTTCTTTTCTTCTCCCCTTCACCCACATTTGGCTTTTCTCCCCAGGCTATCCCTCCCCACCTCCCCCTCCCACTGGCCCTCCCCTTTTCCCCCCAATAGACCCCAGTGTTTAGTACTCCCCTTTCTGTGTCCATGTGTTCTCATTTTTCATCACCCACCTATGAGTGAGAATATGCAGTGTTTCATTTTCTGTTCTTGTGTCAGTTTGCTGAGGATGACGTTCTCCAGATTCATCCATGTCCCTACAAACGACACAAACTCATCATTTCTGATTGCTGCATAATATTCCATGGTGTATATGTGCCACATTTTTCCAATCCAGTCTATTATCAATGGGCATTTGGGTTGATTCCAGGTCTTTGCTATTGTAAACAGTGCTGCAATGAACATTCGTGTACATGTGTCCTTATAGTAGAAGGATTTATAGTCTTTTGGATATATACCCAGTAATGGGATTGCTGGGTCAAATGGAATTTCTATTTCTAAGGCCTTGAGGAATCGCCACACCGTCTTCCACAATGGTTGAACTAATTTACACTCCCACCAACAGTGTAAAAGTGTTCCTTTTTCTCCACATCCTCTCCAGCATCTGTTGTCTCCAGGTTTTTTAATGATCGCCATTCTAACTGGCGTGAGATGGTATCTCAATGTGGTTTTGATTTGCATCTCTCTGATGATCAGTGACGATGAGCATTTTTTCATATGATTGTTGGCCTCATATATGTCTTCTTTCGTAAAGTATCTGTTCATATCCTTTGCCCACTTTTGAATGGGCTTGTTTGTTTTTTTCCTGTAAATCTGTTTGAGTTCTTTGTAAATTCTGGATATCAGCCCTTTGTCAGATGGGTACACTGCAAAAATTTTTTCCCATTCTGTTGGTTGCCGATCCACTCTAGTGACTGTTTCTTTTGCCGTGCAGAAGCTGTGGAGTTTCATTAGGTCCCATTTGTCTATTTTGGCTTTTGTTGCCAATGCTTTTGGTGTTTTGTTCATGAAGTCCTTGCCTACTCCTATGTCCTGGATAGTTTTGCCTAGATTTTCTTCTAGGGTTTTTATGGTGCCAGGTCTTATGTTTAAGTCTTTAATCAATCTGGAGTTAATTTTAGTGTAAGGTGTCAGGAAGGGGTCCAGTTTCTGCTTTCTGCACATGGCTAGCCAGTTTTCCCAACACCATTTGTTAAACATGGAATCCTTTCCCCATTGCTTGTTTTTGTCAGGTTTATCAAAGATTGTATAGTTGTATGTGTGTTGTGTTGCCTCCAGTGCCTCTGTTTTGTTCCATTGGTCTATATCTCTGTTTTGGTACCAGTACCATGCTGTTTTGATTACTGTAGCCTTGTAGTATAGTTTGAAATCCAGTAGTGTGATGCCCCCCGCTGTGTTCTTTTTGCTTAGAATTGACTTGGCTATGCGGGCTCTCTTTTGGTTCCATATGAAGTTCATGGTGGTTTTTTCCAGTTCTGTGAAGAAAGTCAACGGTAGCTTGATGGGGATAGCGTTGATTCTGTAAATTACTTTGGGCAGTATAGCCATTTTCACGATATTAATTCTTCCTAACCATGAACATGGAATGTTTCTCCATCTGTTTGTGTCCTCTCTGATTTCGTTGAGCAGTGGTTTGTAGTTCTCCTTGAAGAGGTCTCTTACGTTCCTTGTGAGTTGTATTCCAAGGTATTTTATTCTTTTTGTAGCAATTGTGAATGGCAGTTCGCTCTTGATTTGGCTTTCTTTAAGTCTGTTATTGGTGTAGACGAATGCTTGTGATTTTTGCACATTGATTTTATATCCTGAGACTTTGCTGAAGTTGCTTATCAGTTTCAGGAGTTTTTGGGCTGAGGCGATGGGGTCTTCTAGGTATACTATCATGTCGTCTGCAAATAGAGACAATTTGGCTTCCACCTTTCCTATTTGAATACACTTTATTTCTTTTTCTTGCCTGATTGCTCTGGCTAGAACTTCCAGTACTATATTGAATAGGAGTGGTGAAAGAGGGCATCCTTGTCTAGTGCCAGATTTCAAAGGGAATGCTTCCAGTTTTTGCCCATTCAGTATGATATTGGCTGTTGGTTTGTCATAAATAGCTTTTATTACTTTGAGATACATTCCATCGATACCGAGTTTATTGAGGGTTTTTAGCATAAAGGGCTGTTGAATTTTGTCAAATGCCTTCTCTGCGTCAATTGAGATAATCATGTGGTTTTTGTATTTGGTTCTGTTTATGTGGTGAATTACATTTATAGACTTGCGTATGTTGAACCAGCCTTGCATCCCTGGGATGAATCCTACTTGATCATGATGAATAAGTTTTTTGATTTGCTGTTGCAGTCGGCTTGCCAATATTTTATTGAAGATTTTTGCATCTATGTTCATCATGGATATTGGCCTGAAGTTTTCTTTTCTTGTTGGGTCTCTGCCAGGTTTTGGTATCAGAATGATGTTGGTCTCATAAAATGATTTGGGAAGGATTCCCTCTTTTTGGATTGTTTGAAATAGTTTTAGAAGAAATGGTGCCAGCTCTTCCTTGTGTGTCTGGTAGAATTCGGCTGTGAACCCGTCTGGACCTGGGCTTTTTTTGTGTGGTAGGCTCTTAATTGCTGCCTCAACTTCAGACCTTGTTATTGGTCTATTCATAGTTTCAGCTTCCTCCTGGTTTAGGCTTGGGAGGACACAGGAATCCAGGAATTTTTCCATTTCTTCCAGGTTTACTAGTTTATGCGCATAGAGTTGTTTGTAATATTCTCTGATGATGGTTTGAATTTCTGTGGAATCTGTGGTGATTTCCCCTTTATCATTTTTTATTGCATCTATTTGGTTGTTCTCTCTTTTATTTTTAATCAATCTGGCTAGTGGTCTGTCTATTTTGTTGATCTTTTCAAAAAACCAGCTCTTGGATTTATTGATTTTTTGAAGGGTTTTTCGTGTCTCAATCTCCTTCAGCTCTGCTCTGATCTTAGTTATTTCTTGTCTTCTGCTGGGTTTTGAGTTTTTTTGGTCTTGGTCCTCTAGCTCTTTCAATTTTGATGATAGGGTGTCAATTTTGGATCTCTCCATTCTCCTCATATGGGCACTTATTGCTATATACTTTCCTCTAGAGACTGCTTTAAATGTGTCCCAGAGGTTCTGGCACGTTGTGTCTTCGTTCTCATTGGTTTCGAAGAACTTCTTTATTTCTGCCTTCATTTCGTTGTTTACCCAGTCAACATTCAAGAGCCAGTTGTTCAGTTTCCATGAAGCTGTGCGGTTCTGGGTCTGTTTCTGAATTCTGAGTTCTAACTTGATTGCACTATGGTCTGAGAGGCTGTTTGTTATGATTTCAGTTGTTTTGCATTTGCTGAGCAGTGCTTTACTTCCAATTATGTGGTCAATTTTAGAGTAGGTGTGATGTGGTGCTGAGAAGAATGTGTAAGAAATTAAATACCTTGTATTGGCTCAGGCTACCATAACAAAATACAATAGACTGGGTGGTTTGAACAACAGAAATTTATTTCTCACATTTCCAGAGGCTAGGAAGTTTAAGATCAAAGTGCTGGCTAAGCAGATTTTATTCCAAGGCTGCTTTTCTCAGTTTATAGGCAGCTGTTATCTCACTGTGTCACATGACCTCTTCTTTATGCAAGTGAGGAAAGAGAGATCTCTTTCTCCACCTCTTCTTATAAGGCCACCCATCACTTAAGATAAGATTCACTCTCAAGACCTCATCTGACTTTAGTTGTCTCCTAAAAGCCCTATTTTCAAATACAGTCACTTTGGGGATTAAAGTTCCAACCTATGAATTTGAGGAGGGGCACAATTAAGTTCATAGCACACCTTTTCCACGTTTCTAATGTTTCAAATTATACAGTGTTCTACTCAATATATGCCTTTTACTGTCTTTTAAATTATTCTATACATTTATAACTGAAAGTAAGTTTTAAAGATTTAACAAAAAGTTTTAAAGGTCAGAATAATTGGCATTTTTCTATTGATTATTAAGAGCCCTTTGTACAGTTTCAGTTTGTGTGGTCATTTTTACACTCTTACATTGTGTAGGAAAGGAGGGACCACTTGGCTGAGTGCTGGTGACTTTGTAGTGAGGTGAGATTCTCAAACATGGGTAGCAGGAGTAAAAATTAGTAAATCAAAGTCTTCATTTAGGACAAGTTGACTGAATGTATCAGGGAATGGAAAAAATGACTATTTCTGGCCTTGTAATTTTGCTACTTGGATTACGTCACCTGGAAATAGAGACACAGTCAGAGATTTATATACCAGGATGTTTAGTGTTAGCATCAGAGATTGCTACATTAGCTGAAGAGGTAATGTGGCTTCAGATTCAAAGTAATAGAAGGCAGACATAAGGAAATTTTCTCAAATACAAAATGAACATTATTAATTCAGAACAAGTTCAAATTGTTATATATATATATACTTTTTTTTTTTTTTTTTTTTTTTTTTTTAGAGAGAGAGAGAGTTTTGCACTAGTTGCCCAGGCTGGAGTACAATGGTATGATATCTCAGCTCATTCCAACCTCCGCCTCTCGGGTTCAATTCTCCTGCCTCAGACTTTCAAGTAGCTAGGATTACAGGTGCCCACAACCATGTCCAACTAATTTTTGTATTTTTAGTAGAGATGAGGTTTCACCATGTTGACCAGGCTGGTCTAGAACTCCTGACCTCAGATGATCTGTCTGTCTCAGCCTCCCAAAGTGCTGGGATTACAGTCATGAGCCACCACACCCAGCATGTTAGACATATTTTTAAACAATAAACACAGTTTCTGATATCTGACTCTTAGGACTGCCTAGCAGGTTTTTTGACCATGTACAAATCAGATTCTCTTATTTTCCTTTGCATAACTCTCAAAAGGCTTCTTGATCCAATCAGAATGAATCCCAAATTCTATACAGTGGCTTAGTGCTTCTGGGAGTCGATCTTGACCAATCCTTCAACTTCCTTTCCTGCTGCATTGATTTTCTTTCTGTTTATTTTCCAGATATTTATCACTGGTTGTTCCTGTGTTTAGAAAACAGCACCCACATTCTCATGAGGTGGACTTTTATACCTCTAGGTCTCAGCTCAACTCTCTTCTCTTACTAAACACCTCTCTGGGCTTTTTCTCCTCAACTACAATCACTCTATCATTTTATTCTCTTTTATTTTCTTCCTAATCTTGTTCTGTTTTAGGATGAGTTGAGCAGGAATCAGAGTATGAAACAAAGTTCTGAGTTCAAGGAGCTTACTAGAGAAATGATCCAGGGAGCAGGAGTAATAGATAGGCTTCATGAACAAGGAAGAAAGGAAAGTCAGTATAAACAGTATAAGGATGAGTTACGGAGTTGACTGCTGTTAAGGGACACTGGTCCTAGATCATTCGAAATGCATTTCTGAGTTATTCATCTTGAGGATGCAGAGACATTTATCTGTATGTTTCCAGCCCCCAGGGGTCAGAAGTAGCACCATGGCATTAGCTACCTCACCTTTCCAAGAATTAGGTAACTTCTTGTGGGTACCCAATGCCATTGTGTCTTAGATAAATTTTGGTCAGGAAGCAAGAGGTACATGAAGTGGGGGAAAATTCCACTGTCAAGGAACTCTTGGGAGTATTCTATGACACAGAAAGTGAAAAGCATGAAATGTTAAAAAATGATCTAACTTTAAAAAGGCATGAGTCACTGTGAGGTTGTACCAGCATGAAGCTCATCAAAACTTTGGAGAGGCCATTATGGTATCAGTGGCTAAAGTGAAAGATGGTACAAAGAGGTTATATAAAGTGCTATTTGAGAGGCATCTGATACATCATCAGAAATTATATATGCATACATTTGAGTATTGTGCATCTCTAAATTTCAGGAGAACATGACTATCAAGGATGACTACATGAGCAGAACCTTAGATTTCTATATTTAGAGGGTGCCTTGAAAGGTCTAAAGTTATTTCTGGATAATAGCATCTTCTGACTCTTAGCAAGTCCAAAGGCAAATTCCACATGTTGAAAAGTATCATCAGTATAACCCAATAGGTTTCCAATTCACTGAGGTCAACCAATAGAAGCCCAAAAGCCATCATGAGTGAGAGTCAGCAAAAGTAAGCATATAATCCGATTTAGAAATATAATTATTTAATATAGAAATATCAGAAACAAAATACAAAATTACTTTATGAAGTATTTAAAGAAATAAAAGATAAAAATGAGCAAGCAATAAGGATGCTATTTAAAATAATCAGATATTTGACAAGTAAAATTCTATTTTTGCATCCAGTATGGCCAGCTCTTTGATATTAGAACTGTGCTAGAAAAGACAAATGTGTGGTTCGTGTATGTAAATCTGTAGAGAAAAAAATAATTAATTTAAAAAGTATTAGGCTGAACAGACCAATAACAAGTAGCAAGATCAAAGTCCTAATAAAAAGTCTACTGGTAAAGAAAAGCCCAGGACCCAAAGTCTTCAATGCTGAATTCTACCAAACATTTAAAGAACTAATACCAATCCTACTCAAACTATTCCAAAAAATGGAGGAGGAGGAAATACTTCCAAACTCATTCTACAAGGCCAGTATTACTCAGATACAAAAACCAGATAAAGACACATCAAACAAACAAACAAACTACAGACCAATATCCCTGATGAATACTGATGCAAAAAGCCTAAAGAAAATACTAGAAAATTGAACTCAACAACACACTAAAAAGATCATTCATCATGACCAAATGGGATTTATTCCAATGATGCAAGAATCATTCAATATATGCAAATCAATCAGTATGATGGATTGTACTAACAAAATAAAGGACAAAAACCATATGATCATTTCAATTGATGCTGAAAAAATGTTTTAAAAAATTCAACATCTTGTCATGATAAAAACCTTAAAAATACTGGTTATAGAAGAAATGTACCTCAATGTTATAAAAGCTATAGTGACAGACTCATAGCTAGTATCATATTGAATGGAGAAAAACTGAAAGCCTTTCCTCTAAAGGGGAACACGAGAAGCATGTCCACTTTCACCACTGTTACTTAATACAGTATTGAAAAATCCTAGCTGGAGCAATCAGACAAGAGAAATATATAAAGTACATTAAAAACCCATATGTCTACTGTTCCATTATTGGAACACTAAACATGTGGGAGTTATTTATATTCTGCTCAAGGACATCACCAAATTCAAAAAATTGCAACCTCAGTCATAAATGGGTTGAAATGAAAGAAGTCTAATTATCCTTGTTTGCAGGTTATGATCTTATATTTGGAAAAATCCTGAACACTCTATCATACAACTGTTAGAACTGATAAATTCAGTAAATTTGTAGCACACAAAATCAACATACAAAAATTAGTAGTATATCTATATGCCAACAGTGAGCAATCAGAAAAAGAAATCAAGAAAGTAATCCCATTTACAATAGCTACAAGTAAAATTAAATACTTAGGAATGAACTTAACCAAAGAAAGATCTTTACAGTGAAAACTATAAAACATTGATGTCAGAAATTAAAGAAGATACAAAAATGGAAAGATATACCATGTCCGTGGATCAGAAGAATCAATATTATTAAAAATCTATACTGCTCTGAGTAATGTACAGATTTAATGCAAAGACCCAGAATAGCTAAAGCTATCCTAAGTTTTTGCTGCAATGAATAAAACTGAAATAATTACATTACCTGACTTCAGGTTATACTACAGATCTATAATAATGAAAGCAGCATGCTACTGGCATAAAAACATACACATAGACGAATGGAAAATAATAGAGAACCCAGAAACAAACCCATACATTGCACTCATTTTTGACAAAGATGCCAAGAACATACCTTGGGGGAAAGAGCAATTTCTTCAACAAATGGTGCTGAAAACTGGATATCCAGATTCAGAAGCATATAACTAGACTACTATCTCTCACTATACACAATAATTAAATAAAAATGGATTAAGGACTTAAATCTAAGATGTCAAACTATGAAATGACTACAGGAAAACACTTGGGAAAACTCTCCAGGACATTAGACTAGGCAAAGATTTCTTGAGTAATGCCTTACAAGTAAAGGCAACCAAAGCAAAAATGGACAAATGGAATTACCTCAAGTTAAAAAGCTTCTGAACAGCAAAGGATTCAATCAACAAAGTGAAGAGCAACTAACAGAATCAGAGAAAGGATTTGCAAACTACCTATTTGACAAGAGATTAATAACCAGAATATATAAGGAGCTCAAACAACTCTATAGAAAAAAAATTTAATAGTCAGATTTGAAAACCGGCAAAAAAATCCGACTAGGTATTTCTCAAAAGAAAACATACAAATGCAAACAGGTACATAAAAAGGTGCTTAACATCATTGATCATGAGAAAAATACAAATCAAAACTACAGTGAGATATCATCTCACCCCAGTTAAAATAGCTTATATTCAAAAGTCAGGCCATAACAAATGCTGGTGAGGATGTGGAGAAAAGGAGGCCCTTGTATACTGTTGGTGGGAATGTAAATTAGTACAACAACTATGGAGAACAGCTTAGGGGTTCCTCAAAAAAACTAAAAATTAGAGCAACTACATGATCTAACAATCCCACTGCTAAGTGTATACCCCAAAGAAAGGAAATCAGTATATTTAAGAGAGATTTTTACTTCCATGTTTTTTGCGGTATTATTCACAATAGCCAAGATTTGGAAACAACCTAAATGCCCATCAACAGACAAATGGATAAAGAAAATGTCATACATATTCATAATGGAGTACTATTTAACCATTAAAACAATAGGATGGCCAAGATAATTCTAAGCAAAAAGAACAAGGCTGAAGGCATCCATCTACCTGATTTCAAATGATACTACAAGGCTACAGTAACCAAAACAACATGGTACTGGTACCAAAACAGACATATAGACCAATGGAACAGAACAGAGACCTCAGAAACAACATCATGCATTTACAGTCATCTGATCTTCAGCAAACCTGACAAAAACAATCAATGAGGAAAGGATTCCCTATTTAATAAATGGGGACCAAGCACCAGCTGGGAAAACTGGCTAGCCATATGCAGAAAACTGAAACTTGACCCCTTTCTTATACCTTATGTAAAAATTTACTTGAGATGTATTAAAGACTTAAAATGTAAAACCCAAAACCATAAAAGTCCTAGGACAAAACCTAGGCAATACTATTCAGGACATAGGCATGGACAAGGCTTCATGATGAAAACACCAAAAGCAATGGCAACAAAAGCCATAATTAACAAATGGGATCTAATTAAACTAAAGAGATTCTGCACAGCAAAGAAACTATCATCAGAGTGAATAGGCAACCTACAGAACAGGAGAAAATGTTTGCAATCTACCCATCTGACAAAGATCTAATATCCAGAATCAACAAGGAACTTAAACAAATTTACAAGAAAAAACCCCATCAAAAACAAAGGATATGAACAGACACTTCTCAAAAGAAGACATTTATGTGGCCAACAAACATATGAAAGAGAGCTCAACATCACTGATTGCTAAAGAAATGCAAATCAAAACCACAATGAGATACCATCTTCTGCCAGTCAGAATGGTGATTATTAAAAAGTCAAGAAACAAGAGATGCTGGTGAGGCTGTGGAGAAATAGCAATGCTTTTACACAGTTGGTGGAAATGTAAATTTGTTCAACCATTATGGAAGATAATGTGGCAATTCCTCAAGGATCTAGAACCATACCATTTGGCCCAGCAATCCTATCTCTGCGTATATACCCAAATGAATATAAATAATTCTATTATAAAGACACATACACACATATGTTTACTGCAGCGCTGTTTACAATAGCAAAGACATGGAACCAACCCAAATGCCCATCAATGATAGACTGGATGAAGTAAATGTGGCACTTATACACCATGGAATAGTATACAGCCATAAAAAAGAATGAGATCATGTCCTTTGCAGGGAAATGGATGAAGCTGGAGGCCATCATCCTCAGCAAACTAACACGAGGAGAGAAGACCAAGCACCTCATGTTCTCACTCATAAGTGAGAGATGAACAAAGAGAACACATGGACACAGGGAGGGAAACAACAAACACTGGGGCCTGTTGGAGGTGGGAGGCAAGGGGAGGTAGAGCATTAAGACAAATAACCTAATTCATGTGGGGTTTAAAACGTAGATGATGGGTTGATAGGTGCAGCAAATCACTATGGCACATGTATACCTATGTAATAAACCTGCATGTTCTGCACATGTATCTTAGAACTTAAAGTAAAATAAAAACAAACACAATATAATCCTGTCATTTGCAATGATGTGGATGGAATTGGAGGTCATTATGTTAAATGAAATAAGCCAGGCATGGAAAGACAAACTTTACATATTCTCACTTATTGTGAGAGCTAAAAATAAAAACAATTGAAGTCATGGAGTTTGAGAGTAAAAGGATAATTCCCAGAGCATGGGAAGGGTAGTGGTGGTGGTTAGTGGGGGTCAAGTGGAGATGGTAAATGGTTACAAAAAAATAGAAAGAATGAATAAGACCTCATATTTGATAGCACAACAGGGTGACTATAGTCAATAATAATTTAACTGCATATTTAAAATAACTAAGAGTATAACAGGATTCTAACACAAAGGATTAATGTTTGAGGTGATAGATACCCCCATTTGCCCTGATGTAATTTTTATGTACTGCATACCTGTATCAAAATAACTCATCTATACACTTACTGTGTACCCCAATTTTTTTAAATTTAAAATATTATTAAAGACAAAAAGTTATTTACTAAAAGTAGATTTCAACTCACTAGGAAGATAAAATTCTAGATATGTAGGTACTTTACAAAATAGTCTCAAAATACATAAAGCAAAAATTGCTACAACTACAGAAAGAAACTGACAAATCTAACATCACAGTAGGAGATTTATAGAGCTTTGTCATTTGCTGAAAGGGCTGTCAGATATCCATTTTATTAGAAATGGCTATTTTGTTAATCTTTTCAATGGCGCTGATTCCTTAAAATGGGCTGTCTTGCTTTTTGGCCTAGATCATGGTAAGATTTTTTAAAAGTTTCACATTGGTTTAAGGAGAATGTGGATCATCTAGTGAACAGGCATAAAACATAACTCTAAACATGTATGTGCTTCACAAAATAGTCTTCTATAGATTCAGGCTTATTAATTATATCATTCAAGCCTTGTATAACTTAGCTTTATAAATTTCTTTCTTCAAATCAAGAAAACACCAGATTTAGATGGCTTTTTAGGATACTCTACAAAACTTTATGAAACAAATCATTGCAATTTCATGAAAATTCTTTCACAAAATACAAAAAAGAGAGACTTTCACATAATTTCATTCTTTGATACAAAATGGAAACAAGAGGTAATCTCACTCATAAATATAAATGCAAAGATATTACCCTAAATATTAGAAAAATACAATTCAGCAATCTCTTTTAGAAAAATTAAGTTCAGCAATCTATACAAAGGGTAATACACTAAAACTAAGCTGAGCTTATTCCAAAAATTCAGAAGTGAGTTAAAATTAAAAGTTTGTTTGTGTAATTTCTACATTAACGTATTTAAGGATTAAAACAACATGACTTCAACAGATGTCAGACAAGCACTTAATAAATTCCACATTTATTTGTGATGAAACTTTTAGCAAACTCTGAATAAAAGGAAATGTATTTAATCTCTTAAAGAGTACCCCTACAGTAAAAAGAATATTTAACAGTAAAATATTAAAAACATTATCTTTAAAACTTCAAACAAGGCAAGGATGCTCATTTTTACTATGACTATCCAACATTATGGTGCAGGTCCCAGCCAGGGCAGCATGGAAAGAAAGAGGAAACAATGAAAAAGACGAAAAGAAAAAAACACCACGCTCTCATTGTTTTTTTGGCATGTGTTTGTCCATACAAAAAATTGAAAGATTATATATATATATGTCAAAATAATAGAGAGTAGAGAGGTGGATGGATGTAACACTGTCAAAAATTGCACTAACCAAAAATTTATCCAACATAATTTTGAGAAGATCATATTATATTAGCAGTAAAATATGTGTGGTACTTAGGGATAAATTTAGCAGCAAATGTGCAAAATGTAGAGAAAGTTATAGCAATTTATTACTTTATTTAAAAATATAAACAAAAATAATTATTTTATGAATACAAAGACTTAATATTGTAAAAATGTTAATTCTTCCAT
The DNA here is from genome assembly GCF_049354715.1 of Callithrix jacchus. Classification (NCBI taxonomy): domain Eukaryota; kingdom Metazoa; phylum Chordata; class Mammalia; order Primates; family Cebidae; genus Callithrix; species Callithrix jacchus. The sequence goes on from NC_133516.1 coordinate 49,771,908, forward strand.
GCTGATCTAGAGATTAAATGAAATTCCAATCACAATCCCAACAGATATTTAAGAAATAATTTATAAGCTGCTTTTGTATTTTAATGGAAGATCACATGACCAGGAATAATCAAGAGACTCCTGAAAAAAAAAGAAACAAACAAAGGGAGGAAGGTGAAAGGTCTAGATTTACCAGATAAGAACAACTATAACAAAGTTACAATAATTTGCCCAGAATAGCGTGGTAGGCAAATTGGCTATTGAAACAGACTCATCCCGAAAAGAAACCCATACTTACAAGGCACCTTAATATGTGATAAATGATTTGTGAACTAATAAAAGAAAAATGACCATTTCAATAAATGGTACCAGAAAAATTTATTATCCAAAACCAAAAAAACCCAAAACAATAAAATCAATAACATTAAATCCCAGCCTCACACCCTTAAGCAAGGTCAGTATTTGATGGATTAAAAACATTTAAATATAAAGACAAATCTTTAAAACTTTGGATGATAATATAGTGTCTTCATAGCTTTAAGAAGTACAAAATTTTTACAACACATTGTTAACCATTGTATTTGTTTTCTGTGGCTGCTGTAACAAATTACTACAAACTAGGTGGCTTACAATATAGAAATTTCTTCTCTCACATTTCTGAAGGTGCAAGTCAGGTCATGATGACAGCAGGCTCGTGCTCCCTCTTAACATCTAGTGAAGTCCTTCCTTGCCTCTGCAGCTTCTGGTGTTTGCCGGTAGTCCTTAGAATTCCTTGGCTTACAGATTCACCATTCCAATGTCTTCTTTCTTTGCCACATGGCTTTCTTCCCTGTGTCTCTTCTGTCTTGGTGTCCAAATTTCTCTCTTCTTATAAGAACAACAGTGTTTTGATTTGCAATCCACCCTAATCCATTGTGACTTGTATCAATCCTATTCCAAATAAGGTCACATCTACACATTCTGGTGGACGTGAATTTTGGTGGGACACTATTCAAACTAGGTAACCACTGTATTCATTTGTTTTCATGCTGCTGCTAAAGACATAGCCAAGACTGGGAAGAAAAAGAGGTTTAATTGGACTTACAGTTCCACATGGCTGGGGAGGTCTCAGAATCATGGTGCGAAGCAAAAGGCACTTCTGACATGGTAGCAGCAAGAGAAAATGAGGAAGATGCAAAAGCAGAAACCCCGATCAGATCTCATGAGACGTATTCACTACCTTGAGAACAGTATAGGGGGAACCACCACCATGATTCAAATTATCTCCCACTAGGTCCCTACCACAACAAGTGGGAATTATGGGAGTACAATTCGAGATGAGATCTGAGTGCAGACACAGAGCCAAACCATATTAACCATTAAGGATAAGATTGACAAATCCTTTCATGATTTACCATGAAGAGAATAGAAAGACAAACCCATAAACGGAGAGAGGATATTAATGATACATAATAAAAAATTTATGTAAATATACTGTATAAACAGACACATAACTGATATGACTCAATAAGGAAGATAATACAATAGGAACATTGGCAAGAGTCATCAATAAGCAGTTCACAGAAGAGAAAACATATATGATGAATTACCTTATGAAAATGTGCTAAGCCTTTGCAGTAAACAGAGAAATGGAAATTAAGATCACAATAAAATATTATTTTACTTTCCTTAAATTATGGGGTCTGACACTACCAATAATGGCTGAAGATTTAGCAAAATGGGAACTCTCATACATTACTAGTGAGATTGTTCATAGAAACATTATTTATGATGGCAAAACATTGATGACAAACCAGCATTCATAGATAAGATAACTGATGTATTGTGATAGGTTCATCAACTGTACTATTATTAAACATCAATAAAAAATAAAGTAACTATAGATACAGGTGACAGTGCAGTTGAGCAAAACTACTTGATACAGACATGTATATCAATCTATCCTTAAAAATGTAAGAGAATGACAAATATAAAATTCAAGATAGTGGTTACCTTCAGGGAGGAGTCAGGAAGTTGAGCCAGAGAAGAATCATACAAGGATATTGGTCATAGTGTAGTTCTTGGTGGTAGATTTTTATGTGTTTATTTATTAGGCATCACCATATAGATGTGGGCTGTGAATGCTTGCACATAGCAAATAGTCTATGACATAAAAATATACTTTAAATGTCATGATATGGGAACCCAGATACATTCAACACTGTTCCCATGATATGGGAACCCAGATATATTCAACATTTTAATTGCAGTATTGATGAATAAGGATTTAAGTCGTCAATAGAATATACTGGCAAAACTTATACTCAAATCCAGACTCGACCGACAAGTGTGGAATATTGGGAAAGTTTCTTAACTTCTCTTTGCTTTGGTTTTCTCATCTATAAAATTAGGATAAAAATGGACCTTGCTTTACAGGGTTGTTGTGACAATTGTATAAAACAATGGGACAAAGTTTTCCGTAACAATTGCTTGAACATGCAGTAAGCACTTAGTGAATGTAATGTATCTGGATTAGACAGAGGCTTGAATGTACTTATGTGACTGCTGTCTTGCCCATCTGTCATTGCGCTGAAAAGCCCTTGCTCCCAGGTAGCTGCTGCCCTTTTGCCTGGGTTGTAGAATGAACACACATGAGCCCAGCCTGCAATGGGGATGTAAGCCCAAGTGAACTTGCTGTTTGAAGCAGAGCTGCCTGTCTGAGACCAGTCTCAATTAACCAATCACCAGCTGATAGGCTGGTTCAAGAATTGAGAATAAGTAATTGTGTTAAGCCTGTGAGTCTTAGAGCATTTTGTTTATGAAGGAGTTGACCAATACATAAGCTGCTATTATTGTTATAATAATTATTATTTATATAAAAGATAAAGATAGTTGCTCTTGGGTCTGCAATGTTTATGTCATGCCCACTGGTTGTAGCTAAACTGATTGTTTAATGCCTTAAAACATGGAGAACTTTCCATTTCTATCTTGAGCAACTGCCAAAAACATAAATACCTTACTCACATTAGCTTCATCCCTCCTATATCTCCAGAACACACTGGCTTGTTTCAGCTCTGCTTCAGCACACACTGCCCTTGTCAAAAAGACCTGAGCATAGAGGTCCCTATGTAAACACGCTATCCCTAGTTTAGTAGAGTCAGTTGTGTAACTGGCTGTTTGACATCAATATTATGAATGTCTCTTTTTGTTGTTAGAACATTGTACAGTCCATAAACCACTCATGCACCTATTGTCTTATTGATTTGCTCTGCAATCTTCCCGATAGCCATGGTCAGGATTATGCTACCTCCTGTGTAATAAAAAGCCCTAATGTTTCAGCAGTTATAGTGAATTGCCCAAGGCCACAAAGCTTGTACAGTACAATAGGACTCAAATCTACAACTTCTAATGCCAATCTCTGACTTACTTTCACCGCCTCATGGATACCTCTTAATGCTCACAATTTTCTTGTTCATGAATAGACAATTTTCAATAGATTAGGTCACCAACAGATTCTCTTATGTGGCCTGGTGTCACAGGAAGTGTGCTACCTCATACATAGCAGCATTCTATCATTCCTATGTGAGACACTGGAACTCATACAAATACACAAATTCTAAAACATTGACAGTGGCTTCTGGAACTCTTGGTCTTTGCTGGTTTCTCAGACTGTGTTTGGTTAGAAGATTCGGAGGCTGGGAAGCAGATGGAGTTGGGACAGATCCTTACCTAAGGTACTTGGAAATATCTGAACCCATCAACTATCCTATACATTAACGCAAGATTACAGAAGGAAACCAAGTCCTCTTTTCATATTCTTATTTGTAAATTCAGATATAATGTGAAATAATTTGGCAAATGAATTTTATATGTTTTATTTAAAACTTCTGCACAAACAGTAAGAACGTAAGGGAAGCTTTCCAAAGGATTGCCTTAGTTTATGACATTATCAGATGTCCTTGTTTGTGAATTTCTTTTAAATAATGTTGCATAGATTAAATAATACACCTGATTTTTATCAAATAAAACTATGAGTTTCTGAACATTTCCTTTTTAGGAGAAAACTGGGTTCAATAATTTAGTGTCAGAGTAAAGCACTGGGTATTTGACTGTCTGGGATATAATCTCAATTCCACCACCTACTGGTTGTGTGACTTCAGACAAGATGCTTCTGATTTCTAAACCTCCAGTTTCTCATCTACAAATTGGGACAACTAATAAGACTTTTCTCATAGCTTTTTATGAAGATTAAACTAGGCAATTCATACACAGTGCTTAGAAAAACAGCTGGTACTAGTTGATGGTCAAATTCTAGCAATTTAGTAGTAATTGTTCCTTAAATTATTAGGAATTAGCTGGGTATGATTTTTGGCAAGAGATTTCATTTTTGCCATTGCTTCATCAGAGCGGTATAGTGTGTTTATTCCTTTGTCTGAGTATTATGTGGTGGTTAAAGAAATTGTGCTTAAATCAGATTTTTGGGGTTTCTGATTGCATGGGCAAGAAACAGAACATTTCTAGGCTCTAGTGCCTTATTTACTAAACACTGAAAATAAGAGAATCCACCCATAGGATCATTCAGATTAAGTGAGAAAAATGGATGACAGGACTTAGAATAATGCCTTGTACATGCCAAAATCCGTAGCAATGAAACAACAGCAAGGGAGTTAGAATAAAGACCTAAAGTCTGTTTTATTTGTCTCCATTGGTCTGAAGGTGTTGACCCTAAACCTCTAATAAGAACATTTTAAAGTCAAGTCACTGACATTTTGTGCTGTTAATTGCCAGTCCCTGGGTTGTCAGTCTCTGGCTTGTGTTGGGTAACTTGGCCTGCCCTTGGCTGTGGGCCCTTTCTCCCTAAAGGGGCATGTTTGGAGCTGAGCCAGAGTCCATATACACGCAGTGGGTACCACAGCTCACAGCTGCTGCCAATGTGTTGCCCGGAACACACTCTCCTTGAGAGAGCTCCTCCAAGTTGTCAACCCAGTAGTGGCTGAAGTGGAAGATGTCCCTTTTTCCAGCATTAGACTACATTTCTGATCATTCACAAACTGGTTTCTGCACAGCCCTGGTCCCAGCCCAGCCAGAATTGATCACCTCTGATCCCTTATCCATTCCTGGAATACTCCTATCTTTCACCCTAGGCTGTAAAAATCCAGGCCTATCCGTATTTAGAGGTCTAGTCAGAACATTTCTTAGTTCATGGCTAATCAGAAATTCTCTCTTTTTTTGAAACTTCTCATCACACTTAAGAATGAATAAATCTAAGCTCTCTGTCATGACCGGAAAGTCTTTTTCTGCCTCTCTGATTCTATTTCCTACTTCATTTGTGTGCTTCAGTCACACAAATCCTTTATATGTTCTTTGGACTTTGCAAATTCATTAACAGGTATAGCATTTGCTGTTTTCCCTGCTTGGATAACTTGCTTCCAAATCATCGCTTGGTTGGATGTATTTTTTTTCAGTTTTGAATCCTTTCCTCTCTGTCAAATAACAGCAACAATAACAAACAGTACAACTCACTTTCCAGTCAGTCTTGTACAGTGGTTCTTGACTGACCGTGCTGCCCCCCATCCTCAACTGGGGGGGCCTTGGGCACCTCTGGAGACATTCTTAATTTTCACGACTTCTATTCATTATAGTACTGGAGGCACTATCAAGAGCAATTGGACAAGAAAAATAAATGAGGGGTATCTAAATTGGAAAAGGAAAAGTAAAATTATCTCTTTTTGCAGATGACATGATCCTATACATAGAAAACACCAAAGACTCTACCTAAAAACTTCTATAATTAATAAAGGAATTCAGTACACTTGCAAAACATAAAATCTGCCTACAGAAAAATCTATGACATTTCTATCCACAAATATCAACCTACCTGAAAAAGAAATCAAGAAACACCCCCGCTTATGATAGTATGTAAAAAACCTTCAAAATAAATTTAAGGTTATGAAAGACCTATAAACTGGAAACTGTAAAACATTGATGTTGTTGTTTTAAATCAACAGTATATATTCTTTGCTTTACTTTGACTAATAAGGCTTTTGAAAAAGCTTTTAAAAATTACTTAATTTAGATTTTTCTCTCATGAATCTATGCCTGACTTTACTCTCACCAAGGAGTGCTAACTACAACTTACTTCTTTAAGCACATGCTCTTCCAAAATTCTTTAAATACTTTTTAGCATATTCCAACATAAAATCAAATATTCTTACATGGCAGAACACTTTGTTTGTGATAAACCAGTCTAGAATAAATAAATTCTTATTAATTCAACTGACAGGAACTAATTAATTCACCTGTTTCTTCTAACGATTTCCTGATAAAATGCTATCTATCTGTTTTTTAACACAAAATGATGTAATGATTTACTATGATAATATAGTTAACACAACCTTTTCCCTGTGTGTAGTTTATTTTTTTATAGCTCCTGGAAATATAAACCTATGTTCTTCATGCTTATCTCCTTTATCTCTTGACAATTTTTTTAGAACTAAAGATCTAATTTTAGTGACTAAGTGAAATAAACTGTTAAGCAAATTTAATAATAATAATAATAACCATCATCATATTATTATTATATTTTGAGATGGAGACTGGCTCTGTCACCCAGGCTGGAGTGCAGTGGCGTGATCTCGGCTCACTGCAACCTCCGCCTCCCAGGTACAAGCGATTCTTCTGCCTCAGCATCCTAAGAAGCTGGGATTACAGGCATATGCCACCATGTCTGGGTAATTTTTGTATTTTTAGTAGAGATGGGGTTTCACCTTGTTGGCCAGGCTGGTCTCAAACTCTTGACTTCAGGTGATCTAACTGCCTTGGCCTTCTAAAGTGCTGGGATTACATGTGTGAGCCACTGTGCCCAGCCAAATTTAATAATTATATAACTTTTGGTGATTCTACTTTTAATCATTTTATAATTTAATTATTAGGTAAAGCCCTATTTTTTAGAAATCTTTTCCTATAGAAATGTTTTTAATATAGATTTTAGTTCAAAACAAGCAACAATACTGACAATATAATTATCATAAACATTAACTCAATAGCAATTATTTTACTACTTATATCACATCCTTCTCTACAAATTCACTGAAAATATTTTATTTAATCCTCAAAACAACAATGAGGAGAAGACAGGACAACTTGGAGAAAATGACATATATGAATTTCAAGTGACTTATGCAAACTAAGACTTGATCCTAGGCCTTCTGTCTCTGTCAAGTGTTCCTTCCCTCCCTTGTGCAATCCCAACACTTGTGAAACCCAAACTTATCACCTGTAACAAGCAGTGATTTCTATATAAACTAGAGAGACCTCATTGAAACGATTCTTGAATCTCAAGAGAAATAAATCTATTATTTTCATGGATTAACCTATTGTTGTGTCTTGGGCATTAGTAACAGTTTTGCTATACCAAGATTTTTGCTATCCAACATGGTAGTCACTAATTACATGTGGCTGTTGAGCACTTGAAATGTGGATGGTCTGAATTAAGATGTGTTGTAAGTATCAAATACATACTGAATTTCAAAAAGTTACTATAAGAAGAAGAAGAATGTACTAAAAATCTTCTTTACAGTAAAGAAAACAATCAACAGAGAGAAGAGATAATCCATGGAGAATAAGTTTGCAAACCATGCATCTGATAATGAGTTAATATCCAAAATATGTAAGGAACTTCAGCAGCTCAATAGCTAGCAAACAAATAATCTGATTACAATGGGCAAGGGATCTGGATAGTCATTTCTTAAAAGAAGATATACAAGTGGCCAAAAAGTATATGAAAAAATGTTCAACATCACTAATCACCAGAGAAATGCAAATCAAAATCACAAGTCTTAGGACGACTATTCTCAAAATGACAAAAGTTAACAAGTGGTGGTGAGGATGTAAAGAAAAGGAAACCCTTGCAAACAATTGTTGGGAATGTGAATTACTATAGCCCTTATAGAAAACAGTATCAACGTTTCTCAAAAACTTAAAAATAGAACTGTCATATTATACAGCAATCCCACTACTGAGTATACATCCAAAGGAAATGAAATCAGCATACCAAAGAGATAACTGGACTCCCATTTTCATTACAGCATTATTCACAATAGCCAAGGTATGGAGTCAACCTAAGTGTCTATCAGTGCATGAATGGCTAAAGAAAATGTGGTTCCTATATACAATGGAATACTCTTCAGCCACACAAAAGAAGGAAATTCTGTCATTTGTGACAACATAAATGAACCTGGAGGACATTATGTTAAGTGAAATAACCTAGCACAGAAAGACAAATATCACATGATATCACTTATAAGTGGAATCTAAAAATGTTGAACAGAAGCAGACAGTATAATGGTGGTTAACAGGTTGAAGGGTGAAATTAGGGAGATGTTGGTTAAAGGATAAAAATTTCCAGTAAGATAGGAGGAATAAGTTCAAGAGCTCTGTTGTATAACATGGTAATAGCATGTATTTCAGTGTTTGAAATATTGAAAGTTAATAGCAATGTATTTCATCTTTGAAAATCATTGAGTCAGTAGATTTTGTGTTCTCACCACAAAAAATAAGTATGTGAAATAATGCTTATGTTAGTGTGATTTAGCCATTTCATAATATAGGAACAATTCAAACCATCATGTTGTACAGAATAAATATATAATTTTTATTTCTCAATTAAAAATTAACTTATTTTATTGTATTTATTTATTTTTTGTGATGGAGTCTTGCTCGGTTGCCCAGGCTGGAGTGCAGTGTTGAGATCTTGGCTTACTTCAACCTCTGCCTTTTGGGTTCAAGTTATTCTCCTGCTTCAGCCTCCCAAGTAGCTGGAACTGCAGACACATGACACCACATCCAGCTAATTTTTTGTAATTTTGGTAGAGACAGGGTTTCACCATTTTGGCCAGGCTGGTCTTGAACTCTTGGCCTCAAGTGATCTGCCCACCTTTGCCTCCCAAACTTCTAGGATTACAGGTGTGAACCACCATACCCAGCAAAGTAATTAATTTTTAAAAAGGAATGTAAAATATCTCATCAATAATTTTTAATATTCATTATACATAGAAATAAAAATATTTTGGATGTAATGTGTTTAATATACCATTAGAATTAGTTTACCTGTTTTTAAACATTCTTATAATGTGGGTTACTAGAAAATATGGAATAATATATGCGGTTCACATGTATGCCTCACATTCTGTTTTTATTGGACAGCTCTGCCCTAGAGTTTTTTATATTTCTTGGGCATAGTTCCTGATTTTACTCTTTATTTAAAATATTTTTTCTTTTAAAACAATTGAAACATTTTTTCCACTATTTAAGCCTCATTATTACATAATCTTCTGTTTATTTCCTGTATTTGGCATTTGACATTTTAGACCCTGTTATCCTGAACACATAACTTAAAAAATTTATAAAACATTTAAAAATATTCAAAATTACTTTCAAATTATAATTTCAAGTGTGTTCCAAGAAAAAAAAGAAAAGGACAAAGTATAAAAGCAGAGGGAGAGCATATACCCCAAATCAATTTTATCCTGCAGGGAGAGCACCTAAAGTGAAATTTTATTGAATAATTACATTGGAAAATTCTGCCTGAGTTTTCCAATATAGTGTGTGCCTGTGTATGTGTATTAGAGTCTCTCAAGGATTAGATGAGTTGATAAATATAAAACACATAGAATAATGTTTGCCATAGAATAAACAACAAACACTGGCTTTTATTATAAAACTTTATTGGAGATACCTCATAGGTCAATATATTTCCAAATAATCTATGGCACACTAGAACTTCATAGCTAATATGAGAGTGATTATTAATAAAAACTGTTATAACATAAAAATAGTAAATATTTGAGGTGATGCTTGCCCTAAATCCTCTGAGTTGAATGTTGTAAATATGCATGTAACAAATTATCAGATGGACCCCATAAATATATGCAAATATTATGTATCAATAAAAAAATAAGATAATATTCTCCCCAACCCATCAGTCACTACCCCCTACCTGCCTTATCCGTTTTCACATCACTTACCCCCCACCTGATATAGTTCCATACATTTGTCATTGGTCTGCCCACCAGAATGTAAGCTCCCTGAGGGTAGGCTTTTGCTTCTTGTTGAATCCTCTGAGACAGAATAACACCTGGCCAACAGTAGGTAGTCTCATAGGGGTCTGTTAAATAAAGAAACTGTGGACAAATAAAAAATATTTTTAAAGACAGTTGTAGAAACATATTTCAGTGCAATTCTCTCTTTGTATATCCTTTTACCTAACTATCCCTTCACTTTTATAATCATGCACTTTATACCTCTATTGTTCTTAGTATTGTAAAATTACACCATTAAAGGGAAAATGATACATTATTATCTAGTCAGACTTCCTTACTTAACAGATAAAAAAGATGCCACGCAAAGAAGTTAAGTAACAGGTCTTATTCTAAAATAATTATTTAAGAGATGGAAGAATGATAGTGGTATTTTATCAAGCAATTGCCATCAGTCAGCACTATATAAAAGCTTTGAAGAAAGTATCTCATTTAGTCCCCATAACAGGTGATTAAAAGAAATACTGCTTCTTCTTTCATGACACGAGTGGGAAAATGGAAGCTGGAAGGGATTGAGTTAGTTGTCTAAGGTCGCACATCAGGCAGACTAAGAGTTAGGGTATAAACTGGAGTTTGATTCCAAAGCTGTGGGTTCCACACTGTGTTTTCCTGCTTTTCTTAGTAGTTCCGTTTCGTTTTTAAAGTAAAGATATAGAATAAGGGAATTTCAAACTAACCGTTCAGTGTATCCTTTGATTAGTCTTGGATGAATGTGAATTAAAGGCATCTGTCAGATCTAGACTCTGGCAGCAAATGCCAAGAAGGAAAGGAGGCAGCCCATTTCTTGGTTACAAAGCCCTGGGCTGAGACCCCAGGAAGTCCCTTGATGTGTTCAGTTTCAGTGGGAATAAACATAAAGGATGAGGAATTAACTGATTTATGATGGACAAAATACGTAGACACTCCTTGAGGGACATGTAAATTGATTTATGAAGCAAACAGGGAGAGTATGTGAAATGGACTGTGAAAATGACTCTGTGCTTCTTCTCTGTCTAGAGATACCAGAGCTCAACTTTTCTCTCACAACAGAATCATCAAGTTATCAAACACATGTAAAGTCTTTGGTCTGACAGAACCAGTATTAATAAATTAAAATAATTTTAACATTGGGTAAAAGAAAATTGAAATTATTTAATTGCTTCCTAATTAAATGAAAAGAATTGACTTCCTATTATTAAGCTGTTTTAAAGTTTGTCTTAAGTAATTTATCTAAAGTAGTATGAGCTCTATGGGGTTTAATGTTTTCAACAGTGAACTTTGATTTGGAAATGATATGAATTCCTTGGATCTTTCTCACTGGAAAATAAAACACCCAGAAACATAGAAACCACTCAGCCCTAAATTGAGGGTGATAGAGGTAAAATGGAAGTTGAACAAAATTTATTCAAACCCAAAATATTATTTCTAAATTACTTGATAATATAGTTCCAGAAAATTCACATGAAAAAAAGACCACTCCTATTTTATATTTGGGTATATTAATTTCCTATTATTATTGTCATAAATTATCAAAAATTTAGTGATATAAAAAAACAAAAAGACTGGTTCTGTTACAATTCTGCATATCAGAAGTGTCATTGGGCTAAAAATCAAGATGCCAGCTGGGCTGTGTTCCTTCTGGAGGCTTCAGAGGAGAATCTATTTCTTTGCAGTTGCCAGCTTCTGGAGGCTACCTGCATTCCATGTCTTCTGGCCCCTTCCTCCATCTTAAAGACCACCAGAATAGCATCTTCAAATCTCTCCCTTTAACTTTCACATTTTCTTCTGCCTCCCTTTTCCCATTTATCAGAACCCTGAGGCAACCGCCCTTCATCACAAAGAGACAATCTCCTTGTGCTGTCTTCTCTGTGTTCAGCGTTTCCCGTTTTTTTCTTTTACATCCTTTTCCTCTGTCATCAAGTCTTGTTAGTCACAGATCCTGCTTTAGACTAGTGTTGTTCCCATTTCTATCACTTACCATCTTATTGGACTCAGTTATCACCTACGAGGCATTCTCCATCCAGAAACACATTTATCTCAGATAAAGTAAGTTTTGTCGTCTTTCCACTTGAGACTTTGGTTACTTTACAACCTTGCAACAATGCTGCTAGATCCCTCTTCTGCATGATAGTTGTGTGTCATCACTGTATTGTTCCTTTCATCCTCTCCATGAAATTTCTATTATTCAGAATTACCTGGCTTAATTCTAGCTTTCCATTTCCATTTTGCCATGTGTATAGATGCCCACAATCTGTCTGTGTGTATATATATACACATCATATCTTGGATACATACAGATGCTCACAATATATGGGTCTGTGTATATAATTATATGTAATTCATAGACATAAATATTTAGGAAGAGCACACTCACTTAAGAGAAGAATAGTATTGAGTCCTTGTGCTGTATGTTCAGAAAGTTTTGAAGATGAATTATATGAAACCAGCTATGCTGGAATTATGTAGATAGTTTCCTCAAAAGACATTAGTAAATAGAGGACCATTTTCTGTGTATAAACAATAATCCTTGGTCTCTCGGACCCAGATGCGTCTCACTGACAGAAGGTAAATCTTATTACAAAATCGTGGGAATGTTTAGCCACCAGTGAGTCAGCTCATAGAAGTACTGCTGTGTTCTATTTAAATGAATCATGACTGGTGAATTAATGGTATACACTAGACATTATTTTACCATATATTTTATCACTTAATGTAAACCACATTGCGAAAGAAATAGGCCTATCAGCATTATATTCGAATCCAATAAATGGTAATCTTTCCTGTTGAAGTTTGGTAAATAATTTAATAAATCTCCTACTAGAATCCCATGGAATTTCAAATAAACCAGTAGATTTTCAGTTTAGCTGTTTAGTACTTGTAATGAATCCTTAATGTCTAACATCATCTACTGTTTACATTTGCCTGAGGTCTCTAAAACATTATGAGATGAAATGATTTTTTTCTGTTCCTTGGTGTATGGCTGTCATAGAATTAAAGTGTTTCATGAATCTCATATTTGAGTGAATGACTTCCATTCTTCAGTCTCTTGTGGGAAAAAAGAAATAGGTGGCGCTTCATTTAATGGTGTACTGTCTTGTCTAGATTGAATTTGTTATGAATTGCATGATTCTCAATTGTACTCTCATGCGTCCTTAAAACAAACCACGAATTCTAAGGGACTCATATTTTTTTCTTTGCTGAACACTGAGAGTATATAAATGATGATTTAAGGGCCATGGAACTGAAGTTGGTATAAGGCTACAAACAGTATGTTAATTTTCCTTAGTAACATAAAAAAAGCTCATTTGGAATATCTATAAAAGTTTAATAAGAGTTCCTTTTAAGGTACTATAGAAGTACAGCTCCACAGAAAAATAAGTATATATCCATTAGCCTTTGCTAAAATGTACCCAGATTTCCAATTACAAAATTCTTGTAAAGCCAATGATTTCCTCCTTTTAGAATCACTTAAAACAAGTGGGAAGAATTATATTGTTATTCAAACAGAGAACATTCATGTATATAGAATGGATTTCTGTCTAAACTTAGGCGATTGCAAAACTTAAAAATGATTCCATTTGAATGCTTCGGAAAATTTAACATGAGTCAAAAAGCACAGAGGAGGGAGTTAACTGGCTGAACTCTGTGGATAAATTGATAAATAACATTTTCTATGAACTCAGATCACCAGGTTCATTAAGCAGATCTCTACTAAGGGTCCTATTAGGGCTATAATGTGTTCTAGGTACTAAGGATACAGTACTGGCCATGTTAGATAATGTATCTGCCTCACTGGTGTTTACCTTCTTCCGTGAGGGAAATAGACAAGACTCATAAATAAATTGATATGTAATATGCTGTTAGGTGATTAGTTTTAAGTACTACCAGGAAAAATATAACAAGGGTAGGACTGGAAATGATAAGAGTGTGATCCAACTGCCTTGGGTTTAATTTTCCTCACAAGCCTTATTATTTCAATGGGTATGAGAGTTTAAAGCAGCGTCTAAAACACATAAAGCACTGAATAATGACATGAATATTAAAGTGAGTTGGGTATAAGGTTAGAAAAACTATTATATTCCAGGGCTAAATTCAATCACAGACATACAGACTTTAAAGCTTGGTACAGTTGCTAGAAGCAGGCCATAGACTTAACCCTAAACCTTCTATAAGCCAAAGCAAAAAGAGTATCCAACTATTTAAGACTGGCCATGTCTGTAACATGGATATTGTGGAGGCGTTTATGAGAAGATCATTTTGCCTAAATAGAGACCTAGAATGATTTTCCTACATGGAGCAGATACCATGAGATAGAGTGAGTGACTCTTTGATGCCCTTCAAAGAAGATCAGCAGTCCATCATTTATGACTAGATCAACAAAAGCAATTAAAGATCAACTGTCTCTGCAGAATTTTTATTTTCTCTTGATTGGTCTTACATTTTTGTGTGTGCTGCGGGGAGATGTCCTAGACCATTTTGAGAATTTGATGAAAGCTATGGCCCTCATTTCCAGAAAAATGTGATTATATATGTTTATCTATAATTGGACTGTATCAGGGGTGTCACGGAGGCTGTGAAGACCAACTGAAAATCCTTAGATGTCAATTACTCCTTACTATACTACCATAAAAAATACAGAAACATGTTTTTCACATAATCCTCCTTAAATATTCATGCCACTATATTCTTAAGTAATGAACTGCAAAGAATTCATTGTTATAGGCACTGATAATCTTTTAAAAGATGCTGGAGAGGCTGTGGAGAAAAAGGAACACTCTTACACTGTTGGTGGGTGTGTAAATTAGTTCAACTATCATGGAAGACAGTGTGGCGATTCCTCGAGGATCTCGAATGAGAAATACCATTTGACCCAGGAATCCCATTACTGAGCATATACTCAAAGGATAATTAATCATTCTACTATAAAGACACATGGACATGTATGTTTATTGCAGCACTCTTCACAATAGCAAAGACTTGGAACCAACCCAAATGCCCATCAACGACAGATTGGATAAAGAAAATGTGACACATATACGGCATGGAATACTATGCAGCCATGAAAAATGATGAATTAACATCCTTTGCAGGGACATGGATGAAACTGGAAACCATCATTCTCAGCAAATTAACACAAGAACAGAAAACCAAACACTGCATGCTCTCACTTATAAGTGAGAGTTGAACAATGAGAACACATGGACACAGGGAGGGGAAAATCACACACCGGGGCCTGTTGGGGAGTAGGAGGCTAGGGGAGGGATAGCATTAGGAGAAATACCTAATGTAGATGATGAATTGATGGGTGCAGCAACCACCCACCGTAACACATGTATACCTATGTAACAAACCTGCATGTTCTGCACATGTACCCCAGAACTTAAAGTATAATAATAATAATAAAGTAAAAATTAAAATCCTACAATGTATCTGAAAAATAAGAAAACCTCATGTGCAAATATTTTTGGCCAGTTGTTAACAGAACCATGTGCTTTGAAAATCAAAGCCACCTAAGAAAAATTAAGAAACTAAACAAGACATTAGTGTCTCTGAAATTCTGTTGACATGTTGGACAAGCCAACTCATATCACATCCAAGCCCACTGGCATTTATGTCTACAATTTCTAGCTGTCTATTTTTCTTTTCTTTCCTATTTTATTCAATACTTTTATAATTTTAACATAGAGAAGATTTTTGCAACAGCATGTATATCTGTTCCTCAGAATGATTTTATGCCTTAGAAAATTAATTTAGCTCCCTAACAGAATGAAATTGAAAACAGTTTCATGAAATCTCTTTAGTTGAGCCATAACTGAAACTCGAATCATGGAGACATCTACCAAAAACAGAGAAAAAAATTAGTAATAATTAGTTTGGTTGGCATCATTAAGAAGATTTCATATTATTTCCCCGACCAGGATTCCTTTGACCACACCCACAACATTCACCCACTTGCCTTGCCTAAACAAAATTAAATGAATTAGAATAAAAATGCTCACTGTGACACAATATAACTTTACCCATTATTTTCAGCAGTTTCTTTTCTATTCTCTACTTGTTTTTCCATTGTCTCTACCTTGGTATTCAAAACCTTTATTGGAAGCTGAGAGAACGGAGGGTGTGGGAGTCATTAGTTACCATGAAAGAGAAGTGAGGTCTCTGCATGAGGCACACAAGTCTTTGGTGCCCAAGTGGTGGTTCTGAACTCATGAATTGCAAACACCTGCTTCTGTTTTAGAGCCCTGCAATGGTTATACCCAGCAGGAGAGAGAAATGCTGTTTCAGGAAATAATTCCCCTTAATTTGAATTTCCTTTCAGATACATGTTCACAAACACTTGTTTTTTATGAGTGGATCTTGTGACATAGAGTAGGTGTGTTTCTTGAAAGTGCAATAGCCATGAGACCTTTCTAATTTGAGTCTCGTTTAGCCAGAGAATTTAATTAGAAGTTCAGAAAATTTTTTATTTGTGACTTGCTGGTGTACTGGTCATTGTTTAAGAGAATCATAAAGCCAGCATATGGCAAAAGACTCACGTATGTATGTATCTATTTAATGTAAAATATTTCTGAAAAGCATAGTGTTATATCCAAATAGTTCTTTAGTTGACAGCACTAAATGAGATAACTGTATGTATATTTCAGCTGAGAAAGCAAATTTTTCATTTGTAACCTCTGTAATCCTGAAAGAGTACACTTTTTTTTCTTACCACCTTAAGTTTGTTCTCCTTTTTGGTTGTCATTATATGTTAAATAAAGGAGTTGATAGAATTGGTGGGGGGAGGGGAGAGGATCATAAACCATAATTAAGTATATCCTTATGGCTACTATTCCAGGAATATTCTCTAAGGTTGCCCACATGTGAAGCAGCTTGTGGCAAATCAATGCCTGAGATTCAAGGTGTCTTCTCTAAGAATTTTGGTTTGAGCATGTATTTCGAACACAGTGTTTGTTCTCTTGGTATAGAAAAGTGTTATGACTTAATCTGCACAATCATTAGCTTGATTGTCATAAAATGGGGATAAAATGGTGCCTGTGGCATTGAGTGGTGGCAAGACCAAATGAAAGATGCATGCAAAACACGTGGGGCAGTGTTGCTCAAAGTCAGCAGCCAAGAGTGCTGGCTGTCATGATATGGTGATGATAGCTTTTCTTTCTCAATTGGAAAAGGCATATATTTCACTTTGTGCCTCAGTTCTCACTGCTCCAAAGAATAGCATCCTTTCTCAGTGATAACCTTCAATTTTGCATATGTAATTTAGCATTTTTTTTTTTGGTAGTCTACCTGGATTACAGCTGCAATGTGATGGAAGGTTCCTATGGTGCTGAGGTCATCCCACATCAATTGCCCCCAGCATCTCTCTGCTTTTCTGCAAGAAGACTTTTTCCCAAGCCATGAGTAGTTTTCATATGCAAAGAAAATAATACCCAGGGTGAATCCTAATCACTGGAGGATGAGTTTCTACGGATCAGTAGAAGAGGCTGTTTCCAGCCTCTCTGGCTTTTGAAGGGACCATTCTGAAACCCATTCATTATGGTTCTTGGACATTCCCAGTGGGAATGAGCCTAGTTATTTATAGTCATCACCAGTTCAGTGATGCAGCTGTCTTGGCCTTCCCTTCCCTTCCCTTCCCTTCCCTTCCATTCCCTTCCCTTCCTTTCCCTCTTCCCTTCCCTCTTTCCTTCCCTCTTCCCTTCCCTCTTCCCTTCCCTCTTCCCTTCCCTCTTCCCTTCCCTTCCCTTCCCTCCTTCCCTCCTTCCTTCTTCCCTTCCCTTCCCTCCCCTCCCCTCCCCTCCCCTCCCTTCCCTTCCCTTCCTTTCCCTCCATCTCTCCCTCCCTCCCCTCTCTCACCTCCCCTTCCTCTGCTCTCTCCCCTCCCCTTCCTCCCTCCCTCCCTCCCCGAATTATGACTCAAGTAAATTACTCCAAACTTTCTCTGAGATCTTTGTGAAGGAATCCAACTTGATATGCAGAATATAATCTATATTATCACTCAAGTCGTCACAAATATTATCTCCAAAGTTGGTGAAAATTCATCCAGACATTTTTCATGTGATGCAGTAGCAGTAGATAAGCTGACAGAAGTCCAATTTTATATATATGGCAAATCCATAAACCTAAATATTGTTTCTTGAAATTGTTTATGGGCCTCTGAATATCAAATATGTTGTTAGTTAAACAAAAAAAAGAAAAGAAAAAGAAAACAGTTAGGTATCCTAAGGTTGCTTACTACTTAATCCTGTTAATCTTTCTATGAAAGAAAAAAAAAATCCTATTTATAGTGTCAATTATGTCTTCACTTGTCTACTTTTTAGCTTAGGGCATTGGGACAACTCTCATGATTCATAATCACTTCTGTTCACCGTTTCAGTGCAAGTGACCAGAAATAAAAAATATCTTGATTTAAAGCTAGAAAGGTCAACTTGCAGTTGTCTAAGGGCCCTCAGGAAAACCAGTTTGTGTTGTTTTGTTAGCATCTTTATCATATCCTATGCCTGTCTTTCTGTCTATCTAACTTGGTCTATTATGAATACTTAACTTTTTTCTTGCAGGGACATACATAAGGTATTAGGTTGGTGAAAAAGTTATTGCGTTTTTGCCATTGAAATTAATGGCAAACACCGCAGTTACTTTTGCACCAATCTAATAGTTATTTTTCAAAGAGAAAATTAAATAAGATGAGGACTCATGTGACCTGATACCCCCCATATGGGAATTTAGCATGCAACAATAATTCCCGAAGGGATCAATCTTAACCAATATGGCTTTCATCATGAAACTAATAGCTTTTAGGTTGAATTCAGCTGGAAGACGTGGTCCACATGGAGATAAGAATGTTTCTAATTTGAATTGCTTGTGATTTAAAGATCAAGGTGTTTAAAATACCAACAACAAAAATGAGTATTTTGAGCTTCTGAAATGGATGCTGTCACAATCCTGGGTCTGTATTGTTGCATTGCATGCATAGCACAGCCTGGAGCTGAGTACCACTTGCTTTTTATTTGGAGGTTGCCACTGTGCCCTCCTAACTTGCACCTTCTTCATCCGTGGGTTTTCTTTGGTTCTTACTTATTGATGATACTAGCCTGGCCTGCAAAGGAATTCGAATTTTGATCTCAACGTTAATATCCTAGAAGACATGCATTAAAATAACGTTTTCCTTTTAAAGCTAAAATAAATATAGGGTGCAATAGCACAATTTAAATTAGCTAATTCTGGAACTTACTGGGGCCTTTATGACTTGATCCAAATAAAAGGGAAGGGTGCAAACTCCCCTAGTTTACTGATGTGGAAGCTGAGAAATAGAGTTTTCTTTAACTGAAACATAATATTTGTACATTGTTATAGGATATTTTGATATGTTCTTACATGCATAGACTCTTTAATGATCCAGTCAGGGTATGTAGGGCATTTATCACCTCAAGTATTTATCATTCCTATGTTTTATGAATGTTTCAAGTATTCTCTTTTAGCTATTTTGAAATATACAATACTATGGTGTTAACTATAGTCACCCTATGCTGCTATCAGACATCAGAAATTATTCCCTCTAACCATATATTTGTACCATGAATCAACCTCTCTTCTTCATCCCCCAGCCATACACCCTTTTCAGCCTTTGGTACCCGTCATTCTACCCTCAATCTCCATGAAATCAACTCAGTTTTGCTTCCAGTCACATCACTGATGATACAGTATGTCAGCTCTTAGGTGGTCTAAGTAAGACTTGGAAGATGCTTCACTTTTTATGTTGGAGTAGGAAGGTTCTAAGCTATGTCTTTCATGAACATTTTGGTTAAACAAAATATCCTTTTTTTAAGTTAAAAGTATTTGTAAACCCAAATTATAAAATTCAGAATTCCCTTCAAACAGGCAAGACATAAAACCATAATGTTTTTGAAGGGATCTGAGTAGATGTTACGAGCATATTACCAAGATGATAGATCAATGGGAAGGTGAGAGCACATACAGATGGAAGGAAAATGTGGTAATAGAAATCAAATGCTTTCAAAAAGCTTGAATGCATTGCTCTCTTCTAAATATCCCTTTTCCTGTCATTATTAATCCTGGTATTTTGCTTTATTCTTCATATTTGGGAATTTCTTCTGCTGTGAAATCTGAGTTTTATATAAAAAGATAATATTCTATTTTAGGACCGTCTTAAGGGTCACCCTATGAATGGTCTGAGAACATCACCAGAGCATGTGCATTGGAGTCCTCATTAGCTACTCAAACAAAAGCTCTTAAAATTCACAGGATTCTGAGTTGGTGTGAGGGTGGAATGAAAAGACCCTTTCTTTTTCCTTCAAAAGCAAGCCAGGCAATCAACTCCAGGGGATGCCTACAGGGGCCATTAAATTTCAAGATGTGACATGAGCTTGATTGCTTAATTGGCTACACATGGAAGGGAAGCCAATGCCCTTCAGAAGCAATATAACTCCTATGAAATAAACGTTCTTCTCTAAGCATGCCAAGCTTTTAAGGCACCAGGGAAGTCAAATTTCTTATTTACATATTTGTTTTCTGTGAACAAACCCAATTGCTCCTCCCTACTCCCGAAATACTCTGAGTCACAGGCAATGCATACTTGCTCACGTCTACCTTTTGGTAGATGCTTCACATTATGCACTTTTCGTTTCAATAATCTCACAACTGGACTCTGCCTCCACTCTTCACCACTTACAGTCTATTCTTAACCCAAATAGGCAGAGTTTTCTACTGAAAAGAAAAGTCACATTGTGTTGCTCCTCTGCTCTAACCCTCAAAAATATTTTAGCCAACTCAGAACAAAGGCTTAAGGTCTTAGGATGGCCTACAGCGGTGGTTTCCGAAGTGTGGTCCCTGGATCTGCAAGATCAGCTGGAAAGCTGTTAGACATGCGTCCTCTCTAGCCCTGCCCCAGATCTACTGAACCAGAAACACTGAGGGTGAGCTGAGTCCAGATAGCTACATGCTCTGAAGTCTCTTGTCCCTGAGTAATGATGTCTCCGCTCATACACTGGTTCATTTGTTCATTCATTCATTCAATAAATATTTGCATATCTAAATGTTGGGCTCTGGGCTACACTCTTGGGATGTAAGACTAGGTTTCTGAACTTTGGGAATTTGTGCTGTAAAAAGAGGTTAAATATAAGTGATGACTATTGCATCATAGCCATTCTTTTGATTTGGCAAGGACTACTTGAACTATCTTTGTACCTACCCTCACCAACTTCAGGTCTTTTCTTAGATACCATCCTTACAGGTGCAGCCTCCTTGCCCACTCTATTAGCTTCCTAGGGCTGCTGTTACAAGTGCCACCAACCAGGGGCCTTAGAAAGTAACAGATATTTCTTCTCCCACTGTTCTGGAGGCCAGAAAAATCAAGGTTCCAGCACGGCCATACTCCCTCTGAGACTCTAGGTAGAATCCTTCCTTGCCTTTTCCTAACTTCTGGTGACAGCCAGACATCATTGATGTTCCTCAGCTTGTCTCTGTATCCCTCCAGTCTCTGCCTCTGTTGTCACATGGTAGTCTCTCTGTGTGTCTTAACCCTGTCTACTTAGGAGGAAGGACACCAGCCATTTTGGTTTCAGAGCTCACTCTACTCCAGTGTAGCCTAGCTACATCTGCAACAAATCTGTTTCCAAATAAGATCACATTCTGAAGCACTGGAAAATAGGACATCAATATACCTTTTCTTTATCAGGGGCGCAAATGTAATCTATAATTTCCACCCTATTTAAAATTGCACCTTGCCCTCCACATGCCATACCCCGCTTCTTCTGTGCTCTGTTTCTCTTCTTGCTGCTTGTGACTTCCCAGCACATGCCATGTTTTACTTCTCTATTTGGCTTCCTGTCTGGCTCTCTCCACTGGTATTTAAGCGTTAAAAAGGCAAGGATACTTGCCCCTTTCATTTTCATTTCCACAAAATCCATAGCTTTTAGAATATACCTCGCACACAGTCGTGGCTCCATATATATTTGTTGAATAAATGAAAATGATAGATCACTAACAACATCATTTTGTTGTTCAGAAGTCTGATAAATCTAAAGCCCACCCCCCTCTTTTTCATGCCCAGTAGGCTAAGCACAGAGAGAGTATTATGACAGTGCCATCTGAGAAAAGTTAAATTTATTCTAAAATAAATGGTAAGCTTCTTGGTTTTTTTTTTTTTTTTTTTTTTTTTTATCAAGAAATGGATGGCTCTTCTTGGTTTTCTAAATGGCTTTCCATCATGGAAATACCCAAGGGAAGTTTTGGATTTGGGGATATTTCTGGGTAACTAAACTGGCATCCAGGAATCAGGAAAGAACTGGTATCAGAAGTATCATTGGTCAAAGCAAGACAGAATAAAAGGCTCTCTCACTGAGTTTCTTGTGGAATTAAATGAAGACACTGTTGAGTGAAGGATAGAATGTGGGACTTTAAACTTATACCCAAGTTTACATTTTGGCTGTGCTATTTATGAGCCATATGACTTTGGAAAAGGTACCTAACCTATCTGAGACTGTTTTCTCATCTATAAAATGGCATCAATATTTCAGTATTGTATAATTAACACAGATACAAAAATACAAGGTTTAGCAAAGTGGGAGGTCCACAGTAAGCACTCAATAAGTTTATTCAAGAGAAACATAAATCCAGATGGTATATTTAAGAGTTTGGTGGATCTTGGCTTCTCTTTCAGGGCATCATGGGACAGAAAAAAATGGAGTCATGAAAACAATGTGAGCCAGAGTTCTAGAAATGGTAACATCACACAAATCAAGAGGCAGACAATGGTGTCAGAACATAGGAAAAATTGCAAACCTCTCATGTATTTATTTTTAGAGAGGTTGCCTACGTTTTATCAGTTATGAATCTCGGATGGCAAATTTAAGGCAAGTTTCATAAAACACTTTGGGAAAGTGAACCATAATATTAAAGCATGAGGTTTCATCCTGGTATTGTTAAAATTAGGCAGAATGGCTTGGGAGGCCGTTCTCTTTAGCAGCTCGCTTAACCATGTTGCTTATAAAAGATGGCAGTGAATTGAAACTGAAAGGCAAACTGTGCTCTCGCCATCTGTCTTGAAAGAAGTATGATATGGCTGTCATTCAGACTGTTTGGAAAGAAAAACCACTTATAAGTTTTTCCAGCCCTGGATTGAGCACTCTGGACAGAGTTGGATCCAAACTATAAAAAATGCCTCTGAGGTTATTTTCCAAGGCTTCATTTCAATAGGAATGCTTTGACAATCAGACTTAAGCCATCCATTGACTTAAATTACTTTTTGAGACTGGATTAATTAAAATGCTCAAGATACGAAACCCCTGTCTATCTCCCTGTCCTATTTCTCCTGTTCTTCTCCCATGGATCATCAAAATTTGGTTAGCGTGTTGAGAGCTGCTCAAATGGTCAGGAAATAACAACGATGATTAACATGGTGGCTTTAGAAAGGTTGCATCTGTAGCAACAATCAGGTTTTACTCTGTGAAAACAATTGCACATGATTAAAAATTCTCCATCTAGACAAAGTGTTATTTTCTACAGCAAAAATGTCCTTGTGCTTTAGAGACTGAGACAGGGAGGAATAAAGTCCACATCCTCTCCTGCCCCAATTGATAGAGTCTCCGGCATGCTGTCAAGGTATCAGTGTGCTGGCCCACTTCTGACTAACCAGAAGGATCTTTTCTTACAGGTAAGGTATTTCATATGCATTTTTCTACTCTGGAAACATGAGCGGTGGCCTTTTTAGGTCACATAAATAGGTCTACATTATGGATGGCACATAGTACTCGCTTTTATAAGCTGATTGCCAATCTGTCCTTGCTTACCCTAGAGCAGAGAAGACATTCAATCCAAATAAGCATCTTTCTGCTAAATGACCTTTGCTCAGCTTTACTCTCGTCAGAACTTTACCTGTCTACAGCACTGGATGAAACTAGGTTTAATATCTATGCCGTCATTCCTTAAGCATTAGATACTTAAATTTCAAGCAATACAGAATAATTCTGCTTTGTTGCTAATACTTGGAGGGGCTATTTTATGAGGAGACATAACTTGACATAGAATATTTCTGCCTTTTGTAACAGTGTGCTGTATTTTAGGTTCCTATGCATGATGCAAATGAAATATTTTATAGACTTATCACAGCTGGCAGTTGGAAGTGACTACTGGGCAATCGCTCCATACCATTCTCTTCTTAAAAATGACAAGCTTAATTGGCCTACCCATGATCCCTAAGTGGAGAATCATAAGCCATAGAATTAAGAAAAACAGTTAATGAGTGCTCCAGTGGGAGAAGAATAGAGTTCTTTAAAAAATGACTAGGAGAGAATGTAAGACAATTTCAAGCCTCTACTAATAAGTATTATTATTATTATTACTTCTACTATATGTTAGGTATGTTGCTGGAAGGTAGATGGGAGAAGATGATAAACATATTTGGGAGTTTTGAGGACAGTTTCTGTCCTGTGGAATGAGTACTTCTCATTAGTAAAATTGTAGGCCAAATTTCTTCCTCCCAGTCTTCTCATTTAGATCCTCCCAGGCCAATTTTGGAGCGCTCCCCACACCTACCACAAACTGCATTTCCTGGAACCCATTTTCTGTTACAGGCATCTTTTACCTTTCCCTGTGCCAGCAGATCCTGGCTACCTGACCACCTGTTTCCTGAAAGCAGAGCCTTTCCCCTGTTTGTCTTTCTTACTCCTGTTTCTAAATCTCATCACCATTAACATCTCCATGGAGTTTATCTTATTTGTTGAATGAGCCACCCTTTGTTTTAGTGAATGTAATTTGACGGAAAGAATTCCAGTTAAGGTATGTCAAGTAAAAATGTGGTTGCTGATAGGACCTGGAGCAATTAGGGGCAAGCAATACTATAATGCCTGGGCCTCGTGGAAGGCAGAACTGGAAAGTGAGTCTGGATTTAAGCAGGTCTGGGAGCCTTAACAGGCATGGAGTCCACAGGCTCTGTTTGAATGCTTTGTCATCATTATGCTTCTGTTGGCTTTTATGTGTCCTTAATTTTGGGCCCTGCAGCTAATCCATCCACTGTCTTAAAATCCCAAATCCAAATTCCTTGGAAGCAAATTCATTGGCCTACCTCATATTTTCCCATTATTCCCCAGGTTATCAAACAGCCCATCAGATTCAGTTGGATCAAGACACACACACACACACACACACACACACACACACACACACACACACACAGAGTATTCGAGGCTGTGGCTGCTGAGGGATAGTTTGAGAAAGGGGAGTGATGTGTCCTCTAAGATAAGGTCTTAAGATAACAGCCCAGGGACCTTTGTGGAATAGTTAATGTGTTAGCAAAGTAGTTTTTGGAAGGGAGTAAGGTGCTAAGATTGGTTTTTCACTTATAATCAAATCATATTGAAAAATCATTTCCTGTTTTGCCCAGGTCAATTTCTGACAGCAGTTTAAAAATAGAAGACTTAATACACATATTCCTACATAAGTGTGTGTGTGTGTGTGTGTGTGTGTGTGTGTGTGGTATGTTGAGGGAAAGCATATGAGCACTATTGCAGTGGCAACAGAAGACAAAGTAGTATGGACTTTTAGTGCAAGAGGAGATTTTAGAGATCTGCCAACCCAACCCACACATTTTACACTTGAAGAAATCCACACGCATAAAATTTAGATGGCTAACTAAAGGGTATACAGCTATTAAGTGGCAGAACAGAGACTCGGATCTCAGATCTCAGGCAGAACAAAGCTCAGATCGCCAATCCAGTGAGCCTCACAACCCAGCTCTATTATACTTTTGACTCTAGAAAGTCTTTATTATTAGGTTGGTGCACAAGTAATTGTGGTTTTTACCATTAGAATTGCAAAAACTGCAGTTACTTGTGCATCAACCTATAATTGAAGCAAGTCCAAATATATATGATGCTTTGTCACTGCATGATTGGCTTATTACCTGTTAGTTCTCACCTCAAATATCAGTACCCAAAGGGCTCCTTGACCATTACCTACAGTCAGTTCCACTCTTTATCCTCCATGTTTTCTATGACATTATTCTTTACACATCTTCAGATCACCTGCCCCAATCTTTAATTGCCTTGTGTGCATTTGTGTCCTCATCTTACTCTTTCAGTAAAATGTGAGGCTCCATGAAGGTAAAGATTGTTTCTCTTCCTCACATCTGCATCCCTAGCTCCTGTAATCATGCCCAGCATATTGTAAGAACACCTAAATAGTTGGTCATGCCTTTGTTCATTTAATACATATAGATATTAAAATAATAAATGGCTGGGGAGAACACATAAACTCTTCTTGGCCACATATACTTCCTAATTACTAACAGCATACAAAGTTTAAAATCCCTATGCTAATATGTTTATCTAAAGATCCTTAGATATTTTTGTGTGCCATGTCATAATTTCAAGCTGAAACAAAACCTGGAATTCATAGCAAAGGGAACCAGCAACATCTGAATCAGATGTGACTTTACCTGTGTGGGTGTATTCCACACAACTGTGAGTGTGCTCATGACAGAGAGTGAGTTGGCTTAGAGATGCTGCATCCTAAATATCCTCTTTGTTTGTGACTCTGACTTTGTCCTGTCACTTTGCTGGTGACTTGTGACTTTGTCCTGTAACTCTGATGGTAAGAATTGTTCATTCTTATTTCTGGCTCTTGGCAGCCTACAGATGCTTCCTGTTAGTGCTCCTGGCAGGTTACTGATGGGGCCTGTTGTTTATTGCCCTATCTATCAAGTCCTATTTACTTTTAAAATAAACTTTAAGTATACTGTAAACTCCCTTCACAAACAGGTTTTTCCTCCTCTTTTACACTTGACAAGCCTCTAAAAGAAACAGTAACTCTGTCTCATAAATATTTGAACCTGAACCTTTTAGGAAAGAATTATACTTAAGCTACTCAAGAACAGGAAAGGTCTCCGTCTGAAACCTCCCTTCCAACTACTCACTTCTCTCTTTCTTTTCAATCTCTCTCTCACTTTTTTTTTGCCTTATCTCATTCCAACTTTTATATTACTCCCTTATCCCACTGCAGACCCAATTCTCTGGTCAAAACTGATGACCATATCTTTATTAAGTATTGCTTATATAATGTAAATGTCTTTATTAAAAATATTAAGGGGCCTACTATTTCCCAGATCATCAAATCCAAATGTTTTACATCTCTTACTTAGTCCTGCATCGTGTGAATTTACTATTTTATTCAATCATCTAACACAAACCTGATGAGAAAAGACATTGACATGGTACAACAACAACAAAATGTGTTGGGATTTAGACTGATACTGACTTGGGTTCAATTCTAACACTACTACTTAGTAGCAGACAGCCTTGATGAAGTCTCCTAACTTTTCTTACTATATTTTCTCATTGGAAAAGTGAATACTAATAATACTAATTTGAGTAAAGATTCATGGTTGTGATCATTAATTTGAGATGTCAACTTGATTGGATTAAGGAATGCTTATTAAACTGGAAAGTATTACTTCTGGTTGTGTCTGTGAGGTTTCCAGAGGAGACTGGTGCATGAATCAGTGGACTGAGTGGGGAAGATCCACCCTCAATGTGGGTGGGCACTATCCAATTGGCCGGGGGCCCAGATAGAACAAAAAAGGATAGAAAAAGATTTCCTTTCTCTCTCTCCTAGAGCTAGGACATTCTTCTCCTCCTGTCCTTGGATATCAGAACCCCAGGCTCTCCAGCCTTTGGACTCCAGAACTTACACAAGCAGCCTGCTGGGTTCTTAGGCCTTTGGCCTTGTACTGAGACTTATACCATCAGCTTGCCTGGTCCTGAGACTTTTGGATTTTGATTGAGCCACGCTACTGGCATCCCAGGATCTCCAGCTTGCAGACAGCCTGTCGTGGGACTTCACAGCTTCCATAATTATGTGAGCCAATTCCCCTAACAAATCTCCTCATATGTCTATCTATGTCTATATCTATATCTACACCTATATCTATATCATCTATCTATATCTGTAATCTATCAATATCTATATCCTATTGGTTCTGTTTCTCTGGAGAACCCTGACTAATTCACTGGCATTCTCTAAATATTTACAGCTCTTCTCTTTCTAAGCACGTGGTAGTATTACATTCCACCAGCACTTTTTAGTTTAGGAAAGGTTAAATGACTTGTTTTGACTAATGAAATGTGAGTGGAAGAGATGTGTTTCACTTGTGGACTGACATTTTTAGAGATAGTGTGTGACTTACAATGGTCCCTTCCTCCAATGAGGCAAATATGAAAACATATGGAGAAAGCCATCATTATCTCAGGATCTTGGCTGTTTATAATAAGCAGATCCTCCTACTGATCCCCCCCTGGATATGCAGCATGAGCTATGGGGGTTGCTTGTTACTACAGCAAACAGTTTTGTATCCTAACTGAAACATCTATTTGGCAAGGTTGTTTGGAGGATGAATGACAATATACTTACAGAGGCAACACAGTGCCACTATGCAATCAATCAATAGTATCTGTCATCATCAGGATCATTATCATTGTTGTTAGCATGTTATTTTGGTAGCTTTATTTGCTATTTCTATTCTGCATTTTGTCTTTATTCCCATGATCTTATTGTGCTTCAAGATTTGCATGTCTTGCCCTTCACTAAATTATTAGATCTTTGAGAAGGACAAGATACTTCCATGTGCCCTCATTCAGGAATAATTGGCTATGGTATCTGTTCTAACTACTCTACTGTTGCAGCATGAATGCAAGTATACATAATACATAAAGAAATGGGCATATTTGTGTTTCAGTAAAACTTAATTTATAAAAAAGAAGGCAAACCATAGTCTGTAACCCTCATTTAGACTCTGTTCTTACTCTTCTCCCTCCTTCTCTTGCTCCATCTTCAACCCTAGTTTTCCTCTTTCTTTTGTGGGTGTGATTGTATTCTCTGCTTCCCCAGATAGACTTTTTCCTCAAAGATAAAAGTAGCAACCAGTAGCCCTGCTATAAAAGGGCGTAAATCCCTTCCTCCCTTGTGTTGTTCCTTGGGTAATGTGCCCACACTGGAGCCAATCTCTGAGGACAGAGCATGGGAATTCTCGATTGGTCAGGCTTGAGTCATGTGACCACCCCTATAATTAGATAATGGTTTGTGATTGATGAATTCTTCAGAGTGGCCAGGGGTGCAGATGGAAGAAAGTAAGATGCTTGGTAGACACAACAGGGTGCTTCTTACAAGCCTCCTTTCTCCTACGCATGCAAAAAATAAGAAATAATCTAGCTCATAGGACCATCCTTAACAAATATATATTGGGTAGAAGACTTAATATTTCATAGCCAATTTCCCTGAGTATTCTTCAAAGACTTCCTTTGGGATCTGGAAACAAAGCGTTAACTGGTATTTCTGATGGATTAGCTGTGAGAGGTAGGAAATACAACAAACCAAGAAGACTCTTAAGTTTCTGGCTGAAGTGCCTGGGTGAGTAGAGGTACCATATATTTAAATGGTTAGAATTCATCTCCTAAATGTAAGGGAAAGCAGCAATATAGATATGCCCCAATTGGCTTGTAAGTGTTTTCCAGTGATCTGGGAAAACTTACCAAATTTTACAAAAGCTAATAAACAAAGCAATATAACACTATATGAGTCAGGACTCTCTGTAATATGGGGAATGCCTGAAATGCTAAGTTCCTCTCTGTAATATGGGGAACGCCTGAAAATTCCTAATATAAAATGCCATACTACAGGGGGAAAAAATCCTTATTCTTGATATACCTGGTCACATAAGGTCTGTGTAAAGGGCATTACTGGCTACTGTGGGTATGTGTTGGGCACTCAAAACCTGAGTCAGTTGAGTATACCAGTGCATCTTCTATTTTTACTTTGCTCAGAAAATCTGATGAAATTATACAAATCCCTGAAATCTAATATTTTTATGTGATAAGATTGTGTAAGAGGAGGGGGTGGAAGAGAAGTTTGGAAAATGTGGTGACAGATGGCAAGTGGGCTCAGGCACATAGCGTTCCTATATATAGGGGAGGGGACAATCTGGTTAATCAAGGGGAGGGGGGAGCACTTTTAAATTTAGATTCAAGTATTTTATATATTCAGCAACATCATTTACTGAAGCAGCCTAGCTGGGTAGAATTTTTAATTTTTTTCTTGGTTGGGGTGAGTTGGTTGGGGGTGAGTTGTGTGAAATATATTTTCAACAGTTTTCTATATTCTTTCGTGATGTCTACATTTAACAATCAAATTGTATCTATAAGTTTTGGGTGTGTCTGTTGAGAGAGGGCTGAGAATATCTGTCTCTAGAGAGAGGTCCTTCCAAGGAAATTTATGACATTTCAAAAATTAGGGTCATCACAACTAATTTAACAACCATGGAAAATTAAAGAGAGTGTTCACAATGAAGACGACTGTAGTTTAGTAGAACGAGCAGTGAGCTGGCAATGAGGACACTTGAGGTCCAGGCCCAGCTCTAGGCAACACAGGCTCAGGTAGATTGTGCCTTACACAAGGCACTTCAGCTCTTTGGATCTTAATCTGTTTATTTTTAAACTAAAAGTCCAGATTAAATAATCTATAGGACAATCTTGGTTTCATAGTTCCACTGTTATAGGGTGTCTCTCAGTGCTCAGTTAGTTAGGATGCTTTTGATTCCAGGTAACAGAAAGCCTAACTAAAACTGTCTTAACTAGTCACAGGGAAAGCCTAGTGTTGAGGGGCCTTTTGGATTGGTTTCATTCAACAAAGCACATTTTCCCAACTTGTTTACTCTTCTATCCAGGGTGTCTGCCTCATCCTGACAGGTTGGTGGCTCTTCAGTATCTCAAAATATCTGTTAAGGACTCCTGGTTAATGTGATGCTTTCTTATTCAACTCTGGATGAAAAGACAAAATCACTTTCTGAGGCTGTCTTAGACAAGTAAGGATATGCCTTTGAGCATATCCCTGAAAACTTGTCCTTGCGTAACATTAGCCCAAAATGACTTTTGCTCACACCTCTGATCATGTCCAGGGAATGGGGTTACCCTGAACTACAGGAAAGACTCCTAGAGCCAGTGGTTAGCTCAGCAGGGGGATTGTGGTCACATAAGTGAAAATCAAGAAGGTTCATGAGTAATGGAGGCAACCATGAAATCTACCAAACACTTGGTAGATTTTGGCTTGGAACACTTAAGTTTCACATGATCTACATAGTTAAATAAAAACTAGAAAAAAACTAAATTAATGAAATAGAGGTTTTATGTGGTAGCTATTATCATAGCAAGTACATAGTAAGTATTCAGTAAAGATGCCTACCTTAGGCTAACCTTAAATCTGTTCAACACAGAGAATGGACCTCTTAGTTGGCAACTAAATAATAAGAAATTGCAGGCATTTTGGGGGTTGCCGTAGTGACCAGAGGCCTTCTGCTGTACATTTTTGTTTTAGTTCAGTGGTTTTCAAACTTGGCTGTAAATTGGAACCACCTATGGAGCTTTGAAAAACACTGTTGCCTGAATCCCATCTCAGTGGGGCCCTAGCCATTTAGAGTTTTAAAACTCTCCAGATTATTGTAACTTACTGCCAAGATTGAGGATCTCTGTCTTAGGGACTCTAAACATGAGCATGCTAGGTGCGTTCTCATCCCCTCTTCCCTTGAACTCCCTTTTATAATTCTCTTTTTCTCTACTCTAAACTCATAACTGTTAGATTCTTCTCCCTGAGCTGGGACTCCCAGAGATACCACATGTTCTCCATTAGAGTATGACAAAAACCTGAATGTGAGGGTGGAAACCAAGAGGAGGGAAGGCCTACTGTCAGTAGGGTGTTAGAAGAAGTGGATAAAAGGGTGGAGAAAACAAGAAGTGATGCAAAAAGCATTTTCCTCTGGCACTAGGATGAGGTTGGAGATGCACATTTAGGCACTCTCAGACTCAGATTCCCACACAAACACCCATACGCATACAGACACATCATCTGAAATTCTTCCCAGCCTCCTCCCTGCTCAGCCCACTGCCAACCGCTTGCTTAGAATCTTGCTGCAAATTCATAAAACACCTAAAACATGAATAAATGAGAAGTGACTGTGTATTCATTCATTTGCACATTCATTTATTCATATGTTCTATAAATATTGATTAGGGACCTACTATGTGCCAGGTACATTGCCAGATGGTGAGTGAACAGTGGTAAATAAAACAGGAGCTTATAGCACAGTAAAGGACTCAAATCTGGAAAGCATTGGAGTGTATGAAGCAGGGCAGTGATTGTCTTCTTCACCAGTAATTGAGTTCTGGTCTCTGTACTTCATTTGTTGAGGGAATCCTTGGTAAATTAATAACCACCCAAGTGAGTTAGCGAGACAAGACCAGAGTGACTAGAGCATGGTACATGTGCAGGTGGTTAGGAAAAAGTGGAATAATATTAGGTTGGAAATAGTGGTGGGTATCAGTTCATGTCGGACCTAGTTTTTAAAAAATCAGACATTATATTCTGCACATTGGGAAATAAATGCATATTTTCAGAAGGGAGTGATAAGGTCAGAGAAAGTATCCCTGAAATCAGGGGGATAAAGAAAGGGCTATTTGGGAATATAAGAAAATAGAAAAATATTTCTGAAAGAGAGAACAGAATGTGCAAAAGCTTTGAGTCAAAAATGTTATAATACAGCTGGGTGTGGTGACTCATGCCTGTAATCCTAGCACTTTGGGAGACCAAGGTGGGCAGATCACTTGAGGCCAGGAGTTTGAGACCAGTGTGACCAACATGATGAAACCTCATCTCTAATAAAAATACAAAAATTAACCGGGCATGGTGGTCTGTGCCTGTAATACCAGCTATACAGGAGGCTGAGGGAGGAGAATCACCTGAACTTGGGAGGCAGAGTTTCAGTGAGCTGAGATCGCACCAGTGCACTCCAGCCTGGGTGACAGAGTGAAACTTCACCTCAAAAAACAAGACAACAACAACACCAAAATGAATGGTATAATATGTTCGAGGAGCTGAAAGACCCAAAGAGATATAGATTGAAATATATGTATTTATATTTTCCTGTGGTTTTCTACTATTTCTGGAAATTATTTCACATAATTAAAAACTCAAGCCAGATAAAAGAGAATAGTGCACATTCTGTTCTTTCAGAAACAATTTTCCATTTTCTTATTTTCCCAAATAGCCCTTTCTTTATCCCTCCGATAGTAAGTCTTTGTCTCATTATTAAGACAAAGACTTTAATAATAAGACAAAGACTTCTCTATTCTTCAGAAATTTACTTAACGGTAAATCAGATATAATCCTAGAAAGTCAAGAAAGTTAATAAGACTGAAGCCCACACCAGGAAAAGAAGATTTATGTATGATTACTATTTTTTTGTAGTTAACAATTTACACCATGTAGGATCCTATAGAAAAAGAAAGGCATTCTTGTTTTTAACTCTTTGTCTCATGTAGTAAAAAATTTACTGCAACAAAGGTAAGATGAACCACAATTTACAAGCAACAAATAGATGATGAGTATTTCAAGAAACAAAAGTATAATAATTTAGATTGGTTAAGTGGACTAATAGCACCATTAGTGGACTGACATGAAAATGTGATATTTTGGGGAAAAAAATGTAAAACACAAAAAAAATCATGAAACACATTAAATTACATTTTTAAAAAACAGCTCCAAATAGGCGTGTTTGGAAAAGTGTTAGAAGTATGTACACTTAAATGTGAATACTGGAAACATTTGTGTAATAGGTTATAGATGACTTTAAAAATTTTTGATTTAGATCTTGAGTTATCTACCATT
This sequence comes from Callithrix jacchus, assembly GCF_049354715.1. Classification (NCBI taxonomy): domain Eukaryota; kingdom Metazoa; phylum Chordata; class Mammalia; order Primates; family Cebidae; genus Callithrix; species Callithrix jacchus. Next base: position 49,805,660 of record NC_133516.1, read on the forward strand.
TAAAAGATGAATATGTTAAGAAGAAATTATAAAACCCATCAAAGTCCTTTAGTCCTAAAAGTACATGTGAAAGCTTTACTAGCTTTAGTCAACATTTATGATTATGCCTTCAATATTCATCCTCCTTTTCTCATTATTATCCTAATTCTCCTTTAAATGTCACCTTCCCCCACCGCATGCATCTCTTTTGGGGGATGCTCCCCTGAGTTAGGGATGTGGCAGGCACTGTAGCTCTAAGCCCAACAATGTGATCTTTCCCCCAGTCAAGGTGACTACCTCAAGAAAGGGCAAGTGACCCAAGTTAAACTAATGAGGCAGAACAACTGATTTGCTGGAAGAAGCTAGGAATAAATAATCCTTGCTCATATGAGAGAACCCTAAAGAATCCTTTCTCTTCCCATATGCATGAGGAAGTACATACCCCAGGCAGCCATTAGCAGCCACATTTCAGCTGTGATGAGGCACCTGCCTTAGAATGAATAGAAATCCTGGAAGGCAGAGTTGGAAATGAGCTAGTTATTTGATAACTTAGTGGAATTGCTGATCAAACCCACCTGCAAGTGAGTGCCACCTGTGGGCTATCAACCCATGAGAAACTATGAATCTTCTTTACTATTTACTCCAGTTTGAATTTGTGTGTGCATGGTTATCTTTCTGTTAATTGTAACTAAACACATCCTACTTCCTTTTTTCTATGTTATTCTCATCCTGGAAGATTACTATCAGGTAATTAAAGATGTTTTTTGTAGCTTACTAAAAATTATTCAAAATCACACGTTTTATTTTCCTTGACCTGGCTGGTGTATTCTAGAACTGTGCTGTCTAATATAGTAACTACCAACCAAATGTGGCTAATTAAATTTAAAATAGTTAAAATTAAATATAATTAAAAATTCAGTTTCTTGGTTGTACTTGTGACATTTCAAATGCTTAATAGCTACATGTCGATAATAGCTACCATATTAGCCAGCAGAAATAGAGAATATTTTCAACATTGCAGAAAGTTCTGCTGAATAATAGTGTGCTCTCTCTCTCTCTCTTTCTCTCTCTCTCTCTCTCTCTCATTCTCTTTCTCTCTCTCTGTATGTGTGTATACATTGGAGGGAGGGGAAGCACACAAAACAGACATTAAATGGGGAAAGCTGTATTCTAACATCATCTATAGCAGTTGATTTACTACATTGCCTTGAATAAGCCTCTTCCCCTTTCTTAGGTCTTTGTCTTTCCTCTAAAAGTAAGAGACCAGACTAGGGGATTTTCGGGTTCTCTTCTAGGTTCAATGTACTGAAATTTTAAGTGCTTTCTTTTGATTTCTAACATTTGTAGACTTTTTCATTCTTCAGAGATCAGCTGTGAGATCTACCATCAGATCATATTGGATACAAAACACTGACAACCAGAATGGAAAATTCAGGACACTTTCATTTTTTTTTCTCTTCTAGCAAAAAAAATCCCACAGAAATTTAGTGGAAAGTAGGCATTGTTTTAAAGAGTGTTCAGGACAATTTCCTTTACTTAGTGTCAACACAGTCAGCTAACACAGGACAAGGTGGTCACCCTGAATATGGTTCACCACTTCATACAGGAATATATTACCTACCAAAAAAAAAACTATCAAAGGGTATGGAGAACGGTCAAAAAATGTACTCTTTTTTTTTTTTGAGTTGGAGTTTCTCATCACCCAGGCTGGAGTGCAATGGCAGTCTTAGCTTATTGCAATCTCCACCTCTCAGGTTCAAGTGATTCTCCTGTCTCAGTCTCCTGAGTAGCTGGGATTACAGGTGCCTGCCACTACACCCAGCTAATTTTTATATTTTTAGTAGAGATGGGTTTTCACCATGTTGGCCAGGCTGGTCTCAAACTCCTGACCTGGGGAGATCTGCCTGCCTCAGCCTCCCAAAGTGCTGGGATACAGGTATGAGCCACTGAGCCCGGCCAAATCTACTTATTTCTATAAAGGCAGCTTATTATGTATGCCATCTTGATGGTGAATTGATATTTAATTTTTGATTCATTTATTATCATTCATTTATTCACTCAAGCATTTCATTGTTTACTATATGCCAGGCAGTATGTTAGACTCTGAAGATGTATCAGTGAACAATATGTTTGTCCTCCTTGTTCTCATGGTGATTCTTATAAGGAGATAAAGCAAGAATTAAACAAATAATTCCAGAAATCACTATTTACATTAGTATTTAAGATTCTAGAGGTGCTGTCCCAAGGGATATAAGAGGACATAACACAATGAACTAATCTTGTCTGGGGTATTAGAGAAGGCTTTGGAAAGAAGGTTTCCCCAGTTTATTCAAGGATCCAAGAGAAGAATCTAGTAGAAGTCAAGAATGAGAATGTTTGTAAGAGATGAGGCTAGAAAAGTAGGTGGGCCAGTTCGTGCAGAGCCTTGTCAACTGTGGTTGTAAGTTTTGGATTTTATTTTAAGTGCAGTGGGAAACCGTTGAAAGGTTTTTAAATAGCAGCAGTGACATGATCATCATGTGTTTCAAATATACTCCCTCCAGATGCATAGTCGGGGAGACACAGGTGGAAGGTACATACTGCAAGACAAGTAGACTTGCTATAGTTCAGGTAAAAGATGATGGTAACCTGGGCAAGAGTAGTTGAATGCAGATGGAGAGATTGGAAAGATTTGAGGCATAAATAGGAAGTAGAATTAATAGGTGGTAGTGACTGATTGGATGCAGATGTTCACGGGGAGGGACATGGCAAAGGGGGTCTTCATTTCTGGCTGAAACTGTTGTGTTGTTGAATCGCCATTGGATTTGAGTAGCTTTGGAAAATCTGATCTCAAATCAGCTATGGATTTGAAAGTTGTATAAACCAAAAAAAAATCATTGTTTTCATTATTGCCAAAGCAATCATTTTTATGACCTTTATGTGCTTCCGATATATGTCATATCCTTGCAAAAAAAGAGACTACTTGGTCTCTATAAAAATATATGCATTACTTCGGTTAGAGAAAAGGAGGTGAAGCTGAGGGATTTCACCTTTCTCTCTGTCCTAAAAGGAGAATAAAGAATAAAGAAACGAGAAGTGTAAGAACAAAAGAAATGACCTTATTCTTTCTTTTTCTTCTGCCTGGAAGACAGACAAGATAAGCAATGAGGAATTAGAGTTGATAAAGTAATTGTAGAGCTAGGCTGCTGGAGGTGAAAAATGAGACTCCTACATGAAGGTTATCTTTTTTTCCAGCCTAAGAAAAATCTTGTCTCCCATTTTCTTTTTCGTACAGCTACTGAAAATTCTGCCTTATGGATCCATATTTAAATTATAGTATTGAATAGCACCAGTTTGATAGAAAATGATTTAGCCTCTCTTTCCAACTGTGTGCATTCACTGTTGCTACTAATGATTTTTATTCTTAAGCAGTAATTGGGTTTTATTTTGTTGTGTTTGTTGGTTGCTGCTTTTTGTTTGTTTGTTTGGTGTTTACCTTGTGAGTGCTTTGCATTTTTAAGAAATAATTGTGATTATTGATGTGTATAATGCTCTCTTCATGGCTTACTGCAGTGCATAGAACATGAAAATTTGATTCATCAGTGAAAAATACAAGATAAAGTTTTTATCAGTCAGGATAGACTAGATGCTGCTGCAATAACAAATAACTCTGAAGTTGTAATTCCTTAAACAAAAAACTGTTTTGTATTCACTATTTAGATCCATCAAGGGTTGGTAGGGGAAGTGGAGACCTCTGCTCAAGGATTCAGGCTGATAGTGTAGCTCATCTCTGCTTCAAAGACATGAAGAGATCTAAGGATGTTACTTCAACAATTAAATGCTCTATTGCTTGAAGAAATGTCATCAGTGCTACTGATACCTCATTGGCTGGAACTTCATGGCCCACCCAACCCTAGAGGATCAGCAAGTACAATTCTATCATGGTTAGAAGGTGGAAAGGCTCAGCTTCTCTGAGAGATGTGAGAGTAGTTTTACTTTGAGTTGGGAGAATAGACTAAATGTCCTTAAAGATCAATATATGTTGATTCTTACATTATTAGGATAAACAATCATTGGCTGCAATGCAATGGACTGCAAGATATTTGGAAGAAAAAAAAGAGAACTCTGTTGATTGTCTTGCTTCATTACATGCATTTAGAATGACACTTAAGGAGGTCTTTATTCCAGTATTTTTTTCTTCATTTTCAACATTGCCTATCTGAATGCCTTGAACATAATCCATTAGGTGGTGGATTAAATTGAATTATAGAAGTAACTATCTTGACCCTTATTTTAATCTCTATAAATAACAAACATAATGGTTACAGGTTGTCAATATGGGAACCTTTATTAGCAAAGGTGAACTTCCTTTTAATTTTAATTCATTAGCATAGCAAAAACATGACAAACAACAATCATGGGGCAAAGAGTAGTTTGCACACTTCTATATTTCAAATGCTTGGCATAATATATCCTTCTAGAAAGAAAGAATAGTCATTTTTTGAGACTATCTTAATGTTAAAGAAATAATAAAATATAGTAGTTAATTTTTTGGGTTATTTTTTCCATTAAATATTTTGTCTCAGTGTTTAAGAAGTGTACTCTTGAGCCAAATCATTTGGGCTTGAAATCTGCTCTGTCACTTACTACCATACAACCTTGTGCAAGTTCTTTAAACTTCCCGTCTCCTCTCACATTTCCCATCTGTGAAACAGAGATAATAATAATACTTATCTTATGGGGTTAGTAAAAAGAATTAAATTAGACTTTACAAGACATACTATAGAATGTGCTAGCATCTGGTGAAGGTTTGATAAACATTACCTGCTGCTACTGCTGTTATTATTTTTTCATCTTGCCATATAGTCAGTGTAAACTTTCTGAACAGACTCATGAACAACAATAATGAGGCACAGATGTGAAACATACAATGCCAGCTAGAACTTTGGCATTTTAAACTAATTTTTAACTGTGAGATTAGTATTTCCTATTACTTAGAAATCTGTTTAGAGGTAAGATTTAATGAACAGTTGTTATGTTATAAAGAGCTATTATGTGTGTTTTGTGCAATGTGAAAGACCAATTGGCAAGATTGATGAGTCTGAAGGATCCCTCACTTTCTCACTGTGTGTAAAATGAGAAAACAGAATCGCTTGCAAACATATGCAGCAGCATTGGACCCTCTTTATTGTGCCTCCAAAAGGCAAGAGAGTATTCTGGGGAATTTCAAAACATTTTCAAGGAAGGATTATTATGAGAACTACCTTGATTTTGAAAACACTATAAAAGACTAGACAGTATGATCTATAACAGTGGGGATCTTACCAGTCATATTTTCTGCTTTGTCCTCAGGTGCTAACACATAGTAGGTGCTTTATAAGTGATGTTTGAAATAACTGAGAGTTATTACCAGTACAATCTACAAATGAAAACTAGGTCACCTTGTAGGCATCATTGAAGTTTAGGCAAAATTCCACCATATTTCTGAAGAAGAAAGGGTTCAAACCATAGTAGGAGAAACAAGATTCTGAGTGTTTTCCCTCCTCACTCCAGCATGTTATTTAAAGGAGAGCAAAAATTTTTTTTTTAAAAAAGAGCTGTGAGCATATTTCTTCATTTCATGCTGAAAATGACATATTTTTATTTATTAAATGTGTTAAAAAAGCTCAGAAGGTTTTTATTGGACTTACACATATACGTGTCTATGTCCTATTCCAGGTAAATTCTAGTCTCCTATTTAACTGCTGAAACAACCAGCAGACTTAAATTAGTATAAACCTGACAATATTTTTGTTTAACTTACTGGTAAAAAGAACATTAAGAGGTAAGAAATGGCTTATATTTCACTTTCCCATTTACTGTTAGAAGTCTAACTCCCATTAATCCTATCAATATTTTGCAGAATGCTTTTTTCTTCTTTCTCCTTCCCTCTTTACTCTTGCGTTAAACGAATGGTATCAGTAGAACCTCTAACATAATAAATCAGGCAATATAGTGTTAAAGCGCTGCTTGAGTTGTTGAAGAGTTAGTGGGCAGATACCACAATTCACTGTAGCTATAATAGAGGGTAATGTCACTTTAAGACATGTGATACTTTCGAGCGGAGGGATGTATTGAAACAGACTACTGCTACTTACAGCACCGTGTAGCAGCCCTGCTCCTACATTTTGCTGCCTTACTCTGCCCTGAATGCACTGGAGTGGGGATGGTCCATCGGCAACTATAAACTGATTCTCATCAGGAAACTGCACATTATCTCCCCATCACTTCAAAGGTCTCGTCAGGCAGAGGTGACGCCGGGAGATGATTTAAAGGTGAAAATGACAAGGTTTCCACCCCTCAAACCTTGCTCCTTTTCTGACATTACAGTCTGAATGAACCCGATGTCTTTTTTTACTGTGGAAATAGGATCGGAAGAGAGTAACATTTTTTTTTTTTTAATCCTGATAAAGAAGATTGTTGGGAAGCTCTTGAAAAAAGAATTTCAAATTCTGGCACAGATGGATTTTAAAAAGTGTTAGCTCTTTCCAATGAACACTAATAGAGTACTCTGCTCTGGGCTGGATTTTTCAGGTAAGAAGCATCTTTAAGGGTTTAAGATTCAGAAAGCAGATCTGAAACATCCAGGCATATTTAGAGAACTATGCAAGGCTGAATGCATTATTTGGGGAAGACACTTAATAACATTGAGATAACCTCTTGGTAAAGAAGCAAGCAGTGAGAGTGACATACAGGAGGCTTGGAAGTATGCTGAGAATTAAAGAAAGTTAAATTAAAAAAAGAAAATATTGCAAGCATCAAGTCACAGTAATCCTTTTGAGTGCTAAGATCTATGTGGGTGAAGAAATGAGCAAGAGAAAGCAGAGTGATTGGAAAACTATTAAGTTTTGGTTGTGGCAGGATTTTTTTTTTCAAGTTTAGATGAATTTCTAATACATTTTAACTGTAATCCACAAGCAGTAAATACATCCACAGTCACCTCTGTTTTGTCTTTCTGTAATTTACAGGGTATTCTGAAAAAGTCCCCAAATACATTCATTTTAGGTTTCACAGGAGGGGTATTGCAATTTATTTCCACTGAAGAGAATGCATGTATGTTATCCCGATAGTTCTGAAAACAATAAGGCAAAGTATGTTGTATACAAAAGTAAACAGTGGGCAGGGAAACTAATTAGAAAGTGAATGCTCCGTCTGAATCAGGGACTTAGGAATGAATAGCATCCAGCTGTTGAAAACAATGTTTTCCTACTTTGAACTTAATTATAGTTGTCACCATTTGTCTATTATAGTCCTAAAATCTTTCCAAGACTGTATCTCTCTGCTAAAATCCACAAATTATTCTGTATTGTGTGCATCTATGATACACATTTTTGTTTTCTGAATGTCACAGTTTTTAACAAAAAACCAATTTTTATGAATAAAGAAGCCAGGCTGGGAGGTCACTAGCAGGTTTTCAATGTATAGCTGAGATTTTTGAAGGGTATGATTTGACAGTGAAAAGGAAAAGAAAGAAAGAAATCTTTTTCCAAAGCCCTCTCTACGTGACAGAAAAGCATACAGTTAACTGGATTCTTGTGTCGAAAATGCTTCCCTATCACTGGCTGAGTAAGGATGGTGCTTCAAGTTTGATTAATTTGGCAATAGGAGATGCAGCATAAGGTGTTGTTTGAGAAATTGGACAATATGTAGCGCAGTTGAGCCTCTGTAGCTCCTAAGATCCTCATAGGTGCAGATAAGACTGTCAAAGTTTCAGCGCCCGAGAAAAGGTACATATTCATCCATAAATACATATACCACCTGTATATGCAAATTCATCAATGCTATACAACAAATGGAATCTTAGGAGGCTAAGCAATATTGTAAATTATGGCTTGCTCTAGGATAGAAACATAGGTCTTGCATCTGAAACTCATTCTGGCTAAACGTAATCCCTTCTGTTTCTTAAGTCCAGTCAAAAGGATTGCTTCTATCAGGAGATTACAACATGCCTCTGAGAAATGATTACTTAGTTTAGAAGACAGCATTGCAATTAAAAATTCATGACTGCAGAATTAAAATGAAAAAAAAAAAAAAGAACCCACTCTTTCCTTCCAGGCTTATGTCAGACTTGCAATGAAGTTATAATGAGCAGGAGGAGTCTGCAGCTTTTCAGTGCCTGGGATAACTATAGTTTAAAGATCACTGTGTAAAATAGGATTTTTAGTCAGCATGCATTGTTTTAAACCACCTAACTGATAGTCTAAAACTTTATTTTTGTATTTTGGCAATCCTTAGAGTTTTGTTTGATAGAATTAAGAAAAAAAAATATCAGTGTATCATCATCTGAAAAGGGCTTTCCCTCAATTCCACTTCATGGCATGACCTCTGCTGGATCATTAGTTCTAGCCAGAGAAGTAGCAAAGGAACATGACGTCTGAGACCTCCCTTCCCTCATCAGTGGGGCTGACTGAGCTGGGGGCTTGAAGCTGGGGGTAACCTTTCCTGTCGAATGTTCTCTTTAGAGAATGGCAATGGTCTCTGCGATGTCCTGGGTCCTGTATTTGTGGATAAGTGCTTGTGCAATGCTACTCTGCCATGGATCCCTTCAGCATACTTTCCAGCAGCATCACCTGCACAGACCAGGTAAGTCAGGAGCTGGCTCCACTGCAGCCTCCTCCAGTCTTATGGCTGTTTTCTTAACAGATGGTTGAATACAAGTGACATAAAGTGCTATAGTGTGGGCAGCTTGCCTTTGAATTCCAAGACATACTGTTGGCTGGATGCTTTAGGGGAAGTGGAGTGTGCCAAAATGTCTTGGAGGTATTTCTATTAATTTATCAGAAAAGGTGGGTTTCTCTAAGTGTTACCCCTCCTGCTTCTACACACCTTCAAAAGTAGAAGTCATCCGTTTTTGGATGTGTTGGCCAACAGCAGAATATTCTGCAAAAGGTGGAATAATTTTTAAGACTTGAGGATGTTTTAGGGAAAAAAAATAATAACATCTTTGCATGTCCATCCCTGGGATGCATTTTTACCTAGTATAGACACTATAATTTTGGTCAGTATGTGGCTAAGAATTTTGTGGGGGCATAGTACCCAAACTAACTTTGGAAGCAAGTTGTCAATGAAAAGGAAATTAAAAAGTAACTTACTATGTCTTGTCTGGTTTAATATGCCTCCTTTCCTTTCTCCTTTCCTTCACTTTCTGTTCTTCCGGTACGCTCAGTGCTTTTTCCCCCCCTCTCTTTCCGCAGTTTCAGGGACAAGGTCCCTCCCACCTGATTTTTGTTTCTCCTGTATTGAATTTTTAGTTCCAGATGCGTTTTGCTTTCTTCTTAACGTTCAAAGTATATTTCTCACCCTTCCACGGCCTTGCTCTTCAATCTGTTTTTCCTTTCCTTCTTTGCCTCTCCAGCTTTCTCATTACAGTCTCTCCCAGCTCGATTGTCCTTACCTTCCCTGGTTCTCGAAAAGATTTCCTTCCATTTTCTGTTCAGCATCAGCCTTTCCATCTTCTACTACCCCACCCAGCCTTCACCCTCAACACCATCCTTTCCCTACTCTCCCTTCCCCTCTCGTGACGGTCAAATTCAGGCTCTGGGGACCCGTTGCGCGCCCAAGTTTCTGATGCTCAGTTCTGAAGTGCTCCCAGCCCTCCACCCGCCTCTCCAAATCCTATCAATGGCCTCCTCCCATCGGTCGAGCTTCCTCCTGCTGCACGGTCCAGCGTCTACGCCCTTTCCTTTCCCTGGCTCCTCAACCGTCCTGGACGCTGATCCCGGGCTCTTCCGTACAGTCCTCCAGCAACACCTTCCGGGGCCCCGCTTGTTGCCTCCAGGGGCTCAGCTTCCCCGCTGGGGGCAGGCTTGGCAGAGTGCGGATGCAGCCCAGGGTCCTCCCGCGCGCCTGCACCAGGCTGCAGCGAGCGCGCAAGCCCGCTGGGTGCAGGAGCCCCGGCGTCCCGGGTGACGGGGTGGGGCTGGCTTGTGCTTGGAGGCTGAGGCTACGGGATGTCTTTGGGCCCCGCCACCCTGTTTCCCCACGCCCTGGGTCTAACAGGGAAGGCGAGGGGGCGCTGGTGCCCCTGCAGGTGGGCATGGAAACCGCCCAGCCTCAGGACGCACTTGTATTTCTGCAGCCTGTGTCCGGAGCTGGGCGCGGGAACCGCCACTCAAGCCCCAGTTCAGCCGAGATGGAGGGAAAACAAAAGTGAATCTGAGATTCCCCACATTACCTCCAGTCACTTAATCACAATCTGTTCTGGCACAAATGTCTTTCACTTGTTACATGGCCATATAAATAAACAATGCGGGACATCTGCATTTGTCGTAATGCTCAACAATAAGAATTCATAAGAAAAACACCTATTAAGTGTATGTTTTAGGCATGGCTCTCAGAATTAAATCACATTGTTTGGTTTAATCCTTATGCAAGTGGGTGTAATTTTTCCCCTTTCACCCAGGAAAAAGAGTTTCTAAAAGGTTAGGTGGCTTGTCTAAGGCCACACAAGGAATAGCTATCACTGGAAGTCAGATTGGCATGATTCACCGCCAGAGTCTGTGTCCCCAGGAGGGGGAAATAGCTTTTGGAGCACAGAATGACCATGCCAAGTAGCTTCTTTGAGGAAGTGTGAGCCCCTTCATATAGTTTTAAAAAACTGTCATTATGTCAATACTTGGTCTCATCTGAACTGCACACACATTCTGAGAGGTGGCCGTGGTGGAACTGGTGAGTGGCATGTGGTTGAGGGTAGAGGGCAGGGCTCAAGGCTGGCCACCCAAGTCTCTGTCACTTAAAGTTAGTGACATAACCTTGGGCAACCGACTTTTCCGCTTTCATTCCCCATTTATGGATATGGTGGTGCTGGTGGTGGTGGTGGTGGGTTGAGGTGGTGTGTAGATAAAATAAAAATAACTTCTAATAAGTCTTCTGTAAGCTGTAAAGTTCTTCACAAATGTCGGGAATTACTGATGTCCCCACTTAATAGACTGTAAACCTGCAGGCCAGGGATGTTTGTTTTGCTGTTCATAGAGCTAATAATCCACATAGTCAAGGCAACAACTCTTTTTATATTCTCTTGCTATTGTTTTTTTAACCATATGGTACATGGCTAGAATATACTACCAATGCTGTGTCTTATTTTGCTCTATGTATATAATCATAAAATAGATACAGCACTGTGTGCAACAAGCTTTCACGTTGTTGTCTTCGTTAATCAGTGAATGTATGGAGTTTTTCAGTGTGGGTTATATGTAATGAGTAAACTCATGTCTTTATAGGGCTTACTATTAAAATATCATATCTTTAAACAGAATCACATATTAGGTTCCAGCTGAATTTAAAGTCAATAGTTGTTTTCTCCATTTTCTTCCTTAGACTTTGCTTATTATCAACCAATGCATGGTTTATCTGTGCATCAAATACCCCAAGAAACTGCAGCACTGAAACCAATTTTGGCCCCAAGTGCTAATACATTTGAAAACCATTTCAGCTTCGTTGTTGAAGTGAAAAAACTATAAATATCCCTTTCTAGATGCAGAATGATTAAAATGATATTAAACTTAATGTCCAATAGTTCTATATGACACGTTTATTCAACTTTCTTTGCTTTATGACAATAGCTACAAAGATTAAAATGATAGATCTTAGTCATAGCCATATTCTAGATGATTTCAGGCAGACTCTTTAATATAATCTTTTGATTTTCTGAATAAAATATGATTTTTTGGATGAGAGTTGTGACATTTTTCCTTGTAGGTCTTAAATCTCCAGGGACACTAATGAAATGTGTATGAAAACAAGAGAGAAATCAGGGCCAGTTATCTGTGACAATCCACCCCTAAATGAACAAATAAATAAATAAATTGCTGGATAAATGAGCAAAAAGGAAAAACATAATCTCATTTTCTCCAATCGGTTAAAACAAGTGACATGATGAGAAAAAATGAGACACCGCAGACCCTGAGCTCTGCCACATTTGCCCAAGCTTGAAAAATCACCTCTTTCATAAAGCAAGAGCAGGCAGACTCTGTGTGCATACCAAGTATCTGGGAAATGTGGAAAATGACAAATCTTTCACTCAGAGCCTTGAATGGAGGGAGCATGAAAGCTTTACAGCTGCCTCCTCACCTGCTTAGGAATGGCTCCCCAGCTGTCCCCACTCTCCGCCCCCTAGCCTCTTACAGGCAGTTTGGCTATTCCCTGCACGGTAAGATTGATGGTGTTCAGATAGCAAACAGCCAATTTCAGTCTCTCAAGAAATAATCCACTACACTGACAGATGAGTGGAATTTGACGTGATGTTCCCCTCGTTCAGATTGCCTCACCTGGATGGCACCAGCCAGTCAGGGTCCTTTAGGGGAAGTGGTTAGAGATTTGGGCCAATTTCTGCTGTCATAACATGAAATCGAGACCATGTTTTTGTAAGGCTGTGAATTTGTGATCTGTCTTCTCAATGCAGTGGGTTTGTACATAAACAGAATGAGAATATGTTAATTAGAAAACTGACCAATTTTAATGTATTCGCCTGCAGTCCTTAAGTACTCCCTATTTTTCATATATATAGTATTAGGAATGCACCATTTATTTTGAGTTACTCACTAGTTAAGGAAGATTAAAACAGTCAATCAAATGAAAGTGCATTTTAAAATTATACTAATGAGTAAAATGTGCTGTAGATTAACAGATTTGTAATTTCAATAATTTAATATTTGGCTGGAGCAAGTTTTTATTTGGGGAATGATGTAGAAAATTACCCTAACAACTTGAAGAATACTTGTGCTTCTTTTTTATTTTTCATAATAAAGCTATAGACAGGACATTTCATTTTAAAAAGACACACTAAACAGTGAAAACTCAAAAGTGGTGTTCAATTGTTTCAGATAATTAAAATAGTTCAACTCTTTATAATCACCAGTGTGTGTGTGTATGTGTGTGTGTGTGTATAACAGGTAAAAAGAGATTGAATGATTTTTGCTAATTGCAGTTTTCTGTTTTAGAATGAGTATTTTCCCTTATGGATATACAAAATATGACAGCAATTTTGATAGTTACTTAATTTGGAATACGTGTGTGTGTGTGTGTGTGTGTGTGTGAGGTGTCCTTGAAACTTAAAATATAAATCATCTCAAAATTATTTAGCAAGAAAATATCCTTGGGATTCTTCAGTAATTTAAAATTATATAGATAAATTACATGAGACAAGAAGTTTTAAGTGCCTAATGAATCATTTATTCCTGAGTCACTGCTATTTTATCGACAGGGGTGTATGGAAATGATATATAAAAAGATTACTTGAATAGGGTTGTCTGTGTAATTTATACTTGACCTGATTTAAAGCTATATTAAGCAAACTATGTATGTTAGAGATATTCATTTATGCCTTGATTATTACATACTGAATATCACCATCCATTTCAAAGTATGGTATTTTTGTTAAAATATTAAAAAGCATTTTCTGTATGCCTTATACTTATTTTTACCTTACTATTCAATATTACTTTGTTGAAAGCTTCTTAAAGAATATGCAGTAGAATATCAGAGTACATTACAATAAAGGGTTGTTTTATAACTGTAATATAAAAGAAATAGTGGAAACAACCATGGGCGCATATTGGCTCCTTAAGAATGCATACCAGTGCTAGGCTGCTAAGTATAGCGAATTGGCCTAAGGATTGGAGCAGACAGGTTGTTATTTGGTACAAGTTGGTGCTTAGTGATAATCCATCGATCACCCAATTGATCATATTGACCTCATTGCACAGTCAGGGTGCAGCTATTGATATTTGATCAGACCCTATAATATTAAAGCCAAGTAGAGATGCAAATAAATATTTCCTGCTGATCCCATGAACTTATAAATTATTACAATGCTATGGAAACTTTCACTTATGTGAGCTCCAGCCTATGGCTTCAATTCCTAGTTAAGGAAAATAGATGTTATACTACACTGAAAACAAAAAATATTTAGAAACAGCACAAATGAAGATTAGCTTTTAATTGTTAATTTCTTAAAGTTTTCTTAAGACAATTTGAACTCTTTCTAAAATTCTTTTAATTTTAAACTTTGTGGAAGAGTATCAAAGCTTTACTGTGTACACTGGCATGCCATTTTTGATAACAATTTAGTAACATCTCCCAAAATGTAAAATGTGCAAATCGTGACACTTCCATTTCCAGTGTCAGGATTCCAGTGCTAAGAAAATTATTGGCTAAATGTGAAAAGATGTATGCTAAGCTATAGTTATCACAACAATGGTTTTAATGGCAAAAAACTGGAGAGGAGTTTTATCTCCATCAAAAGGGGATTGGTAAAATAAATCATAGCACATCCACACAATGGGATTTGATGTAGCCATTACAACAGATGAGAATATGTCTATCCATGTGGAAAAATGCCTATGATACATTGCTTAGTGAAGAAAACAAGAATACTTTGCTTCAAAATAATTTTGGAGAAAAAAATCATATTTGCACATACACAAAAATGTCAAGAAGGATATAAACACCCTTTCTACAGTGGCAGTTAAATCTGGTGAGAGGACTAGAATGACTTGAACTTTTATCTTTCTATAATTCTTTTTTTTTTGAATGAGTGTATATTGCTTTTTAACAAAAAGCTTAAAATATTAGTTGTAGAGTTTCAGTGGTACAATTAGAAAGATATCAAACCATGTTTCCAGTTTAAGAAAAAAGAAAGAAGAATAAGTAGAAAAATATCATGAGGCCCCTTTCCTTTCAAGAGTCTTAATCCAATAAAATGTCTAGGCCAGCATTTCAGAATTACACTTCATGAAACACTGTCTTCGCAAGATACTGCTTGGACAAAAGTGGAAAATACCTGCTAGGAAGCATTCGCTGTTTGTTATGTTCTCCTCCCGGAAATTTGCAGTGCATGTAAATATATGAAAGTTCTGGAAAGATCCGCAGGTGAGAAAGCTGATTTTGTTTAACTAAAATTTTCCAAATGCTTTTTATTTGGGCAGCATCTACCATGCCTATTCAGATTACATGCATTGAGAAGCATGAGCCAAGATCATTCTGGAATTCTCTATTATTTATCTTTTTATTCCTCACTTCTGCTGAGTTGACAAATAATAGGTTCTCAGAAAATACTTGTTTAACTACTAAGGAAAGGAGAAATGAAGTTTCTGGTGGAATCTTAAACTGTTCTTTGGTTGTTACTGCTGTGTGTGAGTGGTTGTGTGTATACATACAGATGTATATGCATTTGTGTGTCATGTGTGTATGTTTATAATTGGGAGATCTCTCAAATGGAGAGTGGCATAAACATTATATTGTCAGTATCACATACATGTATTTATGTGTGTATCTTTATGTTGCTATTTGACTCTATTCAATTTTGACAGCTACTTCATTAATCAAAATAATTCAAAGACAACACTTACAAACGTAGTAAAAAATTAAATCCCTAAGGTTCTCAGTCACAGGTTGGTACACTTTTTTCCTTTCTATACGTTTAACAGAGATTATAGGTGTTGTCTTGAGGGCAAGATGAGGAGGCTTAACTTGGCAAATAGGGAAAGGACTTTTACTTACCAAAACTTCTGACATCAAGAGAAAAAGTCACTTCACCTTTGTAGCAGACAGAAAATAACACCAGACAAGCAATTTTTCCTTTCTTTGGGGGTAAAGAGAAGATGAATTTTGTTGATAGTTTGTATAACCTGATTGAATTACTCAAAAATAATATCCTCAAAGCACTCAGGGAATTCTATTGGCCCATTATTTCTTTCTCCTTTCCCGACTTTGAATAATAAAGGACTAAAAAAGAAAATAAAAGATATTATCACAGAGTTTCTCCAAGAAGATGGCTAAAAGTGCTGAGGGATTTGCTTATTCATTAAGCAAATCTTTCTTTCATGCAGGGAAGGAGTCAAGCCAAGTCATTCTCTGAGTTTGCAAGAGAGGAAGACCTCTCACATCCTCAGGTGTGGCCTTGATTCTAGAGATGCAATTAACAGCATTTACCTTTACTATGCAGTGACTAGACCTTCTTTTCTAGGCATGCTTTCATGTCACACAAGAATGAATCCAAGCTGAATCTGTATACATCTAAAGGACTTTTCTTATTTTCCATTTTGTGCGTGAAGAATAGACTAATTGAGTCATATGCTTTCAAGTGAATATAGAATGTCAGCTCCTAGATTCAGATGAGCTACCACACATGTTGGGGGGCAGTGGTTATAGCACCTCATCGTTCCTGAAATTAACAGTATACTGGATTACAATCAGCAGGCCAGCAGGCCATACTTCTCATTGAATTAATATTGGGTATGTATTCAAAAATTATTTGTTGATCAACCTAGCTTTAGCTAAGCGAGAACTTTACATTTTTTAAAATTCAAAAAGTGAAAAAAAATTACATTAAGCCTTTTAAAAAATATACCAAATGATAATGAGGAAAGAGTACCAGAGTAGGAGTTAGAGACTGGAGCTTTCAAGATCTCCTTTAAGTTGTCAAATTGCAAAGCTCCAGATGAGAGGGTGGAAAGGAATTCAACAGTTTTCATATTGTACCTAGTAGCTCCAAGGGGGTGATCCAAGTGTTCCATAAACAGCGAAGTATATTCTGCCAAGTAAGTTTTAAACTACCCAAGGAACCAGTTTATTAACTTTATCTATTTGACTCAGCAAGATTCAAAATGACCTTTTCTTTTGTAAAAAAAAAAAAAGCATTCTGCTGAAACTATCTGAAAATTTTATGTATTATTTCATGGGTAGGCAAGGCAAATACCATCATGGATCAGACAGGTAACAAAAATGATGGGTCAGATATTAGGAAATACTGAAGGCTGTGTTATGTCAAGAGGATATGCACATCTACAGGGCACAGCACATCCATAGCTTCACCTGCCATGGTCCCAATGTGAGCAGATCACCTGATATTTCAAAGAAAGCCAGAAATCTAAAAATTGATGTGTAATTTTACCTGGGAAATGTCAGGTGGGCCAAACGAAACAGGATTGATGGCTATATCCTACCTGCAGGCTGTCAGTGCATAACCTCAGACAAGATTATCTCCAACTTTAACATTTTATGATTTCTAAGAATTTTGTCAAATATCTTTATGCAACCAGAGTAGAGATAAGCGAAAGAAGTGGAGTCAAAGGAGATGTTCTGTGCACATGTGTCTTGGCCTATTTTAAAAATATGCCCATGGTGTAGTCAGCCCTATCCTGAGTTATACCCAGCAGTCTAAAACATTGTGTCTGGAAGCTGAATGGTATTACTGGGGCTCTGGCAAACAGAGAGCTTTGATATAATGAAGCCAATGGTCTATTCAGCAGTCTCATTTGAATATCAGCTAAAAATCAATTAATTTTCTTTCTTTCTTTTATTTATTTATTTTTTTTTTGGAGACATAGTTTCGCTCTTGTTGCCCAGGCTGGAGTGTGGCTCACTGCAACCTCTACCTCCTAGGTTCAGGTGATTCTCCTGCCTTTGTCTCCCGAGTAGCTGGTACTACAGGCACATGCCCAGCTAATTTTTATATAATTAGTTGAGATGGGGTTTCACCATGTTGGCCAGGCTGGTCTTGAACCTCTGACCTCAGGTGACCTGCCCACCTGGGCCTCTCAAAGTGCTGGCATTATAGGCGTGAGCCACCACGCCTGGCCTAATTTTCTTTTTGATTAAGGTTTAGAAGAAATAGTAATCAGCAAATCTAATAAAACAGAAGTATCAAGCAGCATAGAGATGCATATGTAAAACTCTTAATTTAATACTTTATTAAAGTTCTCAAAATCAAGTCTGCAGCCCACTAGTGAGTTATGAATTTATCTTGAAACCCAAGGTTTTCTTTGTTCTTTTGGGAAAATGATTTATTATGTCATATATATTCATTTTGTCTATGAATAAAGGCTACTTATTAGTAAAATAACTGAGTTATCATTTTGATACAAATTACATGTAACTAATGTTTACTGAACTTCCTTTATTCGGTATTCTTTAACTGGTTGCCAGCTCTTGGAAATATTGCAAAGTTTCTGTATGCAACGAATTAGAATTCATGCAATGTGGAGAAGGATAATTTGTTAACAGTGTATCATGAATGTTGTCTTGAGTTGTTAGTGATTTTCAATTGCTGTGGTCCTTGCTTTTTAATTATAAATTAGTGGTGGTTTAGTTTCATCATTGTCAATTACGTTTGCTGTGGATGATTGGGTTAACCCTATAGTCTGTAATAATGCATATGTGCACATTTTGGATTTTAAATTTGCTGAAGACTAGACTTTAAAACATTTTTAAATTGTGGTTCAGAAAAGATTTCGTCTATATTCTTATTGCTAAAACATATGTAGCCATGTCCTGCAGAACGATGAATGGTTTATACCCCAGTTGTCACATAAGATTATAATATGGTATTTTTACTGTACTTTAGTTAGGCTTTTTAAATTTTTATTTTAGGTTCAGAGGTCCATATGAAGGTTTGTTATATAGGTAAACTCATCATGGGGGTTTGTTGTATAGATTATTTCATCACCCAGGAACTAGAGGTAGGTTTAAATGCTTATCGTTGTGCTCCAATTACCTACAGTATTCGGT
Organism: Callithrix jacchus; assembly: GCF_049354715.1. NCBI lineage: Eukaryota > Metazoa > Chordata > Mammalia > Primates > Cebidae > Callithrix > Callithrix jacchus. The sequence goes on from NC_133516.1 coordinate 49,824,164, forward strand.
ACCATAACATGCTATGCAATATGTAGCTTAGGAGCAATAAGGTATACCATATAGCCTTGGTGGGTAGTAGGCTGTCTTATCTAGGTGTGTGTAAGTACACTCTGATATTCACACAATGACAACATCACCTGATAGTGTATTTCTCAGAACATATCCCTGTTGTTAAGTGATACATGACTGTATCTGTGATTACCTGAAAATCTACTTGTATGGTGATGTATGGTGACATCGTTGGTGACATTCACTGCCTGTGAACTTCTGTGACATATTCTCATGGCCCATAACATTTATCTTTTATTTTTAGTTCATAGGGTATCATTTTATAAGAGCATGTTAACAGATTTTTCTTATTGTATGAAAAATAATTAGTGATTCATAAAAATTTCTTTCCAAATACTTATTACTTAAGCACTTGTCCACTGGGAAGTGAAAACAGGCAAGAATTAGATATTTCACCTACTCAGTGTGCTGCAGTCAACCAAAGTTTGAACACCACTGTTCTACAGAGAAATGGTAACTATAAGTCACCCCTTTATAAAATTGTGACTTTAAAAATATGTGGCATAGCAAAAAGTATAAGTGGAAGCTTCCCGGATGGGGTCTTATTAAAATGAATTGGTTTTATAGTTTTTTTTACATCTTTTTATCTGATGAACATGTAAGATGCCACATACTGGACAGGTGCTTGAAAATCTAGGTCACTGGGTGAACATTTGTAGGGCAACGTTTTTGACAGCTACTTGCAGGATTGTTTAGAAGTAAGAGCAAATTTATGGCATACATGTTGCCAGTATGCAGACTTTTATCTATCACCAGCCTAGGTTAATCAGTCACAGTGGTTGTTCCCACAGAGCCTAGATGTGATATTAGAATCTTCTTCCATTTTTCTCCAGGCACTGCCTGTCAAGTGATTGACACTGGCATGCAAGTTGAGAGTCAGTGACCATCCCTTATGTGTGTTAATTGGCTAACCATCTTCAGAGGCTCTCTTCTATCCCCAAAAAAATGTGTGCCATGAAATTATTTTCATTAAAAAAGAAGAAAATGACCTAACTCGAATCAAAGCAAATTTAAATGTAAAGAGCCACGTGGGTACAATAACTACTGTTTAAGATAGTGCAGCATTAGACAGCTCTGTTGACTATCTAGGAGTTTAAAAAGTTACTTTGTATTACCTCCAGAAAGTTTTGAGTCCTCTGCTGATTCTTCTCTAACTCTGTGTCTGAGAAACAAAGCTGCTTGTAATATGGGCCATTAACTAAACAGGGTACTATGTAATCATAAAGCAGGAAGCAAGTCATTCTGAGCAAATAAGATTTAGAAAGCCCTCAAGAAGAATGTGATTTTGTGTTGGACATTGAAGGTTGGGTAGGAAGTCAGCTAGAGGGAACAGAAGGGTGGTTTTTCAACCCAAAAGAACAGAACAAGTAAAGACTTGGAGACAGGTAAGTGTAAAAGGGCAGGGCAGCAGATCTCGATGGCTAGAGGCCCTGCATTAGTTAGAGAAACTTTTGTATCATTTTAATAAAAGGGAAAAGATTTTTTTCTTCTAAATTACTTAGTTTTGCAATCTCAAGTCTGCCTATGAGTGCACACTGGTGATCACAGATAGAGATGGATGGAAAGAGTCCCAGTGTCACAATAAGTGTCTCTATGGAACACAAGCCAGCAAATTATCAAAGGCATTGCAACCATATTCTGGCCAGAGTCTCTGAGCCCTTTGGGACCTTTCACACCTTTGACTTAGTCTTATCTTTGTGCAATGAAAAACAAGACATGTCATGACTGTTGATTTCAAATAGCTGGTTATTATATTAAAGGAAGCTGCATATCTCTAACTCTAAGGATAAATAATTATTTTTAATTTACAACAAACTTAGTATTTATATCCAACAAATCGTTTACTGCCCCTCCTAGGTGCAGAGGACTATAGTTACCCAGTAATAATATAAACGACACTTTACTGTAGTCCCTGGTTTAACTCTGATTTCCCTACAACATCACATGCTACATGAAGGTAATGAACCCAGCAGTCTGACAGTGTCTGAAACAGTGTGGCACCCAGTGAGAACCAAATAAATACTTGCTAAATGAATGAACAATCTTAAGCATTTGGTATTTCAGTTAATCCTCACAATATCCTTATGAGGTAAAATCTCTTTCCATTTTTCTAATAACAAAAACGTAAAATAATGTGTTAATGGATTTGTTTAAGGTCACCTAGCTTGGGAGGGCAAGTTGAGAGTTTTGTCAGCTTCTGAATAATGTCTCGGTTTATTGCATGCTTGCTGTATACAGGCCCCAATGTGGGGTTTCTTATGATATGACATTTGGTCTGCACCAAAACCCTGCATTGTTGGTGCTGTTATTCCCATTTGTACAAAGCATTTCAAGATGTGGATAATAATTATAAACATGAAAGAGAAACTTAGACTGTATACCAACTCTCAGTCGGGTTTCCATTACAACCAAGTACTACTTTTAGGAATATCAGCAATCTACTCTCCATCAATTGAAATTAAAAAACAAATCTCTATGTTGAGGTACATTGTTCTACATTAGCCAGGCATCTGTTTCTTGGGCAGTTAGTTTGTTCTATATCATGTAATAGTTTTGAGTACTGCAGCTGAATAATGCTTGATTCTTCATTTCACTGTGCAAACAGGCCTGGCTGAAAGCATTCTTCCTTTCCTTTCTGGATAAACAGTGCCTAATTTTCAAGCAGTTTTTTTTTTTTTTTTTTTTTTTTTTTGCAGGGTTAGTGTTTCCCAATAAATTGTTTTAGATTCTGTAGGCCCTTTTGTGCCCCAGTCAGGGAAGCAGCAGCATAGGATAAATCTACATTTATTAGACTTTCTCTTAGTGTGGATTTTTTTTGTTTACTTAAAATGAAGTTATAAATCATTCACACTGGAAAAGAATGCTCTCCAACTGCAATTTAACTTTTTTGTAAGATTTTTTGGCATTTATCATGTTGAGACTTTATAAATTATCTAGAATATTGTATAATGGGTTGACCTTTCTGGTAAGTGATTTGATCATTTGCAGCAGTGTCTTTTTGCTAAAATATAGAATTTGCAGTCTTTCAAATAAAACTTGCTAGACCCATAGCCCAATAACATGTTAGGTAGAAATTGCCTATATAATCAGACCTGAGGTTTCCCTTTCCAATTCTTGTCTTCATCAAACACAAAACAACAACAACAACAAAATACTCCTCTGTTCCAAAAATAGCCCCCTGGCCAGTGATGGCAAATTCCTGATACACAGCCTGTTCTTCCTATAATTTAGCTGCAGCAGACATTGCTGATCAATTGCTATATGCTTTATATTTGAACCCAGATTCATCCTCTGAATCCTTCCAAGCACAGTACAGTACTCCAGTCATTGAGTAATTAAATGAGACAGGAGTGAGTTCAGAAACAACCGTAATGCTCCTCTGAGAAGAATCATCATTCAGCACTACTATGTGTCACATACTGGGCTAAGTGCCCTACATGGACTTACTTGTTTGGTTTTGAGATGAAACATGTTGTCTGTTCCTGGGGTAGGCTGTCCTTTTATGCAATTTAGTTGTCCCATCAAGATGGGCCATGTATCATCTACTTACATCTTTGGAAATTGGGCAAAGAGTTGATTTGCTTGCCCGTCTTTTACCTGCCTTCACCCTCTTTGCTACCAGTGATTCTTGGTCTGAGGAGTCTGTAGGGAAAGGGGAAGCTTGGTGTACTGGGTACACCAGGAGTTTACATCCTATCTATATCATTATTACACTTATTTGCTCTAAGCGTGGGCAAGTCGGTGTGACTTTCCTTTCTCACCCATAGAGTGAGGATTCCTGTTTATAAAATCCCTACCTTGCTGGCTTAAGTAAGAGACAGAGATGATGTGTGTTCTGTAACAAAAAGAGATAATGTCTGTTCTACACCTGCCATATAGTAGGTGTTTAGGACATGATATATTCTTAAATTTTATCTAAATATGTGAATGTTAGAGGAAGGATGGAATAAAATGCCTACTACTAACCTGTATAATATTTTATTATATAAAAATTATATAATAAAAAATTATATATAAAATGCCTACTACTAACCTGTATGCTACTAACCTGTATAATATTTTATTATATAAAAAGATGCACATAGAAGTTTTACAACTTGGACTTATTTACTCACTTAAGATCACATCTGAGTCTTCTGATAATAAAATCCATGTACTTAGCACAGTACATGATATGGATTTTTATGATTAATCTCTACTATGGAATACATAATAGTTGGCCACATGTTCTAAGTCAATAGAAATAGGTCAATAGTTATTGTATCCTTCCTTCCAAAAGTACATTGTATATGTAATTACAGATGAAGGTGGTCTAGTTAAGTAGTGGTGTCTGGCCAGGCGTGGTGGCTAATGCCTGAAACCCCAGAACTTGGGAGGCTGAGGAGGGTGGATCGCCAGAGGCCAGGAGTTCGGGACCAGCCTGGCCAACATGGTGAAACCCCATCTCTACTAAAAATATAAACATTAGCTGGGCATGATGGCGCACCTGTAATCCCAGCTACTTGGGAGGCTGAGATGGGAGAATTGCTTGAACCTTGGAGTCAGAGGCTGCAGTGAGCCAAGATCACGCCACTGCATTCCAGCCTGGGCAACAGCGCAAGACCCCGTCTCCAAACAAAAGAGGTTTAGTGGTGTCTTGTCTGTGTGGTGTCAACTATAGGGAAGTTTGATTAATAAATGGATACATGACCAATAACTCATTAAAGGGAAATAATCCAAAAGTTAGCATTGGTGTTTTGTGACCCTCATAGTGGATTATAATCCTGTTATAATTCTATTAAAAGAGCTACTAGTCAGGTAAAAATTTTATAGCATGTATGTAATTTCTTTTAATTAATTGTGTTATTCTTACAATAATCCATCATCCTTTTATATAGGATTCAATCACTAAAGGAAGAAATCCAGGCATATTCTAATAAACACAATAGTACCTAAATGTTCGTCCCAAGGTATCATATGTGTGTTTCATCAATATTGCTATACGTTACCCTATATTTTCTACACTGAATACAAAATGACATCTATGTGTATTAAGAATCACCTAACAAGGTGTCTAGTATTTTAAACTCTAGCAAGAAAGAAAAGAAGAATAAAAAAAGAAGTACTGATAGTCAATTTTTTTTTTTTTATGTTTTAAGACTCTAGGGAATGTGAGGTAGTGTGAGAGAGTAGCCTATATAGTTAAAACTGTGGATTAAAGACATTATAAGATGATGATAAATTTGCAATTAGTGTTTCAGGGTCTTCTAAGAATTTGTACCCAACAGGCACTAGTTCTCTACTGAAGAGGGCAAAAACCATATAGAATTCTTACTAAGTGCTTTGATCAAACTTTATTACCTCTTTTTTACTGTCCTCATTAACATTCTTCGAAAATGCTATTAAGTATTTCTGGCAAGCAGAGCATCAGAGTAATTTTACAGTAGTGTAAAGGATTTATTAATTATAATCTTTTCATGAGTCTGTTTTCAATTGTGACATTAATAGGTTGCCAAAACAAACTAGATTTAATCGTATTTAATTAAATTGTTGAAAACAAGTAAGGGTAGTTTATTGTAAGCAGAAAACCCTATTGATATACTTGTTTATGTGAATAAGATTTAGTGTAAAGTTCTTTCTACCGAATATGGTATTATTCATCAACAGAAAGCAATATAAATATGCTAATTCAAGAAAGTTGTTATAATAGAACATTTGGAGGTAGAAGCATCAGATGGCATTTCTAAACTTATATCCTGTGTTAGCTAAATTAAATGGGATTTCTGACAGGATGGACATTCTTGTCTTTCTACTATGGATCCTGGGTAGCTCCAACACTAACTGTCCATCCTTCTTTCTTTCCTTGGAGGGTCTGTTGATTGGGGAAAGGGTCTAATATACAGGTAAAAATTTCAGTGAAAAGAAGTGTTTCACATATGACCTGAAGAAGTAGAAGTGGGCTACTTCTTACTTTGAGAGTAAGGGATGGTGTTTGAGTAGCAAAGAATTCTAGGCAAAGAAACTAACATTGTCTTTAGTCAGGAGGCAGAATGAAAATTACATTAGAGGCCGGGCACGGTGGCTCAAGCCTGTAATCCCAGCACTTTGGGAGGCTGAGGCAGGTGGATCACGAGGTCAAGAGATCGAGACTACCCTGGTCAACATGGTGAAACCCTGTCTCTACTAAAAATAAAAAAAAAAAAAAAATTAGCTGGGCATGGTGGTGAGTGCCTGTAATCCCAGCTGCTCAGGAGGCTGAGGCAGGAGAATTGCCTGAACCCAGGAGGCGGAGATTGCGGTGAGCTGAGATCATGCCATTGCACTCCAGCCTGGGTAACAAGAGCGAAACTCCATCTCAAAAAAAAAAAAAATTACATTAGAGAAAATCAGAAGAATATCAGGGAAAATGCATTGCTTTGTCATGAATTAATGCATGTAAATTCTTTGAGGATAGGCAAAAACAGAGTAGACGCTGGCTTTGGAAAAAAAATAGTACTTTTCTCCTTCAATTATGTCTAAGATTTATATTAAATTAAGATTTGTATTAAGTATTTACTATGTGCCTGGCCCTGTGCTGATCATTCTGTGTTATTTCATTAATCTTATACTTACCACTGTGAGAAAGTTACTCTTGTTTTTTTCTTTATGCTGGTGAAGGAAATTAGGCACAGAGAGGTTAAATAACTTGCTGAAAGTACACAGCTAGTAAGTGGTAAAGCCAGTATTTGAACTAGGGTAATCTGATTCCAGATCCCATGCTGTTATAGACTACAATATAGAAACTTCCTCTGCCAGATTACTAGTTGATTGTGATGGATAGTGTTAAGATGGAAGTAGATGTATGTCAGGATATGCTGGGTGATGCTATGGTAACCAATCAGCTCCTTATCTTTATGGTTTAGGACACTACATACTTCTTTCTTGCTTATGCCACTGTCTGCTGAGGTTGGCTGGGGGCTGTGCCCTACATTGTCTTCAATCCGGAATTCAGAGCAGCTTCTATTTGAAATAGTGTTTTCCACCATGGCAGAAAAAGGAGGGCTTTGGAGGTCCAACATCAAATAAATGCCTTGACTTGGAAGTGACTTGCATCACAACTCATTGGCCAGACCTGGTTATACTGCTTAACCCAGTAGCAAGGGGCCATGAAGTACAGTACTTCCATGTTCCCAGAAGGCAGACAGTGAGAGCTATTTGTTGAACAGCATTCATTATGGCCACAAAATGCCTTAGTGGTTAGAAAATGGTATTTTATTTGTTATGGTAATCTTCCATTCTTAGATAGCCAAGCTTAGGTGTCTTAGCTTATTTCAGTATTTTTTGGATACTGAAATATCCAACTGTTGGATCAGTTTCTTCAGTCCACAAAGAAGGCAAAAGTGTAGATTTGAGAAGGGAATACTCTGGTGTGTGAATTAAAAAAAATAATAATAACATGACATCAAGCTTGTTTTGTTGTGTTTACATATATGGGTGATTTATGAATAAATTGTCATATGGCCCAAATCCTCATTTAAGTAAAAATGAAGCAAACCTTTGAGGCTATGGAACTTTCTTTCCTTTTCTCCATTAAGTCTCTTCCCCATAGCAAATATCTAAGGCTTTTGCTTGCTCACTCTCTTTGGCCCTGTCTCCACCTTCTCATTTGTGAGTCTAATCTGTGAACCAATTCCCAGTTTTAAGAAGAATTGCCACCTTGGAATAAAAGGTCAAAACATTCAATACTACACTGTCTGGAATGCCACTGTTGCTTCAGATGAAACCTTTATTGGGTATACTCAGTAAGTAGGTGATATTCTCATATTATCCTAAGTATTTTTTATTCTCCTTATTTTTATATCCAGAATTGTATCTGTTTCTAGTTGGTAGGCGGATAAATCAGTTATGGATCAAATGCATCTATTTGTCATGGATGAATGCCTATAAATGCCTTGATTATAGGAAACAAAACCTTGTTAGGGTGGATGCTGACTTTGGAAGAAAAAATTAATGAAGCTAGGAAAACAGTGATAGCAGGGGACATTGCAATTTTAGGTGCTAAATGACTTATTTTCAAACCCTAGGAGTATGGCAATATTATTCCTCTCCCCGTCCTTTAATTAATTATTCTTGTAGTGTAAAGTGATCCCAGCTGAAGTAAAATTGTGTTAGGGAAAGTTAGGCTTCCTAAGAGCTGCTATTTAATGAACAGAGTTTTTCTTGTTAGATAAATATCTGCTCTAATGGGCAGAGTACACTGGGAGACCAAAAGTAGAGAAGAAAAAAACCAGGAAGGGTAACCTGGTCTGTCAATACTTTGGTGTCAGAAATGTCATTACCAAGTGTTACTTTTCTGTTGATGATTCAGGAAGATGGCGTTTATACATCAGGTTTAGTTTTGCAAAACAGCTTTAATCTCTGACCTCCCAGCACTTAGGGGTAGAATAAGGGTGAGGCAATTATTTTGTCAAGATTTTAAAGGACTCTCTAGACCATCTTCTTGATGCATGCATGCGCACACACGCCCACACACCCACACACCCACATACACGTACACACATAATCATACATGGTTAAGATATTTAAAATTGTATTTCAGTAATAAAGAGTTGGAAGTTGCCTTAGCAACCATGAAGACTCTGCTTTCATCGGACACTACATTCGCCTCAAAACCTCCCCTGCCAAGTGATTGTTGACTCACTGATTGGATTCTCTGCCATATTGTTTTGGGGCATGCTGAAATTGAGGATGACTCCTTTCTCTGACCTGGGCAAAATGTTTTTTTAATTATAAAACAGATCTTTCCTTGTCCCCAAATATCTTTCATTCATGCTTTTCTTCATTGCAGTGAATGCAACTCCATCTCTTCCATTCCTCACATCAAAAATCTACAAATCAACAACTACTGTCTTCAGATTTTACATTCCATTCCTCTCAGATTTTACATGAAATTTATTGGAAAAAGCTTTGTTTCTCTAACTTCACGATATATCCTGACTCCAACCACTTCTCACCACCTCTATTGCTGTCACTCTGGGCTCAGCCACAATGTCCTCTAGGTGGATTATGGGGGAAGCCTAGGGAAGTCTCTTGCTTTTGCCTTGCCACAATCTATATACTACAATCTATATTTTTCACATGGCAGGCAGGTGATCAGGTTAAACATTAGTCAGGTCTTGTCAGTCATCTCCCAAACCCACACACAATGATTTCATTATTTCAGGGTAAGAGTCAAAGTCCTTACAAAGGGCCCTAATAATATGCCTTCAACTTTTGCCGCCATTATCTCCACAGCATCTTCTCCTTCTCTCTTCTTTGCTAACTCTCTTCTATACACACTGGGCTCCTTGATGTCCCTTCAAAGACAGGCACATGTCTGTATTCATTGGTTCTCGATCTGCTTGGAATACTCTTCTCCAGATGTCTACATGATATATGTTCTCCCTGCTCCAATATCACCTCCCCTGTGAGGTCTTCCCTTACCACTTTATTGATTTTAATTTCACTGTCATCTCAGAACCGCACATCTCCATTCTCCTGTTCGTTCTATTTAGCATTTGCTGCCTTTTAACTTATGATAACTTACTTATTAAACTTGTTGTCTCCTTCCACGAGAATGTAAGTTCCAAAAGGGCAAGGATTTTCATCAGTTTTGATCCCATTATGTCAGAGGGCAAAAAGAAGGCTCTTAATAAATATTTGCTGACTAAATGAATGAATAAATAAAAGAGAAATTTCAAGGCCACATGATATAAAGACCATTCCTTTAATTTCCCATCAAATCTAATGTAAGTAATTACATAGTTCCTCCACAGCCTTCAGCTCTTTGCTAAAAATGAAATTCCTCCCTTGCTTCAATGGCCCTGGTCCCCTGAACTGCATGACTCTTTGGTCATGGGAGTTAGGGCAGGGGTTCGCCCACAGGCAAATCCTTGTGAAGATGAGGCGACTGGTCCAGTAGGTGGGGAATGAGAGATCTTTTGCTGCTAAGGCTGATATTATGGCCAATGGAGATGCAAAATCCTATCCCTACCCAGAGGGTCATTTTCTCCCAATCATCTAACAGAAATTCAAATGCCAAGTTACTGTGATTTTTCAAACACAGGGGAATTTTAAAGAGAGACTTTTTAGATTTAAATGTCCTTTTCTACTAATGTAATAATAATACCAAAAACTTATGGAGCCTTCATTACGTACCATGCCATACCCTAAGCACTGCACACCCACACATATATGTATATACATCTGTATATATTATTTAACCCTGACAATACCCTGATGAGGTAGACACTTTTATTATCCCAGTTTTTCAGATGATGGAATAGAAACTCAAAGTAATTTTACCAATGTCGCACAGCTAGTAAAGGACAGACCTGGGATTCAAACCCAGACATTCTCAGTCTGAAGTCTGTGCTCCTAACTGTTGTCCTATATGTTCACTTCTGTGTATCTTTTTTCTGAAAAAGAGTGCGCAGTTACCTTGGGAGGTTGTATTAGTTCATTCTTGAATTGCTATAAAGAAATACCTGAGCCTGTGTAATTTATGTAGAAAATAGGTTTGATTGGCTCAGGGTCTGCGGGCTGTATAGAAAGCACTGTGGTTTCTGCTTCTGGGGAGGACTCAGGAAGCTTCCAATCATGGCAAAAGACAAAGGGGAAGCAGGCACTTTACATGGCTGGAGTAGGAGGAAGAGAAGGGGGAGTGGCACACACTTTTAAATAATCAGATCTCACAAAAACTGACTATCGTGACGATGGCACCAAGCAGGGATGGTATTGAACCATGAGAAACCACTGGCATGATCCAATCACCTCCCACCAGGCCCCACCAGCAACATTGGGAATTACAATTGAACCTGAGATTTAGGTGGGGACACACATCTAAATTATATCAGAGTTCATTCTTAAGTAAGCAGTATTCTCAGACTTTATGGTGGGTCCTTTTCTGAGAGTCTTCTCTAAGACGTGAGAGGTTTATTACCTTTTGAGGTAGACTGTTTCAATACTAGAGAGTTGAAATTAGACTTTTCTCCCAATATTTAGCAGAATCCTGAGTACATTGGGGCTAGGGAGGATCTGGATTGTTTCTATTTCTGTGGCAGGTTGCAGAGCCAGCTGTCTCTCAGTGAAGAGCCATTTCGTTGTAAAGACAGTTTCTATGTTATTCCTGGACTATCCCATTTCCAGACTAATTGATTGTCATAGGAAATGGTTCAGCTGTGCCCTAAGACATGACTATCATTTGTGGAACCCTGATATTTATTTGACCAACTCAAGGTTACAATAGTTACTTTGGGAGCTGTATCAGCCTGCCAACTCAGATTGAGTCTGCCATCAGTGAAAACCCCCCAGGTTTCTTTTACACATGCCACCCTGAAGTCACATCTTCTTGTCTCTGTTTTCACAGCTGGCTATTTGAACCTAAGTGTGAACTTTAAATTTGTCTCTGTTATTTTCTATCACGTTAGATTTCAATCTTCCTTCTGTCTTATTGGAAACTTTAAAAATTCCAATTCTCTCATCTAATATATTAACTAGTGTTCTCAGCTTAATGCTTTTGAATGAATAAAAAAACCTATGGGTTAACACTTAATAAATTAATTCCAAAACATGAATTGAGCATTCCATGTTCCAGGAATGATAGCATGACAACATTTCATCACTTTGTGAACTGAAGAGGGTTTTAGGCTTCTTACACATATGACCTAAGAGATGGAAATCCCAAGAAAAATATTTGGAAAGATAGACACTCTTGGATAGTTTATTTTACAGCGGTGTAGTTCAATAGAAATATAATGGACTTTGGGAGGCTGAGGCGGGTGGATCACGTGAGGCCAGGATTTCGAGACCAGCCTGGTCAACATGGCAAAACCCCATCTCTACAGAAAATACAAAACTTAGCCAGGTGTGGTGGCACGTGCCTGTAATCCCAGCTACTCAGGAGGTTGTGGCATGAGAATCACTTGAGCCTGAAAGATGGAGGTTGCAATGAGCTGACATCATGCCACTGTACTCCAGCCTGGGTGACAGAGTGAGACTCTGTCTCAACACACACACACACACACACACACACACACACACACACACACACACGGCCACATTTATAATTTAAAGATTTCTAGCTAGCCACATATAAAGAAGTTGAACAAAAAGATGAAAATAATTTAAAAATAAATTTAAACATATTTTATTGGTCTCCTATGACTGCTGTGACAAATTACCACAAATTGAGTGGCTTAAAGCAATACAAATTTATTCCCTCATGGTTCTGGAGAACAGAAGTCCCAGACACCAAATCAAGGTGTCAGCACAGCCAAGCTCCCATGGGAGACTCTAGAAAAAAGTCCTGTCTTTGCCTCTTCCAGATTCCTGTGGATGCTGACCTGTGGATTGACTTGTGGCTTCTGTATTACTCCAATCTTGGCTTCCATTGCCTTCTTACTTGTTCATCTTTTGTCTATCAGCCTCACTCATTAAAAAAAAATTTTTTTTGAGGTAGGATTTCAGTTTGTCACCCAGGCTGGAGTGCAGTGATGCAATCATAGCTCACTGCAGCCTCACTGATCCTTTCTTCACAGCCTCCTGAGTAGCTGGGACTACAGGCACGTGCCACCATGGCTGGCTGATGTTTATATTTTTTGTAGAGATGGGATTTTGCCATGTTGCCAGGATGGTCCTGAACTCCTGTGCTCAAACTAGCCACTTACCTCACTCTCCTAAAGTGCTGGGATTAGAGGTGTGAGCCACTGTGCCCATTTAGCCTCACTCTTAACAGAACACTTGTCATTGAATTTAAGGATAATCTTTTCTCAAGATTCTCTATCACATTTTTTTTTAACCACGTAAGGTAATACTCACTTGTTTATCATATAAGGTAATACTCATATGTTCTAGGGATTAGGACATGGGCATATCTTTCTGGAGGCTATTAGACCCACTGCAATTAGGCCTACATGTAATCAGTGTAAAGAATTACTAACAAGATAGTTTACTTTTTTTTTCCTGTAACAAGTCTTTGAAATCTGGTGTGTAACACTGAGAGTACATCTCAATTCAGATGCTCGATTTTCCTGGAAAATGCTTGACCTGCATTTAGATTTTATAAAATGTACAGTTGTAAACATTGATTCACATACTTGAGTTGTTCCAACCAAATTTAATAGTGTTGCAGTAAATAAATCAAACATCAGTTTTAAAATTTAAGTTAAATAAATTAGTAAAAATTAAAAATTCATTTCTTTAATCTCACTAGCCACTTTTCAAGTGAAGCCTGGGACCTCCTTGTATAGTGGCCATGGCTACTGTTTTATATACTGTTGTGATGCAAACGTAGAGCCCACTTCAATTATAGCATATGAACTATAATACATAATAGAGGATGTACTCTGTTATAAAATGATGCCTGGACTTTAAGTATTATTAAGTTTGGTCATTTATTCCCAAAAGTATTTTGAATGCCCACAGGTGTGAAGACCTGTAAATATGGTAATAAACAAAATCAACATAGTCTCAATCTCATGGGGTTCTCTGTCTGAATGCACATTAGTTTTCTTTTTTTCTTTTTTCCCCCCTTTCTTTCTGTCTCTTTTTTTTTTTTTTTTTTTGAGATGGAGTCTCACTCTGATGTCCAGGCTGCTGGAGTGAAGTGGCACCATCTAGGCTCACTGCAACCTCTGCCTCCTGAGTATAAGCAGTTCTCTGCCTCAGCCTCCCGAGTAGCTGAAATTACAGGCACATGCCACCACAACAGGCTAATTTTTTGTATTTTAGTAGAGACAGGGTTTCACCATGTTGGCTAGGCTGGTCTTGAACTTCTGACCTCATGATCCACCTGCCTCGGCCTCCCCAAGTGCTGGGATTACAGGTGTGAGCCACAGTGCCCAGCCCTAGTTGTCTTAGCTTGCCTAAGCCTCAGCTGTCAGAAATTGATATGGGATGATAGCTAAGATGTATTTCAGATGTATTTACATCTGAAAATGTTTGGGTAAGAAGCCAGCTTAGTCTGCAGAGATCCTGTGACCTCTGTAGAACCTGGTCTTCAACCTTCCATCAAGTGTGAGCTGAATTCCCTTCTAATTAACTTTTTTCTTCAGGAGATTAACTTCATGTTTTGTAAGATGAAGAAATTAGAGAATATACTTAAAATGTCATGAGAATAAAGATAAATGGAAATAAAATGGATAACATTATTAATAACGGCAAACAGTAATGTCACAACAGTAAAACACATTATAAAAATAAAACCAGTTCAGATTTAAAAATTTTTTTCTTTTTTCACCAGCACACACTTGATGGAGTTTTGAGCCATCTGTCTATCTCTTATACAGTGTATTTTGCCGGAGAGGTTTCCCAGATAAGATGCTGTTGATTTGCTCCTCGTAGCAATGTAGCCTTAGAAATGGAAAGGATGTCTCCTTTTTAGTGGTTTTAGAGAGACCACAAGCCAGCTCACATACTACTTTACAAGAGTTTGGATTCATTACCAGAAAGAATTCTACCAACAGAAAAGAAATATTGTGGCTTTTGAGATGATCAAGCTTCTAAAATATGTTGCTTCTCTTTGGCTATTATATGTCAATTTCAAGCTTTGGGATTGTTTCCTGTCTTAACTCAGAAGTTCTTATTCAGAAGCAATTCTCAGCCAGTTTTAAGAAAATAATTCTGGTAGGTCATATGGTGACCAATCTTATATTCCACCTGGATTCTCATTTCATTCCAAAAACATTTATTTGGGGTGCTGTGCTAGTACTTTTAGGTGCCAAAGGTGAAGATGAATCAAAGGAGACTTTATCACAAAGCACTCAGAAATAGTGGGCAATGCTTAAAAATGGACAATAATATAAGGCAAGAAGTATGTGCTGAGTAAAGGTGTGAGAAGAGAAAAGAATAATCATTCCAATCTGGAAGGACTGGGAAAGACATTATTTGTTGGGGAGATGGCCAGGAGAAAGATGAAAATCATCATTTCCATTTGCTGCGATGTTCCTATGTGGCAGGCTTGCCATAAATCCCAAAGCCTAACTGAGTGGCCAGTAATTAAAAAGGATGATTAATGCATGAAACAAGCAATTAAAAATTTTTTATTTAAAAAATTTTAGGCCTTATTGTGTGAACATCCATCCCCAAATAACCCAGAGCTATACTATTTGTCAGAAGGTTAGATTGTATGACTTGTATCATCTGATATCTTTCCCATGACTTCTATTTTCTGTTAAAATCTAGATACTGCTTGAATCATATCCCATTCTGATAAACCAAGCCAGAATCACTGGGACACGTTTTTTTATGGCTAATCTCTAGATTACATTGATTCGAGTCTTATAGATTTTCCTTCTCTAAGCTGCAGTGTTTATTAACCTATTTACTTATTGAGCGCACTGACATCTAAGACTTGATATTTTTATATTCTCTGAGATTTCTTTGCATGTTTTAATCTGAAATCTTAAACCTCATTCAGGTACCTTCATGTTTTTTTTTTTTTTTTTTGTTTGTTTTTTTTTTTTTCTTTTCTTTTCAGACCATTTTGGTTTTTGGCTGCCTGATCTTTGCAGAACAAACCAACAGCTTATCTGATCTGTATGAGGTTCATTAGTGGAAGCTCTCAGAAGACTTTTGTTTTTTAACAGTGCCTTAAAAGGTAGACAAACATTCTGTCTAGATGAGCAAGTGTACTAAAGTATGGAGAGGAAATGTGAAAACAATACGCTAAAATCGTCAAATGTCAGCATATTCAGTCTACCCTTGTTTTGATCTCTTATCACTTATCTCCTCTTTGCCATATAAATTATGGGCATCCAGCCCTCACCCAGAGCTCATTTCAACTCACTCACACATCCAAAAGAAACACCATTGTGATGGTAAACATTTTAGAAGAAAAGTAGGCTTTTGCTGACAGACTCTTGTAGAGGGAGTACAAAAAGAATTACATCCTAGAACACAGTGTGAGAATGTGCTAAAATTCTCCTGTCCATAGCTCAGTTTGTGTCATCTTCCACGTTCTTCCAGACTCCAAACCACCCCTTTCCCACTGCCTGGCTCCACTACCTTTCCCATTTCTCCTTCTCTCCAGCTCTGCTTTTTCCCTTCCAGACTCCCCTGTCTGTTTCCTTCAGTGGAATCTCAAGACGTTTCTTGTACAGAAATCAGTTACTCTTGAGCTTCACCGTCATATCATCCTACCCAGGAAAACAAAAGGATCTTTCTTAAGACCTACAGACCCAAGAATCTGCGGAAATGTGAAAATGTGTAAATTAATTATTTACTCTTGTGCTTTTCAGTTCTTTTCAATTCTTTTCAGTACCTGCTTTCTATTCCTGCTCAACCTTGTTTCTTCTCTTGTCGCCTCCCAATTCCTCATTCTCTTCCTTTTCCTACCTATGTGTGATGTCCTTCCATTTCCTGAAAAATTAAGTCAGAACCAGGAACACTTATATAAAAATGGTTGAAGAAAAATATATATACTCAACAGTCACTTAGGAAGGTAATGCCTAGTTGTGAAACACTTTAACAATAATGAAAAAGTGGTCAAATTGCCTTCAATTTCCAACAAAAATAGATAACATCTCTTGTAATTTTCCATGTTTTTCAATTGACCTAGTTGCTATTTCATTGTATAAAAGTGGGCACTCGTATTTTTCTGTACCCGAGCTTTCATATTCACTTCCTTTTCTGCCAACTTGTTCAGCTGTTCCGATCTCCACCTTCTGTCTGTCCTCACAGTTGGGGATTGTACTTTTTGACTTTCAACACCTGACATATGTGGAACATTCTACCTCAAAAAGTCATTTATCTTTATATCCTTTAGGAGCATCGGATTATTAGGGTTGTACTTTTTTATTTTATTTTTTATGTTTTCTAAAGTTATTCACAATGCAAGCATTTAGCTTCTGACATTGATATTTTCTTTGCATTATGCTAGACACTTATCTTTTAAACAAGAACATTCTCCATCCAATTTCAATACCCCTCTGAGAGCACAGTATTTTTATATGCATATAAGGCAATGTGATATGACAAATATCAGTTTGTGATTTGCAGGATTCAATCATGCTAGATATTTCCTTATTAAGGAATGGATAGAATGAAAAAATTAGCATATGAAGTAGTTTTTTAAAGCAGACAGTATTTCTTGTTTTCTGTAGGAAAAGAAATTGGAATATGTTTTTCCCATCAAAAAATCTTTATTAGAGGACATCGTTATCTAATTATAAATGCTGGAAATAGAGTTTACAACCTTCCTTGGATTAAATGTGATAAGTAACACTATCATTAGATATCCCATATCACCTTTACGTTGGTTTGGTGTACTTTTCAGATCAGTTCATGTGGAAGAAATATGGACAGGTGACAGGATCATTGAAAAATAAAAAAGCATGATCACTCTGTAGAGAAGGAAAGCTGTATAGACAGGAGCAAAGATCTTCATTGTGAAATCATGCTTGACCTTTGACCTACAAACTAGATACAGTGGTGTCTTCAGTAGGTACAACATTGCCTACTTGCTAACCCATAACTACTTCCAGTGTCCATGACCTAATTTATAAGTTAAGCCAAATAAATAATACCTTGGGCTTGTGAAAAAAATGAGCCATGTGATTTTAACATGAAAGGAGACTGAGAGCCCCGCAATGCTTCCTTTACTTGCTGTAGGATGCTGTTAACTGTGATGATAATAACAAATGTAAGCATAACAGCTAACATGAGACACTTATTCTGTGCTAGGCACTACCATAGTCTCTGTGCTTGTATAAATTCATTTGATCCTCACCAAAACCCTGTAATGTACTACTACTAACCTCATTTTACTTAAGAGGAGCCTGCAGCACAGCTCTACACAACTTGTCCAGTAGTGTCACACACTTAGCAAGTAAGGGAGAGGGATTTGAGCCCAAGCAGTCTGATTTCAGACTCCGTGCTCTTCAGTGTTAGCTTCAATGAACTTTGTTGTGACCTAGCTTTCAGCAGGAAGCATAAACCAGTGTCTTTACAAAATGCTGATTTCTGCTTTAGTACTCATCTTCCTTTGAGGGAAGAATGAAGAAATTGCCATTACTCTTTCATGTCTTTGCTTGGTGAGGAGGAACACTTTCTGTTTCATGGTCTAAGGACTCTTCTGTCCTTGTCTACCTGACAATTTGGAGGAGAAAGAGACTTGGAACACTACAGCTTGGAAAGGACAGGAATTCTGAGATGAATGTTGGGCTAGACATGTGTGCTGACAAATGTGATACTATTTTAGAAAGGAGAAACTAAAAACTTTCATACTCTAACCCAGATGTATTATCTATTGATTATTGGTTACACATTCATCCTTACATAGTGGTGCCCAGTTGGGTGGCATCTTAGGGCTTGCTCACAAATTCTCCTTATTTCAACCTGAAGATCATGGCTTTGGTCACCCACCCAGTATTTACAGATAGGGCTGCTAATTCAGTAGACTTTTATATTCCCCCTACTTTACCATAATACTACTTTGGCCTTTTTAAACAGTCAATAATTATAATTTCTTTCGCAGATCTTGTCTCATCCCAGATATATTTTTAAGAAACAAAGCACCCGTCTGATTTATGGTCTATAATTAAACTTTTATTTCCAGAGATCTGTGGCCCAGGTTAGCCTGTGGTCCTATCAGCTCAATGACTGCTATTTCTCAAATGCAATATTGAGGTATTTCTCAGTCAGCTCAAACCCTCTATTTTGGTAATAGTCATATACTCTGTTTTCTCAAACCAAGAATCTATGCATATGCCCTCACATTTTTCCTTATGTGATTACATATTTAATATATTTGGTCAAATAAAGCTCTCCATTTTTAGTATGTTATTAACACTAACTTATTTTATAACATTATACATCATTATTATCTGTTTAAACTCTCACCTTCTATTTCCAAGTATCTTACCTCAAAAGTTGTCTTATTAGAATGGCAAAAATTGAAAAATTCCTGACAATGCCAAGTGCTAATAAGGATGTGTAATACAACTGTATGGGAACAACAACAACAAAATGATATAATCACTTCAGAAACCTGAAAGTTTCTTATCAGATTAAACATACATTTACTTTATGATGCAGCAATACCACTTCTGAGTATTCGCCCAAAAGAAATGCAACTTATGTTCACATGAAAACCATGTGTGAATATTGATAGAAGCTCTGTTCAATCACTAGGAACTGAAAACACTCCAAATGTTCTTTAATGGGTAGATAGATAAAAAAACTGGTGCAGCCACACAATGGAATGCAATAAAATGGAATAAAGTACAGAAACATGCAGCAGAAGGGCCAAATCTCAGTTGCATTAGTGCTAAGTGAAAACAGCCAGACACAAAGCCATGTGATTACACTTACGTGCATTCTGAAAGCAAAAAAGGGATAGGAAACTGATTAGTGGTATTCAAGGGTTAAGGTTGAGAGTAGGCATTGACTACAAAGAGGCAGTGTAAGGAAATTCTGATTGGAGGATGATGGAAATGCTTTACATATTGGGATACCAGTTGTGGTTATATGGCTGTTAATTTGTTGAAACTCATAAAACAGTTCATCAAAAAGAAGGAATTTTACCGTAAGTAAATTTTAAAATAGTGAATAAAATATACAACAGAAAGATCCCCTGGCATCATTTATAAGTTGATTGCATGTTTTGCTGAAAGTTCTGAAGCCTGTCACCTGTCTTTATTTTGCCCTTCTATCTTTCGGGTTGGGAAAAACTCTCTCTGAGCCCACCAATTCCTGGGTGTAGTGTTTGGCTACAGGTGACCTTCAGAGAAGGCTTGGTAAATCCATGTGAGGTTAGACTAGTTGCACAAATACTTGTGCAGGTGGATCCCTTAACTCTCTCCTACTTATTTATCTGCCCTGCCCCCAAATCTTGAACACTCCCTTTCTAATAAATATTACAGCTTGAAGGCTACTCTGTGGATCCCCAAAGAGATACTGACTTCAATGGCAATTTCTCTCATTTTGTTGCCAGTATGGGTCTCAGGAGCCCAGAACATTTAATAATAAAGCAATTTCTTCAAATAAGGAAAACCTGGTTTTAGCTGTTCTGAGATCAATGGGATTTTGAATACTTTTCTGCCACATTGATATTCATTTGTTTTACCATTTGTACAATCATTCACTTATTGAACACTTATCTAACACCTATTAAGTGCTAAGTCCCACACCAGGAACTAAGTCCTGCTCTCTGCAACCCATTGTCTAGTGGAGAAGACAAATATGTGATTGTTAGATGTGTCATGATAATTGCAGCAATGACATAGACTATGAGGAGACAGTGATTTGTTTTGTTCTTGGCAGAGGTCAGGGAAGAATGTAAAAATGATGGTAGCTGTGCCAAGTCTTGAAGAATGAGTGCACTTGTTTCCAGGTAGAAAAGGGTAGGAGAAAGGCACTCCAGACAGTAGAAAGAACAAGAAAGGCAATGGGCATGAATGAGTGCAGAGTGTCTAGAGAATGAGGAGTGCAGAATTGCAGGGGTGATCTATGAAGGGGCTTTTGTCTGGAGATGATGCCAAAAAGGCAAGGACCATAGGGCCTTATGCATCATGCCAAGGAATTTGTACTTTTATCTTAGAAATCTGTAATGAGGCACCCATAAGCCGTGGGTCCTGTATGACTCTCCAAAGTCCACAATCTTGCTTGAGGTGGAAACATTAGAAAGCTACCTTCTTGTTGCTGCTTTTAAAAATGTCTGGGTATTAATATTTTATGTCTAAACTACAATTTTCAATTTTTTCCAATGACATTCTTTTACTCAATAAAGTAGGTAATCCATTGGGGAAGAAATACAGTTCAGTAAAATGACTTTAAGTTTTAGTAGAAAAAAAAGTCAGCCTGTAAATATTTTAATCTTTTCCTCTAGTGTGTGGAAGGGGTCATTTTCAGTGGTTTCTGCAGGGAAGAGAAACAGTAAGATTTGCATTTTAGAAAGAGAGCTCCAGAGGCAATGTGGAGAGAGAGATCACTGGCAAGATGCATTCTACTGCTCTGAAGGCCCAATTGAAGCAAATCCTTTTAAAGCATCTTTTGGCCAGACAGGACAACAGAAGAAGAAAACACATTTTCATGGCATGCCATTTTATGCAAGTGGGAATGCAATCTAAAAGAAAACCACAAAACACCTTTCCATAGATTGCATAAAAGCTTGATATAATTTGAATTATATTATAAATGATTCTCTGCTGATTGTACCATTAACAGACCACAGATAGAAGCATTAGGAAATCACAGGGTGATGCTGAATTTTGTCTACAGTATATGTATTAATGGACTGTCTTGACTTGTAGAATTCTTTATCCTATTTTATCATAATTTTAATAACTCTCATTGTCATATTTCAGAAAAATGAGTCTGAAAAATCTTCCTTATGGTTTTTTAGTGAGTCACTTTGGGAAGGTGATGAGCAAGAAGAAAGTTGGCAAAATCGAGACCGATCATCAAAACCTTTAGAAAGTCAAGGTTTTGTGTCCCAGGAATCTTTAGTCAATGTTGGTGGGAAGGTATAATTTCAGGGTAACCAACCAGGAATTCTGTATCGAGGTCAGTGTAACAGCTTTGTGGAAACTGTCTTTCTTGGGCAGTAAGCCCTCTGAGCCTAGAAGCTATGGTCTTCTCTGCTCACAGCTGAATGCACAGTACATGGCACAGAGCCTGGACTCTAGCAGGAGCTCAGTGAATGCCAAGTGGATGTATGAATGATGCCTGCATGGCTGCAGTATTACTCTATAGAATCTAGGATTTGGGATAGTCACATCTGCTGATCTATAAGCAGTTTAAAGTAGAAGCTATCATTAAAAAAATAACATAAAAAAAGTATGCAAGTGTCAATACTTGTTGGAAAAGCAATGACATTAAAAGTAGAATAATAACAACCCTAGTTTCTTGGAAATGTTTAGCTAATATGCTTTTGAATTTATTTCACTACAAAGAGATCATTGCTGTTAACATTTCATTATGTAACCTCTCATCTTGTTTACAATGGATAAATCTATGTATGCGTTTATTTTCAAAAAAAGGGATGCTACTGTATGTTCAGTTCAGTAGCCTATTTTTTTCCCTACTGATCTATCACACATAACTGCATTTTAACTCATATATAATTTTCACTGTACACGATCCTGCTTCAGTATCTTCCTTCCCTAGTACACTATAAACTCCAAGTGGGCAGGGGCTATGTCTCTCTTGTCCTCTGTTCTATATCCAAGCCCTGCTATCTGCTGGTCCCCATATCAGAACTAGTTGATTGATGGATACTGTTTTGTTTGGGTTAATTGTATAGTTTCTTATTCTCTGAATATACCATAATTCATTTGCTTAATCTTGCGTTGTTGGAATCTTAGACTTTAAAAAATGTTTTTCTCCATTGTATTCATAAGTGATTTTACTCATATTAATATTAGCAATTTTGTATACTTCTAATTGTTTTAGTCATTATCTATTATAGAATAATACATGATTATAATCACCATATAAAAATGGAAACCCTATGGATATGGGACAAGTACTCTTTAACAATCACCTTTCTGTGCGAAGAGAGTTGTAATAACCAATTTGAGTTATTTGAGGTCATTTTCTGGGTGTTTATACAATATATATGCAGTAAGGAATGTGTATGCTATTGTACATGTGTGTGTGTTTTATACAATTGATATGATGTCATTCTTATTATTTTGCAAATTTCTCTCCACTCAAAGATTGTGTAGCATTTCATCTTAAAGAGCTACTATGATAGACAATCTCTTATTTTTCTTCCTATTTTAAACCAAGCTTTAATGAACAACCGCATTACCCCAGATGCAGACCTTGAAACAAGGATTTGAGTGCAGATAGTTTACCTGGAGGTCATTGGTGGTCTCCAGAGATATAAGTGGGCAAACGAGACAGGGAAGGGAGAGCAGCCAATATGTGTTGCCTCCATAAGTGAGTTGCTGATGCAGACAACTGAGACTCAGTTTTGCTGAGGCTTTCCGGACGGATGTGAAGGACATGCCTCAGAGAAGTCCCATTGGAGGGGTGAATAAACCAGGTATTAACCCACCAACTCCAGCTCATTGCCTGGAGATGCTCCCAGGGGTAATAACTCCACACACTTCCGAACTGCTCTGTGGGTGGGCATAGCACATCCCTGCGTTTATGTTCATAGAAAGTCCTCCAGCAGTCACAGACATGCGCTATAGAAAGCTGCTGGTAGGCAGAACAGTGCCTTCTGATAGGATATGAACAGGACATGGAGGGCATCTGCTACAACATTGTTTTTTGTTTATGGCTATATTTTAACAAATATTTTGGGATGATATTCAAATTATTCTTTTAACATTTGTAACTGGACATTACGTCTTGGCTTACTGTGTTTCTTGAGAAAAATGCTATTGCAGGCAATCTTACGCACCTGCTCCATCTTTCAGTCACTCAAAACTGCTAGCCTCCCCTCCTGCTGAGCCAGCCAATCACCTTAACGCCCTCTGACTGTCCCATAAACAAATGAAGTCTGTCTCTCTGTAACCTTCTCTCAGGGGAGGTTTACTGCTCCTATAGGTGGGGTTCAACTGAGTAGTCAAGAAACCTCATCTCTGATTTAATGACTCTGAAGCTGCAATGTAAACTCTTTGTCCAATAAAGTATCTACATTAATACTTAGTGAGCAGAATGTAATTTTTACTGGTGCTCTGGCGGTGTGACTAATGATCTCCCCATAGCTACTCCCTTATATTGACAAGGTTGTTTTGGTTTCCTCTAGTCCAGTGGCTCAGGAAGTGTGGTCATCATACCAGCAGCATCAGTATCATCTGGAACCTATTAGAGGTACACATTCCTGGTTCCTTCCTCCCTCCCTCTGCCAGACCTACCAAATCAAATTCCCTGGCAGTGAGACCCAGCAATCTGTTTTAACAAGCCCTTCAGGAGATTCTGATGAACACTAATGTTTGAGAATCACTGTTCCAGTCTTTCACAATTTACATTTATCCAAATTATTTTATTCAACCAATTGTTATAAAAAAGTTTTGAGCAAAGTAGTAAATTTCTTCCCACTTCAAAGCTTTTTTTCTTTAATAACACATACATCACAAATGAAGATTCCAGTGCTCTCAGTTCCTGCACATTCATAAATTATACAACTCTGGGGTATGTAACATTGTTTTGAAAAATCGCATGAAGATAGTTTCTCTCTTCTGCCAAACATCAAAGATTATTGCAACTGTATACATTAATTACCTTATTTGAAATTAATATGGCTAGTAATTATAAAGACATATGCTTCGCTGTAAATAAATATATAATAAAAAAAACCCCTTTCATTCTAGTTGCTCTTCCTCCACCTTGCGTGGTTGTTTACATTCCTGAAAGACTCTCTGTTGAGATTCTTTTACATAAACATACCCTTCTTGCATGAAAAATGGCCTAATTAAAAATATTGGAACCAACTAATTTGGTTTACCAAAATTCAGTGTTTGTACTCTCCGAGAGTTTATGCATAGATCAAAGTGAGAGAACACACATATATGCCTTTGAGTTGCCTGAAAACATTCTTACTGAGACCATTATACCAATCATATAGACTAGTTCATGCATCTTTGCTCCATCCCTGTGAAGGGCAGATTCCTTTTTCTCCCATGTTCCAGATAGGGATAGCTCAAAGTGGAGAGGCTTAGAAACTGAACCTGGGTTGAAAAGGATTGGAACCTAATACTTCGCTCATTTCTTTCATTCACGTATTGAAAACTCTTTGAGTGTCTACTATGTTAGGCATTGTGCTAGGTGCTGGAGCTATATGGAGAAACATGACAGTCACCCAGAGCTTTCGGTCTAGAATGGGTAAAAGCCATGTTCTCTAGGACTTTTCCCACTGCAAACCAGTGTTTTCTCAATTTCTACACCTTTGATTCAAATGTATCTTATCTAACTCAAAAAGATAAAATTTGAGTTATTCTGGTGAAAGAAGGTCATAGAGGACCCAAGAGGGTATGACTTATTAAATGCAATTCTTTATTACCTATCCAAGCTCTTGATTCTTCACATGAGGCAGGAGAATCTCTTGAACCTGAGAGGTGGAGGTGGCAGTGAGCCGAGATTGTGCTGTTGCACTCCAGACTGGCAATGAGAGCGAAACTCTGTCTCAAAAAAACAAAAAACAAAAACAAAACTTTATATATTATATTTAAATAGAGCACCAACTATAGCTATGCATAGTCTGTGTGTTTATACGCTAATTCTTATGACACATGTTCTTACAATGGTACTATTTTTGCTACTGTTTTACAGTTGAGAGATACAGAGGCTAGTGACTCCAGTTCAGGTCCCCAAACCTTCAAGTGCACATTAATTTTCATTTTAATCACCATTTATATTGTGCCATTCTTTCGTTGTTGTTGCTGTTGTTGTTTTGAGATGGAGTCTCGCTCTGTCACCCAGGCTAAAGTGCAGTGCCAGAGTCTCGGCTCACTGCAACCTCTGCCTCCCAGGTTCAAGCAATTCTGCCTCAGCTTTCCAAGTAGCTGGGAGTACAGGTGCCCACCACCATGCATGGCTAATGTTTTTATTTTTAGTAGAGCTGGGGTTTCACCAGGTTGGCCAGGCTCGTCTTGAACTCCTGACCTTACATGATCCGCCCATCTTGGCCTCCCAGAGTGCTGGGATTACAGACATGAGCCACTGTGCCTGGTCTATATTGTGCCATTCTGAGTTTGTATGTTAACAGGAAGAGAGTACGCTGCTTTGTGTAAAAAACTGGCAGGTGCTGCCTTTTGCTTCACTCTCTATTGAGTGATTCTGGTGCTACTTACTTAAAGTGGAAAGTGGTGATACTGGAAGGAGAAGGTGACTGTTAAAATTGTCTTCGCAATAATTTATTATTTTTGTTCTTTATAAGCCAAAGTCCCCTGAGCCTCTGAGTTCTTCTATAAGGTGTGGGAGAAGACTTGTTTTAAAAAATTAATTGAAAGATTAACTTGCTTAAATAATTTTCTTTAAAAGTAAAAAACTATCCAAATAGAATAAGGAATATTGCTCAGTTTCAAAGAAATTACTCACAAATTTTTATTTTGAGCTATATATATAATGAATATAATATATAAATATATAATATAATTAGCTACATGTATATTTAATGTGTGTTTTCAAGATAGGTGATTAAAAGATCAGCCAGACCAAAACACATATGCATTTAGTCTATCTCAGAAACTAATTTTACTTAATATATATCAGAATTTTTCAAAATAGTTCAATTTTACTTTTGCTACTGAAGAAAAAATCTGAAGCCACAACATGAAAAATAAAAAAGTGAGTCCATTATTCATAGAATTTTCTATGAGTTCTTTTACTCTGGCATCTAAAATTGAGGCTGGACTTTTGCCTTCTTTCCTTCTGAATTCTAAAAGAGGCTATAGGCTGCTTGCAGGATTTAAACATTTTTTCTCTCCTAGATTTCTTTCTTCCCAGGTCATTTTACAGGCTCTTGGCTGCTTCTTGCCAGAGTCAAAACCCGCCTGCGTTGTTGCTGAGGGCATTTATTTTGAAGTAGGCTATTTCTAGGGATGCATGTAGGAGTCTTCAAGAAAAATTCATTTCTGTTTTCTGACCTAGAACCCCTGCCCATTATCCCAGCCAACCTTTTCTACTCAGTCAGAAAAACCAGAAAATTCACAGTCCTCAATTTTAGGATTCTATTCTTTAAAGACCCAAGTCTGATACCATGATTGACAACCATACTGTGCCCTTAGATTTAAATGGGAACCCTTTGTATTACTTCATTCGTTTGTTCCTTCGTTCTTCTTTCCTATTCGACTTCTCTCTTAGTTCAGACTCTTAAAGATTTAGGTACCTCTTCCTTGCAAGATTCACTGCAATTATAGTGTTATGTTTATTTTTAATTTGTCAATTAATGTGTCACTCTTATCTCTGGCACTTTAAACTCAATGATGGTAGGGACTTTTGTTCTTTTATGATTTGTCACTGAAACCCTAGTGTCTTACAAAATGATGATTACATGTCTGTTAAGTGACAACTTGGTGAGCAGCTTGTGTTACCCATTTTATGTCCCTTTGTTTTGCTCAGAGAAAAATCTGAACTTTCTGCAACATAAGAGGCCCTGGATAACCTTGCCTCCAGTCACCTCCCTGACTTCACCTCCCGCTGCTTTCCCTCTTGGCTGTTTTACTCTAGCCTTGGCCTGGGTTCTCTCGTGGTTTAAGGAAACAGATATATTCTCTTCATTCAAAACACTAAAAACAATTTCATTGTTTTACATTGATATATGTTGACATTGAAAGTCAAATAGAAGATGAAAGTAGAGAGACAGAAAGTGTGCTACTGAAGAATACACATGGAATTTTAGAATTGGGCCAGAGTTCAAATCATGGTCCAGCCTCTTGCTAGGTGTTAGACCTTGGGCAAGTTTAAAAATTTTACTGGGTCTCTTCTCACAGTCTTCAAAATGGGAATGATAATACTGTTGTTGCAGAAATGTTGTGAGGATTAGACATAAAGTGGCAAAATAACTGGCATATATGTTACTTGATAGTAATTATTATTACCATATTCATCATAATTGTATGAATCAGCTGTGACCATGTGGAAAGATACCCACAGAAACTCAGGGAATTTTTTTTTTTCTGCAGAAAAAAAAAATGTGAATTGACTGCAGGCACCTCAGCTGATCTCAGCTGGCTCACTTATACAACTAGGAATGAGCTGATTTTGGCTGGGAGGTTCTTCTCTGAGTAGTGGGACCAGTCAGCTGAGGTCTGCTCCTTGTGTCTCATTCTCTGGCCTATAGAGAAAAGTATCAGCTGTCCGAATAGAGCTCTTCTCATGTCAATAGCCAAGGAGAAATAGGGCACAAATAATACAAGAGACCTCTTAAGACCTAGGTTTGGAACTGGTGCAATGTCCCTATCCCTATAATCCATTGGCCAAATAAAGTCATGTGTGTGAGTCCAATGTTCAGAGGTGGGGCATTAAAGTCTTCTGTTAGATAAACTACAAAGGTGTCTGGCAAAAGATAAGAATACAGGAAGAGCTGAAGGACTGGGACCAATAATTTCATCCACCATAGTATTACAGAAAATTAGTTACCTAGTCAGGAAATTTGGGATCTTCTACCTTTACCACAAATCATGCAGCCTTGGGAAGCTCCTTCTCCAGGCCTTGGTTTCAACATCTGTAATATGATGAGATTCTGCTACTAGAATATGGTCAATAGGTTTGGTCTTGAGACTTGAGTCCTAGTATGGATCAACTGGGAATAGTCACCTTGCATTCTTTAAGGACAAAGACAGTGCTGGGCTTGATTGTTTATGTCTAGCATGGACACTAGGGAAGGGAGTGGTGGCACAGATGATGTGTATGTGTTATTTTGAGACTACATGATCTCTAAAGTCCTTTTCCACTCTTTAATCATTCATTTCATTAGTTTTTATGTTTTATTCCATTTTGAAAATTAATAAGAGAAACATTCTTAGGCTAAGGGCAGTTTGTACCTTCGAAAAGACTTTATTCATAAGTGACTATGAGCTGTAAATAATCTGAAGTAGTATTCTAGTGATACTGTCATAAATTAATTACTAAAGTTTTGAGAATTAGCTTACTGACATGTTTTAATTAACTTGTGCCCCTGGCAGCATCTTTCCCCTAATAGGTTTATAGCTCCTCTTAGATGTACAGTAATTCCTTCATTTTTATCTTATCTCCATTGCTTATGTAAGCCATATTCCCATTGAGGATACTTACTTTTTCAACCATGGTGTTGGATGGAATATGGTGACTTTGGCAGGTTTCAAGATTTGCAACAAATCCATATTTTTATTTAGTTTCTGTACTGCATGAAAAATTGGAACACAGATCTAGATTACTTTTTTGTATTTCTGCCACACTGATAAGGTTATATTTAGGTGACTCTGATTGTAGGAGCATAAAATAATTTATTTTTAAAACAATGACATAGTTAACCAAATTCCTAAATGTATTATTATTTCATTAATTCCAGAAAATACTTAATTTCAACTTTATTAAAAAAACTTTCCATGATGAATACACTCTCACAATTGTGCTACTAACTTTGCAATAATACATTTTCAACATTTTAAGCAAATGGTTGTGTGTAAGTAAGAATCTTAGAAATAAATCAGCAGAATTGTCCAGTTAGGGTCCAGTTGTCTTATTGTTAAGATCAATACCAAATAAGTTGATTCTTTGATGATAAATATTGATTGGGTACTTACTGAGTTCAAGCATCAAGATAAGGATGGTTCATGGATTATCTCATTTAATTCATATAACACTCTATATGGTAGGCATGCTAACTGAATTTATAAGTAGACAGAGATTTGGGAGAGGTTAAGTAACTTATTTGGCTAGATAGCCAGCTAGTGACAGAGTTAGGACTTGAACACAGCCTCCAGTCATCCCCAGAGACCTGACTCTAGATCCTGAACTGTATTGTACATGCTGCTATACTATGTGTATAGTAAGGTTAAATCTTATGACATTAATTTATCCCTGGTAAGCATTATAGTATCACCTAAGACATACTAATTTTTTTAAAAACCAAGTATGTACCTCTTGCATCAGAAGTTGTTAGAAATATGCAAGCACTGTGTTTAATATTTGAAAAAAGTTTTTGCTTCATTAGTTATCATAGTGTGATAACTATGAAAAACTGTTTTAATATTGAAAGTAGTTAAGCTTTATCTGCTCAATTATTCTCATCCCCATGAGGGTAGGCAAGCTATGGGTGCCACACACATTATCTTCATAAAACACTTACAGTCAAAGCAGTTTTTCTCTCCTTTAGACAAGTCTAGGATCTTACATGGGGGCACTAGCACATCTTTTGGCTTAGGAAACTTTTATGCAGATTCAAAATACCCTCTTCAGATGTTGACATAGACCCACATACCTGGCCCCAGGCATGAAACAATTTTGGAACAACCTTCCAGTTGAAATAAAGCTCACAGAAAATATGAGAAAAATGCATAAATTTAAGAAGGGGCTCACCACAAAGGGATGGCATAGCAGCCAACTGAATTTTCACAGAAGGCCCGAAGGGAAAGTTTATTTTATATGGCTAACAGCCACTCTCAATGAAGATGGGAAGCCCTCATCTCTGAAAGAAACCAGAATTAATGGATCTATTCTTTCTTTTGGAAATGCCACATCATTTCAGTGGATCCAGCTGTCAAGGAGAAACATCCCTCTCTGTTACTATTTGGTTATAAGGAATAGAGACTCATGTTATTGTAAGTAATGGAGGACAGGACGGTATTGGCAATATTTACATCTATGGAACCCAGGAGCACAACAACCTGACCTGAGGGAGACACCTGCCAATATAATCACCCAATAGACACAACAACTTTTGCCATTAAAAGTCACGGCAAAAATCACAGTTACTTTTGCACCAAACTAATAGGTATGATAGCTATAGAGACTTCAGAAATTTCAGAAGCTTCTGACTCCATCACTCTATTACAAGAGAAAGAAACTCAATCACTGCAAGGGCCTTCCAGGTTATGTGAATAGATGAAGTTGGCCACATGCTTGTGAAGTAGGATGCTCAGAGCTGCAGTAGCCATCTCCTGACCAAGAGGAGGAACTAAGGTTTATTACAGATAAATCAACCCAGAGCCCAGACATCATGGAATCATGCAGATAACAAGTCCCAGAACTGCCTGTTTCCTTTCTTCTGCTTTATGAAATGTAAGTGCTTCCAGTTGAGTACTGTTTCTGACAAGTGGAAACATTCCAATACTCCCTTTACAAACCATTAATATTAAATAATACAATAGTTATGATTATAAGACTATATTGGGCAAACTAGATATATATGGGATTCATGAATATTGAAGATGGGCTTATGGCAGGGCTGTCATGTATAGTCGAGGGAATATTTTCAAATTAGAAAAATTTTGTGGGTACATAGTAGGTAAATGTATTCATGGGGTACATGACATATTTTGATATGGGCATACAATGGATAATAATCACATCAGGATAAATGAGGCATCTATCACCACAAGCATTTATTCTTTCTTTGTGTTATAAACAATCCAGTTATACTCTTTTAGTTATTTTCAAATATATAATAAATTATTGTCAACTGTTGTCACTGTGTTGTACTATAAAATACTACATCTTATTTATTTTG
This sequence comes from Callithrix jacchus, assembly GCF_049354715.1. Taxonomy (NCBI): domain Eukaryota; kingdom Metazoa; phylum Chordata; class Mammalia; order Primates; family Cebidae; genus Callithrix; species Callithrix jacchus. Next base: position 49,855,326 of record NC_133516.1, read on the forward strand.
TCTTTCCATATTTTCATATGCATCCAACTACCCCTAATTTCCCCTCCATCCTCCCCTAGTCTTCCCAGCCTCTGGTAATCATCATTCTACTCTCTTATCTCCATTAAATCAATTGTTTTAATTTTTCAGCTTCCACAAGTAAGTGAGAATCTACAAAGTTTGTCTTTCTTTACCTGGCTTATTTCACTTAACAAAATAACCTCCCATTTTCATTGATGTTGTTGCAAATAACAAGATCTCATTCTTTTCAGTGGCTGAATAGTACTCTGTTGTGCATAGGTACCACATTTTAAAAAATCTCATTGATGTATACTTAGGTTTCTCTCAAATCTTGGCTATTGTCAATAATGGTGCAGTTAACATGGGTGTGCAGATATCACTTTGATACATGAATTTCTTTTCTTTTGGACATATACGTAGCAGTGGAATTGCTGGATCATAGGATAGCTCTATTTTTAGTTTTTGTGGAACCCTCAAACTGTTCTCCATAGTGATTGTACTAATTTACAATATAGCTGGGCACATTTTTCACTGCACATTTCCAGGGGGACACCAATCACATAGCCTACAATGTATAACTATATGCATTGGCCCTGGCTTAATTACTCATTTTCTTGAAGACCACTGATGTTCTTAGGAATTAGCTTTTTTTACAATTCATAGGCTACTAAAAGCAAATAAACTCTAAATCTCTGCCCATAGTGTCTGGAGTGTCTATTGAAGAAAGACTTTTCTCCTTGAGGAGCAGCTCTTGCTTAGCCGCCAGGTGTCTATGTGACAAGCAAAATGATTTTGGTGCCTCCCATTATATGAGGATTGTGGGCTGCAGATGAGGAATTATGGTAACAATCTATCAATCAAGTATGTGGGGTTTTTTTTTAATACGTAAAGAAAAGACAGTAATTGTTTCTTTGTTTTCCAACACTGAAGAGGAGAAGAAATGTGATTTGTGTTGCTGGGGACACATAAATTCCACATCTCAGTAGTGGAACCCGGACAGAGTTGTCCTATTATCAGGCCCGGGGAAATGGTAACCCTCATAGGATACTTGGAATTGGAGGAAATATTTCCCAGTTGAGGCTGGTAGTGGAGCACAGCAAAGGAAGTGTACAGATGTTAATTTCTAAGACTGGAAAGAGGAAAGTTTCTCCCTGCCCCTCTTACTTGGCTGGTGGCACAGAAATTGACTGCCATCCTAACAGAAGCTCTGTCCTTTTTAGGTAGGGAGGAGAAGAAGCAGGGAGAAAGCATTTTCTGCATATTTTTTCTACCCTCAAACGACTTTCACCCCTTTCTGAATAAACTCCCAAAGGCGTTCAGGATTATGTGTTTATCCTGCCCTGCAGAGAAAAAGGAACAGGAATACTGAGATACTCCCATAAATGGCTGTTTTGTGGGAGTGGTTTGGTAAAGAATGTAGACTCTGTAGCTAGATGTACTGCTTCAAATCTCCAATTACCAGATGCGTGACTTTAAGCTATTTAACCTCTCCGGGCCTTAGTTTTCTTGCCTGTAAAGATGATATATCTTAGTTTTAATTCTCTCAGAAACAGACTCTGAAACAATAATTCAACTAGGCATTGTTCCTTTGGAAGGTAATGTCAGCCAAACATAGATTGGGAAGTGAGGAATTACGGTAGGGAAGAAGAAAAAGCCATTGAAGGATATATTAGCAAACAAGTTACCAGTGTGAGGATGATGGAGACTATGGAAGAGACCCTGAGTGATGTGTCACCCTCAGAGTCTTTGAAGGCTGCATATGGGTCATCTATGCGATGGCACTTGCTACTTATCCTGTGTTTGTGTCCAATGTGCTCCCAAAGTGAGAAAGTAAAAGTCCTCAGTGTATAGAAGTGACTGCTGAGGTTATTTGGGCTGGGCACCTCCATCGTCTGCTATAGCATGTAATGATGCTTCATTGAGTTATTGGGAGGATTAAATGAGTTTACTTATAGGAATGTGTAAAAAGTGCCTGACATATAGTAAGCTCTACCTCTATACTGGCTGCCATTCCTGTTGTCCTCAGCAGAGCCCTATGGGTAAGAGCCTGGGTCCCAAATAAAGCTGGCTCTACCACTTACCATTTAAGGGGCCAGATTTTCAGCTTCTAAGCAGGAGTTAGCCATTGACCAGATTATCCTATAAAAGTCCGGAAAACAATTCTTTGTCATCTTAGCCAGTCCTGTGGTCTGTGTTGTGACTGCTCAACTTGCCCTTTTAGTGTGAAAGCAATCAAAGACAATATGTAAATGAATGGACTAGCTGCATTCCTGTAAAACTTGATTTGCAAAAATAGGTGGTGGGCTAGATTTGACCCACCAGCCATCATTTGGCCCATAAGACAAAGTATCTTTTCCTAAAGCTATATAATGTGAGATAAAAACAGTGTTTACTTCTCAGGAAACAGTAGAGCATAGATATTAAAAGGACAGTCTGTGTCAACCTGCCTGGTATTGTATCTCAGCTTGAAGGCTTTTCACTTTGGCAACTTCATGCACACATTTATTATTGTCAACCATCAGTTTTCCCGTCTGTAAAATAGGGATGATAAATATACCTGCCTCCCAGGGTTGTTGGGGGAGATGGATTGCATGGGCTAATTCATATGCTGGGCTTAGCATATATGGATTACAGAAGAAGTGAATAAATGTTTCCATTATATTCATTTTGGTTTCTGCTACTATTGTGCTTTCTTACTGGCAGAATTCCCTACAATTCTTTTGGAGAAAAGACAACAGAAGATTCAGATCTGGCAGAGATATTTACTAGTTAAAATTGAATAACCTATTAGAACTGCATGGATTTGAATCAGTGGTTATTAACCAGGGGTAATTTTACCATCTAGGTGATATTTGACAATGTCTAGAGATTCTTTGTATTATCCTAACCAGGGAAGAGTGGGCTACTGTCATGTCATAGGTAGAGGCCAGTAAAATCTAAAAATCCTATAATGCATAGGACAGTTCTATACAACAAAGACTTACCTGGCTTAAAATGATATGAGTTTTGAGATTAAGAAACCCTCATTTAGATTGTATATGTCACTTCTGAACTTTTGCCCTCGAATATATGGCACTGTTTATATCATAGTATTTCACATGATTTGCAAATTATCTTCATGATTTCTCTGACTCACAGGCTTTGAAAAGATGTATGGAAATATTTTGTCAAGTTAAGTCAATTTAGGTATGAAGTGTGATTTTTTTAAATGACACTTTCATTTTTAAAAATACATCAGGTGGCTAGTTGGCAAAACTACATAATTTATTTTCTTCTAAAATAATTTTAAACATTGAAGAATCTTTTCAAGAATACAAAGGATATTCTTTGCAATCTATAACTTTCTATGAATCTAGGACAATTTGAGAAGATAAAGGACTCCAGAATTCCTCATCTTTGTTGTAATTTAAGGAAGTCTTTTTTCCATAAATTACTGAGGTGTCTGGCAATGAAAAGTGTGCAAAGCTATTATTTACACCTATTTAATGCTAAATATTATGACTTTATGATTTTTGAAAAGGAGTATCCCCATTCAAAATGCTTTCTGTACTGAATTTCACCATACTGGAGTGATTGTTAATAGCTCTTTAGTGTCAAGAAACCACCAAAGAAGAGAAAGATCTCTTCTTTCTCTTATTTTCTAAATATTAAGATCTCTCAACTTGACGGAAAATTTTTATTAAACAATGGCCCTAAATAGGCCATCTCCATCAAACCATCCCTTCTCAATGGCATTCTTTTTTTAATTTGTTTTGGTGCTCAAATTTCACCTAAATATTCCCAGATACCTGTGACTACTCTGAGTCCTCTAATGTCCTCACAATGTTTTAAAATCCTCGTCTAGCCCTTGTGGAACTTTGGACTCATCAAAGAAGGAAATTCTCTGAGAAGATACATATCATAAACCAGAACACAAAACTCTGATTGGGAGCTATTGATCAGTGCACAACTGATCTTACTTGGCATTTCTGAAAGTTTTTTACTTCAGATAGATTTGTCCCCTGGCATTACATCCTATTTGACTATCTTCCTTTATTTTATTTGTTCATTTATTTGTTCATTTCTTCTCTCACCAAACAAATATTTTGTCAGGGTCACCACATGTGGGGGTCTGTCCTGCCCATCTGACCCTGACTCAGTGACAGATGAACAAATACACTGACACACAGATATTATGCTTTGCTACTTTGATTGAGGGTGACCAGGTGGCTTACAGGCACCAAAAGTGCTGTAAACATTTGCAACCACAGGCCCTCACCAGCCAGTGAGAATTGCATTTATTTAGTAAAGTTTAATTCACACAGGCTTGAGTCAACACCACTAGAGTAAAGATTAAAGGACAGGTTCCAATGACCGAAGCAAACACCATTAATGGATAATATCCTTAGTCAATGTCCCTCCAAGAGGGCCATCCAGCTCAAAGTTTAGTTTTAAGACCACATGAGTAAACAAGTTAGTTAGATAAACTCCCCTACATACCCTAGCTGTTTGTTTTACTTATTAACTAAATGTAAAGGGGATTTAGGTTGCTTTCAGCCAAAACTTCTACTGGAACTATAAAAAAACCCTTAGGCCTTCCAAAAGGGTTTGACACTAAATTCTATAGTTTCTCTACTATTTTTCCCTTAATATTTTTGCCACCACCCTGAGTGAGTATTTATTGTTTCCCTTATGTGCCTAGCATGATATTGGATAAGACAACACCCTACACCCTCTATCTGGCTCACTTGTGAATATTGTGTCTACGGTTAAAGGATAATTTTCAAAAGGTAAAATCATGACTCCCACAAATACAACAGGAACGCATGTCAAAGATTTATGTTACTTACTAATTAATAAGGGGAACAGTACGAGTTCATAATTGATTCAAATGAGAATTGGATTTACAAAGATTTATAATCTCTACTGGACAATATTCATTTTCATTACCAAAAGCAGGAACAATTTGCCTTGCATTGGAGGAAATATTTACTTCACTGGCACTGTCAGTAATTTAACTTCTTTCTCCTGAAAGACGATCAAAAAGTGTGTGTATACTCCATTAAATTAGATTATTCCTGGAACATCTGTTAAAGTTCATCCAGCATTCTATGGCAGTCATTTCTGGTCTACTGCAGAGTCTTCATGACTTTGTCTAACACGAGCACAGACAATTTTCAAATACAAACATTTCAGATATAATGAGTGTTAATGACAATAATAAAGTAGTGTTTCCAGAAACAGAATAGTTGGTGGGGTGGGGCCTTCTTTAGATTGAGGAGCCAAAAAGAACTCCCCTGATGATTGTTTAAAGTTTTACTCATCATAAGTTGCCTATTTAAATTTTAACAAATGTGATAAAGACCTTAATCTACATGTGATATATGTTGGCATTTAACACATGAGCATAAGATACCTGTAGAATCTGCTGGTAGTTTTTCTAGTTGGAATGGAAACAACATCAGATCTACCTACTAGATACTCTATCTCTTTATATTTCTCCTTCAAAACCTTGGCATCTACATTTTAATGTATCTGTTTACTTTTATGCATGCTATGGAGTCTGCCTCTGCTCTTCATTTTGTAACATTGCATTTCACAGTAATTTGTGGGATGTAGAGACACCCAAATTGCAAATTAAGCTTCCAGCAAAGCAAGGCCACAAAAAATGAGAAATCAGTTTCTTAGAAAACAATTTTATATTTTATTTTATTATTAGTTTTTGGAGAGAGGATGTCACTCTGTCACCTAGGCTGAAGTACACAGATGCAATCATAGCTCACTGCAGCCTTGAACTCCTGGGCTTAAGCCATCCTCTGGCCTCAGCCTCCCGAGTAGCTTGAACTATAAGCATGCACCATCTCACTTAGCTGATTTTTTAATTTTTTGTAGAGATGAAGTCTTTCTATGTTGCCCAGGCTGATCTTGAACTTCTAGCCTCAGGTGATCCTCCTTCCTCAGCTTCTCAAAGCACTGGGGTTACAAGATTGAGCCTCAATGAGTGACCTATTTTAACATTTTTTAAAAGTATCAAAATAGCCATCAGAGAAATCAGAGGTTTTCTGGACTCGCCTTCACAGATATGAAGTTTTGATATAGTTTCAATTTTTATTTGAACCAACAATTGGCAAACTATGTTGCTACAGTTTGGATGCTTGTCCCTTCCAAATATCTTGTTGAAATATGATCCCCAGTGTTGGGGTGGGGGACAAGGCCTAATGTGAGAGGTTTGGGTCATGGAGATGGACCCCTAATGAGTAGATTAATGTCTTCCCTTTGGGAGCCGAGGGTCTGGGGAGTGGGGGAGTAGTGAGTGAGTTTCCACTCTATTAGTTCCCACCACAGCTGGTTGTTAAAAAGAGCCTGGCACCTCTTCTCCTCTCTCCCCATGTGATCTCTCCACTCCAGCTCCCCTTAACCTGATGTTGTGAGTGGAAGCAGCCTGAGGCCCTTATTAGATGCCCAGTATTCTGGCTAACTGAACCACAAGCCAAATAAACTTTTTATTTATAAATTACCCAGCCTTAGGTATCCCTTTATAGCAATACAAAATGGACTAAGACATGTGGCCTCTGAGCCAAATCTGACCTGGTATATGTTTTTGTGAATAAAGTTTTATTGAGACACAGCTACACTCATTCATTAAATATTGTCTGTGTCTGCTTTCACAATACAACAGCAGAGGTGAATAGTCATAGCACATACTATACGACCTGCAAGGCCTAAACTGTTTACTATCTGGCGCTTTACAGCAAAGTTTTGCCAACCTCTGGGTTTAATTGGTTGGGGTTAGTCTTATTAATTCATTTGTTTATTAATCTATTTAACAAATAGTTAACAAGTAGCTACTATTTGCCAGACACTATTTTAAGGTCCAAGGCTTAGCACTACTTACATTATTAGACAAGTTTATAATCCTCAATTTCTTAATCTAGTACTAAGTATGTTTTTCTTTTATTTTTTTAAGTAGACTATGCTCTGAAGTTTTTATAATGAGATATGTACCTCTATGCCCCACAGGCAGACCTTAGGCAATTATTTCGGTAGAAGCATTTTGTTTGGATGGCAAAAAAACATGCCCAGGAGTGGGGAAGTATGAAAGGGAAGGGAGGACAGTGAAAGAAGAGTTAATTACCAAGCCACCTGCATTGTGAGTGATAGGGACTTAATCTCCTGAAGAAATTCTGGGAAATCTGCAAAGCATACACCTCAGAAACACCTCAAAGAAGGCCTAAGGAGCAGAGGTATTTATACTCCAACTTTTAAGTGTCATTGGTAGATATCCATCTGTGTATGTGTGCAGGGGGCAAGAGGTGAGGTGGTTTAATTCTTTGCTTACCTTGTATGGTAGTTGCCTCCGTATCAATAAACTCCATTACTCAACACTATATTTTGCTCCCCTTCCCTACCCCAAGGTGCAGAATTCTCAAAGTTCACTGCCACACCTGTTTTCCCAGTTTTGGTAGCTACCTATTACCCAGATCTTTAAACATAGTTGTTGAATAATTCTTTACTTCCCAAAGAAGAGTTAGTACTTCCCTGGACAATCATGTGGGGACAGATCTTGAGGAAGGCAAGTGTCATCTCCAAGGCTGCCTCCTAGATGAGGCTTCTGCTTGGTCTCCCAGCAATACTTTATATTGCTATACCCTAGCAATAAGTTGTAGATAGCTTCTGAAGTCTCAGAGGGTTAAGGAGAATTTGACAGTTCGAGAGTTTGGAGTGCATTTATCCAGATGTCCCTCTCCCTGGACATATCTCAGGGTTTCCCATCTTCTTTATCCATTCTCTGCCTTAGAATACTGGCTGGAGTTACTTCAACACTCTAAACAGTTCTTTTCTCACATCAGGTCCTAGTCTCAATTTTCAGCCTGATCTTTTCTGTGCCTGCAGAAGATGAGAGTCTCTTTAAATAATGTCAGAGAGGCCTCTGGCTTTCCTACTGTGCCCTGGGTTGGTCTTCAGCTCAGTTTAGCATAGCATTTTCTTCTCTCAGCTCAGTGATGGTACTTGGTTCAACTGTCCAATTCCACCATCTTTCCAATGGCCATGCCATCCTATCTCTCAAGTGCTAGAGAAACTGCATAAGCTAGTGTATCCTTTTCCAGCTGTGCCCCATCCCAATTCAATCTTAGGTAAGAGTCTCAGCAGTTATGGTTTCATAGCACACCATTCCACTTGTGACTAGCAATGGTAATTTTGTTTGCCATTTTGCTAGTTTCTAGCTGCAAAGACCAATTCTAAAGATGTATTTCCTAGGACCACTTTGAGTTCCAACCTGAGTTCCCAGGTTTTAGTACTGAAAGTCTCACATCCTGAAAAGCCCCAAGTTCTAGGAAAATTTGAAATGTTTTTCCTAGGACTGTTTTGATTTTAAAATTGAAGGTCCCATGTCCCAGGAACACCCTCAGTCCTGAGCAAACTAGATGGCTGGTCATCCAACTGCCTTGTTGCTTCAGAATTAGATCCTGAGGTAGATCCAGGTTTATTTTGGAGATGCAAAACACTGTAATGTGATACAGTGAAGATAAGACAGCCAATCAATCAAAGAAACATTAAGCCAGATATCACAGTGAGCAACCAGAGCTTAATCCCATGGGAGACTCCGGGAAATAGGAAAAAACACATTTCAGAAATTTCCCAGTAGAGATGCAAGGGTGTGGGGATTTACGTGCCAATTTCTGAGAGCCACTGGTGATTGGCTACTCCTAGAGGGTTTTAAATTCCAGGCACTTCCAGCCTGCTGGCCACAAATAGAATGGTGTAATTGTAATTCCAAGAAAAAAAAAAGCAAATTCTGGCTTAAGTATGCAGACGTTGGCACAGGAATTTGGTGGGAGACACTGAGGGGTCTGGATGAGATGAGTAGGGAAAATTAGCATTTGTTACTGCTCACCCCTTGCAGTACTCAGATCCATCTGTGACCCATGTTAAGTTGACATCATGACATCATGATAAGGGAGTGGCTGACTGGTCATGATATATTACAGGAGTTTTTATGGGAAAAGCTGCAATCCTATTCCTCATCTCTCTTCTCTAACTCACATTTTAGGTTCCTGTGCCTTTGGCCAGCAATTCTGTTTCCCCGGTGAGGGCAGAGCATCCTCTTCTGGACCAGTGTCAATTTATATTTTACTCTCTTGAATTGGGAGCCAGGAATAGAAATTTATAGTTTATAGATTTGCCAGTGTGATAATTCAAATGCTGTCTAATGGTCCATAGTTAGAGATATTTAAGTTGTCTATGTTATGGGGCCAAATCTCATCACTTGAAACGGAACTCCTGTATCCATCCAAGGCCAGCTCCCTCTCATGTGTTGAAAAGAGGTGATCCTCTGTTGCAGATCTCGTAAATCATTTTACTAAACTGATGAGACAATATCAATTCCAATGCTTCATTTAAACATAGAACTCCATCTCAGGAAATATGGCAGGGTGGAAGCAATCTGCTTTCTTTCCATTTTTGTATATTAGAAACAATTATTTAATTGTAATTTTATAACTTGGTTATTGCAGTGTTTGATATGCAAAACAAGCGCTCTCTCTAAAGATGTCCATATCCCAATCCACAGAACCTGTAAATGGGTTACCTTATATAGCAAAAGGGACTTTGCAGGTGTTTATAAATTAAGGACCTTGGTGTGGGGAGATGATCCTGGGTTGCCTGAGTGGACTCAATATAATTACAAAGATTCTTATAAGTGAAAGATATAGGCTCCAGTCAGAGTCAGAGAAGGAAATGTGATGACAGAAGCAGTGGGTGGAGTGATGTAATTAATGGCTGACTTTGAAGACAGAGGAAGTGGTCATGAGCCAAGTGATGTGGGTGGCTTCTAGAAGCTGGAGAAGGCAAAGAACGGATTCTCCCCTAGAACCTACAGAAAGAGTGCAGTGCTGCTGACACCTTGACTTAAGCCCCCTAAAATGCATTTTAGACTTCTGATCTCACTGCAAAATAATACATTTTTGTATTTTAAACCAGTAAGTTTGTGGTAGTTTGCTACTGCAGCAATAAGAAGCTAATCAGAGGTGACGACAATCATCTTTGCAGCTAAAGTTGAAGCAGTGAGGTCTCTACTTCTGCTGGAACTATAGCATAGATGCTAATAATCTAGTTAGTGAAATCAAGTTTACAGCTCTATCACTTATTCACTATGTGGCCTTCAGAAAGTTACGTAACAACTCTAAGCCTTGGTTTCCTCATCTGTAAATTGGGGAAATAATGCTTTGTATCTCATATTGTTGTTATAAACATTGAGCAAGATAATCTATATAATGAATTTAAGAGAATTCCCAGTATATAATAACAGCTCAAAAACGTTGACTATTATTGAAACATAATAATAATGATCTTTAAGCTTGTGATGATCTCAGCTTACAAGGTGTTCTTACATATAGGTATTTAAACTTGAATCAATTCTGTGAGATTCTTTTCCTCTTTTCCTCTTCCTTACCATTTCCCACATAGACACTTACAGTCCTGGGGAGGATAAGGAATATTCACAAGGTCTTCGAGTTATTAATAGGCATAGATGAGACTGGCTTCTCAGTTTTTCACTCCTGAGTCAGTGTTGAAAATATAATGAGTTTTAAATTCCAGAGGTAAAGAAAAAAATGTTCTTAAACAAAGTGATACACAGAGCCACACACATTTAGTAATGGCTCCCAGAAAACAACTGGCTGCTGCTTGCTGAACAGAATTGCATATTGATACCTGTTTTTAGACTTATAAAAATTATAGTTTCATTATTTTTAAATGTATAGTCCATAGAAAAAGGCTTGTATAATGTTTCTGTGGCTACCATATCTTTGGGTTCAGTCTACAACTATTTACAAAGGTGAGCTCTGGTGGCAAGGCAAAAAAAGGTTGTAAATTGGGAGGTTTCAGGATCAGAAACCACCCAGTGATTGCTGAAGATGAGACCAAGTTGTGGAGATATTTGCCATTATATATAAAATCCACACATGATAATGAGTAATAAGTTCTTGTTTCTGTCACTTTCATGGTATAAATGATATCAAAGTGCTTTCTTTACTGCCTCCTTAAACTTTCTCCAATAATTGAGAAGACATATTGGAGAAAATTCCTGTGAAGAGGCTGAGGAAGATGACCATGCTATAGGAGTACTATGCATTAGATGTCGTTTATAATAATAGTAGCAGTAGCAAATGCTCGTTGGGTGCATGGAAAATGCCAGGCATAGCACTAATCACACACACACACACACACACACACACACGCCCCACAAATGTTATATATATAACACATTTGTTCCTTATAACAACCCTGGAAAGTAGATTCTGTTATTTGAATGTGTAGATGAGGAAACTGAGGCAGGGAGGCTAAATAACCTCCTCAAGGTCACAGAGTTAGTAAGTGACAGAAGTGGGAATTGAGCTCAGGCAGCCTGGCTGCAGAGCCTATATCTACCCACTAATAAGCTACCTTGGAAGGAATAGTACACATTTCTGAGAGAACAGAACACAGGACAGGTGGGTTTTGAAAGCAAGAGGAGGAATACTGGGTAGTGAGTGCGGATGCAGGTAAGAGGCCACAGCAGCACCCTGACATCTACAATAAGCAAGGGGCACTGAGTATGTGTCAGCACAATGACAGAAGTGGCCTGGAATATAGGCAGCCGATAATGAATAGTCTTTACCTAGTTCACAGTTTAGCCAAGGGCCAGCCCTAGCTAAATGAATTAAAGGATCAGAGAAAATAAGATCTTTTGTAAAAGTGTGCTTGCTTGATTTAGTGACTCATTTGGGAATTATTAACCCAAGTGCCAGGGTGGAGTGAGCATAATTGTTTTTACTTAGAAGAGCACCTGAGCCTAAATTGCTGGGTGCAAATAAATCTTCACAGCGGAGGCAGCTGGGGAGCCCCTGCAGGCTTGTTCCTGGCCTCCTCCTCTGGGCGCTACAGGAGCCAGCTATGCACAAGGCTCTTTAGGCTGAAGTGAGAATTTACTCCTGAATGCTAATGGAGGCTTGCTTCTTGTGTAATCAAGGCTCACTGGAGGAAAAAAAAAAAACTGGGGAGGAAGAGAAGTTTATTTTTGATGCCTCCATATTGTTCTCTGACTTACATGCCTCATTGCCTCAAAAGTCCACCATTGCAACTGTGTGTGTGTGTGTGTGTGTGTGTGTGTGTGTGTGTGTATCTTTCAGAATCTCTCCTTTCCCTCTAGGGGTGTCACCTTCCTAAATTGTCAGTGACCTCATAATTTTTCACAATCCATGCCATTTTCAGCCTCCTCCTGTGGCACCACCTCCACATAGCAGCTCCAATTACATGGTTTCCATGGGTAGAAACCTACAAAGGCAGGCACTGGTTGTACAAATAACTGATGCAACTTCAAGTTAGCCTGGGGCAGATATTTTTAAAGAACATAGTTTTAGGCCATAACACTTTGCCTAGAAGGAATGAAACTAGACTGGTAGAATTTCAGGCAGAGAAGTGGACAGGTGCGGGGACTATTCTAGACCAGCAAATGAGATGGTGGGTCCTTCTCCAGAAATCCTTGCATTATATTTTGACAGTGAGCTTCTTGTTTGCTTATGCATAGCATTACTCTGGCCCCTGTGAATGTGGAGGAACTGGCTTCCACTGTCTCTTGGGTCAGTCTTTGTTGAACTGTGGGTCTTCGTCATGGATGTCAGGTACATATACCTTAGAGAAAAGATAAAAGAGTTGGACAGGTGGGCTTGAGAGAGGCTATATAATTTTATTGAGCAATATTTCTTCTTTAAATGGGCTCATGGATAATTCAATTAGCTGGCTTTTGATTGCTCTTCTTAGTGGTTAGACTCTATATAATGAAAATGTGGATTCTTCAAGTCTCACCATCACAAACCAGCTTGTCAGAATGGATGATTCAACAGATCCCGAAGAGGGTTTGACATAGGTTCCAGTGTGTACTGACCATATTCCTCTTTAGTGTGTGTGTACTCTCTTTCTTGCTGGCTCTCTCTGGATGTCTTTCTCAGCTTTGTTTGGAGATGGAGCTAACAGTTTGTAGAAAATAAATATCTGCCTAAACTGAGTGGACAGAAGCCAGTGAGAATACTATGAAACTTCCCCATGGAAAGCTCTGTGACATGGTAATGTGAGTCTGTCTCTCTCGTTGATGCTATATGCAGATGATATATATCAGCTGGCAGAGTTTGAAAAGGAGATTTATTAAGTGTCAGGTTGAGAGTTGTGTTTTCATCTTGATTATGAGAATGACATAATATAATTTCAAAAACAATTATGATGCTTGATAAATTTCTCTGTTTGTATAGACTTCCCATTTCAGGAATTCTACACGTAATTCAGTCTGTCTGTCCTGAGAGAAGTCCTGAGAAAAGAGACTGAGCTCACTCAGCGTGAGGGAATGGTGTCTTTATGAGAACAGGTTAAAAGGCGCAGTGGACATCAGTGCAGGGATACAAGGTCTGAGTAGGAAAGCACATACATCCACGAAATTAGAAAGGGAGGCCGAGGCGGGTGGATCACGAGGTCAAGAAATCGAGACCATACTGGTCAACATGGTGAAACCCCATCTGTACTAAAAATACAAAAAATTAGCTGGGCACGGTGGCGCGTGCCTGTAATCCCAGCTACTCAGTAGGCTGAGACAGGAGAATTGCCTGAACCCAGGAGGCGGAAGTGGCGGTGAGCCGAGATCACGCCATTGCACTCCAGCCTGGGTAACAAGAACGAAACTCCATCACACACACAAAAAGAAAGGGCACAGGCAGAGTGAAAACACACTTGTTTATCATATCACTGAAAACTAGGGAGGGAGGTTTGCTTGAAGCTTGAAAGTGGTGATTTAAGACCTGAATAACAGCTGCATTTTGCATAGGTCATAAGCACTATTGATCATGTGCAGTGTCGTGGAAAGGAAGTAGATTCCAAAAAAGAGCAGATATGTACATGAAGAATAAAACTGTAGTTGACGATTAAAGGTACATTATGAACATTCAGGAAATGTCTCTATTTTTGAGGATGAGATCGTCTTTCTCCACAAAACACCTTTCAGGAAAGGAGGGGGAGGTTGAACCACTGGTGCAGCATCGTTTCTCTTTTCGTGTGCCCTGAATGTATCACAATTATCCCTCATCAAAGAGAGATTTTCCTTTTTCTTGACAAATGTAGAAATGATACCTCAACCTATATGATTTTTGTTTCCAAAGACATGGTAGGGCGTTCAATGCTTCCGGAAAACATATACTAGACATAAGTATGTGATATTTTATTTTAGAAGCTGACAGCTGATCTTTTACTACTACATTTCTAACAGCCAAAACCTCTTAGTGACTATCACTTTTTTTTCTTCAGTAATCTTATTTTTCTGCAGACAAAGTGGTCTCAAACTAAGCTATTTCTAGGATTAGGGAGGAGGTAGGTAGTTTAGACTATCAAGAATCAAGGGCACTACAATAGGGGATGGTAAGGACTATAGGAAGCCTAGCTCCTTTGCTTTCATTAAGGGAGACTTCTCCTACCCAGTTTCAACCAACAGTTGCCATATGGGGCTTTGGGCCCACGATCTTGGGCCCAGGCAAATCTTTTCAAGGGATGTCAGAAACATGGTCAAATAAGCAAAGTTTATATCATTTAAAATAATACACAGGCCCTGAAAGACTAGTTCATGACTCCTGGAGAGCAATTTATTCTTGAGAAAGGGAACACCAAACAAATAAACAGCAAGAACAAAGCATCAAGAAAACAAAAAGCAGGTTTTTAACCAAACCAATGAAAATGAAATCAACAAGGAACTGTGACTTCTTATACATGTGCCTGACCCTAGAGTTTTTCCACTGGAAAAATCTAAACCATAAGCTGAAATCCCTGTTCTCTGCTAGCTGCACGACAAAAGTGGAGACAAATATTTCAGATTGAAGCAGTAAGGAAGGCTTCATAGAGGAGGTAATATTTGAATTATGATTTGAAATTTGGATATGGCTTAGTTAAGAGATAACCACAATAAAGAAGCAGTCCTCATGTGTTGAATGAAGGGAAGAAATGTTCCATGGTAGGGAAAGTTACCAATTCCTTTTCTGAGGAAATGGTAGCACCAAAAGCTCTCAAATGCAATTGGTTGAAAGCACTAGTTTATGACAGTCTAAAGTGACAGTCTTATGGAGTCTGAACTTTATCATCTAGCAGGTGGTTCCCAACTCAAATGCCCACCATTTGAGTTGGGGGCCAGGGAGGTAACCTAAACAGAAAAATAATTTTGGAGATGGGGACACTTTTTCCAGAGTAAAAAACAAAAAACAAAAAAACAGGCTCAGCTCCAGCAGATATTTGCCATGTAGAAATGCAGCACCAGGCTGGGCGTGGTGGCTCAAGCCTGTAATCCCAGCACTGTAGGGGGCCGAGGCGGGTGGATCATGAGGTGAAGATATCGAGACCATCCTGGTCAACATGGTGAAACCCCGTCTCTACTAAAAATACAAAAAAATTAGCTGGGCACGGTGGCGCGTGCCTGTAATCCCAGCTACTCAGGAGGCTGAGGCAGGAGAATTGTCTGAACCCAGGAGGCGGAGGTTGCGGTGAGCCGAGATCGCGCCATTGCACTCCAGCCTGGGTAACAAGAGCAAAACTCCATCTCAAAAAAAGAAAGAAAGAAAGAAAGAAATGCAGCACCAGCATTGCCTACGATAAGTTTAAAATCTGGGTTTTTATTTGCAAGTTAGGATTTTAAAATGTTGGCAGCAAATTCACATTAAAAAAGAAAAGTGTGAATCAAAGCTTATTTGAAAGCCCATATGTAAAATAAACTCAGGGCTGCTGGGTGGTGGGAGCTGGGGTTGCCCAGGCCTCAGTCACTGAGCTACATTCTTTCCCTTCTTGAGCTAATAGCAGGTCTCTTCTTAGAGCACATTTAAATATTACTGCTACTGGTAATAAGAAACCACTAAAGATGTAATACATTTGGCATTGATCATAACTATACATAGGTTTTTTCAAAAGTTTGCACATGGACAAGAAGTATAAAATGAAAATAGTTTTTGAAGGTAAAAGTATTTTTGGAAGGTTACATTTCATACTTATAATGTAAAATTTAAGTTAGGAAAATATTGATTAAAAATATCTTGCTAGAGTTCTGTGACTTTGTCACCAATAGAAATCTCAGCTATTTTTATACTGTTGACATGTAGATAGCTTGAAAAATCAATTAGCCTTCTTAGTACAGGTATTTTGAAATCATAGTCATTATTCAGACCTGCAGACGTGCTGCCAGATTATATTCTTTTATGCTTCAATAAAGAAGCATACATGTTATTATATCACACATTTAAAAAATGTTATTTCACTGTAATTAGTTTCTTTTTTAATCCTTTATTTTAAAAGGCATGCATAGGCTTTCACCAGACCACTAAAGGAGTCCATGCCATGAGAAAGGTTAAGGAGCCTGTTCAGAACCAGCGTGCAGTAAATAAAAAGGTTACTCACTCTGGCAATGACAGAATTGCTTTTCTCTTTCTCTCCTTCCTTCCTTCCTTCCTTCCTTCCTTCCTTCCTTCCTTCCTTCCTTCCTTCTTCCTTCCCTCTTCCCTCCCTCCCTCCCTCTCTCCCTCCCTCCCTCCCTTTTTCTTTCTTGCTTTTTTTTAAATTTGATGAATTATATTAAAAACGGAATAAAATGTATACTCCTGGAATAAAAATCTCTGAGTTATGATGACCTAATATTTTCCGAAGATTTCCTACCTGGGATAAGGACTTTTTACCTTTTTAATGTGAGTGTCCTGTGGCTTACAGGAATTCAGCTTGAATTCTACATTATTCTGCAACAGAATAAAAAATAAACTTAATAAGTTGACAATTTAAAAGAAATAAATTCAAATATATAAAAGCAGAATAGGTGAGAACAGGCAGAATGGTGCTGTGTAGCAAACCCACGTGGAGAGGTAAAAACACGATGGGGTGGGAAAGGAAGATGGCCAACCTGGATCATGTGAAAAACCAGCTGGGAAGATATTTACTCCAAGAAAAGAAATGGGGATTGTTGATGGGAAGTCAGGAGGACTCTCTTGGCTCTTTTAGAAAAAACATCTTCTGAAGCATTTTTTTTTTTAATACCTGAACAGTGATGAAAGGACAAAGTTTCAATTTCCTAGGCAAATGCACTGGCTGTGACCAAATGAGCTCAGAATTTGCTATTATTTAAATGCAGTTTCTTGTATTTATTAAAATGAAGTGACTGCCGTATTAAAATGGAAAACGAGCAGTTGCACATGCAAATTATTTCTAAAGTTCAACTGCTGCTAAATGAGACGCTGTGCTCCTAAACTTAGAAATGCTTAACATAAATTATGACCTAATTAACATTTGCATGGTAATCCGGACTTCCTACAGCTTATTCTGCTAATTAACACATGACAAATGAGCACACATTAATATTTTATTGTAACATAACTTGTCCAGGAAAGCTTCTTAACTCCTCAGAAAATATTTTGTATTTTGTGTAATTTTTTTGCCATTTTCTGCTTGAGAAGTATCCTATTGTGGTTTATACCAGTGTATAATTTTAATGATCAAATTGTCTTGTGTTGTAAATTTAATAAGATCAGCAAAGATGCCAGCTCTAGGAATCTTTTTTCTTCATTTAAACTCTTTTCTTTATTCTTTCTGGGGAATATCCACATTTTTGAGAAAAAATAAAACGAATTGCCTTGATATGTACATCTTAGCTAATTATCACTTTCCATGGTGGGTTGCCTCCCAGAGCTATGGGTTCATGAATAAATGTAGATCCATTAAGAAGAGTAAAATCATGTATAAGGCTATAGATTTTATGCTTTGCAAGTGGTTTCCTTTTGATTGTATATTCAGTTTGTGTCATCTCTTATCTCAATTGTAACAGCCCTCAAATTAGGGAGATTGGAATACTTCTACCACTACCACAGACAGAGAGCAATGTCAATTGTAACTTTAATTTTTATTGGGGCACAGTTTTTCAGTTTTGATTTGCTCTCCTGGCATATTGTAGGGGTTTTTGTTTCTTTTAATTTGTTTTACTAGGGATTTTCCAAGGATGACTGCAGAATGCATTTTTTTCTGGTCATATAAATCTGAGCCTATGATCTTCAAGGTCTGGGAAATTTTCTCAACTAGAATGAGAGTATTTTGCTGTGATGGGCAATGTATTGCATGTTCTGCAAACACATTACAAGGGCATGTGGTGGACGATTGAGAGGGTCCCATTGTCTTCCCCTCTATGTTTAAAGAAACCCTTGAGGTTATTGAGCACTTTCCTTCTGAATGCTCGAGTACTATTCACAGCTTCCCAAACCTATTTCTGTCAGTGCCTTTTGACTTATAACCCACAAGGGAGCTGGTGAAAGTGCTGCAGAGTACAAATTGTGAGTGGAGACATAGATGAATTTGCATATATGTGTGTATATACATAGGTAAATAGAGAGATGACATATACATATGTGTATATACATAGTTGTATGTGTGTGTGTGTATATATATATATATATATATGCCTCTGTCTATTCATAGATCTATCTATCTCTTTATTTTTATTAGCTAAAAATTGAAAACAACCCAAATGTCTGTTGACAGGTGGATAGAGAAATAAACTGTGATATATCCATACAATAGGATACTCAGCAATAAAAACAAATGAACTATTGAAATGTAAAACAACATGGATGAATGTCAAAATCATCATGCCAGAAAAAAATGTGTACATATTGTATGGTTTCATTTATATAAATGTGTAGAAAATACAAACAATAGTGATAAGCAGATCAGTAGTTACTTGGGAGGGGCTGGATAGAGATTATAAAGCAGCAGGTGGAAATTCTCTTGATTGTAGTGATGGTTTCACAGGTGTATGTATATATCAAAATTTATTATAT
This sequence comes from Callithrix jacchus, assembly GCF_049354715.1. Lineage (NCBI taxonomy): Eukaryota > Metazoa > Chordata > Mammalia > Primates > Cebidae > Callithrix > Callithrix jacchus. The sequence continues at coordinate 49,874,174 of NC_133516.1, forward strand.
CATACATGAAATGTTTACATTTTATTATATATCAGTAAAGCCATATGTATCATATATGTACATAGACATTTCTGTGTCGGTGTGTGTATTATTTATGTACTCCCCTTTTTGCCAACAAAGAATCAGCTCCATGAGAGCAGATAAGTTTTATTTTGGTCCAGTGTTATATTCCAGCTTCTAGAATGTGCTTGGCACATAGTGGGAGCTTGATAAATATTTAGGGAGTAAATAAATGCAAAGAAGGGATATATAACCCTTTGTATATATATGTAAGCACTTTGCTTCTGCTTTTAAATGTGTGTCTTTCTAAAGATTATCACCATCTTTTTTTCTATCTGAGTGGTGCAGGAATGGTATATATCTCAGATAATTCTGGAGAATAGAAAATAATCTCAGGTTGCAAAGAAGTTTTGCAACCTGTATACCCAGGTTATACAGAGTAACCAGGTAGAAGGAGAATTCAACTGTAGGTTGAGATACAGCAGATTAGCCAAATATTTCATGAGAGGAGCTAACCATTAAAGCATAATTTCTGATTTTCACATGATAAAACCTTCAGGTGATTCCGGGAATTATGGTAAGATTATAAAAGGCATCAAGAGGTAATAGAAAGCTGAGGCAGGATAACCTAAGACTAAGATCTGCTGCATTCAGGACAAAGAGGAAGACATGCAAAATAATGGGAAGAATGCGAGGAGGGGAATTGGATTTATATAAATTGATGCTTCTATTTCTCTGTCAGGGTGGGAGAGTGACAGATTTCCTTAAGGCACAGGGTTTTTAAGGCCAATTAAATAAAAATAGTCGATGCTGTAAAGTCTTTTACATGGTATCAAGCAAGATGGTCAACTCCACATAGAATAACTCATAGACTTTCTCATTGGATTTGATTTGGGATGACTGGCGTAGAGCCAGGCAGTACACTCTGTCTCCATAATATTGGCCAGGATTCAAGGTTAGATGAGATTAGTTTCTCTCAAATTAACCCCAAATCTACTTCCTTGTGACATCTACATTTTGGTCCTTGTTTTGCATTCTATGGCCATCCTAAATATGCCTAACATAAGGATTTGCCTGTTTGATTGTCCTAGAGCATTTTTACGATCTTCTTCATCTTCTCCAGGTTGCATACTCCCATTCCTTCATCGTTTTATCATTTAATGTTTTCATAGTTTCTCACCAGCTTTTCTGTCATTCACTCCATCATTTAGTGCTTCCCCAATGGCCATGAGAAACTGATTTTCTATTAAAAAAAGCTTAATGTTCCTTTTCCTCCAAGACTAGAGGCTCCATGAGAGTGAGAAATGTGGTTCTTGTGTTTATTTTGTATATGGCTTTAGAGGTAATAGAAGCACTTAGTTTTAGTAACTAGCACACTCCTGCACATAGCTGGCATTTATTTGTAGAGAAAGTGGTTTTATACAATGTTTTTACTGTGTTGTTATTGCAAGTTTTCAATTTATATCCATTTTAACTGTAAATTGCTAAGCATTATGACCATCCAGTAACCAACTTTTCTTCCTTCCTTCTATTCTGCCTTTTTCCTTTCCTTTCCTTCCATCCTTCCTTCCTTTCTTCTGTCTTTCTTTCCATTTAACAAGCATTTACTGATTGCCTATTCTTCGCTCAATCTGACAACACAATGTTGAATGAGACCCTGTCTCTACTGTCCAGGAGTATTAGAAAGACAGATATATAAACAATTATATTAGGAACAATAATTATTCTAATGAAAGAACTAGGAAATGCTTTATGAAAAAAAAAAAAAAACAAAAAACACAAAAAACTGTTCCTGTCGGCCTCCATACACTTCTTGTTGCTTCCTTTGACATTTGTCTTTCTTGCAATTCTTTACATGGAAGTTTTACATTTAGTAACTCAAGAAAGTAAGTCATAGTAGATCACCTGGCTTTGGGCATTCATCACTAGAAATTAGGAATTAATACATGCTAGGCAAAAACTGGTGGCTCATGCCTGTAATCCCAGCACTTTGGTGGGTGGATCACCTGATGTCAGGAGTTCAAGACCAACCTGGCCAACATGGTGAAACCCCATCTCTACTAAAAATACAAAAAACTGGCCAGGCATGGTGGCAGGCACCTGTAATCCCAGCTACTTGGGAGGTTGAGGCAGGGGAACTACTTCAACCTGGAAGATGGAGGTTGCAGTGAGCCAAGGTTGCGCCATTGCACTCCAACCTGGGCAACAGAGACCCCAAATCTCAAAAAAAAGAAAAAAAGAAAAAAGTTTCAAACTGACTATAAGATGAAAGACAAGTTAAATAACTGGTTTCAATAAGTGAAACATATATAATAAGAAACAAGGAGAGAGCAAGATTTTGAAGCTATGAAATACTACATTCAACATGTCAATTTGTCTATTAAGGACTTTAATGCATTCATCATGGGGTTAACTTTATTGTAGATCTTCTTTTCTAGAATAAGATACTTATTTCCAGCTCAGACGGATTCCTGTTGTTTATATTAGCTGGCTATTTCTGCTTTTCTGAGGCTTGAGACTTCATAGTATGGCAGTGCTGATGGCTCTAAGCTTTTAAATCTTTAATCACCCTAATTCCTGTACTTGGGGTTGTGTTACTTAAGTAGGCGCCACTATTCTCAGGAATAGAACTGCTAAAATAAAAATATATCTGTATCTTTTCTTCCCCTGTGGTTTACCTAAAACAAACCCAGAAGAACATGGAACTGGAAACCACGAACTTATTATTTCCTTCAAAATTATTATTTGCCTGATCACAAAAGACCTCATGTGTTACTGTTCTAGTAGCATGGTTTGTCATCTCTCTTCTTTTCTGCCTTTTTTCTTAGTGAATACAAAGTTCATTAGCTCTTGTTTAGTCTTTTTCCTTTGTATCAAACAAAAATAAGGACCTCCATAAACACAACAGGGGCTAACATTTTGGAGCACTTACTATGTGAGAATTTGCAGACTAAGTACCATACATGTATTATCTGATTTAATCCCCATATTATGGTATGTGCATAGACCTTAATATAGAGGTTGTCAGTAATACAGTTTCCTGTGCTCTGCCCTTTGAGAGTTTAATTCAAGAGGTCTGGGGTGATGTACAGAACTAAGCATTTTTGGTTGGTTTTAAGAAAAGGAGTAACTACAGTTTTTAATACACATGCTGGAACATTATAATGAAGGTGTTGCTAAGACTGAACTTTGGAAATTGTTTGTATGCACTATAATGGATAAATCACTGGGATGGTGTATTAGTCTATTTTTACACAGCTGATAAAGACACACCTGAAATTGCATAATTTCTACAAAAAAAAGGGTTTAAGGAACTTAGAGTTCCACGTGGCTGGGGAGGCCTCACAATCATGGCAGAAGCCAAGGAAGAGCAAGTCACATCTTGTGTGGATGGTGACAGGAAAAGAGAGCTTGTGCAGGGAAACTTCCCCTTAAAGAACCATCAGATCTTGTGAGACTTATTTACTGTCATGAAGATAGCACAGGAAAAACCTGCTTTCATAATTCAACTACCTCCCCCAGGGTCTCTCCCACAACATATGGCACTTGTTGGAGATACAGTTCAAGATGAGATTTGGGTGGGGACACAGCCAAACCATATCATTCCACCCCTGACCCCTCCCAAATCTCATGTCCTCACATTTCAAAACCAACCATGCCTCCCAACAGTCCCTCAAAGTCTTAACTTATTTTGGCCTTAACTCAAAAGTCCACAGTCCAAAATTTCATCTGAGACAAGGCAAGTCTCTTCTGTCTATGAGCTTGTAAAATCAAAAGCAAGTTAGTTACTTCCTAGATACAATGAAGGTACAGGCATTGGGTAAATACAGTCATTCAGAATGAGAGTAATTGCCAAAACATAGGGCTACAGACCCCATGTAAGTCCAAAATACAGCAGGGCAGTCAAATCTTAAATCTCAAAAGTGATTTCCTTTAAATCCATATCTCACTTCCAGGTCGCACTGATACAAAAGGGGGGTTCCCATGGTCTTGGGCAGCTCCACCCCTGTGGCTTTGCATGGTACAGCCTCCTTTCTGGCTGCTGCTTTCATGGGCCAGCATTGAGTGTCTGCGGCTTTTCCAGGTGCATGGTGCAAGCTGTCAGTGGCTCTACCATTCTGAGATCTGAGGGATGGTGGCCATTGTCTTACAGCTCCACTAAGCAGAGGACTCCACTAAGCAGAGTCCCAGTAGGGACTCTGTATGGGGCCTCTGATCCCATATTTCCTTTCCTCACTGCTTAGCAGAGGTTCTCCATGAGGGCCCCACCCCAACAGCAAACTTCTGCTTGAGCATCAATGCATTTCTATACATCTTCTGAAATCTAGGTGGAGGTTCCCAAACCTCAGTTCTTGATGTCTGTGTAATTGTGGGCTCAACATCACATGGAAGCTGCTAAGGCTTGGGGCTTGGACCCTCTGGGGCCATGGTCAAAGCTGTACCTTGGCCCCTTTTAGTAGCAGCTGGAGCAGTTAGGATGCAGGGCACCAAGTGCCTAGGCTGCACAGAGCATGGGGCCCTTGGCCCAGCCTAGGAAACATCTTTTCCACCTAGGTCTTCAAGCCTTTGATGGGAGGGCCTTCCATGAAGACCTCTGACATACCCTGGAGACATTTTTCCCATTGTCTTGGGGATTAATATTTGGCTCCTTGTTATTTATGCAAATTTCTGCAGCCAAATTGAATTTCTCCTCAGAGAATGAAATTTTCTTTTCTACTGCATTGTCAGGCTACAAATTTTCTGAACTTTTATGCTCTGCTTCCCTTATAAAACTAAATGCCTTTAACAGCACCCAAGTCACATCTTGAATGCTTTGCTGCTTAGAAATTTCCTTTTCCAGGTACACTAAATAATCTCTTCTAAGTTCAAAGTTCCACAAATCTCAAGGCATGGGCAAAATGCCACCAGTCTCTTTGCTAAAATGTAAAAAGAATCACCTTCTCCATTTCCAACAGGTTCCTCATTTCCATCTGAGACCACATCAGCCTGGATTTCATTGTCCATAAAATTATCAGCATTTTGGTCAAATCCATTCAGCAAGTCTCTAGGAAGTTTGAAACCTTCCCAAATTTTCTCATCTTTTTCTGACCCCTCTGTATTGTTCCAACCTCTGTTACCCAGTTCAAAATTCACTTCAGCAGTCCCCACTCTCCTGGTACCAATTTACTGTATTAGTTCATTTTTACACTGCCAATAAAGACATACCCAAGACTGAGTAATTTATTCAGAAAAAGGGTTTAATGAACTTACAGTTCCATGTGGCTGGTGAGGCCTCTCAATCATGGAAGAAGCCAAGGAGGAGGAAGTCGCATCTTATGTGAATGGCTGCAGGCAAAGAGAGAGCTTATGCAGGAAAACTCCCCCTTACAGAACCATCAGATCTCATGAGACTTATTAACTATCATGAGAACAGCATGGGAAAGACCTGCCCCCAAGATTCAACAACCTCCCACTGGGCCCTTCCCACACACATGGAAATTGTGGGAGAGATAACTCAAGATGAGATTTGGGTGGGCACATAGCCAACTATATCAGATGGAAATCAAGAGTTCTGGGTCTTCCAGTAACTATGTATGATCAGTGGGGAGAATGGGGTGGTGAAGGGAAATCAGGGAAGGCTCACTGGAAGAGGTGCAGCATAGGAATTTAGAACAGAACTTTGGAGCCAGGGAGATCCAGCTCTCATGTCAGCTCTGCCACTTGCTATTGTACCACTTAGCAATTCTGTTCCTCAATTACTCATCTGTATTAGGCTGTTGTTGCATTGCTACCAAGAGACACCAGAGGCTGGCTCATGGTTCTGTAGACTTTACAGGAAGCATGGTGATGGCATCTGCTCAGCTTCTGTGTAGTCCTCAGGAAGCTTTACTAATAGCAGAAGGTAAAGCAAGGAAGAGGCACGTCACATGGTGAAATGACCAGATCTTGGGAGAACTCACTCACTATCACAAAAATAGCACCAAGCCATGAGGGATCCATCCCCTTGATCCAAGCACCTCCCACTAAGCTATGCCTCCAGCATTAGGAATTATTATAGTTAAACATGAGATTTGGGTAGGGACAAATATCTAAACTATATCACCATCTATAAAATGAGAATAGCTATAGTATTTTACATATAGTCACTGAATATATATATATATACATATATTCATATATATATACGTATACATATATATATATATAAAATACAGATGTGTATATATATATATATAATACATATAGTCACTGTAAGAATTAAATAGGCCAATGCCTGTAATTTGCTTAGAACACTTCCAGGGAACACTGTAAAAATGGTTTAATATTTTTTCTTTTTGGTTGGAGGATGTAATTCTTGAACTGAGGCTTACAGGGGTGAGGAGGAGTCAGCCTGGTGAGGGACCAGATGTGGCAATAGCAGGTGGCCTCTGTGGCAGAGCAGATATCATGAGCAACAGCACAGATATGAGAAGCAGCCTTGTGTGGCTTGTGTGTGAAGTATGGGATGTGAGGCTAGAGAATTAGTTAGAGGTCAGCTTGTGAAGGTCCTAGAGTTTTATATTGTAAATTTTAAAGTGATGGAGAACCATTGCCAGGAATTACAGAGGGGGTGTTTTAGCTGTTTCCAGAGTAGAAATCTGGAAAATGGATTTGGGAAAAAAAGAGACAGGGTGACAAGTTAAGCAGAACTGCAGGAGTCCAGGTAACAGATGGGAAAGAGAGAGAACAAGGATAAAAAGGAGAGCCAAGAAATGTTTAGGAGATAAAATAGACACAACCTGATTTTAAAGGGAGAGGTTAGGAAGAAGAAAGCGACGAAGGGCCAGGTTTCCGTTCTGGAATTAGGTAAACGGTGACACCACAGAGACAAAGCAGAAGGGAGTTTTTACAGATTTGGTGAGCTCAGTTTTGAGCTATGGAGTTTGTGATGCTTGTGGAGTGTCCCCAGAGAGATGTCTACAGGCAGTTGGACATTGTGGATCTGAAGTGTAGCCACTGGTTTAGTCTGAAGCTTGGAACACATGGTCTAATAAAAACAAAAGCTCTGGTAAACTGAAAAGAACACTGCAAACATAAAGCATTCAGAGCAGTGTTATTCAGCTCTTGTAGTCTTCAGCATTAATTAGTTTGTTAGAATACAAAGAACTCCAATGAAATTTACCTAAAAAAGGAACAATGTACTCTTCTCCTGGCTCATTAGAAGGATTTCTGAAGAGAAAATACTGTGTGCAATGACATGCATTTAAATTCCAAGTTTCCAAAGAAAATTTCAAGACAGGCCATCCTCATTCTTGGTTAATTAGAAAATAAATAGCTAAACCAGCAGAAGAGACCTCCTTTGGATAGGCTTTTCTGTTTGTTTTCTGTTTCTTGGAGGATTACTTACACCTAGGGCTTTGTTATAAGATGATATTTTTATAGGGTTACTGAATATTAGAGTTAGAGGCAACCTGATCTTAGATGTGAGAAAGCAGAGGTCCCTCGAGGTTGAGTGATTTACTCCAGGTTTCATCTTCAACACATGGTGGAGCCAGGCCCTAGCAGCAAGGTCCACGGGACTAGGGCAGTGAGATTTTTCAGTGCTCTATGCTGATTCTCATTTTGCAACATTAACAAATATATTCCCTACCCCTTTCTTTTTTCTTTTTCCTTTTTGTCTTTCTAAAGAGAACACAAACATAAGAACAAATATAGCATTATGCAGGTGGCCATGTTTTCTGGGAAACCTTTCCTCAGCGGGACATAGCCTGCTACTCTTAAACTGTCTAGTAAGGTTTAGATGGAAAATTCTATCTGGATCAAAATGTTTTCATATTTAAAAGACAAGTATGGCATCTCTAGGCACAATATTTTTTTTTCTCCAATGTATATTAGCTATACTAGTGGTGAGAGTAGCATAGCAGCTGTAGTTGCAGCCACAGCAGTGGTAGTGGTAGGGGCAGCTAAAGTCCAAAGGCAGGGGTGGAGGTAGTAGTGATGATGGTGATGATATGTATTTAGTGAGTGCTTAGAGCAGTGGTCCCCACCCTTTTTGGCACTTGGAATGGGTTTTGTGGAAGACAGTTTTTCTAAGACCTGGGGAAGGTGTGGGGTATGGTTTTGGGATGATTCAAGCACATTACATTTATTGTGCACTTTATGTCTATTATTATTACATTACACTATGTAATGAAATAGTTATTAGCTCACCATAATGTAGACTCAGTGGGAACCATGAGCTTGTTTTCCTGCAACTGGGTGGTCCCATCTTCAGGTGATGGGAGACAGTAACAGATCACCAGGCATTAGATTCTCATAAGAATTGCACAGCCTAGATCTCACACATACAGTTCACAATAGAGTTCTTGTTCCTATGAGAATCTAATGTCACCGCTGATCTGACAAGAGGTGGAGCTCAGGCCATAATGCGAATGACAGGGAACTGCTGTAAATACAGATGAAGATTCACTTGCTTGCCTGCTGCTCACCTCCTACTGTGTGGTCCAGTTCCTGACAGGCCATGGACTGATATTCGTCTGTGGCCTGGGCATTTGGAACCCCTGCCTTAGAGGCTATATGGAAGCTTAACAGAAAACTCTGATGCTCAAGTTCAAATTCCTGAGGTTATATCCCAGTGTAACTATTTCCTGCTGTATGACCTTGGCAAATATTAAACTTCTTGAAGTCTCAATTTCCTCATCAATAAAAAATAAGGAAAATAGAAGTGCCTACATCAAAAGGATATGATGACACTAAAATGAAAAAAAAAATATGTAAGGCTTCTGACAAAGCTTGTAACCCTGACTGTGAGGAAGATTTGCTTATGTACCTCCATTTTACATATTAGAAAACAAAGGCTCAGGGGGATGAAATAATCTCCAAGTCCATTTTATGACAGAGCTAAAATTCATATCAGGTCTATCTGACTCCTGAGATTGTCTCATAACCACCATATACATTTTCTTTGGATAAACTGCTTCAATCTTGAATCCTGAAAATTACTTCTTGAGTCTTGAAAACCAACTTATTTAGGTTATTTGTGTTTGTCATCCCAGGATAGTTTTCAACATATAGAATGTGCTATTTCTGTATTCCGTGGAACTGTTGCAACAAGATATTTCTGTTGTAAACAATAGTCCCTTGGATCATGGTGATTAACCTTCCCACAAACCTGTCAGCTGACAAAATGTGTGTTTGGTTTGTAAGACTGAGGACCAGACAGAGTAGAATCACAGAAGACAGAGCCAGGGTCAATAGACGCTGTTAGTGGAAAAGTATTTAAAACTGTGACTTTTGCCTGTTTCTTTTGTATGGCCAAAAGTGGCGCCTACTTTGTACAGGTTGCATAGTAATTGCCTGACCTTCTATATAGATATAGTATTGGCACCAGGGGTAAAATTAGCTGCCTTTTGCCATTCCATTGAAGCCTGCAACCTCTGAGACTCTGACTCTTACTCCTAGGCTAATAGACTATTAGTCACCTTCAATGAGTTTCCATTTTCTTTGTTCCTTTTCTATAAGCTGATTCAGAAACCAACTTGTAGTTTGTGATAAGAATATTGAAACCTTAACTAGGATATTACATTCAACCCCACAAGGAAAGTCTACTTCAGTGGAATTATAATGAATTGCTTTCATTTTACACCATTTTAAGTCCCAATGACTTTAACAAGGGAGTTGTTGAAAGTAAATGCCATTTTATTACATATCGTGAAGAGGCAGCCATTAAGATGTTGTCAAGTTAGTGAACTTTATAACTCTTAGAATTTCTCAAGTGTCTCAAGTGCGTAGAAAAATGAATCCAATATTAACACTGCTTGTGATGGACCAAGAACCACTATCTTTCTTTCCTTTTTTTTTTTTTGACAAGGTTTTGCTCTGTCACCCAGGCTGGAATGCAGTGATACAATCTTGGCTCACTCAAGCTTTGATCTTCCGGACTCAGGCCATTTCCTACCTCAGCCTCTGGAGTAGCTAGGACTACAGGCACGTGCCACCATGCCTGGCTAAGTTTTACATTTTTTGTAGAGATGGGGTTTCACCACATTGCCCAGGCTGGTCTTGAACTCCTGGACTCAAGCAATCCTCCTGCCTCAGCCTCTCAAAGTGCAGGGATTACAGGCATGAGACTCTGAGCCTGGCTGATCCGCTATCTTTCATAGAAAAAAAAAATCCATCCCAATCATCTAGGAAAAATCTCCATCAGCAGAATTAAGAGAGCATCATAAAAATGTTGTGAGGTTTTTGTTGGGTTATTCCACTGTTATTTAAGCATTCTTGGTGAAAGCTGAATGAAAAAGCAAGGACCTGATCTCAGTGTTTCTACTTGTGGCGTAGTGGTCTTTGGAGATGAGGGTTTGATAAAAGAGAATTCTAAAGTAACCCACATAGAAGCCAGTAAGCCATTCGGTATTTTTCCATTGTTTCTACTTTGTAATTAATTTATTCCTCATATTTTTCCTGAAGCAATTTATAGAAACCTTAAATACAAGAGGCATGTCAATATAGGGTTATAAGCCTGAATTTTGCTGTCTGCTAGACATGAGGATGAGGTCAGGTCCTAAATATAGCATTTTTTTTAGCTTTGTGACATAAAACAAATGATTAATCTCTCAAAGTCTTGTTGCCACATCTGTAAAATGGAGCAATGCATAGTATTTAAATTATTTTGGCTGTTTGAGCACTGAAAGAGTTTAAGTTAGTACCAAAGCAACCGCTATGCTGTTGCTGTTGATCATGATGATAAGGATGATGATGATGAATTGAGTTATACTTTGCTTATATCTGTCTCTCACACTATATAGTGAGGGCTTTGAAGGGAGGAATGAATTGTATTTATGTTGTGTCTTTTAGATTCTGACACTGTTTCAGCTACTTTGGAGGCATCTAAAAATGTAAGACTAAATGGAAGGAAATGGAGCTTCAGAACTATCAAGTCCTGGTTGTCATTACTAATTATGCTGCTATTTGACATTGAGAAAGTCATTGACCTTCTTGGTTTATCCACTTTTCCATATACAAGAAGGAGGTATTCTACCTACCCTTTAGGGATGCTATAAGAATGCGTTTAACATTTAACGGCAAATTGTACCTTAATTTGTGAAGGATTAATATTTAATATTAATGAAGTTTATAGCCTTCCATTTCACTCCTATCTTTGTAGTTGCAAAGTACTCACCAGCATAATGGAGCCTGAATGGAAGAATGTGAAGGCTGGGTCTTATGTCATGCACATAGCAAATGAGTGAGAGCTTCTAAAATCAGAGAAGGGCTCTGTCTAGAAACATAATGCATTCTGGGCAGTAAGGAAATTAATTGAGGCAATGAAGTGCACCAAACCTTCAACCCCAACCTATTAACTTCCAAGTTGTTAAATATTTTAGGTAACAATCACTTTTGCCTTTGCTTGAATTATCTGAATTTTAATTGCCTGTTTTCTATAGATTTTACATGAAAAGCATTTAAAGTAAAATTGTATATCAAAAGGACCAGAAAGGAATACCACAAAATGATTATTATGTGTGAGCAATGAGATTATAGATGATTTCTTTGTTCTTCTTTATTTCAAACTTGGTTTAAATTAGCCCATTTAGTGGCATAGAACGAAGTCATTCAGATCAACAAAAGTGCACCAATGTTTATGGTCACTAGGCCAATGGCTCTCTTGACAATCTGTGAACAGGCATCTTGACATCATTGTGGCTCACAAGAAATGGGGTTGAATGGGAAGCATCACTGCAGATCTGAGCAGTAGAAGATCCTGTATGCTATGGCAATTCCCAGCTTCAGCTACTTTCTTGGTCTTAACTTCTGGCATCTTTTCTTGCTTCTGGTCCATTATCAACTAGCTGACATTCAGCCTTGATTTTTTTACTCTCCCTCAGCTTCTGTTTCCTTATGATTCATAAATTCAGCACATTCACCAGGTATCTTTTTAGTGTCCCTCCTGACCTGTATACTTCCTCAAGAGCCTCTTTTTTCTTTGCATTCATTCAAATTCAGACATCGCTGCAAAGTTTCTACTTTCCATATTTCCCTACTTAAATATTAGATAGTGAGAATCTTAATGTATCAACTCATTTCTCTGTAGGCAGTGCTATTCATGCCAGCACGCCACATGGGCTCCTGGCCAGGTAGTTGGCTGGGTACTCTCCATCCTGGAGGTGATCAAAGATGTGATGTGGTGGGTACACTACATGGCTGTCTAGGGCCATCCCTAAGTAGGTACTATGAGCCAGGAAGTTTCCCTAATTGAGGAATGTGGGTGTGGCAGCCACCTCTCTAGTGGAGTTATGTTATTTTTTTATGTTTAAAATATATATTTAGGGTTGGAAATAGATTATTAGAAGAATTTTATATATTAGGGTTGGAAATAGATTATTAGAAGAATTTTGTTCACATACAGCTTAGACAGCATAATAATTTATCTTTATGTATGTCTTTGTTATAGCAATAGCTCTTTTCTGCCACATTTTTATGCTGCCATGCCTTTGCTTGTATTATACCTTGTGCTTAGAAGATCAATCCAAAACATTTCTCTGCCAGGATGCCTCCAACATTCCGGTTTCACCTCTAACCTTTAGTCTTGTCTCCTTTAAAAAATTAGTCCCCATACTTCAGTGGGTATTGGCTGCCTTCTCTCCTATACTCTTTAGTTCTTTGTACCTCTATTGCAGCACTTAGAAATATCTGTCCTATGTTAGAGTCACTGCTGCATGTACTTGCCTCCCCACTGTAATACAAACTCCAGGTCACAAAATTTTTTTCTCATTATCTATGCATCATTAGCACACTATAAACATGTGTGTTCAAATGAAACACTTTGGAGTTACCATACAAGAATGATAAAATGGACTCACAATAGGATTTCTCACCTACTGTGTTTCAGGGACTTTCTCACCTAATCCTTTTTATAATTCCAAAGAGTAAGGCATTGCTATCTTTATTTTATAGTCGGCAGGTAATAAGTCTAAACTCAGTAACTATTAAAGGGAATCTGTGGTTAAAGAAATCTGGAGACTTGCAGTTAAAGAAAGTTAACAGTTTTCTCTCCAGCAGGACTTATAAAGACCTTAATTGTGAAACACCTGTTAGAAACCTCTACAGATACATAGTGTACAACATTTCCTAACTTACTAGATTATGATTGCATATTTTGAGGAGTCACTTGTAGGGCTAGTACGCAAAGGAGCACTTTTTGAGCATGCCAAGGTGAATGATAATGCCTAAAGTGGGCATTTCAGCGATTCTCCTGGAGATTAAATGTGACTGTAATATCAAACATGACAGTTTCTTGGAACATTGTCAAATATGGCTCTTCATGGCTATCGTCACTCCTGATCTTCATAAGAGACTGAAGATCAAGCTGCTGCCTTCTTTAGAGCTTTGAAGTGGCTTTTATTTGTTTTTTATTTTTATCCACTCCAAAGAGTATATCTGCCTATTCCAATAATCCAAGTTCCTGTCGCATATTTAGAAATCACTGGAGCTATGAAGTCACTCAGAGAGTAGGGAAAGGATACTCTTTAGTTGAGTGGGTTTTCAATATGCTCCCTCAAAGTGAGGACATTGTTATTCTTCTGAAGCATTTCCCCAAATCTCTTTCCGCAATTCATGCAGTGAATCTGCAGCACAATATCCAGCCATGTTGAACAGGTGTGCCCAACATGGAAGGTTCTAGCCACATGTCTGGATCTTTATTGCAGAAGCTGAGCACTCAGTATTTTGGTGTTTTAGAAAATCAACCTCTGATGCTTGATGAGCCCACTATTCTCCCTTCTGCCTGAAGGAATTGTCTCTGTTTACATAAAATCAGCCTGTTTGTAAATATTAATACTAAAATGGGCAGTTATTAACCAAGCATCTGGAAGTGGAGAATTATCTGATGTTCTGATTTGACTAGTGGTCTAGGATGTAAACCACCTTTCCTTTCTCAAAGTGGTCTAGGGTCACAGACACTTCCAGCATATTTTCCAGGTTATTGAGGGCATTTTGTCATTGGGTTTATCCAGGAAAGCATCTAACCAGTGTCAGGTGTCAGTAAGTTTGTAGAGTCCAGGGTGTCTTTGGGGCTTCTTGGAGATGCAAGTGAATTTCTGGATAGTCCTTTACCATTTGCAGAAGTTCTCTTCTTTCTCTTTGCCCGCTGATTTAAGCAGCATGTGTATTTTGTACATGTCAGTTGTCTGATTTTTAGAAGCATCTCTTGTTGCATGTTAAAACAGCATTCTTCCTTTTCATTTTTACCTATTCTTATAAAATATATGTCTTATAGAACTGTATTAAAACATTTTGAATATAATTTTTCCTTCTAATTTTAAAATCCATATCTGAATTACTAGGTTATTTTAAAAATATCTTTATTGTGTAATGAGAATGAGGGGAAAGGAAGATGAAATACCCAAACTCACTTTCAATGTAGTCTACATGGTGTTGGCAGCTTTTACTAATAATAATGATTTTGAAGTTGTCAGACTTGTGGCCACACAGCCTATTGTGATATAAACCTGTTTTCCCAGACAGTGGACTAGTGGAGAAGCATTCTTTGATGCGAACAGATAACAAAAGGCTTTAGGTAGTGTACTTTTAAATCATTTACACAAAGAATCTTTCCCCTTGATCAGAACCATTGAGGTTAACATAGGATGTTAGAGCATTATTCTTGTTGCAACATCATCGTTTTATCAAAATGAAAAGGGTCTTCAACAAGACACCCCGCAAATCCCAAGACAATAATTACATTCTTGGAACTGGAAATCTTGCATGTTTGCAGACATTTTAGAGTTTGGCATTTGTGGCTTTTCGCACACTATGAAATATTTATGCGTTGTTTAAATAACCCTGCTTAGTTACCATTGGATACCTACTGTTGTACAGGAATTGCATTTAGAAAGGAATAGAATCTGATTTACAAAATCCATAAAGCTCTCATACTCAGATACTTCAGTGGAAATCCTTTTAAGACAGTAGTTGAAAATGCTGGGAAATAGATGTTGATTTGGTTTGGGAGTTTTTTTTGTTGTTGGTGGTGGTGGTGATGAAAGAAAATAATGGCTATCAGTTTTTTCAATCTCAGTTAGAGGACATGAGGTTGCCAATGAAATTTGACTCTCTGTGCCAGACATTTAAAAAAATAATAATATAAGTGATCAACTTTACTAACACAAAAATGTATACAAATAGATTATTTATGACTATTACCTACAGAAACATTTTAGAAAATATCTTCCCAGACTTTTTGTCTTTCTTCTCTTCCTTCATTCTTTCCTTCCTTTTTTTCCTTCTTCTTTCCCTCTCTCCTTCCCACCCTTCTTTCCTTCTTTCTCTCTGTCCACATATCCATCTATCCTTGTATTTAAAACATAGCATTGCCTGTAATCCCAGCACTTTGGGAAGCCGAGGCGGGTGGATCACAAGGCCAAGAGATAGAGACCATCCTGGTCAACATGGTGAAACCCCATCTCTACTAAAAATAAAAAAAATTAGCTGGGCATGGTGGCGTGTGGTGGTGCCTGTAATCCCAGCTACTCAGGAGGCTGAGGGAGGAGAATTGCCTGAACTCAGGAGGTGGAGGTTGTGGTGAGCTGAGATCGTGCCATTGCACTCCAGCCTGGGTAACAAGAGTGAAACTTCCTCTCAAAAAAAAAAAAAAAAAAAATTAGCCAGGCATGGTGATGCCTGCCTGTAATCCCAGCTACTCGGGAGGCTGAGGCAGGAGAATCGCTTGAACCTGTGAGGCAGAGATTGCAGTGAGTAGAGATTGTGCCATTGCACGCTAATCTGAGCAACAGGGTGAGACTCCATCTCAAAAAAAAAAAAATTACATCAAACATCAACTTTCTATAAACAACTTTTTAAATGAAGCGACATATTTTGAATGTTTTCCATGCCAATAAATGTACTTCTACTTCATGATAATTTTATTTCATTGTGTGAATGTCCCATAAATTATATATTATATACAATCCCTTATGATTGGAATTTATATTAAAAATTTTTATTATAAGAATTTTTATATAAATATGATTTACTTATTTATTCATTCATTCAATTAACATGTATTGAGCTGATACTATGTATTGGCTGTTCTGGGACTACAGCCATGGTAGACACAGCTCATGTTTTTGTCTTTCTGTACTTCTGTGATAAATAAATAAAACAAGATCATTTAAATTTTGTTTGAAGTAACAACATTTATTTTTTCTGTGACAGTCTTTATCATCAGTTAGAAGGTTAATACAGCTGGCTGTTACTTCCCAAGGCCATTAAAATATTTTACATAAATAATACCATAATGTGGACTTGGAAATAATAATATGTACTCACAAAGCATCCATAGCCTAGATTAATTTAACTGAAAAATAATATAGCCATCGTATTGTCTGACCACCTCTACAGCCACAGTAAATTGGTGCTATCAGGCAAATGCTTAGAATTTATAATTTTATATATCTATTTTTCCATAGATCTTGGTTTTATTGATCATTTGTGGTTTTGACACTTATAAAGGTTTCCGCTCATAGCAACCAGGAAAGTGAAAACAGTGTGACATCATGTATAAAGCACTGGCTGGGAGCCAGAGATCCTCAGTATGAAACCAAGTTCAACTACTTATTAGCTACTTGACTTTTGGAGGTCATCAAATATTCCTGAGCTTCAGTTTCCTGCTCTGAAAATGAGAGCATAGTGCTGGATAATTTCTTAGTTTCTGTCAGTCTAGCAATTTTGAACCTGTGGGTTTTTCATTGTTTTTACTGGAAGTTAACACTGAAGTGGTTGAGGACCCTGTTATGAATATTGATTCCATCTATCAAAGCCAAGCTGAGAGGTAGGGATGACAAAACAATGAATACAATGAGAGCTCTGAGCCAAGGAGTGATTTGATATATAAAATTATAAAAGATTATTCTCACGATACGTGTTTGAGTCCACTGTAGAAAGTCAGATGCACAAGTGGAAAGACCAGCTAGCTGCAAGGCTATTACAGTTGACAAGGTGAGACATTGCGGTGGTCTCACTGGAGATGGTGAGAAACAGCCACATTCTGGCTCTATTTGAAGGTAGAGCTGATTGGACAAGCTCTACCTAGGATGTAGAGGGAGAGGGAAGGGGATGTTCAGGTTAACTCTATAGTTTTTGGCCTAAGGAACTGGATACATGGTGGCTGACATTCACTGAGTGGAGTGTCCTGAGGTTTCTGTGAGGTTGAGTTGCGGGGGAGAGTCAACATTTTGTTTCTGCAAATGCTATGTTTGAGGTATGTATTAGATACACAACTGGAGATGTTTGAATGTAAAGCTGCATATGTGAGGCTGAAACTCAAGAGAAAGTTCAGGGCTACCAATTTAAATTTGGGAGTTCTCTGTATTGGCTAAGTGATCATAAAGCAATTGATCTTGATGTACCTGGATTTACTTAGTTATGGAGGTAATACATTTTGTGAAGTTTAAATGATACGATATGAATTTCATAGAATTTTCAGCACACTGCCTGTTATGCATTAAGTGGATAATAAACATCAGCTGTTCCTTTTCATTGTGATGTTGGAAGTATAGGTGGATGGATTGGTGATTCACTAGTTAATAAACATGAACACTCTTTAATCTGATTCTGAGGTTTGGCCAATCTCGGAAAAGACAGAGAAGTTTGTTTATCTGCTTCCAGTGTAGGGTATAAGAGAAAAGGCAAATCCTAGACATTTACTTATATTAGTGGTTGGATACATGTGGGTTATTAATTACACCTTCCAAGGAAAACCAAGCCATGAATTCCAGGGCCATATTATCAGGATTGATTCTGCCAACTCCAATCTTTGTGCCTGAAATGTGGTCCTGGCCCCTCTTGCATAGATGGAATTGTTAACTAGAAAAACCTGTGTAGTTCCTGAGGCACTCAGAGAGAATCCTTTTAATAATTCAGCCATCTGTATTTAGCTGGTCCCTCAATGTCTGGGCTAGGTCTTGTTAGAAATAAAGAATAAAATATTAACAGGAGAAATGTAAACAATCCTGGCTTGAATTACAATTTCTAGTTTAAAAATGTGTTCATAACTCACAGAAGCTATCATATGTGTGATCTCTGAAAATGAAATTGGCTGACTGACCTCCTAAGATCCCCTCTTAAACAAAAGTGAATACTTCACTATAATGACCAAGACTTTGCCATTGAGGTTAGCAGCTTGAGCCTTTCTACTCACTAAGAGTTCCTTCAGTCATTCAATCACTAAAGATGTGAAGAGCAATTAATGTAAGCCAAGCATCAAAAGAGCTGAGAATTTCAGTGCTTTTGGAGTTGTGACAGCTAAGTTGTCATTTGTTAATAACCCCAGAGTCTTCTCTGCAACACATAAAACCAATCCCTGCAAAATATCAAGATGTTAGAATCAAACATTTATTTTGAGATATTTACAGATTCACATGCACTTATACAAAATAATACAGTGAGATCTCATGTACCCTTTACTCAGTTTCCTCTACTGGTACCATCTCATAAAATTAGAGTGTAATATCATGACCAGAATATTGACAATTCTTTTTTTTTTTGAGACGGAGTGTTGCTCTTGTTACCCAGTCTGGAGTGCAATGGTGCGATCTTGGCTCACCACAACCTCTGCCTTCTGGGTACAGGCAATTCTCCTGCCTCAGCCTCCTGAGTACCTGGGATTACAGGCATGTGCCACTGTGCCCAGCTAATTTCTTATATTTTAGTAGAGACGGGGTTTCACCATGTTGACCAGGATGGTCTCGATCCCTTGACCTCGTGATCCACCCGCCTCGGCCTCCCAAAGTGCTGGGATTACAGGCGTGAGCCCCCGCGCCCAGCCTGACAATTCATTTTTTACATTAAGTTTGGTATAATTAGAATTATAAACGTCAGGTTGGAAACTACAACTCAAAACCACAAGACATGCAAAGAAAGATATCTTAGCTAATGCTGTTTTTCCTGGTTTGTACCCCATGTTGTTCCCCTCCACTTGTGGGTCTGGATGGGCATTCTGTATGTTGAGTGGTGTTTTGTGCCTCTCATTGGTGACACTAAGCTCATCAGTAATTTCTTGTTCAATGTTGGCTTTCCCTTGTGACTATAACCTACAAGAGCACTATCATATCTGTTATTTACTACTGTTTTTATGGAACCTGGCAAAGTATCTGGCACTCAAAGAGGCTGGATGACTTTTACTTGGGTGAGAGAATCAATTAATCCGCCCAACTGAGAGAAGTGTATTTCAAAGAGACAGGTCAGAGAAAACCAGGACATTAGTGGTACTGCTACTGAAAATCAATGTTAGTAAGACTTTTGCTTCTTTGAACCCAAATCTCTCTTCAGAAAGATTCCCAACTAACAAAGCAACCAAAATACATGTTCAAACACATGCGAAAAATATTATTTTTTTAAAACAATCCAATCTAAGCTAAGTATTAGGCAAGCACTGAAATGTCTTGAAATCAAGTCTGAAGAAATAATCTATTTCAGAATAGCTTTCTTGATGAGGAACACTCTTTTTGTTGTCTAATGTTCTAATCAGCTGGACAATCTTAGCTGAATGATTTACCCTATAAAATGCCAATGTAAGTTAGTATTTCCCTAAACCTTTCTTTTGATCACTCAGGACACCTACAGACTTCTCACTGGGAATAATGGAGCATTGAAAATTGGGCATTTTAAATAGCTTGGCAGGTTATCTGAAACAAGTAGTCTAATAGAGAAGTATACCCATATGACTAGCCCTGAGAACAAATAGTGTATCTTAAAATTAGTATGTTTATTGTTTTTTCCATTGAAAAGTTTGGCTTTTTGGAGCACAAAGTAGCTGGCTGACTTTCTATCCATTCTCATTTCTCCAGTGCTTTAAACCATAAGATGTAACTTAAGTATCAGTATCTGACTTGAGACCTTCCGAGATTCCTCAGTCTGCCAGGTGCTTGTTTCCCTTGGCACTGAACAGTCACTTGGTATAAAACAATGATCAAAACAAACATGGCATCTGACGTTATAGAGCTTATTTTCTAATATAAGGAGCAGATCAGATATCAAGCAAGCAGATCAGTGAATTATATACTCACTAATTTTGATAAACCACTACAAATGAGTGAATGAACAAGCAAACTGAGGGTCAGAAAAGCAGCCCTGCGAGGGAGGAGCCAGCCTCACACACACAGCAGGGCTGTGGGTTCTCTTGGTTAACCCAAACAATTTCACAGAACATCAACATCGCATAAGACCATGCTGAGATGCTGGGGTCTAGACAAGGACTCTAATCATGTAAGAACATAGATAAAAGCATAAACATTTTCCAAACCACAAAAAATAACCAAGTATCTCTTATGACAGTTTGAGTGACTGCTGGTTTCTTAACAGTTTCACCTTGTCCTATGTTCTCATCTCCTAGGTAAGAATTATTAAGATACCCAATCATAGAATTATCCCAGCTTCTAGATAACATTTAATTCAAAGCAATATCCCATTTCCTAGCATTATCTCCCAAATCATGTAACATAAGCCCAAATTTTGTAATAAGCCCTCTCTAACACCCAACTGTCACCCCAAGTCACCTCAGTCTCAATGTCATCAGCTCTCCCTCATTGCAGCAAGTGAATAATCCCAACATTGTTTAAATTAAGGTACATTTTTACTGGCCTTTGGCTTGAGGGCATTAATGAATGAAGCACACCCTTTTCTTTCTGAGGCCAAAAGACTTTGTCCCTGATTGAACTGCTGATTCGAGATTTGGAATAAAATCTGACAAAATGTAAATACACCTGAAGAGGAAAATAGCTTAGTCCATAGTGATTTGTTACGGAGAAAAAGCCAGAAAGGTCTACATGCCTAAGTGTTATTTAGAGAAAAAGGTTCTGAGAAGGTGGAGGTCAGCATGAATTTTCACATGCCTTGGGAGAAGGATGGCTTCTTGGAAGGAAGCTATGAAAAATAGAAACCAGCATGGGGAGATACTTTAACTTTTCAAAGAAGAGTTTTAGACCAGTGATATATGGGCAAGAAAATAGGAAGGAAAGTGAGCCATGTTCTGCCGGTAAATTCCTCCTTCTCTCAGGTAAATCTTTCATGGGGCTTATTAAGCAATTTTCATTAGAGAGTTTTTAGGTACATTAGCAGGCAAAAGAACACTTCTTTCCAACAAACAGCTCTCAGAAGTCATAAACATAAACTCTTAATATCTGGACACCCACCAGAATAGCAATTGCACTCCCCAAATGTACTAAAATAAAATCAGCTGGCTCTATGTGCATTCAGAAGAAGGCAGGATAAATCATAATGGCTGAGTTAGTGTCCCTTTAACCTAGAGACCAAGATTTATACACTACAACTCCATTAACTTTATTCTCTGCTGAACAAGGCTGGCTGGAAAAAAACGTAATTCTAGGTATTTTATTACCTGCTAGTTTTAAACAGTCTCTTTCAGATTAGCTCAGGTTCTTTTGGATACATAATCAGTTAGATTAATAAATGAAATTCACTTTATGCATGTTTATTTCCTCTCAAATTTTTCCCTGTCCTTCCTCAAAATCCAAGTGGCATTAAGCAAAGAAAAATCTTTTTGTGTACTCGCAGTGATGAAGGAAAGAATGCAGGTCTCTGGACTGTTACCTGGGCTCTTCTTGGCCTTCATTGAGTTTAATTCTTGTCCAGCCTGGTCATTGAGCCTCTTTCTATATATATCTCAAATTCAAAGCTGATAAATTTGTTCCTCCCACCATGGGTTTCCTTCCTACTTCCTCTTTCTTGTCCCATAACTTGGACTAATTTCGCTACCTTTGGGTCTGAGTCATGATGATATTACATGATTTCCATCCTCCTTACTTCAGCTTTGAGGAAGACCTTAAATTGCCCTAGCAGACCCATGGCAGGCCCTTCTTGGTTCTTAAATTTCAACTACTAGAGATACCAGAAACTTTTAGATCTTTCCCATATTATCCCAGTCATCCCAATCTATGCAGCACTGTGGTGGTATCTAGGGAGGCAGGTCAGTTTAATGGGTGCTTTCTGTCTGACTATGCAATGTAGCCGTTTATATTCTTCTGCAGCTGCTCCAGGTCAGAAGGTTACACACTGCTAGTTAGTTGCATTCTCCCAGAGCTATAGGTAGAAAGCTGCTTACAGCATCCCATATCAATATATCTTGTGTTTTATTACTCTCCCTGAGGATTGGCCACCAAAGATGGATAAAGGTTGATGAAAAATAAGAATCCAAGTTTCTTATCACCCTGAAAGCATTCTCTATTTCCCCTTTAGATGAGAACTTACAGTATATTCTATCCTGAGTTTCCTTTACCCATGGCATATAGAAAAACCTCATGGATACAGTCACCAGGGCTGTCTCTTGATATGGAAAAGAAGTTTTTGCAATTTACATACATTTTTTTCTCTTTTTGACAATACCTGACTGTCAAAACTATTATCATGTTTTTGACTCAAAATAAATCTATTTGACAGTCAACATGGAACAAGGATTTTGTTATTGTAGATGATGCCTTTTCTTTCTCTGAGGCACTGAAACCCATTAGAGCCCCTGCTCTAATGGGTGGATGCCTAGGGTACTGTGATTTAAGATGAATGAAAAATATGCCAGTTTAACATTTTCAAAAATATGATATCTATCAAAACTCTAATTCCATCTAGTCATGATTTCCAACTTTGGTGGGTTTGTGGGTGTTTATGTTATTCATCTTCTCTGAGCAAGTGAGTTTTTCTCTGACATCGTAAGTAATGCGTTGATTTATAGAGTTTGTTACTTACTGTCTCTCTTCTTCAATTAGGGGATAAGATCCACAAGCATAGGTCTCTTCATCTATTATAGGCCCAGAAGTGTCTCCAGTGCCTGGAACACAGTAGGGACTAGTAACTATCTGTTAAATGAAGAAATAAAAGAAACAGGCTTTCCTGATTGCATTCTACAACAAATATTAAGAAAGTCAGATTTTGTATGTAGCTGAGAAAGTGGATTGTTAATATTTGCTGAAGAATGCTTAGAAAGTATTAATTAGGTGCTGAAGTTACAGTAGGGAACAGACATACTGCGCCAGTTCTCATGGAAGGAGAGAAGGAGAGAAATCAGTTCTTCTAATTCTAGCTCTGGCAAGTTATTTAACCCCTGTGAGCTTCAGAATACTCATGTGTAAAATAAAGATATGGCTACCTACCCTATAGAGTTGTATTTATAACACAAGTATTCAGTGGATGTTAGTGTTCTTGCTGCTTCACTGTCCCAGCTGTCAACCTATAGGGTGATATGAAAAGTCAGAGAAGAGAAGGGAGAGAAAAGAAATTGAATACGGACTTGGTCTTCTACCATAACTGGAAGTTGCTTTAGCTCCTGTTGGTCATTTTTCTCTGCTTAACAAGGAGTCATCTTGAAGAATAACTGTTGGTAGTTCCAGAGAATTACTCCTATGGCAGACTATACAAGGTCACCCATCATGGAAATGGCCTGTGACCCTCTCAGAGGCCCTTAAGTGGCTTGGTTTCAGGCAGGCAGCATTCTGGTTCTTTGTCTTCAAGCCAGTGAGATCGGATTGGCTGTTTTCCAAAGTGTGTTTACAGCTCCCTGGATACTCCTGTTCTTCCCACATTTGATACAGCTATTAGGTTCTAACGTCTGCCACTTACAACTTCTCTCATTTCTGACGTGCCATGAGATGCAATCCTTTGATCTTGATATCAGTCGAAATGGAAATATCCCTGAGTTTCATTTAAGTTGTCTTGTCATTAAAAAAACAGTTTTTATTAATTCAAGGAATGCTATTTGGAATTATTTTTGCAATGAGTTACTTTTGCTTGGTGCTATTCAAGCCTGTTCAAGGCACTCGAACATAAAAAGCTTTGTATGTTAGTCCTGGAATATTGAGTTTTAGTGTTATAGGTTTAATGTCTTATTACTAAAATCAGGACCCTCTTTCTACGGTGGTATCTTTATGCTGTAGAGATTTCATCCAGAAATTCTCATGATAGCCACCCACAGATTTTAAGCAATATTTAGCTTCCCAAAATTTGGGCTGAGGAAATATTTGTAAGACATGGTCCTCACCCTTAATCAGATTATCTGGTGTTGACAGTGGTAATGATGGTGATGGTAACAAAAGTAACAACACTATTAATAACATTTATTGAGCAGTTACTTACTGTGTCATCTCAGACACTGTATTAAGCACTCTCCGTGCATTAATTAATTAATTTTAAAGAAGCATGTTTAACTTTATTTTTATCAATGTATAACATTTGTGCATATTTATTGGGTAAACATAATATTTTGTTACAAGCATAGAATGTGTCATGATCAAGTCATGGTAGACAGGATATGCATCACCGCAAGCATTTATCATTTCTATGTGTTGGGAACATTTCAAAGCCTGTCTTCTAGCTGTTTTGAGATGTGCAATACATTGTTTTTAACTATAGTCATCCTAATTCGGTATCAAACATTACAATGTATTTCTTCTATCTAACTGTGTTTGAACCCTTTAACCAACTTCTTTTCATTCTCCCCCTCCTGCCCACACACTTTCCATTCTACTGTCATTCTAGTCTCTATCATTCTACTCTCTACCTCCTTGAGATTAAACTTTTTAGCTTTCACATATGAGTGAGAACGGGCAATATTTGTCTTTCTGTGCCTGGCTTGTTTTATTTAACATAATAACCTTCGGTTCCATTTACATTGCTGCACATGATAAGATTTAACTGCTTTTTTTATGGCCAAATAGTATTCCATCATGTATATGTACCACATCTCCTTTGTTCATTCATCCACTGTTGGACACTTAGATTGATTCTATATCTTTTCTATATTTGTATTAATTAATTTAATCCTGGAAAAATTGCCTATGAATTAGTGTTCCCATTTTACAGGATCAGGAAACTGGTTTCAGAGAGGGTAAATGACTTTCCAAGATAGTAGAGCTGACTTCAGAAAATTTCCTTTATTGAGAATGATTTGGATGTATCATCTTATTTTGTTCTTTCAACAATCCTGTAAGGTAGCAACATTAGCTATATTTTCCAGCTGAGGAAACTAAGGCTCAGAGAGGTTAGGGAACTTCGCCAAAGTCAGACAGCTGAATTCACAGCACAGCTGGGATACAGGACAACAAAACCTGTACTTGTAAATTACAGGCTAACTCCTATTGTAGTGGCATGATGTCTAACAAGAAAGATACTGCCATTAACATGGAGTATGTCTAGATAATACACAAATGCACACACATCCTGCACTTTAAGAGAATTAGAATCACAACGCACTTCTAGAGATAGCTTTGAAGTGAGAGTTTGGGAAAGTTATTCTCAGAAGTAATGGTGGAAAGCTATCAGATAGATTGGAGGGTTTTTGAAAACATCTAATTACCATCCAGCAGGTGTATACCCCTAGGCACCTTCAGCAGGTGAAATGGTATCTGGAGCCTGAGTGAATATTTCTTTCACTAGGTGTTCCTTACTGTCTACATTGTGCTTCTGTGAGCTGAGAGATTTAATAACAGATGCTCTGGGATCATTCTTAAGCAAAAGAATTGTCTTTTTTCACTGGAGATGCATTTTCCCACCTTGTGTTCACCATGAGCATATCATAAGAGAAATGATTGCCTGACACACAAGCAACGGGAAGTATAACCTGGGATTGGGTTTCATGTGATTATAATTACAGAATCTCAGCTTCATTAACATAGTTTTTTATACATGACACTTCTTTTTCTCATAATAGCCTTTATTTGAAATGAACACCTTTCAGCTTCAAGGCCAAAACAATTATGTTCAGGTTGAAGAGCAGTTAGTTTCTACTTATGTGAGAGTAAAAAAAGTTATTGTCTCTGTTTTCCTTCCCCATTTGTGTTTGGTTCTGTGTTTGCTGCACGGCACGCCAATACTAAACACTTCTCATTTGTCTGAAAGTGAGCATTGGATGAGAGGTCTCTATGTATAATTTGGGCTTGTATTCTGTTGTGTCAAAGCAGTTATTCAGTGTTTTGAATCCATGTCAATTTAATGATCTTATTCAATAAGATATGAGAGGAAGAAGGCAAACATATCCTCTGCCTGTATGTGGCTTATAGTCTGGCAGAGGGCAAGGTAGGATATTTTGTCTTCTTCACTGCTGTGCCCAGTGCCTAGGACTTAGTAAGTGCTCAATAAATACTTGCTGAATGAGTATATGCACCATAAAATAGATTAAGGGCTATGAGAGAAGGCTTACTAGAGGGTCATGGAAATGTACAGCACTAGACTGATTTCCCATGAAAAAGGGAATAAACAGTTGAGGCAGATGATCACAGAAAGAATGTTCCCACAGCATGGCAGAACAAAACATGGCCCCCATTGTCAGGTAAGGAGGAGTACCAGATTGTACTTCCACATTTGCCAGGCATGTAAGCATTGACGGGTTATTCCTCCCAAGCCTCAGGTTTCTCAAATGTGAAATAGGAAATTATTCATATGATACTCTTAGTTAGTGACCAGCACATGATAGACAGTCACTACCTGTAGTTACTGTTAACTGCAAAGAATCTATTGTGGTCTCACTGTGCAGAATTATGTTATTCCTTTCAAATGAAACTTTGCAGTGGATTCAGTGTTTTAACAGAATCGTGAAGGAAGTCAATAATTGAATGCATCAAATGGGGAGGAAAGGGCAACCTCTCAACTCAAGATATTTTAAGGTGTGACTGGTTTTTAAAATGTTTCTGTTACATGCATCTAAATGGCTGGTGTCTTCCTAAGAAGAGCAGAACTTTCTATTATTCTGTGCCACATCTGTCTTTTGATTTGGGGGAAATTGTTAGATCTCCCAGAGCTTCAGTTTCCAAAACTATAAAATGGGAATAATAAAAATAAATGTATAAAGGCATTAACTTCTATATCTTAGTGGGTTTTTACTAGGCCTATGTCTGCCTAGGATCTTCTTTATTGATTCATTTATTCACCAAATATTTAGTGGCCACTGGTGATACACAGCGCATTGTGCCAGTCATATGATGGGATATCTGCTTGGAGAGAGAAGCACAGGGTGGGGTGGTGGGCAGAGACAGACTTGTGCAAATCATTACAATGGAGGGTAGTAAGTGCTATGGTATAATACAAATGCTATGGGCATATTACTAATAGCCAAAGTAATCGTAAGCAAAAAGAACAAGAAGATATCACATTACCCAACTGCAAACTGTACCACAACATTTCGGTAACCAGTACAGCATGGTACTGATACAAAAACAGATGTTAAGATCAATGGAACAGAATAGGGAAGGTACAAAAGCAGATGATAGACCAATGGAACAGAATAGAGAAAACGGAAATAAAGCTGCACACCTACAACCATCTAATCTTCCACAAAGCAAATGAAAATAAGCAGTAAGGAAATGACTGCCTCTTCAATAGATGGTTTTGTGATAGCTGGATAACCACATGCAGAGGGATAAAATTGGAGCCCTACTTCTCACCATATATAAAAATTAACTCAAGACAGATCACAGACTTAAATTTAGGACCTCAAACTGTAAAAATCCTATAAGAAAACTTAGGAAATAGCATCTGGACATCAACCTTGGGAAATAATTTATGACTAAGTCCTCAAAAGCAATTGCAGCAAAAACAAAAATTAACATGTGGGAATGAATTAAACTAAAGAGATTCTGCACAGCAAAAGAAACTATCACTAGAGTAAACAGACAACCTACAGAATGGGATAAAGTATTTACAAACTATGCATCTGATGAAGGTCTAATATCCAGAATCTATAAGGAACAAGGAACTTAAAGTATTCAACAAAGAAAAACAAAAATAATCCCACTTAAAATTAAGACAAGGATATGAACAGACACTTCTCAAAAGAAGACATACAAGTGGTCAACACATATATGAAAAAACGCTAAATATCACTAATCATCAGAGTAATTCAAATCAAAATCACAATAAACCACCATTCCACACCAGTTGGAATGGCTATTAGTAAAAAGTTAAAAAACAACACGTGCTGGCAAGTCTGTGGAGAAAAGGGAACACTTATACCCTCTTGGTGGAAATGTAAATTAGTTCAGCCACAGCAGAAAGGTGTTTGACAATTTCTTGAAGAACTACAAACAGAACAACCATTCAACCCTGCAATCCCATTACTAGGTACAGACCCAAAGGAAAACAAATTGTTCCATGAAAAAGATGCATGCACTTGTACATTTATTGCAGCACTATTCACAATAGCAAAGACATATAATCAACCTTGGTGCCCATCAGTGATGGATTGGATGAAGAAAATTTGGTACATATACACTATGGAATATGACACAGCCATAAAAAGAATGAAACCATACTCTTTGCAGCAACATAGATGCAGCTGGAGGCCATTGTCCTGAGCAAAATTAGCAAAGAAACAGAAAAACAAATATCTTATATTTTCACTTATAAATGGAAGCTAAACATTAGGTACACATGGACATAAAGGTGGAATTAACAGGAGTACTAGAGATGGGAGGGAGGGAGGGGGACAAGGGCTGAATATCTACTTAGTGAGTAATATGTTTACTACTCAGGTGATGGGATCAGTCATACCCCAAACTCCGCATCACTCAATATTCCCAGGAAACAAACCTGCATGTTCAATCCCAGAATAAAAAATAAAATTTGAATTTAAAAGAAAAGAAGAAAAAAAAGGTGGAAACATGTAGAAAGGTCAGGCACAGTGGCTCACACCTGTAATCCCAGCACTTTGGTAGGCCGAGGCAGGCAGATCACTTGAGGTTAGGAGTTTGAGATCAGCCTGGCCAACATAGTGAAACCCCATCTCTACTAAATATAAAATAATTAGCCAGGCATGGTGGCGGGGCCTGTAATCCCGGCTACTCAGGAGGCTGAGCAGAATTGCTTGAACCTGAGAGGTGGAGGTTGCAGTGAGCTGAGAGCACTCCAGCCTGGGCAACAGAGGGTCTTGGTTTAGCATCGGACTGTCATGGCCACCAGTTGGATCTTTGGCTTTCTGAATCTCAATTTGAAATTTAGTGTGTGATACTGCTTATCAATAGGTCTTTCATGCATGCTTAAACCGCACTGAGCTCAATTCCATTCTAAGCATTCTTTTGTCATTTGTCACTCATGATTCCAGCTATTGACCCAACATAAATCTATTAATCAATAAAGGCATATTTCCTGATATCTCTTTCAATAATTCAATAAAGGGATATTTTCTGAACATGCCTTGTGTTTCAGATAATCTGCTCTGAAATCAGTAATGAATGAGATTTCATCCCTCTCCTAAGAATCCCTTAGCCTAGGAAGTGATGTAGGAAAGATAGACATTACTATAGCACAAGACAAAATATGGTAAAGCCATCAGCAGGAACAAAAGGCAGGAAAACAATATATCCCTGTGTTGACACACCTAGCCAGCCCCATGTCTTTAGTTACCTGCTCATCCACTTTAGCCACCAGAGGTTTAGACACCTATTTTGTTTTGTTTTGGCAGGTGGTTGATTTTATTTAACTTTAAGTTCAGATTACATGTTGAGGTTTGTTACATAGGTAAACTTGTGCCATGGGGGTTTGTAGCAGAGAATATTTCATCATTCACCTTTAGGCCAGCCCAATTAGCCCTGGTACCAGGTCTTGGGCTTAAGAGTCCAGCTCTGGCTTTCTTTTGGTTGTGCTCCTATGAACTGAGAATGCTTGGGTCAAGGGCTGTGTCCATACAGAACAAGTGTCTTCCTACCCACATCATCATGTTCTGGGTACTGCAGACCCTTAGATTCTCAGCATAAGTGACCCTGAATCTGTTTCCAGGTTCTTTCTTCTTTGAGTTTATTCTCTTAAAGTTAGAGAAGAATGCTGAGAATGTGCATGCATGAAGTGACCAAGGAGTGCACATTACCCAAGGCTGGAGATGAAAGGCTCTGATGTCCAAAGTCATGTGTTCTGTTCTCTGCAGTGCAGGCTGGAGCCAGAGGTGAGGATTGGGCAGCAGGGGAAGGTGGGCGGAAGAGTCTCAGTTTATCCTCTTGCTTCAGGCCCTGCAAGTGTTGAGGCAGATTTGGTTAGAACTGTTAATTTCCACCCTTTAGGAGAAAGTGCAGGGGAATTAGCTGCAGGCTGCAGGCTGCAGGAAGGGCTGACCTAACATATTTGAGGGGAAAGTGTTGTGTGGTAAGTGTGGTTAAAGGTTTCCTTGTTTTCAACCATGCTTATTAACTACATGTCACAGTAATTCCAGCCTTAGCCATTCATTCCTAAGTTCAGACATTAAATTTTGTGAAAATGTGAATAATTATTAAAGGATAAAAATACATCTTTATTATTCACCAGCAGCAATTAACACATTTGCATGCATTTATTTCATTAGCCAATAACCTAGTGAAGCTCAGAGGAAAAGCCACAAGATTAGGAAAATTCACTCATGGTGAATTACTAAGTGTCTGGAAGAGTATCCGAATCCCCAAGTCTGCTAAGCTTATAAGACTCAGCACTCTAATTGTTCACCACCACCACTACTACCATCACCACCATCAACATCATCAAAATAATTAAATACCAGTAACTAATACTGAGCCTTTGTTATGTGTCATGTGTCAGGCTCTGTCTTAAACACCTTCCATGAATTGTATTCTTCAGTCTTCATTGAAACTATGAAGTGGGTACTTTTATGATGACATCACACAGATGATAAAAAATGATGCACAGAGAATACAAATGATTTTCTCAAATCTCAGAGTTCCCACCAATGAAGGTAGCAAGCAGCATCAGGATTTGAATTCAGGTCTTCAGACAGCTTCTTCCCATTGACTTAAGTTTCCCACATTATTTGCATGTGTCTTTTGTCGGCCTGATTTACTGACTTATCCTTTATGTGTCTCCAGTGCATCACAGGAATTTAAAGTGTAACGTTAGATCATCTTATGTATAATAATTAGCCGTTATTGCTCTTAGTATAATAATTGTCACATTCTTTACTCAGTGGCCACTTGATACCAGTCTAATTCTGGTCATTAAAAGGCAGAGGGGATAAAAAAATTCAGATTAATATGTGTCTGTTGTGTTTATTTAGCTAACTACTGGGGTGATGAACTTAGATAAAATAATGTCAAGGACAATTGTCTAAGAATTCTTACAACGTTTAATTAAGTCTTTATTATCTTTTCAAATGTATGGTACAATACAGAAATTTTAAAAGGAAAAAATATGTGTAAAACTTGTAAAATATATCAACAGAGTAATTTGTTACTTTTTATTTATATGAAAACAATATTTGATTACTTTTATTGTGGTTAAAATTATCACATTCCCACACTATATATAGTCCACTTTAAATGGACTATATTATCTTTAAATTTTATTTATTTTTAAATAAATTGCATTCCAATGAATGTTATCATTTTTGAGAGCATGAAAATAAACATCTGTAACTCTAAACCAGGAGTTAGCAAACTACAGCCTGGAAGCCAACTGTGGCCCAGAGCCTGCTTTTATAAATAAAGTTTTACTGGAAGATGACCAAGCTCATTTGTTTACATATTGTTTATGGCTGCTTTTGTACTATAATAGCATAGTTGAATAGTTGTGATAGAGACCTTATGGCATGCAAAGACTGAAATATTTATAATCTGTCCTTTGGGGAAAAAATAGTTTGATGAACCCTGCTCTAAACTATGTGTCTGTAGTAGACCACTTTTGCATTGCAATAAATGAATACCCGAGACTGGGTAATTTATAAAGAAAAGAGGTTTATTTTGGGTCAGTGTTCTGCAGGCTTTACAGGAAGCATGGTGCTGACATCTGCACCTGGTTAAGGCCTCAAGAAGATTCCAGTCATGGTGGAAGTAAAGGGGGCCCTGGTGTATCACATGGTGAGAGCAGGAGCAAGAGAGAACAGGGAGGTGCCACAGTCTTTTAAACAACCAGATCTCATGTGAACTCATAGAATGAGAACTCATTACCATGAGAACAGCACAAAGCCATTTATGAGGCACCTACGCCCATGATCCAAACATTTCCCACCAGGCTCCACCTCCAACATTGGGGATCACATTTCAACATGAGATTAGGAGGGGGCAAACATCCAAAATATATCAGTGTCAAAATTAAAATACTAGTTGGCACACATTCCGGTACTACCCTAGAGTCCCCTAACATTTGAGACTTTCCAAATGGATAAAAACAAAGTCATGTCAAAACAATTTTTAGACTCTAAAATGTTCAGCCAGTTAAACAAACATGGTTTGTTTTATTGCTACCTGCATTTTAAAAACATTACAACATCAAGGTGAGGTTATCTCAATCCTATGACTACTCTTTAAGCAAAAAATATGTTTATCAAAATCAACCAAAGTGAAAGAGATGGAAAACAACAAAAAACATAGAAGGTACTGTGATAAAACACAAAATCAAGTATTTACTTTCTTTAATCTAAAGCAGAATTAAAATGGGAGAAGATAAATACCAAATTTCATGTGAGAAATATGTATTTTCTGCTAGGTAAACTTATTTAAAAAATACAGTCACACTTTTTCCCACTAACAGAGACCCATTTGCAGAGGCTTGTCTCTATGTCTCTATTAAGGGAATACAGTGATGTTTTCCTACCTTGATTAGATTGTTCAATAATTTCTTCGCAAGAGATTGACTTTCTCTTACATTTTAGCTGCCTTCTATGTAAACCAGACCTAATCTACCTGGCATTCACAGATTAATCCCTTAAAGCCTTGTGGATGGGATATGTCAGAAACCAATGTTGGCTTGAGAGACAGCCTACTGGAGGTAATGCAGGTGTTCCTTGGTAAATTTGGTGGGCCTAATTCAGCCACCGTTTTTAATACCTAATACATTATTTCCAGGTATGCCCACCTAAAAGAAATTTTAAAATGCCAAAGCAAAACTTGTATCAATCTTTCACACAGAAAAATCACATGGTGATAAACACAAAAGCAGATTTCAAAAATGTTGGAACAATTTGGAATTCATATGCAAAAAAAAAAGGAAAGAAACCACAAACAAATACTCTAGCCATATTTCACATGATATACAAAGATTAACTTGAAATTGACTAAATGTAAAATAAAAACTATGAAACTTCTAGGGAAGTGCGAAGTAGAACACTGAACAATGATGAAAATGATCAATGGCTGTTCTGTCCAATACAGTAGCCACTAGCCAGAGAGGCTATTGAACTCTTGAAATGTGGTTAGTATAACTGAGGAACTAAAGTCTTAATTTAATTTAATTTTAATTAGTTTAAATTTTAATTTAAGGCACCATATGTGACTGGTGACTGTTGTGTTGGACATCAGACTCTTAGAAGAAATTGTAGGAATACATATTTGTAACTTGGGTTAGGCAAAGATTTCTTAGCATGAAAAAGCATAAACAATGAAAGACAAAAGATAAATTAAACTTTATCAGTACAAAAATCTTATGCTTTATAAAAGACACTGTTAAGAAAATGAAAAGACAAGTTACTGAACTGGGAGAAAATGCTTACAATGAAATATCTGATAAAGGGCTTGTATTCAAAATATACAAAACATTCTCAGAATGCAATACTAAGAAAACAAAATTGGCAAATTATTTGAACAGAAACATCAATTAAAAAATATATAGAAAAGGTAAATACATACCAGAAAATGTGTTCAACATCATTAGTCACTAGGGAAACTCAAATGAAAACTGCAAGATATGACATATATCTAAAAGAATAGCTAAAATAAAAGGGGAAAAACCTAAACAATGTTGAATGCTGGCCAGTATGTGTGGCAGCTGAAACCCGCTTACATTGCTGGTGGGAATGCAAAGTGGCAAAACACCTCTGAAAGATAGTTTGGCAGTTTCTTATGAAGTAAAATACACATTTACCATATTACTAGCATTGTGTTGTAGCCAAACATTACCAGTTCATGGGAGCCAATTATGCACATCTATTTCTCTCTGTACATTCAGTGATGCCATGTTGGGAGATTGAAATGGGTTAGAGTGGGAGTATTTACACTGCAGGAATTGGCAAATGCTACAAATCAGACAATTTTTCAGGAAAAGGGAAGAATCAATTATTAAATATTTACCAGTAAAGCACTCCATGTGGTCCAACAATTCTAGTCCTAGTGAAACGAAAATATATTCATCCAGATACATGTACATTAATGTTAATAGTAGCTTTATTCATACTTGCTCCAAACTGGTGACAACCAAAATGTCTATCAATTGGTGAATGGATAAACAAATTATATTACATTTATAAATGAAATATTAGCAACAAAACATAATGAATTACTGATATATGTAAGAGCACACTCTCTTTCCTTTAAAATAGAAGTACAAACATGAATGAAACTAAATATTTTTTTGGGGGACCTGGATCTACAATATTTTCTTCTAATGTTACAAATTGTCACAATCGTTTGGACATGAAAGGTACTTCTAAACTGCTAAGTAAGCCATAGTTGCTATTAGTTCATCAAATGGATTTCAGAGATATGTCATATCTTTTATGAAACTGAAGAGCTTAGAATTCTCCCTCTCAATTAAGTTTCCAGGAGTGGCTGGATTTAATATGATTTCTGATACTCTGACACAGCACCAATTAACAGAGTTTAGTTTTAAATCCAAATTCGAAGAGCAAATGTCTTTTTAGCACATAATTTAATGTCTATTCCAATTTACCACTTGTGTTTTTATTGATTTTACAGAGGCCCTGGGATGGTTCTGCCCTAGTCATTAAGGTACTAATTCTGTTAAATACTTGTTAAGAACTAAATTACCTACTCATGCCAAACCCTAGTGAGTCAATGCTATAATGTATGGATGAGGAAGTGCAGAAAATGACAGGCTGGTTGGATTTTTTTTCTAATCATATTACGTTCTAATATTTCTGGTCAGGTTGTTTAAGGATTTTATGAAAATTACCCTTTACAGAAGTCACCTTTCACCTTTCATTATTGTATAATTTTATTTATTTATTTATTTTTTTGAGACAGAGTTTCACTCTTGTTACACAGGCTCGAGTGCAATGGCGTGATCTCGGCTCACCGCAACTTCCGCCTCCTGGGTTCAGGCAATTTATTGTGTAATTTTATGAGATAGATGTGTCAAATGCTATAAGATAACTTATTATTTCTGTCCTCTGGAGTGTTTATTTCAGGTCAAAAAATGTAGAAACTTGTTAGACAAGAGCTGTGAGAGCTGCTTTTGAATGCAGTAAATCAGTTGAACTGAATTGTATTAAATATTATTTTTCTAATGCATGGTCCCAAGACAAAAACAGTTGACAAAAAGAAGTTTGTTAACATGAAGTAACTTTTCTCTCTGTAATGTCCAATGTAATAAAGCCAAGATAAGATAGTAGGAAAGATATTTTATTTGCAGGTGTCTGTGTGTGTGTGTGTGTGTGTAGTAAAGAATTAAGCATTATGATACACTCTAGCCACTGGCTACTACGCCTACGGTATTAGACTTGGGATTCCACAATATTTGTTGGTGAGTGCCCTGGGATCACATTTCCTGGAAATCATTGCCAAACTAGACATGAACAAATTAATCTAGATAGCATAAAGCTTGACAAGCACATTAGTAATTTTTAACACCTTGAGAATACAGTCATTGCTGATTAGATGAAGGTATAAAAATATACCTAAATGAAATGTTCAAAACAAAACAGAATATGATTTTTAAAATTTCTGAGTAGCTTAGTTTTTTGTTATTATAAAACCGTAATATGTAAATGAAATACTAAAACAAAACAGAGGTCTAGAAGTAGAAAATAACAGACTTTACCCAATCCCATGACTTATATGTATGTGTGTATGGATAGAAAGATTTTAAAAATAAAACTATGTCAATTGTACATCTACTTCTACACATTCTACTCAATTGTGAATTTATCATTAACTTCTTCGATGAAAATGCCTATAGAGCTTCCTCAAGGCTGCATGTAGTTAAGTTCTCAATTACTTAGCTGAAGCCCTGTTAATGTATACTTAAGAGTTTTAAGTTTTTCCCTATTATGGTGCACATTGTTGACTCACTTATTTGCTTGCTTCTATGACAGTCCCTTTGGATAGGTGAGAACAGATTTTGGTGTTGAAAAAAATGTTTTCTTGAGAAGGAAATTGGGTGATTTCAAATTGGAGAATTGGAGCGAAGTATAGAAAGGAAGAAAATTAGTTTGCTACAGAAAGGCTGAATTCATCAGACGATGACTGGATTAGTGATTTATGTGTAATATCCAGTGCTGTGTGTTCTCCATTTCAGCAGTGTGGCATCATTGTGCTACATACTTTCATCTATTATCTCTTTATATTGATTTGATTTTTTAAAAATTCATTACACCATTTTCAGGTACTTCTTTATATTGGAAAAAAATAGATATTTTCAGGTTATCTTTGACCGACATTTGTTGCATGGAATAAAAAGAATAGTATCAAAGTGGCAAACGCTATGAATAAAATTAAATAGAGTAATGCACAAGAGCATTGCTAAAGGAGGAAGACTTTAGCTGAAGCAAAAAGCAAAGTCCTCTCAGAAGAGGCAATATTCAAGGAGAAACTACATGACCAAGAAAAGGCTGTCATGTGATTTACCAAGAAAATTGTTGTTTTTCAGATAAAGGAAACTATGAGTACAAAGAAACTAAGGAACTAATTCGGATTATTCATAGAACAAAAATTATTCCAGTATATCTAGAGAGAATGGTAGAGGTCAAACTGGAATGCCTTGAGTGCCAGAATAAGAAATTGGGTGTTAGAAAAACAAAGTACTTCAAGTTCAGTTGGAAGCTCTTGGAAACTTTTAAACTGTAGACCATCACAATATGATTGATGTGATTATGTGGTTGATTTTGGTTTTATAATTTTTTCTTTTTTTCTTCAACTTTGATTTCAAGTTCTGGAATACATGTGCAGGATGTGCAGGTTTGCTACATAGGTAAACTTGTGCCATGGTGGTTTGCTGCACAGATCCACCTATCACCTTGTATTAAGCCCAGCATCCATTAGCTATTCTTTGTGATGCTCTTCCCCAACCCCTCCCTCCAATAGGCCCCAGTGTGTGATGTTCCTCCTACCATGTGTCTATGTGTTCTCATGGTTCAGTTTCCACTTACGTGAGAATATATGTTCTCTGCTCCTGTGTTAGTTTGCTGAGGATAATGGCTTACAGCTCCATCAATGTCCTTGTAAAAAAACATGATCTTGTTGCTTTTTTTTTTTAATTTTGTTTATTGCATTTTAGGTTTTGGGGTACATATGCAGAACATGCAAGACACTTGCATAGGTACATACATGGCAGTGTGTTTTGCTTCCTTTCTCCCCTTCACCCACATTTGGCATTTCTCCCCAGGCTATCCTTCCCCAGCTCCCCCCACCGCTGGCCATCCCCTTTTCCCCCCAATAGACCCCACTGTTTAGTACTCCCCTCCCTGTGTCCATGTGTTCCCATTTTTCATCACGCACCTATGAGTGAGAATATGCGGTATTTCATTTTCTGTTCTTGTGCCAGTTTGCTGAGAATGATGTTCTCCAGATTCATCCATGTCCCTACAAACGACACAAACTCATCATTTCTGATTGCTGCATAATATTCCATGGTGTATATGTGCCACATTTTCCCAATCCAGTCTATCACCAATGGGCATTTGGGTCGATTCCAGGTCTTTGCTATTGTAAACAGTGCTGCAATGAACATTCGTGTGCGTGTGTCCTTATAGTAGAACGATTTATAGTCCTTTGGATATATACCCAGTAATGGGATTGCTGGGTCAAATGGAATTTCTATTTCTAACACCTTGAGGAATCGCCACACTGTATTCCACAATGGTTGAACTAATTTACACTCCCACCAACAGTGTAAAAGTGTTCCTTTTTCTCCATATCTCTCCAGCATCTGTCGTCTCCAGATTTTTTAATGATCACCATTCTAACTGGTGTGAGATGGTATCTCAATGTGGTTTTGATTTGCATCTCTCTGATGACCAGTGAGGAGAAGCATTTTTTCATGATTGTTGGCCTCATATATGTCTTCTTTCGTAAAGTGTCTGTTCATGTCCTTTGCCCATTTTTGAATGGGCTTGTTTGTTTTTTTCCTGTAAATCTGTTTGAGTTCTTTGTAAATTCTGGATATCAGCCCTTTGTCAGATGGGTAAACTGCAAAAATTTTTTCCCATTCTGTTGGTTGCCGATTCACTCTAGTGACTGTTTCTTTTGCCATGCAGAAGCGGTAGAGTTTGATTAGGTCCCATTTGTCTATTTTGGCTTTTGTTGCCAATGCTTTTGGTGTTTTGTTTGTGAAGTCCTTGCCTACTCCTATGTCCTGGATGGTTTTGCCTAGATTTCCTTCTAGGGTTTTTATGGTGCCAGGTCTTATGTTTAAGTCTTTAATCCATCTGGAGTGAATTTTAGTGTAAGGTGTCAGGAAGGGATCCAGTTTCTGCTTTCTGCACATGGCTAGCCAGTTTTCCAAACACCATTTGTTAAACAGGGAATCCTTTCCCCATTGCTTGTTTTTGTCAGGTTTATTAAAGATTGTATGGTTGTAGATATGTTGTGTTGCCTCTGATGCCTCTGTTCTGTTCCATTGGTCTATATCTCTGTTTTGGTACCAGTACCATGCTGTTTTGATTACTGATTACTGTAGCCTTGTAGTATAGTTTGAAATCCGGTAGTGTGATGCCCCCCGCTGTGTTCTTTTTGCTTAGAATTGACTTGGCTATGCGGGCTCTCTTTTGGTTCCATATGAAGTTCATGGTGGTTTTTTCCAGTTCTGTGAAGAAAGTCAATGGTAGCTTGATGGGGATAGCATTGATTCTGTAAATTACTTTGGGCAGTATAGCCATTTTCACGATATTGATTCTTCCTAACCATGAACATGGAATGTTTCTCCATCTGTTTGTGTCCTCTCTGATTTCGTTGAGCAGTGGTTTGTAGTTTTCCTTGAAGAGGTCCCTTATGTTCCTTGTGAGTTGTATTCCTAGGTATTTTATTCTTTTTGTAGCAATTGTGAATGGCAGTTTGTTCTTGATTTGGCTTTCTCTAAGTCTGTTATTGGTGTAGAGGAAGGCTTGTGATTTTTGCACATTGATTTTATATCCTGAGACTTTGCTGAAGTTGCTTATCAGTTTCAGGAGTTTTTGGGGTCAGGCGATGGGGTCTTCTAGGTATACTATCATGTTGTCTGCAAATAGAGACAATTTGGCTTCCACCTTTCCTATTTGAATGCCCTTTATTTCTTTTTCTGGCCTGATTGCTCTGGCTAGAACTTCCAGTACTATATTGAATAGGAGTGGTGAAAGAGGGCATTCTTGTCTAGTGCCGGATTTCAAAGGGAATGCTTCCAGTTTTTGCCCATTCAGTATGATATTGGCTGTTGGTTTGTCATAAATAGCTTTTATTACTTTGAGATACGTTCCATCGATACCGAGTTTATTGAGGGTTTTTAGCCTTAAGGGCTGTTGAATTTTGTCAAAGGCCTTCTCTGCGTCAATTGAGATAATTGTGTGGTTTTTGTTTTTGGTTCTGTTTATGTGGTGAATTATGTTTATAGACTTGCGTATGTTGAACCAGCCTTGCATCCCCGGGATAAATCCTGCTTGATCATGATGGATAAGTTTTTTGATTTGCTGTTGCAATCGGCTTGCCAATATTTTATTGAAGATTTTTGCATTTATGTTCATCATGGATATTGGCCTGAAGTTTTCTTTTCTTGTTGGGTCTCTGCCAGGTTTTGGTATCAGGGTGATGTTGGTCTCATAAAATGATTTGGGAAGGATTCCCTCTTTTTGGATTATTTGGAATAGTTTCAGAAGGAATGGTACCAGCTCCTTTTTGTGTGTCTGGTAGAATTCGGCTGTGAACCCATCTGGACCTGGGCTTTTTTGTGTGTGGTAGGCTTTTAATTTCTGTCTCGACTTCTGACCTTGTTATTGGTCTATTCATAGTTTCAGCTTCCTCCTGGTTTAGGCTTGGGAGGACACAGGAGTCCAGGAATTTATCCATTTCGTCCAGGTTTACTAGTTTATGTGCATAGAGTTGTTTGTAATATTCTCTGATGATGGTTTGAATTTCTGTGGAATCTGTGGTGATTTCCCCTTTATCATTTTTTATTGCATCTATTTGGTTGTTCTCTCTTTTCTTTTTAATCAATTTGGCTAGTGGTCTGTCTATTTTGTTGATCTTTTCAAAAAACCAGCTCTTGGATTTATTGATTTTTTTGAAGGGTTTTTCATGTCTCTATCTCCTTCAGTTCTGCTCTGATCTTAGTTATTTCTTGTCTTCTGCTGGGTTTTGAGTTTTTTTGATCTTGCTCCTCTAGCTCTTTTAATTTTGACGATAGGGTGTCAATTTTGGATCTCTCCATTCTCCTCATATGGGCACTTATGGCTATATATTTTCCTCTAAAGACTGCTTTAAATGTGTCCCAGAGATTCTGGCATGTTTTGTCTTCGTTCTCATTGGTTTTGAAGAACTTCTTTATTTCTGCCTTCATTTCATTGTTTATCCAGTCAACATTCAAGAGCCAGTTGTTCAGTTTCCATGAAGCTGTGCAGTTTTGGGTTGGTTTCTGAATTCTGAGTTCTAACTTGATTGCACTATGGTCTGAGAGACTGCTTGTTATGATTTCAGTTGTTTTGCATTTGCTGAGGAGTGCTTTACTTCCAATTATGTGGTCATTTTTAGAGTAGGTGTGATGTGGTGCTGAGAAGAATGTGTATTCTGTGGATTTGGGGTGGAGAGTTCTGTAAATGTCTATCAGGTTTGCTTGCTCCAGGTCTGAGTTCAAGCCCTGGATATCCTTGTTGATTTTCTGTCTGGTTGATCTGTCTAATATTGACAGTGGAGTGTTAAAGTCTCCCACTATTATTTGTGGGAGTCTAAGTCTCTTTGTAAGTCATAAGAACTTGCCTTATGTATCTGGGTGCTCCTGTATTGGGTCCATATATGTTTAGGATCGTTAGCTCTTCTTTTGTATCAATCCTTTTACCATTATGTAATGTCCTCCTTTGTCTCTTTTGATCTTTGTTGCTTTAAAGTCTATTTTATCAGAGATGAGAATTGCAACTCCTGCTTTTTTTTGCTCTCCATTTGCTTGGTGAATCTTCCTCCATTCCTTTATTTTGAGCCTTTGTGTATCCTTGCATGTGAGATGGGTTTCCCAGATACAGCACACCGATGGGTTTTGGATTTTTATCCAGTTTGCCAGTCTGTGTCTTTTGATTGGTGCATTTAGTCCATTTACATTTAGGGTTAATATTATTATGTGTGAATTTGATACTGCCATTTTGATGCTAGCTGGCTGTTTTGCCCATTAGTTGTTGTAGATTCTTCATTATGTTGATGCTCTTTACCATTTAGTGTGATTTTTGAATGGCTGGTACTGGTTGTTCCTTTCTATGTGTAGTGCCTCTTTCAGGAGCTCTCGTAAAGCAGGCCTGTTGGTGACAAAATCTCTGAGTACTTGCTTGTTTGCAAAGGATTTTATTTTTCCTTCACTTATGAAGCTCAGTTTGGCTGGATATGAAATTCTGGGTTGAAAGTTCTTTTGTTTAAGAATGTTGAATATTGGCCCCCACTCTCTTCTGGCTTGTAATGTTTCTGTCGAGAGATCTGCTGTGAGTCGATGGGTTTC
Organism: Callithrix jacchus; assembly: GCF_049354715.1. Lineage (NCBI taxonomy): Eukaryota > Metazoa > Chordata > Mammalia > Primates > Cebidae > Callithrix > Callithrix jacchus. The sequence continues at coordinate 49,915,718 of NC_133516.1, forward strand.
CCTTTGTGAGTGACCCGACCTTTCTCTCTGGCTGCCCTTAATATTTTCTACTTTATTTCAACCTTGTTGAATCTGACGATTATGTGCCTTGGGGTTGCTCTTCTTGGAATATCTTTGTGGTGTTCTCTGTATTTCCTGCATTTGAGTGTTGGCCTGTCTTGCTAGGTGGGGGAAATTTTCATGGATAATGTCCTGAAGAGTATTTTCCAGCTTGGATTCATTCTCTTTGTCACATTCTGGTACACCTATCAAATGTAGGTTAGGTCTCTTCACATAGTCCCACATTTCTTGGAGAATTTGTTCATTCCTTTTTGCGCTTTTTTCTCTGATCTTGGTTTCTCATTTTATTTCATTGAGTTGATCTTCGACTTCTGATATTATTTCTTCTGCTTGGTCAATTCGGCTGTTGAAACTTGTGCATGCTTCGTGAAGTTCTCGTATTGTGATTTTCAGCTCCTTTAATTCATTCATATTCCTCTCTAAGTTATCCATTCTTGTTATCATTTTCTCGAATCTTTTTTCAAATCTTTTTTCAAGGTTCTTAGTTTCTTTGCATTGATTTAAAACATGTTCTTTTAGCTCACAAAAGTTTCTCATTATCTACCTTTTGAAGTCTAATTCCGTCATTTCATCACAGTCATTCTCCATCCAGCTTTGTTCCCTTGCTGGTGAGGAGTTTTGGTCCTTTCTAGGAGGCGAGGTGTCCTGGTTTCGGGTGTTTTCCTTCTTTTTGCGCTGGTTTCTTCCCATCTTTGTGGATTTATCCACCTGTCATCGCTGTGTAGTTGCTGACTTTTCGATTGGGTCTCTGAGTGGACGCCCAGATTGTTGATGATGAAGTATTTCTGTTACTTGGTTTTTCTTCTACCAGTCTAGCCCCTCCACTGTACGACTGCTGAGGTCCACTCCAGGCCCTGCTTGCCTGGGGTGCACCTATAGCAGCTTCGGAACAATGAGGGATGCTACCAGTTTCTTTTCTGCTATCTTTGTCCCAGAATGACGCCTGCCAAATGTCAGTCTTTTGGATATAGAGGGGTCAGGGAGCTGCTTGAGGAGACAGTCTGTACTTTATAGGAGCTCAAGTGCTGAGCTGTGAGCTCTGTTGTTCATTCAGGGCTGTTAGGCTGCTACGTTTAATTCTGTTGCAGCTGAACTCATAACAGAACCCTTTTTTTCTCAGATGCTCTGTCTCCGGGGGGGTTGGGGCTTTCTTTGTGAGTGTCCGTTGTGCTCTCCTGCCCAGCTAGGAGGCAGTCTAGTCACTATTTGCCTGTTGAGGCTCCACCCTGCTGGTGTGAGGTTCACCCTGTTGCTGCAGGCTCTGCCCTGCTGTTGTGGTCTCTGCCCTGCTGCCATGGGCTCTGCCCTGCGGCGGAGTCTCTCTGTTGTAGCAGGTTGCCTCAGCAATGGCAAGCTGCGTCAGCAATGGGCGTGTACCTCAGTAGGGGTGGATTGCCTTGGTAATGGCGGACACCCCTCCCCCACGGAGCTGCACCGTCCTGGGTTCAGCTGTGCCCTCAGGGAACCTCTCCACCTGGAGCATTTGGAATCGCCGTTTTGTTTGTCCCACTGCACTACCCTAAACGCTGTTTCCCTGGAATCTCCTTTCCTTGCTCACTGTCCAAGGCCCGTTCAGTCTCAAGTTCAGCCCTCTCAAGTCTCAGATTGCCGGTTCAACAGGGCACCTGGACCAGTGCACTTTGTGTGGAGCGCTGTGTAGCACTGCTGCGCTACAGCGCCGGCCGCCAGCTGCACCAGTCAATACCTCTGCCTGGCGTCTTGTATCTCTTTTATACCTGGGAATTTCCCTGTTCTGTGGGCAACAAAGATCCATCTGGAAATGCAGCCCTGACTCACCCTCTCTGCGCATTCACCAAGAGCTTCAATCCTGGGTTGTTCTCACCGCACCATCTTGAGTCCCCTCAATCTTGTTGCTTTTTATGGTTGCATAGTATTCCATGGTGCATATGTACCACATTTTCTTTATTCAGTCTATCATTGATGGGCATTTGGGTTGATTCCATATTTTAGCGATTGTGAATAGTGCTACAATGAACATATGCGTCCATGTATCTTTATAAGAGAATGATTTATATTAATTCATTTGGGTGTATATATATCTATACTCAGTGATAGAATTGCTGGGTCAAATGACGTTTCTGCCTCTAGATATTTGAGGAGTTGTATGTGGCTAATTTTAAACATTTGTGTAGTGAATGGACTAAGAAAGTTAACGGTGGAAACAAGGAAGCAATGTAGGACAATATTTAGGCCACACATTGCAGACTGAGAGTCATTATGGATTAAGGTTGTATTCTGGAGGTAAGACCAGTAGGACTCGGTGATAAATCAAATATACAATGTGATAGAAAGAGATAAACTATGGTTTTCTTCCAATCTAAAAGAGGCCATTCTTTGGCATAAAAGTAATTTTGACATCTTACAGTGCTTCAAAATGAAAAAAGTTGGAGTCCAGAGCCTACCAGGGATGAGTTCTATTATAAAGCCTTTCTGCTTTGGTCTGGGATCCTGAAAGGTGGGTGGTGCCCCAGGAATGAGAATGAACCAAAGGTAAAGCAGACATCATGAAGTCTTCATCACAGTAAGAGTTGTTTGAATGTCCTCCTCCTCCTAAATCTTAATCTTTAACACTAAAATTAATGAGATCCTGAGCGGCTAGGGCACAGCTGCCAAGCTGAAACAAAATGATCATCTTTCCTGTAGAAATATAGGCTATCACTATGGATAAAATTATTTCTACAAACAACATTTAAAATAAAATTTCCAAAATATAATAAAAAATAGCCAGGTATAATGTGCTATTTCCTAGACCACATTTTGGGGAGGTAGGATCTACTACTAGCTGACTTTTCAACTGAAATAATGGAAGCCAGAAAAACAATGGAATGATATTTTCAATGTTTCAAAAGAAAGGAAGCTACCAACTATGAATTCTATGGCCAATCAAAATAGCACTCAAAAAGGAAGGTAAAATAAAGATACATATAGATGAAGAGTGAGTGATTTTTGTCCATAATCCCCAAACTAAAAACTCAAGAAAGATCTTACAAAGAGAAGAAGAATATTCCCAGAGAGAAACTTAAAAAATTAAGAAGGGATTAAGAGTAAAATGGTAAATTGATTATAAATGATGTAGGCAGAATTAAAATATGTAATAATGATAGCATAAACCTCAGATGATGATTAATTGTGCAAAAGTGTTCTAAGTTCCTTAAAATTGTGAGAAAGAGGGTAAAAATAAAGAGATTAATTGGCATTCAATTACACCAGGTTAAGAGAACATGTTTTAATCTTTAGGATAGCAAATACAATAATTTCAAAAAGCATATTATAATTATTAAAAAGAATAGTATAAATAAATAATCCATCACACATACACACAGACACATGAAAGAGAGAGAGAGAGAGAGAGAATATAGGGCAGGAAGAATTCTTAGATAATTTAGAGACAAATACATTAATAATTGTGTTAAATGCCCCAATAAAAAGCCAGTTATTTTTCAGATAGTTATTTCACTTAAAGAATAGGAAAGATACTCCATAAAACCACTAACTGTTGGTGATCAACATCTGTTGCCTATTGTCAGGAGTAGAAGTTCAAGCACTTCTGTCCATTGCATCTTAGTATTAGAGTCACTAAGGAAAACAACACAGTCAAGCACTAGGTGAAAAATATGCTTTACTCACATACAGAAGAGACAAAGCAAGGCAAGCTTTAACAATGGGAATCTGTTTCCTGTGGCCAGTGGGCCTCTCCCAACAAAACTCAAAAAGGAATTACAGGACGGTAATATTATAGGGCTGCCTAATTCATGAGTATAGATGTAGAAACTCTAAACAAATACTTAGCAAGTTGCATTCAGCTGTGCATCATGCTGAATGAGCTTATTCAGAAATTCAAAGTTGCTTAATGTTGCTTGATTTTTAAGTGTAACGTGCCACATTAATGGAATAAGAGAAAAAATCATTTCAATTAATGCAGAAAAGATGTTTGATAAAATTATTTCAGAGTTTAAAAGCTCTTATTTTTTGATGTTATATCCTTGACCCTAGATAGTTCAGTAATGCAAGAAAAAAATGAGGATTGGCAATGAAGAAATAACACATTCATGGTTGGCAGATGTTAAAATAATTAATAGGTGATATTAGCAATGTTGCTGAATAGGTAAATATAAAAATCAATTAAATTCCTATATGCCAGAAATAAACAGAAAAAGATGAATTTTTAAAATACCATTTATAATATTATCAAAAATAACCAAATACTAAGAATACAATTATAAAAGATAGGGAGTATGCCTATCAATAAAATGATAAAACATTATTTAAAGAAATTAAAAGTCCTAAATAGAAAAATATATGATATTCATAGACTGGAAGAGATTTAATCCTAGAGCTATCAATTATCCTTAAATTAATTTTTTAGATTATTTTTTATACTCAATGTTGGGTGTCAATATCTTGATAGGTAGTAGTTTAGAAATTGATGAGCTGACTCTAAAATTTATATGGACATACAAAGCCCTAGTAATAATAAAGACACTCTTGAAAATCAACAGTAAGCTAAAAGCAATTTTTTCTACCATATCCCGATTTATTTGAACACTACAGTAACCAAGCCAGTGTTCTATTTTCATGAGTATAGACAAAGATTGCTATAGAACAGAATGGACTTCTGCAATGACCATGTACACATAGGGACACATGATTCAAGAGAAATGTGGTGCTACAGAGCAGTAGGAAAATAATGGTCTTTTCCATAAACAATGCTGGGAAAATTGGAAATCCATATGGAAAAAGCAAACTTCATACCTGACTCAGACCATATACAAAAATCAAATCCAGGTGAATTAAATACTTACATGTAAAAGATAATACAGTAAATGATTGAAAATAAAATATAGGAGAATATAAGCTTGGATAGAGGAAGATTTTAAGAAATAGGACTCATAATACTTTTCATTAATATGAATATCAATACATTTAGGTACATTAAAACCTCTGTTCATTAAATGACTTTATACAGAAAATAAAAAGGTTCTCACAGTGTGGAAGAAGAAATTTGACATGCAAATAATCATCAAAAGACTTGTATAAAGACTGTATACAAGATTTCTACCAGGTATTAAGAAATACAGACACTCAATAAAAAGTGGTTTGTAGGATAGTTGCAGTAATGGCCCCAACCATTCATTTCCTCCTTTATTCACACTTCTTGTGACTTTCCAGTAATTCTTATCAAAAGGTAAAGTCTTTTATGATTTGCTTTGGCCAGTGAAATGCAGCAGAAATGACAGTGTGACAGACTGGGGTATAGTACTTTTTTTTTGCCAGAGTCTCACCGTGCTGCCCAGGCTGGAGTGCAGTGGCACAATCTCAGCTCACGGCAACCTCTGCCTCCCAGGTTCAAGCCATTCTCCTGTCTCAGTCTTCCAAGTAGCTGGAATTATGGGCACCTTCCACCATGCTCAGCTAATTTTTGTATTTTTGGTAGAGGCGGGGTTTCACCATGTTGGCCAGGCTGGTGTGGTATCTCAGATCTCTCTGTGCCCTTATATTCCAGATAGCCTAGAGGAGGATGAAGGAGATGTGGCCTTGTCTTTCTCACAGCCCCAGCCTAAGCTGGCCAATTGCCAGACCTGTGAGAGAGGTCATCTTAGACCATCCAGCCCCCAGTCATCCTGCATACTCCCCACAGACCAGTCACAATCAGCTGAACCTAGCCTGGAGCAGAAGAACTACAAGGAGGCTCAAAGGCTATGAGCTAAATAATGCTTATTGTTTTAAATTACTAAGTTGTAGAATAGTTTGTCACTCAGCAACAGCTAACTCATAAAAATAAGCAAGGGTCTTAAAATAAGTTGCTTCACAAAAGAGCATATACAAGGAGCCAATAAACACATGAGATGATGCTCAATCTCATTAATCCTTAGGGAAACACAAAACTTCAATGAGATCCCTACCAGAGTAGCTAATATTAAAGCCTAACAATTCCAAGTGCTAAAAAGGATACGCGCAACTTCAATTTTTACATGATGCTAGTAAGAGTATAAATTAGTATGAAACACTTTGACAAACATTTGCATTAGCTAATACAATTGAAAATACAAACACTTTACAGACTACCAATTTCATATCTAGCTATGTATATTTTTATAATAATAAATATATATATATAAAATGTTCATATCAGTATTATTTATAATCGTCCTAAACTTAAAACTATTTAACTGTTCATCAGTTGTAAAATGGATAGTGATATACTCATATAGTGGAATACTATACAACAGTGAAAAGGATTACAGTTAATTTTTCAGTCAAATGTAAATATTGGGCAATAAAAGTCAGAATTAAAGAATATATGCTATATTATTCCAATTATATAATGCTTAAAAAGAGGCAAAACTAAACAATAACACAATTTATAGTTCATAGGAGATAAACATATGAAGAAAAACAAGGCAGTGATAAGTAAAAAGGTCAGAAACCCTGGTTACATTTAGCAGGGAGAGAGGACATTATAATGGGGAAGGGACAGCCAGGAGCCTTCTGGAACACTGGCCAAGTTTTATTTCTTGAGCTGAGTGGTAATTACATGACAGTTTGCTGTATGGCAATTAATCAGTTAGTACACTTATGTTTTATGCACTTATTTTTAGCATGGTATATTCTATAAAGAAACTGTTAAAGAGACAGAGGCATCACAGAATTCAAGAGTGACATTTATAAATCTGTTGCTTACAACCCAATCAGCCCATTATAGCTTCCCAGGTGATACCTCTATTATTTCATCTGTGAAGCAAAAGATTGGTTGACCATATAACTGTTAAATCTTTTTTTTTAAATCATTTTGGAGTGTTAAGTGTAAAAGTAGAATGCTAGCACAGTAGTTCTGGCCCACAGACCAAATAATGAGCCCTAGGATTAATAGGAAATGGCTATTTTCACAGTCATTTGATGGAACAGGTTGAGGTTTGGATGTGATTTGAGTAGCAACCCACATTAGCTAAGGTGCCCAGTCATGCCGAAGATGTGTCCCTGTCTCTCAGTTTTGCAGACCTGTCAGCAGTAAACACAGCAGAATGCTAACCAGGAGATGCCTACCTTATCAGTTTATTCCCATGTTCTGTCCCCATCCTATTTTTGTGTGTGACAAGAAGAGTGTTTATCTAATTCAAAGCCTGCTCAACGTATCTAGGGATGAATTAGAATTGCTTATAATTCTGTGTAACACATATCCTGTTGTCACCATAAAACACTTCTGTAAAAACAAAATTTGGGGATGAATCACCCTCCTGTAATGATATGGAAGACCATCCTCTAATAAAAATGTGTCAATCTAAGAAATCATTGAAGACTAGTATGAAGTTTGTGTTATACACATAAGGCAAATTTATTTGGCTTTCTTATATAAATGAGGTGTAATTATCCCAATCAGCCATGCTACTTATAATGCACATACATTGGCCTTTGTATATTGAAGAAAATAATTTATGGGTATATCATTCATTCAACTTCGCTATTTCTGTGTCAGTCTTTCAATGAAATTAACATTAACAATCTAATTATTCCCAACCACAGTTATAGAAACAAAGGTTGTTTGACCAGAGGTCTCACCTGGAGAACTTTTTAAAAAGTAATGCTCTCCAAGCTCTACCCTAGATTCAGGGTATCAGAATTTGTCAATATTGCATGATATTATTTTATTTATTTTTTTCTGCTTGCCTCCTCCTCTCTACTAGAATATAAGCTTGTGAAAACACAGACCTCTGGACTTAGTTCACCCTTGTCTGCCAACACATAGAACAAAGGTTGGCAACTATGGCCTTTGAGCCAAATCCAGCTCACCTGCCTTTTTTTAAAAGTTGTATTGGAATACAGCATTACCCATCGATTTACTTACTATCCATGGCTGCTTTCATGCCACTGTGAAAGTTGAGTAGTTGGTGACAGAGACCATCTGGCCTGCAAAACCTAAAATATTTACTGTGTGTCCCTTTACAGAAACCACGTGCTGATCCCCGATTTAGAAAAATGGCTAGCATGGAGTGGTAGCCATTCAACTCTATATGTGTTGAATGTTGATTGAATGAAATAATCATTTATTAGTGCCTCTCAGCAGCTCTCTTTTGCTCAAATAAGTTTCTTTTTCCATGTTACCCTTAATTAATTGTTTTATTACACTGTGGTCTCTTCTTGGAAACTTATTCCCCTCATTGCATTATTAAGTGCCCTTCATTTTCCCTTGGAGCCAGTCTGGGGTTTTGGTTATGCTAAAGTACTATGGGATATGGGAAGATACGTATCAATTTACGTACAACTTCTCAGGAGCACATTAATTAAGTACTATGAGATTTTTTTCCCAAGCTCGCTTTCATTCTCAGAGGAGTGGCAACAGTGTATCAGATTGCAAGTTAAATGGAAAGCCAAGTTAATAAGGATGGGATGCGGTATATTAGAGTGGCGGATATGATTTGCTATAATCCTCAACTGAATTCAATGACAGGTTATCAGCATTCAGGGATGAAGTACACTATCTTTCAATAGATAGTAAAAGCACAGTGAACTATTTCTAGGTTTGTATATACATGGGGTAGTGGGCTACTTCTGCAAATGAGTTTCACAGTTTCTTCTTTAGTAACCAGAAAAATCTGGGTTAGTTGATGTTTATAGTTTCTTATAATTATATTGCTTTATAAATAGGGAACACGATAACAAATAGCCAGAAACTATAATGGAATCACAGCTTATTATGAGGGTTATGTTTTAAAATTTTTCATTAATTCATAATGCAACTTTTCATATAGTCAAAATTACCTTTGATCTTTATGTGGCTAATACAGTTTTTAAAATTGTGGTAAAATACTCACAGCATATGATTTACTACAACTATTTTTAAGTGTACAGTTAAGTAGAGTTAATTACATTCCTACTGTTATGTGATCAATCTCCAGAGCTTTTCATCTTGCAAAACTGAAACTCTATACCAGTGGTCCCAAACCTTCTTGGCATCAGGAACTCATTTTGTGGAAGACAGTTTTTTCACAGACCAAGGGTGGGATGGTTTTGAGATGATTCAAGTGCATTACATTTATTGTGTATTTTATTTTTATGATTATTACATTGTAGTATGTAATGAAATAATTATACTACTCACCATAAGTAGAATCAGTGGGAGCTCTGAGCTTGTTTTCCTGAAACTAGATAGTCCCATCTAGGGGTGATGGGAGACAGTAACAGATCATCAGGCATTAGATTCTCAAGAGCGCACAACCTAGATCCCTCACATGCACAGTTTATAATAGGGTTCCCACTCCCATAAAAATCTAATGCTGCCGCTGATCTGACAGAAGGTGGAGGTAAGGCTGTAATGCCAGCTATGAGGAGCAGCTGTAAATACGAATGAAGCTTTGCTTGCTCACCTGCCACTCACCTCCTGCTTTGTGGCCCGGTTCCTCCTAGGTCACGAACTGGTACCAGTCTGTGGCTCAGGGTTTAGGGATCCCTGCTCTATTTCTTTCAACAACTCTCTATTTCCTCCTCTCCTGCAGCCCCTGGCAACCACCATGCTACCTTCTGTTTCTATACATTTGACTACTGTAGATACCTTAAATAACTAGAATCATATAGTATTTGTCTTTTTTGTGATTGGCTTATTTCACTTAGCATAATGTACTCAAAGTTTATCCATGTTGTTACATATAGGAAGATTTCCTTCCTTTTAATGCTGAATGATACACCATTGTGTGTGTATACTGCATTTTACTTATCCATTCATCTGTGGATAGACACTTGGGTCACTTCCATCTTTGTTCTATTGTGAATAATGCAGCTATGAACACAGATGTACAATTATCTTTCTGAGATCACCCTCTCATTTTTTGGGTACATACACAGAAATGGAATTGCCAAATCATATGTTAATTCTATTTTTAATTTTTTGAAGAACCCCCACACTATTTTTCATAGGGGAGACATCATTTCACATTCCTATCAACAGTGAACAAAGGATCTAATTTTTCCGTGTTTTTGCCGAAATTTATTTTGTTTTTTAGTGTTTTTTTTTTTAAATAGCAGCCATAGATATAAGGTAGTATCTCATTATGGTTTTGATTTGCATTCCCTAATGATTACTAACATTGAGGATCTTTTCTTGTGCCTATTGGCCATTTGTATACATTCTTTGGAGAAACATCTGTTCAAGTCTTTGCCTATTTTTTAATCAAGTTGTTGGGTTTTGTTGTTGCTCTTGTTGAACAGTAGGAGTACTTTATACATTCTATTAACTCTTTATCAAATCCATGATTTGCAAATATTTTCTCTTATTCCATACGGTGCCTTTCCACGCTTGATTTCTTCCTTTGGTGCACCTAAGTTTTAAATTTTGATGTAGTCTAATTTATCTACTTTTACTTTTGTTGCTTGTGCTGTTGGTGTCATATCCAAGAAATCATTGCTAAAATCTAGTGTCAAGAAGCTTTGCCCTATTCTTTCTTCTAAGCTTTTAAGTTTAGGTCTTTGACCCACTTTGAATTAATTTTTTATATGGTATATGGTAAGTGTCCAACTTCATTTTTTTTCTTTCTGCATGTGGATATCCAGTTTTCTCAATACTATTTGTGGGAAAAATGTGTCCTTTTCACATTGAATGCTCTTGCAGCTTTGTCAAAAATCACTTGATCGGAAATAAGAAGGCTTATTTCTGAGCTCTCTTTTTTATTCTATTTGTCTACATATCTGTTTTTATGCCAGCACCACACTGTTTTCATTACGGTAGTTTAATAATAATTAGTTTGAAACTAGGAAATGTGAGACCTCCAAACTTGTTCTTCTTTTTCAAGATTGTTTTGGCTTACCCATACAGTTTTATATGCCTAGTGTCTTGCAACTCTATAAAGTAAATATTAGGTATACTAAAGTTTGATAACTACTGATGTAGGTTAAAGTAAGGGGGGGAAATGGAGCATCCATATGCAAATGTCTGCTAGGAGTTTTCAGTCCATTCTTCCTTTAAGAGAACTATGAAATCCTTAATAGTCAGAGTAGGGCAGGATGTGGAAGAGTGGTAGAAAATGCTCAAGTGGTCCTGCTTACCTGCCAGATTTTGTTATTTAGTTTTCATAGTAAGCCTCCACATTTCTTCTTTTTCTTTCTTTTTTTTTTTTTTTTTTTGAGACAGAGTCTCATTTTGTTGCCCAGGCTGGAGTGCAGTGGTGCAATCTCAGTTCACTGCAACCTCTTCCTCCCTGGGTTCAAGTGATTCTTGTGCCTCAGCCTCCCAACTAGCTCGGATTACAGTGTACACTACCAAACCTGGCTAATTTTTGCGTTTTTAGTAGAAATGGAGTTTTTCCATGTTGGCCAGGTTGGTCTCAAATTCCTGATCTCAAGTGATCCACTCACCTCAGCTTCCCAAAGTGCTGGGATTACACGTGTGAGCCACTACGCCTGGCCGACCTCTATATTTTTATGTAAATCTCTTTGCCCTAGTGAGGATTACAGAGATGATACAGCCTCATCATACCTGAGGTGAGGTTCATAAACTTAAAGGAAGAGGCCACATGAGAGAAAACACTACCTAACTTAATGTTTCTGTGCAACGGCTATTTATTGTACGCCTGCTCTTTTATGAAAATGTATAGAAGAAGCATATTTTCTCATGAGTCTTTGGGGATCGTTATTAAATACCCATGGTAGGGGATATTCTCGGGGGATTTCATTCTTCTAAAAAAATAAAGAGACCGTCTGAAATACTAAAAGCATTAATATGTTTTTCCCAGGTACCTATCACCCTTAGGAATGTGATGATTATTTCCAGTTTTTACAGACGCATACCTGAAAGGCCAATTAAAGACCATTTAAGAATGTTATACACGACTTAGATGGAGGCCTAAATAAGATTCAAATTCTGTATGGAGTCAAAAATCTCCTCTTTCTTACAGTCACTTTTTATTTTGTCTCAGCTCATGTCCATTACTGAGTCATCAGTATTGGGATTATAACCAGGATATAGATTTCTCCAAGGAAAAGTGTATTTTAGTTCTCTTTGCTAATGTTTCAATGCAGGATGAATAAATGCTTTTTATAATGCATTTTATTCTAATTATTCTTAGGACACATTTTAATATAGACTTTTCAAATATTGTACATTAATGTGTGTGTGTGTGTATGTGTCTGTGTGTATATGTATTGTGTGTATACTTCTAAGCAGAGCTGAGACCTCCTATGAGTTAATGCAAGTCATTCTGGCTCAATAATTCTTAAATGATAGAGAGAAAATAAGACGATTTCCCCGTGTTTTTGAAAACTCGGGCGGAACTCATTATTCTGTGTCGGTGGATCTTTCACATATGCAAGCTTATTTTTGATGTTCCAAGAAATCTGAAGTTCACTAACAAGGTTTTTGAAGAACACTCTTGAACTGAATGTACAGGCTGTAGTTGAATAAGAACAGTGTGTTTGGAGTGCAAATGAACCAGCTGGGATACTAAATTCTCCTGGTGTCCCTAATTCAATAACATGAGTTGTTCTAATTCTTTTAAAATTAGGTAGTGTTATGGCAGAATATAAAAATACTAATATGTAAATGTACATAATTTACTATTTTGTTCAACTTTATACCTTTGTCATCTAGATCAATCAAAATGTAGCATACACTTCCTTTTAGCAATTGACAATGAATTCAAAGGGAAGTGTCCATTCCTTCCGAAGTTTAAGTATGGTTCTTACTTAGAGTATCTGTAATTTTGTGGGGAGACATCCTGGATGAGTCCTGCAATTTTTCAGGAAGGCATCTTTGAACTATGGAGGGAATATTAATTGTAGGATGGTTATAACTATATAGAGGTATTTTGTATTTATTAATAATGCCAACTAATATTTATAGACCACTCAATATATTCTCAAAACTAAGCACTCTGCTAAGCCCTTAGATATATTGTTCTTTTATATTCACAGCTATTTCATGAGGTAGGTACTCTTTTCAGCTCCATTTTATAGAGAAACAAATGAAGGTCTGCTAGTAAGTTGTGGGTCTGGGATTCAAACCTCATTCTAACTCAAGGGTCAAATTTTCATGATGCTCCTCTCTGCTAGGTCTCTGATATGACTGCTCTTTGTATTATTTAGTTCTGGGCTTTCTATATAATTTAACTTTCCTAATTATTTTGAGGATTTACCATTCTATTGTATGGCCAGTATTTCATGTCCACATTGGCAATGAGACCAAAACTAGGAGAAGTGATCCTTGCAATGCACAGATTTCACGTTTATAAACACACTTGACCAGAAGAGGTTTCTATCGTCTATGTAATGCTGGTTATCAAAAATTAAATAATCACATGTTCTAGAGGCAATGAAGATTGAAAAAGAATCACAAATGAAGATAATAGAATGAAAAGATTATATGGATCTAAACGTAAATGTGCAACTTAAGCAATCCACATGACAGGAACACTTAACCCTGTATGAAGGAGAAAATGAGTTACATGTTAATTTAGGATCATGACCTAATGAAATTCAATGTCAAGTTCAACCTAATAGTTTGTCATTGGCATAGTTTGTTTGTTTTGTAAAAGGCAAGGCCCGAAAAAAGCAAATGACTTATAATTCCATAAATAGAACTTGAAATAAATAAGAAATTCATTTACTATAAAGATTTCAGTTGCTCTTACCTTAACTTGCTTTATGTCATGCATATATATATATATATATATATATATATATATGTGTGTATGTATTATACACCAGATTTTTACATTTTGATGTGTGCATCTGTATTTTACATGTGTATATATGAAATACGTAAATGCTTTACACACACACACACACACACACACACACACACACCAAGTTTTCTTGACTCATTGGGGAGAGGTGGCTAACCTAATAGGAAGAGCAGTAAAGAAAAAAACAACCCTTTACTTTCAAAAATCTGTCTGCAGATTTCTTCCTTCCTCCCTTCCTCCTTTCCTTCTTTCCCTCCCTATCCCAGAGATTTCTTGCACAAATGTTTCCTCTTGCCTTAGGAAAATGCATGATTCCTCTCTTGATGATACTCCATCAAGCTCCTTCTCAGGTTCACATCTTTAGATGCTAATATGCTTTGTGGGTGCAAAAGAGTAGAGGAAGGTAGAGGCACTCACCAGGGAGAAGGGTCAACAGGAGCACAGAGAGTGGGCTGTTGCCTTTGGGATAGCATTTAAGGGCTTGACAAAGGTTCCACTTGGGGAAGTGCCTGGGGAGGAAGGATGTTGTCCAGTAGAACCACATGGGTGAAGGACACTGAAGAGGAACATGGAGAGAATGGAAGACAGTCATTTCCTTTTGCCCAACTTTGCCCCAGTCTAGAGGAACCCTGCTTGAGATAACATAGAGTTTTTCCTACTATATTGGCCAAGAAGATATAGTGGTTATACATGTGTGCAATGATCTCCAGTCTGGTAAGACTTCTTCACTTGTCTGAAAAGAGATGGTCTGCCTTTGCTAGTTTTCATAAAATAGTTGAATCTATTTCATTCAGCATAATTTTCTCTCTTCCCAGTTAACACAGTGGCTTGCTCTAAAGTTGCCTTTAGTAGCGATCTGGATTAACATTGTGTCCACTGGAAGTATTACTAAATCCATGCAGTTGTTCATCTGAAATTTGGTTTCAGATTATGTAATAAACTGATTATTAGTCCTGCCACAGCAAGCCACTTTCGCTTTCTACAACCAGATGCTCTAGGAGGATTTCTACCCTGGTTCTATACTCCGATAAAGGACAACACTTCTTTTTTTTTTTCAAAAAAAGTTTTCTATTGATTCACGGGTCCTTCAGTAATCTTGGGTATTTATAAAAACGTCATTGGGTCAGACCATTAGACTATGTTAGGTGTAAGGGTATAGAGTCCTTTTAATGTTGAAATTTTTGAAGTGTTTGCCGATTTGATTATCTGTGTTAGCCTTCATGCATAGAGAATTTTAGGGTTTTTAAAAAAAATTTTGAAGTAAGTTAAATTTTCCCTTCAGCTTAATTAATGAAAGTTTTAAGTGTTCTGGCTGTAAGCCTTGTCACTTGATGGTAACAGGAATTTGATAATTATTTGGGGATAAAACATGACAGAAGCTCCTTCTATTTTATTGCTTTCCATTCTCACTGTTCTTAGCAGTTGATGCAGCTTTTCATTACTCTATACTTTCTGAGCAAACTTCCTGGCTAATATGGGAGTTATCAGATATCTTTGTATGATCTTCCTGAAGATGTCCCTGTGTGACCCACAAGGACTCTCAGTGGGTTGTAATGTCTCTGAGACTGTATATAAAATTGTATGACATGTGCATTTGTGAGGGAAACCTACCCATAGTACTTGTTCATTCTTAAATGGAACCATGAACTTCTAAGTTAAGAGTTTGGGCCCTTCCCATGCAAGTGTTTGACAGTGGGGGGAAATAATGATAATAGCTAGTGCTCTACATGTTTAAGACACGGTGCTATGGAGTTTACAAATATTATCTAATTCATTGGGCACTCTTTTGTGCCCATGTTGCAGAGAAGAAAACCAGTGCATGGAGAATTTTATGAGTCAGGATTTGAACCAAGTAAGTCTAAGTCCAGAGCCTGGGCTCTTAGCCCCTTGAGTGAACAGAAGTTCTGAAACCTGGTCATTTACTACCCACCTGTGACATGTCACTGTAAAAGACAGAACTTTTGCTGTCTTAGAGCTTCTGTAAGTATGGGTAAGGGGGTAAGAAGGAGTGGCAGGTTAGGGTTGGGGTTTCCTTGGATAAGTTCTGTATTTTCTCTCAGTTTTGGACAGAAGCAAACCAAGTCAGTGTCCACTTGACATTGACTGAGACTTTTGTAATACCTGAATGTGCTTGAAATAGACATGAAAGGATGCATATACTTGGAAGGTGGAAGAAATACTCAGGTTTTTCTCTAGGCCTGGAGAAGTAGAAAGTGTGAGCACAGAAACTAGATTCTGGATTCTGACTTCATAGGTTTGAATCTATGAATCTATGCATCTCACTGTCTGTTTCATGTTGGGTGAATTTCAGCATAGTACTTCTCTGTGCCTTAGTTGCCTTGTCTGTAAAGTTGGACTGATAATAATGGTACTTATGTTACTGAATTATTGTGAGGATGAAAAGGGCTGATATACAAAAAGCACTTAGAACAGAGCCTGGTATGTAGCAAGAGCTAGCTGTGCTGCTATTCTGATTTTTGTTATTATTATTTCAAGTGCTACTGCTGCTTGTTGTTTTGAAAACTAGCATTTAAAACTCTTCAAAAAGTGAAAGTGAATCTTACCACCAAATCTGTTTATTTGCTTTGTGGCTTTGAGCTAAAGATGTTCTAAATACGCTGGAGGGACATGGCCCCTGCCTAGAGCCATTGTCATATCTGAGATGTGGAAGCCCTTTGTCTTTCTAAGCTCATGTGTGGAATCCTAGCATGGAGCTGGTCATTAAAAGCACTGGGAGCATGCTTAAATGCTTGCTAAAAGAATGACTGTGACTGTCTCTGGTGTCCCACATCACATCCCATCCTCTAACCCCTCAGGTTAGCCACTGCTCTGGTGGCTCAGACTCACCTCATACATGTGACTCCTGCCTCAGGTGCACTTCAATTATCTTTCTGCTTCAAGGCCTTTTCTAACACTGACTGAGCATGCTGATTAAATGTTCTAAACTTTAAATCTTTTCCTTTAGAAAGGATAAAATTATGAACCCATTATCCTCATACTCTAGGTAAATTATTCTAGAAAGTGCTCCTTGTGCTTCTCAGTGGCTCTGTGGATTCTCAGCAACCCCTGCTGCCTGCCACAGAGACCTTCAAAACACATCTGTTAATTGGTTTTGAGCCTTTTAAAACCAATTAATGATGATGATAGTCATGGTAGTAATGATAATATGATGATGATGATGATAGTAGTGGCAATAATAATGGTAGCTACTGTTTATTATGGTTTGGAAGCTCTACCTCTCCTTGAGTCCTCATAACCAGTCACTGATGTAGGGGTAGGTATCATTATTATTATAATTGCTGTTCAGGCTTTAAAGCTGGAGAAACAGGCTTGTAGGGGTCACACCATTAATGATCAGTGGAGCCAAGACTCCAACTCAGGCAGGCTGTCTCCAGAGGTCACACACTTAATTCCATGTAGTCTTTATACTAATCTAACATCTTGCATCCCATTTTAAACTCATCATGATTAAAGACCATCCAAATTCAGTTCTAAGCAAGACCCTACATCCTACTGTTTCGGGATTTTAGAGTGTAATGAATAGAAAATTGTGCACAGCTCCTGAGGTTAATGGCTATGAGGCAGGACTCCAACCACAACTTTATTAGCCAGGCAACAATTTCATTAAGTAGACAAGCAACTCACAAGGGAACTATGAACAAGCCGATGTTGTGTTTTAAAGGTCAAAAATTGGTTTCCTGTAGATTTAACTAAGGCAAGAATAAGGTCTGATTTTAAATCAGAAGGTGATTTGTAGTTAAAGTGGACTCCCCCATTAAAACATGCATAAATATTGTACCTGATTGTCTAGCCAATTCTTATGATTGGTCCTCCCTGCTCTTCTCCCCACCTGATGAAATGTGGATATGCCCTGTGGAGAGGAAATATTTGGTACTTAGAGCAGGACCTTGGGAATCATTTAGCCATCCTATCTCTCCCTAGGATTCCAGTTTTCCCCACATTTCTCAGGCTTAGTGAGTTAACGCCAAGCTAAGTGACTCCAGGAAACATAAAACAAAGAAAGAAAAGGAAGTGTTTACTCAAAACTGATTTCTAGAACAAGGTAATTCTCCTAGATGAAATGAAAATATTCAGCTTTTATCCTCTTCTACTTAAACTGGACTAGATATAAAATTACCTTAGTAGGTCATCTCTCTAAAAAGAATCCCAGCTTCTACAAATGATATTACATAAAATGACAAGCTAGTATAAACATTTCATAAGGGCTCCCAACTTGTTAGAGTTGGGCTAAGTATTCGACTGGTGTTGTCCTATGTAATACTCATGACAAATCTAAGGGAGAGTGGGGCAGGAGGGGAATTTTTGTCTTTTGTCTGGTACAGATGACCTAGCCAGGAATCAGAAAGGTTAAGCAGTTTGCCTAACATCACACAGCAGGTAAGTGGGAAAGCTGCAATGTAAACCCTATGACTGCCTTGTGTGTTCTCCACTGCTAATCGCAGTTGGAATTAAAATAGAATCCACACTAGTTGAAGGACTGCTACATCTAATCCCAGCATGTAAAAAGAGCTGTATCGTATAGAGGTTAGAAGTACACTTGTTGGTTATACATCTGTTGGATGAACTACTGCAAGATATTCAACCTCTTCAAGCTCCAGTTTTCTCATCTGTTAAATGGGGATCATAATCACTCCCTCACAGGTTTCTTGTGTAGATTAAGGGAGACAACATTTCCAAGGTATCTTACATAAGCATCCCTTTCTACTTTATTCTGAGACCAGTGCCTTATGTCTTGGCACCTAGGCAAGATGCTGGTCCCATAATGTGATAATTGTTCTTCAAAGCATGGATAATTATAAGTTATGTATATGTGTGTGTGTGTGTGTGTGTGTGTGTGTGTGTGTGTGTGTGTGTATATAATTATATTTTCCTTGATGGGAGATTTTCCATTTTAAAATTCAGAAGACCTTCTGAAAGATCTCAGGGTGTCTCAGTAATAGTCTTTCTCATCTCTGTAGTACAGTGTTTGACAAACTGGGTTCCATGAGAATGTAACCACATTGTCTGAAAGAAAAAAGTTCCTTCTTAAAGTAAGTTTGAGAAATACTGAAGACTTGTTTTCCTTGTGATTTTCTTATTCATTATAAACTCTCATACACATTAGCTCATTAAAGACGCTGATAAGTCCTGCAATACAGAAGCCTATAAGTGTCTTTGACTGTGGAACACTTATTTTCACATTTCTTTGAGCAAAATTTTATAGACAGGTTTCAGTTTGGAAGATGCTGGCATAAAGTCTTTTATTTTATTTATTATTAATTAATTAATTTCTCACGACAACCCTGCCGGGAAAACAGGGCAGGCATTGGCCTGGAATATGTAGCCCACAGGGTCTCCATGAAGGTAAAGAATTAGTGGGCAACGTTTTAGCCATTTATTTAAGAAGCTAGGGCTGGAAGAAAACTACCTAAAATTATTTTGTGTATTAGTTTTCAACATAACTCATTCACTTTTTAATTATTTAATTCCAGGAATTTTAGGCACTGGAGCAGTTTGCTGCTGACATTTGGGGCAGTGGAGCCTTTGGGTAAAAGGCAAATGTGGTTCTTTCTCCAAGATACAGTTCCAACCCTTCCATTTATTTCCATTTTTTGCTGCTACTACACTTAACCAAACCTCCCAGGCTTCCACAGCAGCCTCCCAATTAGTTTCCTGTTTCTCATCTAATTCCATTGAATACCGTTTCTCCATTCAGTAATCAAATTACTCTCCACAGCACAGCATGGTGCTCTCTTTCATACAACCTTCTAAAAGCTTCTCTTTTCTTAGAAAAAAAAAATGCCAAGTTTGTGCCACTGCCTACAAAACCCTTTCTCTCTGGTTCCTTTCCACTTCTCCAACGTTTTTCTCATCTCACTTTCCCTCTTCTACTACATTCTAGTTACATTTCCCTTCCTTGGGCACATCAGACTGTTTTCTGCCTCAGGACCTTTGTACCTCCGTATCTACCTACTTGAAAGGCTCTCTTCTCACTAGCAATTTGTAGGGATGACTCCTCATCCTGGACGTCTTTGCTCAAATATTATCTTTCCATCAGATACCTCCCTGTCCTCCTTGGCTAGAGTCTTCTCCTTACCCTTTTCTAGCTCATTGCAGTCTCTTCCCTTGTTATCTTCTTGTTCATTCATTGGTGGGTGTGTCTGTGGTCTGCCTCCCCCAGGGGAAAGACAAGTTTCACAAAAACAAGCACCTTTTTTGACCCCACCATTTCATCCTTAGTAATTGGATAATGCATGGCACATAGTGGGCTCTTATTAAATATTTTAGGAAATAAACACACAAGGAATGAATGAATTGGTGAGTTGTTTCCCAGAGAGATTAGCCTGCACCATATATAACTAGTCATGCCTGTGACCTTTGAAACTATAACTAAGCAATGGCTATTTTTTTACCCTTATCAGTGACTCTATTATAATTCCTCTCAGGAGACCCTGTGTTTCCCCACAATGTGGAGAATGTGTAATACTCTCTTGCCATAATCATCTCTGCACACACACACACATACACGCCCACACCCACACACACACAGAGAACTGTGGCTCTAAGGTGCTGTCAGAGCTGTTTAAGCTGGCCAATTAGTTGACTTTTGTTCTTCCCAGAGGGAGGAAGAGCACCAGTTAATTACCTTCAAGTTTTACTCTTCCCGCATCCTTATTTTTATTTTTAGACTCCCCACTGCCATGCTGCAGCCCTTTGTCAATCTGCTGCTGTCCTTATTAGTACTGCTCCTGGGTAGATTAAGCAAACTTTTTAGCTGTTGTTGTGAGCTCTTACATCCACAAATAATAAGTCCAGACCTTACCTATTGAACAAGCAGAGTCAGATGCTATGTGAGCCCTGCCACTGAGGGGCTGGGCTGCATACAGCCATCAGTATTCCAGGCTCATGCCTTAGTATCACTATAGCATCTTGGCTGGAGTTCTGCTTTTAGAGCTAAAGAGACTTGCAGGGAATCCTGGCCCTGCCATTTAGCAGATGTAGAGTGGGGTACATCCCTTAGTTTCTATGTCTCAGCATTTTTACCTGTGAAATAGGAATGGTCATAGAACCTCCCTATTTTTTTTTTGCCTTTTTTAAAAATTATACTTTAAGTTCTGGGATACATGTGCAGAACGTGCAGGTTTGCTGGATAGGTATATATCTGCTATTGTGGTTTGCTGTACCCATAAACCTGTCATCTACATTAGGTATTTCTCCTCGTGCTATCTCTCCTGTAGCCCCCACCCCCACGACAGGCCCTGGTATGTGATGTTCCCCTCCCTGTGTCCATGTGCTCTCATTATTCAACTCCCATTTATGAGTGAGAATATGCAGTGTTTGATTTTCTGTTCCTGTGTTAGTCTGCTGAGAATGATGGTTTCCAGTTTCAACCATGTCCCTGCAAAGGACATGAACTCATCCTTTTTTATGGCTGCACAGTATTCCATGCTATATATGTGACACATTTTCTTTATTCAGTCTATAATTGATGGGCATTTGGGTTGTTTCCAAGTCTTTGCTACTGTGAATAGTGCTGCAATAAACATATGTGTGCATGTGTCTTTATAACAGAATGATTTATAATCCTTTGGCTATATACCTAATAATGGGATTACTGGGTCAAGTGGTATTTTTGGTTCCAGATCCTTAAGAAATCACCACTGTCTTCCATGATGTTTGAACTAATTTACACTCCCACCAACAGTGTAAATGCATTCTTATTTCTCCACACACTCTTCAGCATCTGTTGCTTCCTGACTGTTTAATGTTCACCATTCCAACTGACATAAGATGGTATCTCAATGTGGTTTGATTTGCATTTCTCTAATGACCAGAAAGGATGAGCTTTTTGTCATATGTTTGTTGGCTACATAAACGTCTTCTTTTGAGAAGTGTCTGTTCATATCCTTTGCCCACTTTTTGATGGGGTTGTTTGTTTGTTTGTAAATTTATTTAAGTTCCTTGTAGAGTCTGGATATTAATTCTTTGTCAGATGGATAGATTGCAAAAACCTTCTCCGATTCTATAGGTTGCCTGTTCACTCTGATGATAGTTTCTTTTGCTGTGCAGAAGCTCTTTAGTTTAATTAGTTCCCATTGGTCAATTTTGGCTTCTGTTGCCATTGCTTTAAGTATTTTAGTCTTGAAGTCTTGCCCATGCCTATGTCCTGAATAGTATTGCCTAGGTTTTCTTCTAGGGTTTTTATGGTTTTAGGTTTTATGTTTAAGTCTTTAATCCATCTAGAGTTACTTTCTGCACAAGGTGTAAGGAAGGGGTTTAGTTTCAGTTTTCTGCGTATGGGTAGCCAGTTTTCCCAGCACCATGTATTAAATAGGGAATCCTTTTCCCATTCCTTGTTTTTGTCATTTTTATCAACGATCAGATGGTTGTAGATGTGTGGCATTATTTCTGAGGCCTCTATTCTGTTCCGTTAGTCCATATATCTGGTTTGATACCAGTACTATGCTGTTTTGATTACTGTGGCCTTGTAGTATAGTTTCAAGTCAGGTAGCATGATGGCTCCAGCTTTGTTCTTTTTGCTTAGGATTGTCTTGGCTATATGGGCCCTTTTGTAGTTCCATATGAAATGTAAAGTAGTTATTTCTATTTCTGTGAAGAAAGTCAATAGTAGCTTGATGGGGATAACATTGAATCTATAAATTACTTTAGGCAGTATGGCCATTTTCATAATATTAATTCTTCCTATCCAAGAGCATGGAATATTTTTCCATTTGTTTGTGTCTTCTTTTATTTCCTTGAATAGTGGTTTGTAGTTCTCCTTGAAAAGGTCCTTCATATCCCTTGTAAGTTGTATTCCTAGATATTATACTCTCTTTGTAGCAATTGTGAATGGGAGTTCACTCATGATGTGGCTCTCTGTTTGTCTATTATTGATGTATAAGAATGCTTGTGATTTTTGCACATTGATTTTGTATCCTGAGACTTTGCTAAAGTTGCTTATCAGCTTAAGAAGATTTGGGGCTGAGTCAGTTAGAGAACCTCCTTATTGTTGAGAGGCAGCATATGTAAAAGAGTTAACCCAGTATCTGGCATCCACTAACTACTCAAAATATGACTTGGGAAACAGCAAACACAGACATTATTTGGATCATTTAGGCTTCAGCTTCTTATTTACAGAAGCTCCTTTCTCCCCATTTTAAAGTAAAACCCCGAAAGCAAACAATCAAGCTGCCCTCTTTAGCAAAACTTACTCGATTTTAGGGAGCATGGCGGTCAACGGGGACCAAAGCAGCAGAGGGCAGTCTTCGCCCTCAAAAACCTTAGAAACTTGCTAAGGTCACATAATATTCATATGAGAAAATGGCCGTTCAGTAAAGATACAATTAACTGGACAGAGAGTTAAAGAAAGAGGGACTCACGAAGAAAGAGGGACTCACACAAGATGAAGATATTTCTGAGTCAGGACTGGACTCTTGAAAAGCGTGGAAGTTGGACTGGACTTCTGAATACAGATTGGATTCAGTTGAAATGACAAGTGTGATGACAACTGGAAGGAAAACCAATGGTTGATTGATTGGAATCCTTGGCTAGAGAGGAAAGCCTTATAGAATGGCCTGTGCAAAAGGGAAGAGCGAATATGCACAGTGGGCACAAGAACGGGAGGGGGGTTAGCAATTTGACAGTGAATGCATTCAATGTTCTGAAGGTGAACAAGGACACAATGAGTTCTGAAAGGAAAGGAGGTTATATCAGGATACCAACACTCAAGTCACATTCGAACTCTTAATAGGATAAGTTTCTAAAAGGACTGTGTGTGTGTGTGTGTGTGTGTGTGTGCGTGTGTGTGTACATATGGTTGTTTCTTTGCCAACTGTAATTATTTAAAGATTCATATAGCTCCTTTGTTAGCCACTGGCATTTAGAGAGACAAATTCAGTTCTGGGTTCTTGTTTTCTTCAGGTTGAGGGACAGTTGGTTCTCACTGTCAGTGTCAGTGGCCAGCTGGAATCTGTCCAGAATCCATTTTCTTATAGTCAGAATATTTAAGTGGGTTTAGCTTTAAAAAAACTGAAATCCAGAAAGTTAGACTTTGCTCAGTGCTTCTTCTAAAATGTTCACTGTCTCAAGTATACAAATATCTATAGACTCCACACTATTTGTCTGGAAAAGTTCTAGATGCTGGGGAGATATTAAAAGAAAATATAAGAGCTAGGGTCTCTAACCTCCAGTATGTAACTGTTGTTAGGAAGATAAGGACACGAATCAGCTTCCTTTTCTTTCTTATGCAAACAATGTGTAAGTTTCCGTTAAAACTAGTTTTGGCTTCATTTAACAGAAACCCCAAATAATACTGGCTTAAGTAAGATGGAAGTTAATTTTTTCTTTTATATAACATGATGCTTGAACTTGAAGTACTGTCTTTAGGTCTGTGAAATTTCTTAGTATGTTATTTCTATCTTCCGGGTTGCTTTGTGATTATGACTTAGTGCTCATCTTTCAGCCATTGTTGGCTGGGCAGGTGGTATTCCATATAGGAAGAACAAGGCAAGGGGAGAAGCAGAAAGGTTTCATTTCACCCAAATAAGACTCTTAAAAAGCTTCGCTGAATGACTTACCAAACAGCTTTTGATTACATTCCACTGGCCACACATATCTGTAAGAGAACCTGGAAAATGCAGTTTTTTTAACTGGGCATATTGCTACCTGTTAGTAAAGAGAAAGAGAAAATTGATTTAGAGTAGTCGTTGAGCAATATCTGCCATAATACATCTCCAGGGTAGCTAGCTCTAGCCAAACAAAGCCATGATTTCATCTTCGACATTGTCCCAGGACTCAGTGATAGGGCACATGCTTTGCATGTCTGAGATCCTATGATTGATTTTGGGAATTTCCTGGTTTCCTGGCAGCATGGAAAAAGAAGCACAGACTCTAGACTCTACAAGACCCAGGATCAAGCCCCCAAGTTGGCTCTAGCACAGTACAATTAATTCGGGAAGTTGCATAACAACTCTGAGCCTATACTTACTTGCTTGTAAACCACCATCTCATAGACTTTCTTTGCGGAACAAGAAAAAAATACCTAGCCTTGTGCTTGGAATACAATAGATGCTTAAAAAATATCAGTGGTATTTGTTGCATTCTCAAAGTCGGAAGCTGATTCTTTAAGGATTAGACTATTTTGGCTTTCTGAATAGCAGTTTATTTAAACAGCTGTACTTAAGGATAATAGCTGTTTTTCTCATTTCTTTTAATTTATCAAGATTTTCCTTTTTCTTTTACATTTCAACAACTGTAGATATGATGCCAGATGTATGTTTCATAATATTTGAGGGAAGGTGTATCTAATGCTCATATAAATATATTTCTTTTCATTAAAACCTGGGAAATTTTGCCAACGTCTAATAAATAAGCCTAAACTTATTTACATATTCTTAAATAGTTCTCAGCCAGCAGAGAAAAACAGATTGGATTTCAGAAAGATTGACTTGTACATATTCTTCTGATTTTGATTGATAGCTCGTTTCAAGAATAAGGGCAGATACAACTAAGGCAACACAGGATAGACCTATATTTCCTTCATACTAGCAGCGGTCAGGAGTCAGAATTCCATAAGTTTAACCCACTATAAGTAAGCCCAAAACACAGAAATGCTATATAGGAGGGGAACAGGCTTTCCACAAAGCATTGCCATTAGGGTTCTGTTAAATATGGCACCGTACACATGCATTTGAAATAAACATTGACTTAAAGGCAAATAGGCTGCAGCTCTTCTGCAAAGTAAAGGTACATCCACAAAAGGACAGAACCTTTTCTGGAGACCAGCAGAAACGTGGTTGTATTTGAATTAGTGGGGACAGAAATTATGATCTCTCTGGGGCTGCTGCAGCCTTTCTGCTGACGAGTTGCATGCCACTTTTCTGTAGTGACTGTTCTTTACCTGGAACGGCTTCTCCATGGCAACTCCATCACAGGGTGCACTCATTTCTTCTCTCTTTTTAAAATGAACACATTGGGAAGGAAGTGGAATATGTATGTTTGAGTTCCTAAATGGAAAAAGGGAGGGAGTAACAGACACCAGGGAAAGCGCAGAGGATTTTTTTTTTCCTTTTTCTTAATTTGCCACCTACTTCCATGGATACGGGTCAAAAATAAATGATTAAAATTCACTTTGTGCATTGGAGTCTCTCTTCCACCATTGTGCATCTTGGAGAGACATGGTTTGGATCAATTAATCTGAGTTTTAGCCCAGTGGTTTGCTGAAATTTCAAAGAATACTTCAGTGTTCTTTTTACCTATTCATTAAGGACTGCCATCAGCCACTCAGACCCAGAGGATTTGGCTGAGGAAAAAAAATCTCAGAATAGTTTTTCAAGAATATAATTTTTAAAAAGAGAATACTGAGAGCACCAGAATGATTTTTCTATTATGTCTGGGGAATATTGTTTTCCAAACTCTGTTCTCAAGGCTTAGAAATAGGAGTACTTTATGGGAAAAAATCTCTCTTCTGTTCTCATGGAATAAGTTAAGAGACTCCTCTAAATAAAAAAAAAAAAGCAAAACAACAACAAAAAAACCTCAAGTATTTAGTCACTTAAACTATTTCATAAAGATGTCCTGCTTTTTTTTCATTCTCAAATATTTTATTTTTCGTTGTTCTTTCAATTTTATAATGAAATGAAAGGGCAAGCCTTGACAAGTGTTGACCTTCCTTCAATGTCTTAGTTTTCTTAAATAATCTGTCCCATCAGATTATATACAGAATATGAGAATTTGACTTTAAGCCAAGAAAGTATGTTCTAAATTACAGCATACCTGTGAGTCACAGCCTCAGTAAGAAGTGGGATCATGTATACTGCATGATAGAAAGTTCTAGAAACTTGATAGATTCCTGGAGTACAGAAAAAGCAAATGAAACTAAGACTAGTAAATTTATAGATGCAGAGGTTTTCCCACTCTGAAATCTTGCCTCTAGGTTTGAGTGAATTAGAGATACATAAAGGGAAATGTACCTATCATACAAGTCATTGCCTTCATCTGGACATCCTTTGGACTTATGGTTGTGTTGGTCGGCTGTGGTCAGAAAGTGAAGCATAAATAGTAAGTCACCAGAGGCCTGTAAGGAAAGGTCCAAAGAGTTTATCTTTACATCTGGCTCGCACTTAAACTTAATCTTTTCCCATAAAAACTGTTGAGAGAACAATAGCAATGTTACGCTAGTAGCCCTAAAGGACTACAGATATCCAAATCAAGCCTTGCTACTCCACAGTTACCTTTATGAAAAGTATTTTCTGATAGCCAAATATCCCAATTCTTTGTTAACACACATAAGTAATCTTAGCTACTATTTAAAATGAAAAAAAAAAAAAGTGAATTCAATGAGTAGATGTTTACCTCCCAAAAACTAGGGCAAACAATTTGAAAATACCTAATGTAATACATTTCTATATACCTAAGCCCATTAGGTCTCTTCCTACCCAACAATCATCAAGAGTTACATAGTAGAGACATTTGCTGCTCAGTGAATTTCCATATTTCCCCCATATTCTTCAACTTTTCTGTAGTTGAGCAGAACCATGTGACAAGGAGTAGCCAAGAGTAGAATTGATGTGCTATTTGTAGGCTGAAGCATTTATGAGCCAGTGCAAGATCCCTTCAGATTTTAGGTGCCTTGCTACAAGAAACATGCTGACATGGTAGAGCCACAAGGTAAAAGTCACCAGGAGCACTGCAATGAATGCAGAGCTCTAGGAAAGTTGCATATTGTGCATTGGATTTTATGGCTTAAGTTTAGTCAAAGATTCTGGGATTGTCTTTTTACCACAGAATAGCTTCTTCTATGCTGACTAATAAACATGAAATGTTTGTTATCAAGGTTGATTTTCATTAGCCATTTTTGTTTTAATTCATTTTAAAGAAAAGGTGGTGGAGCAGTTGTTAAAACTGTGAGTTTTGGAATTGAGCAGAGATGGATTGGAATCCTAACTCCAACACTTATAAGCTGATGGAACATGAGACAAGTTATTTACGATCTTGGCCTCTGTTTCCTCATGTGTAAGATGGAAACTCCATATACATGATCAGTTCATACAAAATAACTTGTATAAAGCACTTAGCACAGAACACCATGTATGAATTTAGTAATTCTGGAAGTTGCCTTCATTGTTTTCTACCATTGAGAGTTGGTTTTTATAACAGGGAAGTTGCCTTTCCTAAAGAACTAAATCATTACAAGTCTTTTCAGGGTAGAGTTAGGATACGTTTGACATTGCTGGAAGTTGCCAGGACTAGTGACATTGGGGCTTTATGGGCCTCTGTCAAAGAGAGAAACTAAGAATGAACCAGCATATTGACAATTGCTCTGCTTTGTTAATTGCTGCCCTTGAGTGTGGCCATGTTGAACAGGCAGATTGTTTTTGTCCTATGTTTTAGATTTGCACTGATGTGCCTTTAGAATTCTGGAAACCACCAACATATTTTAATTAAGAAAATTCCATTAGGAAATGAATTTCTACTGCATTGTTATATCCACCATTATATACATAATATTTATTTATGTTAGCACTTGCAAACATTGACATACCAAATATCAGGTCAATTAACTTTAGAAAGTAATTGTAAATAAAGGAGAAATACACACCACTGGAAGTTAGAGTTGGGAATAGGTTCTGTAGAGTGAACACTGTATCTTTAATATGTGGAAATGAATAATTCCCCACATAACACCAACGTAATAACGTACTGTAAGCATTTCTTTTCTCTGTATAATTTGCCAAGAAATCAGTGGAAAACAAGCAACATTATGGGGAAATATTGATTCACTTTGGGCACAGTGAGTCTTGTTATAATAAAGACAGAGTCTGTGGCCATTTATTTCCTTGTTCTCTTTTTTTTTAAAAAAAGTAAATATATGGAATTGCTAATTATAATTGGGACACTTAGATTGCTTCCTTTTATAGAATGAACTAGGATATTTCTTGGGCCTCAGCAATTTTTTCATGACTTGGATATCCTAAGGGCATAAAAAAGTTGAGATGACGTAAATTATGCCAGCTTTGGTTTTCGCATTTTGATTAAGCCTGGAGTTTGGTATAGGAATTCCAAGCATCAATAACAAGCCTCCTCTTACTTATCTGAACTCATCTCCTGCTCTATTTCAATCCATGTCGATGTGAGAAACTGAGAATAGAGTGGTTCAGAGTATAAGTTCTTTATAATGTATATGGCTGACTAGCTATATGTGATATTGGGCAATGCCAAAGAACCCGTTTTCTTATGTGCAAAATGGAGATAATAATGGTGCCCTATGGACTGGTTGTCAAGACTAAGTGAAATAGTGGATGTGAAGTTCTAAATATGTCAATAAATAGTATATGTCACCCAGGTTGGTTTTCCTGTGGTTCATGGTTCTCAGTTTCACTCTTGCATCTCAAACTGCAGTGAAGATACATAGTGGATGAGTTGAGGCGGCCTTATGTTTTAGCCTGTCATATCAGCTATTCATAGCCTACGTGGGAAGGTAATTTGTGACAACAGTACTTGACATTGGTTATTAATGTTAATTCAAAAACTATAGCTGGCTGGGGAGGGGGGCAATGCCCTTCTTCACTTATTGCATAAAAAGGTAATCTGCTCCTAAAACTACAAAGGAAGAAGCTTGTGCATTTTTCAGAGGCAGCTGAATGTGATGCTCTCTCATTAGAATATGAAAACAAGCCTTTTCTTCTGGAAAGATTAAACTACTGCATTTTCCAATGAGAATCATATGTTTTCCTCCTCAGTCACCTTGGATAATATTCACTGTATTTGGACTGTATGTTCCTTAAAAGAGGAAGTGCATGTATTACCAGCTCTTCCCCCACTGCAAACGTTTTTTGAGGAGAGTGCCTACTCTGTATGAATCCTGGGCAGAAGGCTTTCCTGCCATTTACTTGAGTTGCAACATCGGTCAAGTTTCTAAATCTCTTGTGCCACCATCTGTAAAATGGAGATAATGATGGTAGCTACCTCATGGAGTTGTGTATGAGAATTCAGTGCATTAAAGCACATAAGGTGCTAAGACTAGGATGCATTGAAAGTGCTCAGTGGCAGTCGTCAGAATTAACTTTGTCTCTAACTTGTAGAAGAGCAAATGGTCTCAGGGCAGTTGAATAATTTGCTCAGGGCTTTAGAGCCCACTATGCCTACCTTCAAAATCTTGGCATTTAGCCCCTTTACTGCCCTGCTGTTTCCTATCATTCACCCTATACAACTAAGAATCCCAGGTGTTCTGTTGTCTTTAAAACCGTGTATAATTGGTTAATGTGACCCCAAGGAGCTTAAAAAGAAACATACCAAACCTGTGTTAGAGAAAGACGTGGCAGAAATGTCCTAGGATGAATACAAAAGTCTGCTTGCCTATGAGGTTATCAGTCTGAATTTACTATTAGAATATTGTACCTAAGCTAGTCTCCCCTTCTGGCATTGACAGCCTCAGCTCTTTGGAGGCTAACAACTAAGGGGGTGCCATGGGTCGGTCAATAGTGGGCAGCAGCTTGTGAGAATCTACTTTTCTCATGTAGCCAAACTGCTGCACAAGAAATAGGCAACATTTATTTACATGACAGCTATGTCTAAGGTGAACACGTCTTTAATGAGATGTAAATACCTTACAAGAAACTCCTTTTAGCCCAGCTAGACATAATATACTCACAATTCCAGACCCTGTTCAATTCAGTTCCATAATCATCCTCATCATATGTACAGGAGAGAAAGAGGTAGGTAAGCCCTTTATTAAGAGAGAGAATTCAGGTGATCAGCAAGTGCAGTGGATGCTTCTGTTTTTGCCTAAATGGCTTCTGTCTCTCCTTTTTTTTTTTTTTGATAACTCCTCTGCCCTTGAAATCTATCTGGTTCAGGTGGGATGCCCACTGCCTAATTAGACACGCGACCTAGGCCTGAACGAATCAGACTAAATCCTGATGCATATACCAGAGTTACTGGGAAAGATAAGTTTTGGTCTGCTGGCCTTGACAATGAAAGAATATAGGCTTGAAGCTCCTCAGGGCCACTACTTCAGGGAATCTTGCTGACAGTGAAGCCAGTGCAAAAGAAAGCAAGGCCAAACACTGAAAAAGAGAGAGTCCTGATCCTTTCTTTTGAACAATTGGATACTACCTGGCTTGAAGCTTTCCACTGTGCTTCTCATCTCTGATGAGGGTTGACGGATGTCTTCCTATTTATTCCTTAAGGCATTTTGGTTGACTTCAGTCATCTGCCACTGAAAAGAACTGGTTCAGCAAATTTTATCACCATTCTAAGATGTTCTCCTTCTCAGGTCATTCTTAGCTTCTTGTGAGTGCTTGGCGTGATGTGAGTCTCCATCAGTAATCTCTGAAGAATCTGAAGTTTCCAAGCTTCTGGAATTTTGGGTTCTGCCCTTTTACCTCTAGGTTAGCAGAGTTACCTAGATCCCACATGGCATAAAAAAGAATAGAAAGATAAAAATGAATAGAGGTCATCTCCAGGATAGTTTTGTTTCATGCATAAGGAAATGCTAATAACTAATGAAAAAATTGCTTTGTATCTCATTCAAACTTCTCTAAATATCCAAAGGAAAATGTTAATATTTTAAAATGTTAATCTCTATTGCATATAGAAAAAGTGAAACTTAAGTTAAATAAGGTGCCCAAGATCACAGTTTATAGTTGGTATAACTAGGATTCAAAGCCATGTAGTCTTATTTGCATGTGATGAAAAGTCAAGCTGGGAACGTGCAACCTTCTTCATTTAAGGACACCTTTAATCCAGACCCCCTGTGCTTTAGTGTGGAGCCCAGAGCCCTTCCCTCAATTCTGTTTCCATGGTGTACTGTGCATGTGCAGTCCTTGAACGTTCTTGCATTTGCTGGGTGTGGGAAGCCTTTCTCCAGATCTCAGCTTCAGATGCTGCCCACCCAGCCATCTGTGGCAACAGATTTGTGTGTTATCAATTAAAGTCTAAAGGAAGTTGGCAAAACCTCCTACTCTAACAGGGTGGGCTAAAGAAGTTCCTGTTAAAACAGAAATGGGTTGTGTCTATGATAGTGGTAGTTGGTAGCTTTCCAAAAGCACTTTAAATACACTCCATGCCATGAATTGCTCAGCTCTGATTGTCTTAAAGACATTCCTCTCAGAGGCAGCTCATTTCCATGGAGTGGACTGGTGCATAATTAAACAGGGTTACCCTTCTGGAAAGCAAAGCAACATCCACAACTTGGAGAATCTGCTCCTGTGATTTTCACTTTGGGACTCACTTGGGAAATCATTATTTTTTTTTTTAGTGTACAAAATCTTATATATATATAATATGAAGATATATATATATAACATGTTGTGCCCATTTATAGTCACAAAGACTTCTTGATTTCAACTGCTCAGGAAGACTCTTTAAGACGTCTCACCTAGGGAACCCCAAAATATCAAGTACACAAAATGGTCTTTAAGACAGAAAATCTCAAGTACGTATTCCTTATTTAGTGAAAATCCATCTTGTTATTTTTAAATAACTAGATGACTTAATGTTTTAGATAGAAAATTATAAAACATATTTTAAATACCTACTATGTGCTATTCCCTGTGGTAGGTCCTGGGAGAATGGAGATTAAGCATATATAGTTTCTACCCTCATGGAACTTTCTTATGTCAGTCTTGCCACACATACACATACAAATGGGTACTACATTGGCTTATAAAGAAATATGATTCTGAATCATAAGAAATTTAGTCCCGTTAAAGGGTAGGCCTTTGTATTCTTAAATACACCCTGACAGCAACACTCTAACACTATAACAGCAATATACAAAGCATAATGGTCTTCCTTTATTCTTATGTAAAATTTATCAACTTCAGTATATTTACTTTGGGGCCAGATAACTCCTTGTTGTGGGGACTGTCCTGTCCATTGTAGGATTCTTAACATCGTGTGTGGCCTCAACCTACCAGATACCAGTAGTAACCTTCCCTCCCCAGTTATGACAACCAAAAAGTCTTCAGACATGGCAAAGTGTTCTTTAGGTAGGGAACAGGGTGGGTGAAGTCACCCCTGCTTGAGAGCCACTGAGCTAAATCAAGACTAACAGTTGTTTCACAGATTCTCTGAAATAGAATGAATCTTGTTCTAAATTAATAGGGAAAGATGAGTCCATCCTTCTGACAGAGGATCGCCCTAAATGACCTCCTAAGATCCCTGTCAATCCTAGAATTCCAGGGTACTTTTTACCCATAACCTGGTTTGGTTCATCTCTGCCCTGTCACCGTGGGCCCTCATGACTATGCCGGACAGGCAGCTGCATTTCCAACATGCCCTTTATGTCAGCAAAAAACCTGGAGGAGTCTTTTTTTAAAAAAAATTCTTTTTGTTTTCGACAAAACTTGGCAGAAACTTTTTTTTTGAAAGAGGGGAGAGAAAACAAAAAACAAAAACAAATTTAAGGGCTGTGGGAAAGTAACTTTTTGTGCTCCTAGGTACCAGAACCAACCATTTGTTAGTATCAAGCGTCTGCTAAAGTGTGAAAAATTCTTGGAAGACATTTTCTAAATTTTGTTATTGTTTTATCTATTTACTTCTATGAGATTTTTCCTTTGCTGTGTGTTGGCTGTCCATGTCGGGCTGGCCAACTGAGGTATGCACCATCTTTTATTTTAAAGAACTTACTATTTTTCTAATTTTTGGGAAGGTGGTTGTACTAAAGTATAAGAAGCCCAGCATCTGAATGTTTTAAGAACTGGTTTTTAATCTTATGACTATCACTTCCTGACTTTGAGATCTCAGGAAAAATTCTTTTTTTTTTTTTTTTGAGACGCAGTTTTGTTCTTCTTACCCAGGCTGTAGTGCAATGGTGCGATCTCGGCTCACCGCAACCTCCACCTCCTGGGTTCAGGCAATTCTCCTGCCTCAGCCTCCTGAGTAGCTGGGATTACAGGCACGCGCCACCATGCCCAGCTAATTTTTTTGTATTTTTAGTAGAGATGGGGTTTCACCATGTTGACCAGGATGGTCTCGATCTCTTGACCTCATGATCCACCCGCCTCGGCCTCCCAAAGTGCTGGGATTACACTGCGCCCCGCCCAGGAAAAATTCTTAAATTTCTGTGCTTTACTTTGTCCTTAAAAAATGTGGTTGGTAAAACTCTCCACTGAACTGCTGTGAGGATAAAACAAGATGGTAGCTATTTGTAGATTTCAAAATTGCTATGAAAATTGTTAATATGATTGGACATCATAATCATGTAGCAAAGTTTTGTTTTGTCATTGTCTACTTATGTAGAGTTTATTTAAAATTAGGTGAAACTAAGAATATATTTTCTAAGAACACATTCTGGCTACACTTTCTTTATTAATCTCTCTTCAAATATCCCAGAACTCTTCTCTAATTTCCCACTTCAATGGCCCCTCTTAAAATTTTTTTAACCTAGTTTTTCTGTAGTAAGAGAGCAGTTTCCATAGTTTAAGATCGAATCCCAATTTCTGCTACATTTAAGTCCATGCTCTTTGACTTTTAACTTGAGCACAATGTCTTCTACAAACCCATAAGGACCTCCATTTTCTCATCAAAAAATTGGGGATAATAACAATCATATCTTAGAGAGTTGTCATGATGATAATATAAAATAATGACTGTAAAGTGGCATCAAGGTGCCTAGACCCTATGAAGTACACAGAAAGTATTAACTTATTCTGACAAACTTGAATTCATTAAAGCTGCTAGACAAAATTGATATAAAAAGGCTACATCTTTCAAAAGGTTCAGCCTCCATTTTGAAACTATTTCTTTGGTTTACTCAACCTGGGGGACACGGTCCACTTTATGTTCTCTATCACTGCCCTCCTGACCCCATGAGCTTGTG
Organism: Callithrix jacchus; assembly: GCF_049354715.1. Classification (NCBI taxonomy): domain Eukaryota; kingdom Metazoa; phylum Chordata; class Mammalia; order Primates; family Cebidae; genus Callithrix; species Callithrix jacchus. The sequence continues at coordinate 49,950,290 of NC_133516.1, forward strand.
CGGCCACAACCCTGGCTTTTACTACTTTTTCTGCAGAATGTTAAATTTTTTCTATCCAAGGAACCTCTGTTGATACATTAGTAAATGTTTCCTCAAAGTCAGAATGATGGAATCTTGGAAGAGCTTGAGAAAAACTGGTGTATTAAAGCACTGCTTCTATTTTTTTTTTTTTTTTTTTGGGGGGGGGGATGGAGTTTCGCTCTTGTTACCCAGGCTGGAGTGCAATGGTGCGATCTCGGCTCACCGCAACCTCCGCCTCTTGGGTTCAGGGAATTCTCCTGCCTCAGCCTCCTGAGTAGCTGGGATTACAGGCACGCACCACCATGCCCAGCTAATTTTTTGTATTTTTAGTAGAGATGGGGTTCCACCATGTTGACCAGGATGGTCTCGATCTCTTGACCTCGTGATCCACCCGCCTCGGCCTCCCAAAGTGCTGGGATTACAGCCGTGAGCCACCGCGCCCGGCCAAAGCACTGCTTCTTAAACTTTAACGTGCCCTAAGAATCATGTCAACATCCAGATTCTGGTTGAGTGGATCTAAGATGGGACCCTGAGAGTCTGCCATTTCTTTTTTTTTTTTTTTTTTTGGAGACGGAGTTTCGCTCTTGTTACCCAGGCTGGAGTGCAATGGCGCAATCTCGGCTCACCGCAACCTCCGCCCCCTGGGTTCAGGCAATTCTCCTGCCTCAGCCTCCTGAGTAGCTGGGATTACAGGCACGCACCACCGTGCCCAGCTAATTTTTTGTAATTTTTAGTAGAGACGGGGTTTCACCATGTTGACCAGGATGGTCTCGATCTGTTGACCTCGTGATCCACCCGCCTCGGCCTCCCAAAGTGATGGGATTACAGGCTTGAGCCACCGCGCCCGGCCCGAGAGTCTGCCATTTCTAACACGCTCCCAGGGGTTCTGATGAGGCTGGTGTAGGGACCACACTTTGTGTAGCAAGGTGTAGATGAGAAAGTTTGTCTTTATCTCATCCATCTTCAGATGCAGTCTTTCTCCTTAGGAGGTGCCTTTGACCCTTGATACAGCTCAGGTCCCACCAAAAAATTCCTCCTGCTCTCCCAGCATTCAGAGGCTAGTGTGGAACAAAAATCTCAGGAGATGTTCAACACCCAAAGGGCTGTGAAGTAAAATAGTTTGCCAAACACCATAAACCATGGTTCCCTATCTTGGGGACCCACATGATGCATAAATGTAATAAAGGCTCTGAGAAGTCCAGCTATTTAAAAAAAAAAGTTTTTCCTATGGTTTAATCTAGAATTCCCCTTAAATAATCTACAAATGTCCTTAGACTAGATCAGAATCTCATGGGTAAAACCCAGATTTCAGTAGTTCTTTAACTCTCCCTGGGAGATCCCAATTTATAACAGAAGTTGAGGTCCCCCATGGTAAGCATAGGAAATTCTAACGGAACACACTTGGGGAAAATCCTGCAGCTGAACTGAAATAGCTCATCTAATAACACGTTGTTTATTAGATGCTAAAGGTGATAATTTCTGAAGTGCCAAGCCTCCATTTGTATGACAGATTTCTTATTTGAAAAGACTTAACAGGCTTAAATCAGGTTGTTTGAGACACTGGAGCTGATGGATTTAGCAGAAAGAGAGAACAAGGACCTTTAAACATGCCTTGTATTTATGTGTGTCTACACACACACACACATAACATGTATAATGATGTGCTGACATCTTAAAAAAAAATCAAAACAAAACAAAAAAACCTTTATGCGCAGAAGGCAGTATTTCTCTGCTTTAACCACTCCGGGGCCAGGCACCAGGAAACTAGGGACCACTCCTATAGTTTAGAGCCTGCCCAAATTATCCAAAATAGTTGATCTTAAACAGTTCACTTGGCCCTGCCTTTCCCAAGAAAACTCCAAAAAGGGCTGCAAAATGTCCCCACCTCCCAACTTTCTGCTCCCGCCTTCTGCCTCTTGTCTACCCTAGTGTCCCTCTACTGTGGCCCCACGTGACGTGCCATGTCTTCAATCTCTAGGGCCTGTTAATATGATAAGCTTGCTTTCTTGAGTCCCTCCTGTCTCCTTCTGTGGCCCCATGTGACTGACCATCACATAATATGAAACACTCCTCAAAACCACCCATGGAATTGATGGCATGAGTCTAGCGTCTACTATAGGCTCCAACCAGAGACAATTTTCTTGAAACACATCAAAGATTTGAAAGCAAAACATTTTTTTATAGCTCTATTGAACATGAATTCCATCCCTGGCTCTTTCATCTGCTTAATGATAGGCTTTGAGCAAAGACATTGAACCTCTCTAGATGTCCTGAGCCTTGTGTATGAAACAGGGCTCACATCTGCCCTGCCTACCTTTTAAACTTACTGTAAGCATTAAATGTGACAAAGAAAACACACTGGGTAAAATGATGTGCCAAACACATATAAAACATTACAAAGTATCTTTACCATTGTGAGAGAAAAAATGTTGCCTCAATTTCTGAGAAATAATTCAATTGTTTGGTGCCTTTGATTACAGAAATTTGAGAAAAAGCAGGACTCTGCTTCTGCCAATGTTCTTGTCTTTGACCTCTGCTCAGCGTCTCAGTGCTAATTGGTTCTATGTGGAAGAGGCAGGAGAAATTTTGTTACCTGGTTTGTCTAATTAATAGCCACAGATCAATTTGCTTGTCATTTGTTTCTCTCATAGATTATTCATTATTTTTTGACTAATGGGACATGTCTGAAGATGACTACATATTGTGCCACAAACTTATCCTACCACTGGTAAAAATACGACCTTTTGAACCATTTGATATAGCACAGCAGTCTGTATTTTGTGAGAAGCCTTATGCACTTAAACTCTTTCTCTCATATTATTTCACATGAATGTATTCTGCCTGAAGAGTCCCTTATAAGTGGACAATAAGCTTTGACATGTGTTCAGATCAGTTTGGCCCAAAAGTTTTATTTTAACTTTACTATGAATTTGCATTGTCTTGCCTTCCAAAATTTCTGTGATGGGAATTGAAATAGTTAACACCAGATCCTTGATCTCATCTTTGCAAAGATGGGTACTTAGGAAAGTGGGTTCTGCAGAATGGCATAGAGATTTCAGAAAAAGCATTTGGTCAGTGTCTCTGTGGCTTCTCAGTGCTGTCTCTGTCATGTTCCCTGCTGTGTTCAGCCTTCCGCCCAACTACGGCAGCTTTCCAAAGCAGCCTCCTGATTCATGCTCATAGAGCAGCAGAGAAGTCCAGGTGCAGCTCTGCTCAGCCTTCTTTGTGGCAGTAGAGCTAGGAGTTCTCCCTCCAAGGCACAGGGCATCCCTTTATACAAGGGATTTTCATCAAGATTATTCAAGTCCAAGATGCTTTGTAAAAATCCAGTACCCAGTAATATCTGCATCATTCTGAAATGGAATATAAAATATGAAAATGATTTTTTTTCAAATAAATGATAAGCCCAAATCTTGGAATGTGAACATAGAAGTCTTAAACAATTAGCAATATTATTTTATTCTGTCTATTTGATATACAAATTGCTGCTATTATTGTCTACTACTGACTGTAATATTGAGTGTGCCTGGAGGTAAGCTCAGCTCTTTGCACTCATTACCTCATCCCATCCTCCTGATGACCATATGTGGTAAGCAACGTTTTACCCCCAACTTAGGGTTAAGAAAACTGAAGCTTGGAGATATTAATAGTTAAATTTTCACTAAGGGCTTACTTGGTGTGAGCCATTACACTAGTCACTTTACATGGATGAAGTCAACTAATCTTAATTAACTAAATTAAATATAAAATTCCTGTGAGTTAGTCACTAAGATGATCCCACTTGACAGATAAAGAAATTGAAATTAAGACATAAGCTCTGTCTTAGTCTGTTTTGTGTTGCTATAAAGAAATACCTGAGACTGGATAATTTATAAAGAAAAAAAGCTGATTTGACTCACAGTTCTGCAGACTGTACAAGAGGCATAGCACCAACATCTGCTTTCAGTGAGGGTCTCAAGGAGCTTCCACTCATGGCTAAAGACAAAGCAGATCCAGTGTATGGCGATAGAGACCACACGTCAAGAGAGGAAGCAAAAGAGGAGGGGCGTGTCAGGCTGTAGTTTACAGCCAGCTGTTGTGGGAATGAATAGAGCAAGAGCTCATTCATTATAGCAAGGATGGTACCAAGCCCTCCAGGAGGGATTTGTCCCCCTGTCTCAGATACCTCTGATTAGACCTCACCCCCAGCTTTGAGATGAAATTTCCACATGAGATTTGGTAGAACAAACTTCCAGGCTACAGCAGAATCTTAAGAAACTGACTTTGGGGTTCTATATTTAGGAAGCAATGTCAAAAGAAGACCTAGCATGTGTGTTTCTAATGCTTGTGTGTAAACTCTTTCTTCTGTTGACAAGGAACTAAAAGTTAGAGGCTTGGGAGATGGAGCTGGGGGATGAGTTGTCTGCAATACTTTCTTCCTTTATCTTAAGATCCACATCCACCTGAAAACTGTATTTATTTCATTTGAGATACTGCATAGGTAATGAAGCAAGGTCTCTTGTGCTGAGAGGCAAATACTGTAATCATCTGCATGACTTGATTCTTTATTTCAGTAATATGAAAATTGTCAATTATGGATGAATTATGGATGCTACAGATACCTGTAATTTGCTGCTGCAGTTTTGTAAACACACGCAGCTGCCTTTAATTTTGTTTTACCAGTCATGTAATTCATTAAAACACACCTGCAGTTTGCTAAGATACAAAGACGAATGAAGCTGGTTTGCAATTCCCACCCTTTGTTTCCTACACCTCTCTGTCTAATCACCACTCAGAGGTTGAGTAATTGGTTAACAATAAACGCCTCTCAAGGAGGATCCTGGTGATTATCCTTGAAGAACATACTCAAATTCCCACCTCAGCCATTGACTTAAATCACTGCTTTATCAGCCAAAGCCAGGGCAGTTTGGAAAAGAGGAAATTTGTAGAATCGATTTTTTTTGTTGTTTTTTGCAACTTTTATGGCCACAAAGGCAAATCATTAAAAAATGGGTTTTGAGGCAGCTGTTGGAGACTTCCTAATGTGACAGCCAGGACTGGTGCTGGTGCGTTCTTGCTGCTTTACCAAGAGGATGTCAACCGAGGCCTCATCTGAAAACGAGGTGTTATCAGACGGTACTGGCAGGAAGCACTTGTTTTAACCCTTCATTTACATGTCTCTTTCTTTCCCACCTATTGAAATTCATGAGTTGGGTGTTTTCTGGTTGCTTCCTCTACTCACTGTCATGTCTGTAAAAATATAAAAAAGGCTTTTTCTTCAGAAAAAATTATCCTCATTTTTGTCAGTTTTTAAAAGATAAGATCTTCAGTACAAGCATAATAAGAAATAATAGTAATGGCTGCTTCTGTTGAGCATTAGCCATATGTCCAGCACTTTATTAAGAGAGTTGTATCAGTCACTTTGTTGAATCCTCAACACAACCTAATTAGATTGGCTTTATTTTCCTCAATGTATATGCTAGAAAGAAGACTCTAAAGAAACTAAGTGACTTGCTGACCTGGGGCCTCTGTGACTTAATTCAGGACAGCCATCCTTCAAGGGTTGTAATCCATATAACAATGCCACATAGACTTTATTCCCTCTACACTGTTCACCATTAACATTGTCCTTTGTATAGCCATAACTATTAAACTAGCTGCAACATATTTTGTAATGCTAAGGCCAGTTCCATTGCCTTACTCGCTATGTATTTAGGCTATTGTTATTTAATGTACATAAATGTTCAGTGTGAAAGCTAAAATTATATTGACAAACTTAATGTCCTAAGTGGCTTTAGGCAAGATTATAAAATAAGGTAGGCAGCTTTTCTTGGTATTTTCCTCTCCTTTGTATACCAGAACATATATCAGGCTGAATATCTTAGTTTGCTTTGTGTTGCTATAAAAGTATGCACCGTACTTAATAATTCATAAAGAAAAATTTATTTCTCATGGTTCTGGAGGCTGGGAAGTCCAATATCAAGGTTCTAGGCAAGGGAGGGTCTTTGTGCTGAGTCATAGTGTGGTGGAAGGTGGAAGGGCAAGAGAGCATGAGAACTGAGAAAAGGGAACCAAACTCACCATTTTTATCAGGAACTCACTCCAGCAATAACTAACCCACACCTAAGATAATTTAACCCCCTTCTGTGATAATGGTATCAATTGATTTATAAGGGCAGATCTCTTATGACCTAATCACCATGATCAACACTGTTGCACTGGGCGTTAAGTTTCCATCACATGAACTTTGGGGAACACATTCAAACTATGGCTCTGAGGAATATAGCCTGCTTCTCCTGTTCTACACAAAATCTTATATATTCTGTGTCTCATTGCTACAAAATCTTATATGCTACTGGATTCTAATTAGCAATGATTAGTTTATTTGAGAAGCTCATTCATGTAAATGCATTACCAGTAGACACCGTTTATTGGAGTTTTACTGTATGATATGCATTGTGCTAAATTCTTTGTGACCATTTTCCTGCAAAGCCCTATATGATGGCATTATCTTCATTTATAAATTAGGGCATTGAGGGACACAAAGATTAAGAAATTTGTCCAAAGAATAATTTTGTAGGCCATGGAAGCAGGATTTGAAATTCATTTCTAGATGTCTCAGACCCCCAAGTTCTGATCTTTTTGCCACAGCACTGTTTCTGAAAGTGTGTCTACCTGCATCAGAAACATGTAGGCTGTTTGTGAGAATGCTGGTTTGTGGAATGCTCAAAAGACACGTTAAATTAGATTCTTTGGGTGCAGAGCTCAGGAATCTGCATTTTTTTTTTTTTTTGCAGTTTTCCCAAACCTCCAAGACACCCATATAATTTTTACTCATGTAAAAAGCTTATAACTTTTTGACACATTCCATAAAAAGTAAACACAGTGATAGTGTTGTAAAACCTTGGTGCAAGTCAGTGAGCAAGACAACTTTGAGTGCCGAAAGTAGAAGATGACAGAATATTACCACAGAGATCTGACCCTAATGCTACCAGTTCAATTCAGTTCCGTGATATGAAGACTTGATGTTTCTAGAGAAACCCAAATCAAAGTAGTTGAAGTCAAAAGGTCATTAGTTGCTCATTTAAAATATAGTTAGATCTAGATGTTCAACCATAATTGTTACGGTTACCTTTCTCTTCTCTTCATGTTTTGGCTCACCTCTCCTCTGTGTTGGCTTTATTCTTAAGTAGCCACTTCCAAAGTGGTGATGAGGTGGCTCCACTCCCTCCAGGCTTATGTTCTGCCAGGTTTGAATTTTCAATGGAAAGAGTTCATCTTTCATTATAATTCCTGGAAGAGTCCTAGGATTTGGGGCCCGGGTAACTACCACTCCAAACCAAGCAGAGGTCAGCAGGATGGCATTCCCTGGACAAACTGGAATATTTCCCAAAGTCCTGAAACTAGAGGGAGGAAGGAATAGAGAGTGGGACCAGCTGTCTATAAGCCACATGAACTGAGAGTAAGGGAGGCTTGGTTCCCAAAGGGAAGTCGAGTCTTAATAGTACAAGGAGAGGGAATGGATGTTGGGCAGATAAATCAACGAATGCCCTTCTCACCCATGAAGGGACAAAATGAGTTAGTTACTCTTTTGGCTCATAGTCAAGCTGTCATTTTCCCCCTAGATGACTATATGTAGCATAATTTTTATCAGCAAATATTTTTAAATGATACCAAATCTAACATGATCCAGTGCTTGACCAGGTGTGTCTATATATAGATCCAATAGCAAAGTATTCACACCAGATCCAATTAGTGGAGTTAATAGAATTTATTTCCAAGATGCTTCAAATCACTGAAATGAATAAAGTGGTTTATGACAGGTCACAGGACACTTTCAAGGACCAGTTAAAAGGTGCTACAGTTTAGAGAGAGCTGGGAGGTCATGATTAGAAGCTGAGAAGGTGGTAGGATGAAAGAGTGGAAATAATAGGAATTTTGTTGGGAAAGCTGAAAGATGTGGATAGAAATGAGGGTGCTTCTGAGCTGTCATTTGCAAAGCTCTCCTATGGCTTTGGAATTGAGCTCTCAAAGACTTATTTTATTTGTTCATGTTTTGCTTATTGTAAACTGCCAGGAATTAGTATCACTTGTATTTGCAGAGAGAACTTCATGGGTTGCTTAAGATTCTTGTGCCCATCTGATGAATCCATGGTGTTCTTATGGCTAAGAGACGGCCACTCCAACCTTTTCCTTGAGTGAAAGAACCCTGTCATATGACTCCCCTGAATTAGTCATCAGAACAATCCATGATAAGAAATATTTGCTTTTTTCCTTGTTATTTCCTACATGTTGCTTAGATTGCTGCATGAAAAGTTCAGTTATTATAAGAAGAAAGCTATGCACAAACTTAAGTATGAGTTGTATTATATTTTGTTCCCCTTCACTCACTTTAATTCTGTTTTCTAACTCCCATCCTTTATGGGTGATGAAAAATTCTATGTCAGGCCATTTATTAGTAAGAGTAATTAATGCTAGCCAGCCTAATAAACAGCATCCAATTCTTAGTGCCTTAATAGCAAATTAATTTCTTAGCCTCGTCTCACCATAGTCTGATTGCTTATTTGACAGGTGACTTTTCATGTGGTATCCAGGGATCCTGGCTCTGTCCATCTCTTTTTACCAGTTTTTTCTAAAACATCCTGAGATTATCCTACTTCATCCTCTGCATTCAGTCAGCTAATAAGCAAAGAGAAAGAGCATGGCACATCACCTGAAGGGTTTTAGAGACCTAGAAATTGTCTACCTCACTTTTCCCCATAATTTGTTAGCCAGATCTACCTGTAAGTTCCCACCTTGACTGCAGGGAAAACTGATAAATGTAATTTCCCAGTGTACCTAAGTGGGAAAGTGGGTTTGGTGAGCATTCAGCCACCTCCTGCTACAATCATCACTAGGGTTTCTTCCTTTTGCTTCTAGATTATAGTAAAATCTAGAGAACTTAGTTGCAAAACGTAGCCTCTTTAGCTTATTACATTGCAGCTGGCATCCTCTTATTCCAAACCCCTGTTTCCTTGAGTCTCATGTGTCTCTTCTTTCAACTCATGAAATTCAGAGGCCAGGTAATTCAGAGACCAGGTCTACCTTTCTTAGAGAAGTCATGTAGCCATCTGTGCAGTGTTCTTGCTAATACTCTAGGCTTTGCTAGAGAACACGTGTGATTGTCCCTGTTCTGGGGGCCCTGCTTTGGAGGTAGTTCTCTCCCTTACCTTGAACTTTTGTCATTCTCACATAACTGCCCCCACCATCCTCAACACACACACACACCCCACACTTCTATTCTCCCCAATGCCTTGGGACATTGTTTGACTTCTGCTTTCTGCCCCCCACCAAACACACTGGAGGAAGAGAGCATAGAAAGGCTTGGCTATCTTTCTGGAATGAAGATAGGGGAAAAGACCAAGATAAAAACATAAATCACAATTTAAAAATTTTTCCTTAAATAAAAGTTGAAATGCATTGATTTCATTGATTACTTATATCAGGCCTAAGCCTTATCAACAACCCAGTTAATCAACAAACCAGTTATGTCAGGCCCATGCCTTCCTTATCAACAAACCATTTCTATGAGGTAGGTAACATTTCTCCCATTTTACGATGTGGAAACTGAGACTTGAATAAGTTGTGTTCCTAGTCTCTGGACACACTCCTCATTAGGTGGCATTCATGACAAGAACCCACGTACAGCAGACTCCAAATCCTGGGTCATTAGTCACTATGTCACTCTACAGTGCCGGGTCAGTGGAGAAGCTATCACTATGAGAGTCTCAGTAGAAGGCTTGCCAACCCCCAGAACTGTGCAGCATTAGCAGATAGGGATAGCACGTTAGCTTTTACCAAGCCTTTACCTTGTGCCAGATATTATGTTAATCCATTGTAGATTCTGTCTTGCTTACTTTTTCTGGCAAAACTTAGGAGGGTATGGAAGTTGAGTGAGGATATTACCTGCCCAGTTATTTTAGAGTGCAGCCAGGGTCAAACCCTAATCACTGTGACTCCTTAGTTCATACTCTATTCCACTCTCCTATGCCTCGCAGAAGGCCTGTCACCATGTGGCCCAAGGGGAAGTAATTGTACCTTGTGATCTATGTGAGTAATAGCCACCCCCTTTAAAAGTCTTGGGCCACAAGTTGGAAATTAACAAATCATTCCAACTGTAAAGGGAAAATGGAAAGGGTTGGATGTGAACATGATACATGAGGATTGAGTATGATCCAAACCTGAAGAAAATACATATGGAAATCTTATTCATAATAATTTCTCTTCATTTCTTGTAAACTTCCATTATATCCCAGTTTCATGAAGTAATTGCAGGGTATCAAATTTGAACAGCTTAAAGTTATATAATTAATTGCATTCAGCTTCAGTTACAATTACTAATTGATCCAGGCCTGCCAGCATAGCACCTGGCAGCAGTCAGGAACACAACAGTGGTGGCAGGCAGGTGGTTGCAATAATTAGGTTATTACTTTTTTTTTCTCCTTCAAGTACCAGGTGGTCCAAACCCCAGGGTCAGGCAGACTGTATTTGGCCCAAGGGTACCATTTCTGACATCTGAGTTATTTTGAAGAAACTAAGGGCAGTGGCAGAATAGACTACCACAGAACACGGTAAAAAAAACACAAGCACCAAGCTTACTGTGGCAGAATCAGGGAGGAGGATCCAGCATCCCGAATGAGGTCTGGAGAAAGGGACAGACTCTTAAACCAGTAGTCATGGTATCTCGGAGCTTTTGACCTTCAGGCTAGCCCTTCTAACGAAGAGTCTGGGAAACAAGAAAGGATGAAGAGCCGAAAGCGGGCATGCAATCTGAATTCGTAAGCAACGTTGCCCGGTAGTCATAAGCATCAGGTTTGAAATCAGGTAGATGTTCTTGTTTGTTTGCTTGGTCGTTTCATTTCTCCTGGGTCTGCTACTTAAAAAGGGAGATTTTAGGGAAATTATATGACTTTGCTAGGCCTCAGATTCTTCATCTGCAAAATAGGAATAGTTACTATGGCTGCTGTGCCCACTAAATGAGGAAATGCATCAACATTGCTCAGCACATGTCTATTGTGCAGTAAACCGATCCATTAATGTTAACTTGCTTTATCTGGATTAGGTAGATACACAAGGAGAAACAGTTCAATGACCTATATCTTGAACTGATTGACAATGAACATAACTTTGAAATGATAAACAGAATCATTTTCATCTTTATAATATTTATAACTATAATTTACTGAGTATGTCTTCTGTGTCAGAGAAAATAATAAGTATTGTACTAGCTTTAACTCATGTCAGCCTTAAAGCTGATGTTAATATCTCCATTTTATAGATGAAAAACTGAGGCATGGAGAGGTTATGTTACTTTTCTAAGATTTATATCTATATTTAGCTAGTAAATGAGGAATATGAGTATCTTCCTCAGATATCCTAATTCTGTCACCATTAACCACTGTGCTTTACTGCCTTTATAAGCCCTGGGGAAGATGTTCTCAGGTTCCTTCTGGCAATATTAATAAACTTTTATATTTTAATACCAGATTATCCTAGCCTGGCTCTTGTATTTCAATTCAGATTGACTTAAACAATTGGTGTGATACAGAAAACGTGTTTGGAGCATATTCAGAAAGGACGTGGGAAACGATTATTATTTGTTACATTTATTTTTTATTTCGTTGCATTTCTCTATTTTTGTTTGCTGTCTTTGTGCTTACGACATGCTCTTGAGCATCCTGTAGAAATTCATGCTGAGGTCAATGTTAAGTGGAAGGTAGGAAACTTTTATAGGTCCGTGATCTTAAATCAGAAAGCAGAATATTGTCAAGAGATATTAAAAATATTGCAGTAAAGATGATCACAGCTCTATCGAGAACATCTGATAAGTAAGTTTGTTCTTTACTGGAAACTTGTTTCTCCCAACTGCTGTAGAGGGGGAAAAAAACTTGCCTTGCTTGGAAGGCACACAAGCAAACAGGAAAAAAAAAATACAGTTTGTTTATTTTTAAATAGTTTTGAGTCTTTTTTGGAGCTGTTTTCCAATCAATAGAAACAACTAAGAAATCATATGTTCTCATCTCCCAGGTTTTATGTTTCCCATTTATTTAACCAAGATAATAAAAACTCACATGTGGTCTCTTCAGTCATTTCCAAATAGGGCTGGCTTCTTCAGTTTTTCTCCAAATAGCTCTGGCTACATATTTCATTTCAGAACTGTCATTAGCATAATCAACTTCTAGGTAGATAGACAGATATCACCTTTAGTTTTATTATTAACAAAAATAAGTCATTGTTTTGAATGACTTGAGTTATGATAATGAAAAACTGTGTCTTATTTTTTTGGCTTATGGGGAAAAGCTGTGAGGTCTGGGCGACTTTCACATTTGAGTCCTTTTACTCTCAATCCATCCCCTCAATATTAGATTTAACAAGTTCCAGAGATCAATATTTTTCTCTTAGAATCAGCGGAAATTAAAATCTATGATGAGGCTTCACCCAACACCCTTAAAAAATCTGTCCCTGGAAAGCAACCCAAATATTGAGGCCCAGTCCAGTGACTCTGCTCGCCTTTTATTTGCCTGATAGTCCCAGATTGAGAGGAAATGACCTCCAGATTTCAGCAAATATTTTACACTGGCATTCATATTGCTGAAGTTTCTCAGCCACATGTTCGATTCAGAGGTGACTGCCCGCTCTGTGATGTGGTCCAGGAGGCCAGTTTCCCAGCAAGCTTTGGGAATCCCTACTTCTTATACATAATTCTGCAAGCAATGAATGTGTGCAGCATACAGTATAGTGAAAGGGCATTGCAGGTGGGGGTTAGCTTTAAATTCAACTTGTAAGGTGTAAATTGTATGACTTGCTCACGGAGCTGACATATATTTCTCTTTGTTGAATCTTGATGACATACATACTAGATACATTGTGTCCATTTTTTCTATAAGTTTGGAGATGGCTATGAAGTCTCATCAATCAAAAAGTCTTACTCAGACAAGTTTTCAGGGTTAGGAAGCTTTACTCTTTCTTCAGCTGAATATAAGGGGCCGTCATTGGCTAGAAAAGAGGGCCATGCCATGTGCAGAATACACCATTAAATGCTAGAGTCATACTCTGAGATGAGAAGGCCTCACTTTGTGATGACCTCAGGAATTTGCAACCAAATTAAAAATTTTTTGGATCCTTTTCTATATGTGTATTTATTCTTTTACAAATATGTGCCCTTGATTTCATGTAATATAACTGAAATAAATGCATGCTACAGCATCATATATGTATTTTGTGATAGAGGGCATTTTGCATATACTGAAGTAAGGAGAGAATCTTGTAGTTTGGGGAAAATCTGTAACTTTTATCAAAGTTAGACAAAGACCTGACTGAAGGAAGATATGAAATCCCAAATTCCGAGAAGGGAATGGCTTTCGTTTAATCTCCCATTCATTTAATTTGTAGTTACTAAGTGCCAACCACACTGTGAGCATTGTGCAATTTGCTGGGTGCTGAGATGAGAAGGTTATGAATTTCAGTTTCGAAGAGCTCGCAGTCTTGTCTAAAGGAAGAAAGGGTTGACAGACAGCAGGAAAGCCATGTGACTGGAAGGAACCTGGGGGAGGACTGAATAGAGAAGATGACAGTAAACCACCTGCAGGGGTGAGGAGCCCCATTCTGAGATTAGGAGAGCTGATTCAAATCTCCTCATCACCGGACTAGCAGTGAAATTCTATGAAAAATGCCTGAGTTGTTTCTTTATCTGAAAATAAGGCAGCTGGGCCATGAGCCTATTAACATTTCCCAAATTGTGCTTTTTGAAAAAATAGTTTTTCATGGTATTAACGGGAGAGTTCCAGGGGCAAAACATGCCAGAACATCTATGGTCAAACAATTCAAGAAATTATTAGCAACTCTTTCTGTAACTGAGTATCCCCATTTTTCTAAGAAAAACAGAATGAGTTACTATTTTAAAATTATTTTTTCTTCTTTTCCGTTCTCTATTCCCCCTGTTCCTCAGTTTCTACTTAGTTTTTTAGAGAAGCAAATAATAGCCTTTTACCTCCTCTTCACTGGACACTCCCTACAGGGCAAATTTCCTGAACAGAACTCTCAAAAGAGAGTTGCCTCAAGAGATAACAGTTGATTTACAACCTAAAGTATGCCCAGTTCAAACTTTCTCCCACCTGGAGAGTTTTGGCTACCATTAAGGCCTATTTATGCCCATGAAGACACCAGCTTTGCTGCTCAGTAAATAAGGCACCAAGCTAGCACATGGACTACCCCATCTGCTCACTTCTATCTCTATGTAGGCACCCCCTTTAAAAAAAACCCACTGTCTGCTACAAAAGCCAAGCAGCACTCTTAAGGGAAGAAGGCTGTACTTCTTTCCCTAAGCTAGTTTTGGAACAGAAAGTCACTTTTCTTTATGTCAGACCTGGCTTTTGTTAATTGGACTCTGCAAGCATCAAGTGACCAATCCTGTGTTTAAATTACATTTCCTCCAGTACGCAGAGTGAATAAGTGTATAGCAGAAATGAAAAGCTCTCAGGCTCCTGCAAGTTTGATGGTATGATCTTTATAGTGAAGGAAATGGACTGGAATAAATGAAGTAACTTGCCAGATAGCCAGTATAGCTAATTGTGGAGCCTCATAGGGCAGGGGTAAGTGTACATTTTTTTATAAAGGGACCAATAGTAAATATTTAAGGCTTTGTGGACCATATGTTCTTTATTCTGTTGCAGCAACTGAACTCTGCCATGTACTGTGAAGGAAATCTTAGATAATATATAAATGATAGATGTGGCTGTGTTCCAATAAAACTTTATTTGCAAAATCAGGCAGTGACTGGCTTTAGCAAGAGGGGCTTAGTTTGCCAACTTTTATAGCAGAGGACAATGGTATATCATGGTATATGATATGGAGTCAAACTGCCTAAGAAAATATCCTCAAATATGTCTTTTTTCTGGTTAAGTGACTCTACAGAAGATATTTAATCTCCCTGTTCTTCAGTTTCACATCTATAAGGTGGGCATAATAATAGTATCCACCTCAGAGTTGTGAGAATTAAATGTAGCAATATCTGCAAAGCAATCAGAATAGCACCTGGCACTTAATACATTCTTGTTTCATTAGCCATTTTTAGTAATACTCAGAGCTTAATCAATTTCCCTACCATCACATAGTCATTAAAAAGGGGGGATAGGATTTCCATTCAGAGTGTCAGGGTTTAGAGCCTGTGCTTTTACCTGACCCTACCTCCAATGCCCTCTCAATGCTGGGGGAGAAAGAGTTTAGGTCAGGTCTGGCTGACCCCAGAGCCCATGCTGCCTCACCACAACTAGCCTTTCTGACCATACACTCGAAGTACAATGGCCCCCACACTCAATGATCACAGTGTGTAGATTTCAAGTGTGTCAAAATGCAAATGCCCAGGTTGTTAAGTGTGTGAGTCACTATCTATTTAGTTCCATATATTTAAAAAAATCAGGACCATACCTTTAATTTCTTTTGTTTGAAACTCTACATAACTATATTTACTATACATAGATGTAATGTTATGATAATACTCTGATGTCAGTACAGTCTAAGTGTATTTCTTTGGGTCTGTTAGGAAGCCACAAAAACAATGTTTACCTCTATCCCAAGGACAACTTTTCCCATACAAGGTTAACGCTATGATATGCTGAACCAAAAATACTAGGCTTATGATTAGGGTTACTCACTATATGTAAATCTCCATTTTTTTCTAGTAAAATATTTGCTATATGTAAATCTTCATTAATATTCATTTTTTCTAGTTTAAATCCACTTGTATCACTAGATTTATGTTCGGTTTTAAGAGGGTCCAGTGGGGGTTCTTAAAAGTAGACTCCAAACTAGCAGTATCAGCATCCCTTGAAAATGATTAGAGATGTTAGGCCTAGGGCCAACCTCAGACCTGCTTAATGAGAAACTCTAGGGCCAGAATTTGGTGATGGAACCCAGCAATGTATGACTTGTATAAATCATTTAATAATATTTCTATCACTTGTATAGCACCTTTTATTTTCCAAAATACTTAAAAATATAATTAATTCATTGTCAGCTTCAAATAATATTTAAGATAGGCAGGATAGTAAGGTGGAAATATACGTTTTCTTATATCATTTTGCCAATGAGAAAACTAGACAAACACAGAGCTTGATAAAAATCGAAGATTTCAGATTCTAAGCCCATTTTGTCATTATTTTGAGTTCATATTTTTCCTCCTTAAGCTGCCTTGCCTACTTATATTTAGTGTTATTGGCACGGAGACTTGATCATTTCTCCTTTATTAGTGTAGCCTGGTACCTTTTGGGTTTTATCTTCAGATTCAAAATTAATTATCTAGACCATAGGTCAGCAAAACGGGCCACAACCAGTTTTAGCAAAATTCTTTTTGAAACACAGTCATGCTCATTTTTATTTCATCAACGATGAGTGGCTGCTTTTACACAACAACAGCAGAGCTGGAGAGTTGCAACAGAGGTTGTAGAGCCTACAGACCAGAAATTCTTTACGCTTTGATTCTTTATAGAAAACATTGGCCAATTGCTGGTTAGAGGCAATAGACTTCTCACATAAAGCCTGATCAATGAAATAACAGAAGAGGGACATTCAGTTTCCTAACTTTGACTTCAAGATCAAAGGTTCCTCAGCTCTTCTGTACATGTATTTCTCAGTGGTCTAGACCAGTGGTCCTCAACCTTTTTGACACCAGGGACTGGTTTTGCAGAAGAAGATTTTTCTACAGACAGGATTGGGGGATGGTTTCAGGATATAAAACTGTTCCACTCTAGATCATCAGTTATTACTTAGGTTCTCTTTTTTTTTTTTTTTTAATTTTTTATTGGATTATAGGTTTTGGGGTACATGAGCAGAGCATGCAAGACAGTTGCGTAGGTACACACATGGCAGTGTGCTTTGCTTTTCTTCTCCCCTTCACCCACATTTGGCATTTCTCCCCAGGCTATCCCTCCCCACCTCCCCCTCGGAGTGTGCAGCCTTGATCGCCCACATGCACAGTTCACAATAGGGTTCAGGCTCCTGTGAGAATTTAATGCATGGCTGTTCTGACATGAGGCAGAGCTCAGGCAGTAATACTCACTTGCCTGCCACTCACCTCTTGCTGTGTGGCCTATTTCCCAACAGGCCATTGACCGGTGCCTGTCTATCACCCAGGGGTTGGGAACTCCTGGTCTAGACCACTCTGCTCATTTAAGACTAAAATTTTTCCCACCATTATTGGTAAAACCAAGTTTATTCTCTTTCTCCTTCCCCTATGGCTCAATAGTGTGGACTTTATTTTGACTATTAAATTATCTCAAGTAAGTATTTTCTAGGAGTCCCATTAACTGTGTGCTTGCCAATAAGGCATAATAAAATTCTGAAAATACTCCAAGAGAAATATTTTGATCCTAGACAAGAAGCGAAAAAGGAAATACAATATATTCTTGCCTCTCTGATTATGTTATCTGAAAAACCTAAAGTGCTTTCTAGTGCACTCTATGTCCAGACTCAGAATGAGGAATGACAAAATTTTTAGATAAATTGGTTTGTGAAATATTTATGTGCACTTTAGTGGCATAGACAGGAGGTAATCTGTTTTGTATTGAATCAGCTTGGGACAGAAAAAAAAAAGCACAATGTTAATGAGATTTTTTAAAGCCACTTTTAAATTCATGTTGGCAAAAGACAAATAGTCAAGACTTTTAATTTCTATAAACTTAACGACTAGAGAACAAATAAAGCTTTATTAACTTAAATAAAAGTAGCTTTTCTTTCAAGGGCATAGGAATTTATTTTTCTTTCTGTGTAATCTTCTGAAGGACTGCTCTCCTCTATGTATTGATCATCCCTTTCCAGTGTGTTAGTTGGATTTTAAGTACTGACGATGGTGAAAAATCAGAGGGCGATTTCAGCTTAGTACACTGGGTTAAGCCTGTGGTGTGGGAGTTAACCAACATTATTTCTCTATAAGATATACAATGTTCTTGCTGTATAACCTTGGGCCAATACTTGCTGTCTCTATTTCATCTAATAGTTCTGCTCATAGGTAGGCATTTAACTGATTTTAGTGTCTGATGAGGTTGATGCTGCAATTAGAATGTGTTAATTATTCTAGAATGAAGGGCTGAATCAACCCTTAAGTCAAGGCTTAAGCCTTTCACTTTATTGGTCTTCCCAAACTAGGGTCAGACATGTTTGTGCTTTCATAGTCTTATGATGCTCCCATCATCTTTTCTACTTATTTATCTCTATCATGGCATAATTCACCCTGGACTGAAATTACTAGCTGTTTTTGGTTGGATTCCCTTTTAAACTATGGCATTTTTAAGAGTAGAAGCTGGATCTTGATCACTGGAGTATCCCAAGCACCTGGTTTGCCATGGATACTAAATAACTTTCTGATAAATGAACTAATGAAAGAGACAATTTTTAGCTAATAAACTGGAAGATCTACTAGAAGGTTGGGAAGGAGTATGTAAATAGACTGTGTAACCAGTCAAACTCTGCCAGGGAACTTGCTAAAGAACACACTTCTGGGACAAATTAGGCAAAACGGAAATTAAATCCCATCTAGACTTTTGCAGTTTAAACTCTTAGGTCTATAAATTGTGTAATCTCTTCAAAATTTTCTGAGCTGATCCTATATCCCAGTCTTCTTCCCATTT
The DNA here is from genome assembly GCF_049354715.1 of Callithrix jacchus. Classification (NCBI taxonomy): domain Eukaryota; kingdom Metazoa; phylum Chordata; class Mammalia; order Primates; family Cebidae; genus Callithrix; species Callithrix jacchus. The sequence continues at coordinate 49,968,952 of NC_133516.1, forward strand.
GTGTAAAAATCCTCTTTCTGCTGACCACTGGCAAAATGCTTTAGCTTGGATTGCTGAATGTTCTTTTTTCTTTAACAGATATGCTAATCTCAGGAATGATGCATTTCAGCTCTAGCATCATTAAAATAATATCCCATTGCCATTCTGCAGTTCACTGCTAAGTCAGCACCTTTATTACAATCTCTCTTTTCCTGGGTTCCTAATTTGGCCATAAAAATTCACTCAGGGTAGAAACCTCATATATGTCTTGCCTCTGAATGGTATTTTTTCAAACAGAATCTAAAAGTAAGCTGTTTAATGTACGTGAACTATTGTGGAATTCACACACATTCAAGTAGAATTCTGAAAAGGGCTTTTAAGGTGTTGTAACTTATGCTATCACCTGAAATACTGATACTTCATAGTGGTGTCATCAGGCAAGTTTTGAATAGATTCTTTTTTTACCTCTTGGGTAATTACCCTGGGTATGTTCTGTAGAATATTCCCAGTTTGTGTAAACTTGACAAATTTTCATTTTTGTAGAATCTTTTCTTTTTCATTACGTTCTCCCTCCCATTTTTTATGCACCCTTGCTTTTACACAGCTTTTGCTTCATGATCTCATTTACCATATTTGTTTTTCTTTTTTTTGTGTGTGTGTGTATGTGTGTGTGTGTAAGAGGTAATAATATGAGGAAATTAATATCTAGTGCTTAGGATCAGCTCTCAGGTTTTCACATATGATTACTCACTTTGTGGATTATCTATGATGTATTTTCCTGCAATTCTACTTTCCCCATCCACCTGGAATGTAACCATATTGACTCCTTTCTCTCATTCCAATACACATTTAGTGACTGTGTAAACATCTTCGCATATTCAATGAGATATACCATTTTAGGAATGTATTTCCCCCACCCCAACTCCCTAAAATATATTCAAGGCCATTTACTTACATGCTGTTAGTATATGCCTGTATTTTGTAGTCCTTGAGTCCTCTTCATTCTATGTTGTGAATAAACAAAGAACAGCTGTTCATACATCAACTCTTTGCCCAGTTATCTGAGAAGGATAAAGTTCAGGCCAAGGGATAGCAACCCAAAAGGTAATCTGAAAATAGATGATAGCCCAGAAATCTATGATGTTTTGTGCATGAACTATGAACTGTTGGAATTTTAGAATCTCGCCTTCTATCTGATGAGTGACTCTGTATCAACACCTCTAACAGGGAAAAATGTTGGTAAATTTGTAGCAATTTCTGTGGCATAATGTGAGAACTTCCAAAAACCTTTCTTTCACCAGCAAAACTGCCTAATAAGCAATTTCCATGCACACAGATTCTGTCCCCTTACAATTCTGTCTGAAGCCCTATATTTAGAGAAAGATTTCTTAGGGTTACATTTTAGCTTTATTTGTCTCAGGAGAAATAATTGCCTAACATAGCTACCCAGCTTTTGAATATGAAGTCTATAGAAGCAGCTAAAATAATAAGCTTAGATAGTTTAATTCATTCCAGAACATTTGCTACATACTAGCTATTTTGCTCTACTCTGCAGATATAAAAGGTAAAGAAGGCATGGCTTCTACTCTCAAATTGCCTAAAGTCTGTTTTGAAAAGCCTAGCTAGCATCCTAGAGTAGAATTTAGTATTAAGATAAAAACTATTTAACAAATATTTATTCATCAAGTGCTTTCTATGTGCCAGGCACACTTTTAAGCCTGTGGGAATACAGCAATGAACTAAATAGACAAAATCCTGCCCTCTTGTCTCAGGGAAAGACAGACAATAAATGAATAGCTAAGCTTACAAGGCAAGTGGCTTTGTTTTGCTCACTGCTATATCCCCAGCATCTACTACAGTGCCTTGCACATAGTATGCACTCAATAAATAGGAACTTGAATCAAATTAGTTTAGTACAACAAATGCTAAAAAAGGGGAAATATTTCTGTATTTTATATGATCATGGAGGACTGAGAAGGGAATAGTTCATTCTGACTACAAGAGCTAGAGAACTCCAGCCCAACCTTGAACTATCTATAGAAAATTGAAAAATGATGTGAGTAGACATAGCAAGGCCAGATGGAAGATGGACAATTCTGAGCAAAGGCGTGGAGGTATGAAAGAGCATATCACATTCCTGATTCTGAAATTCAGTGTGGACCGAGCTCAGAGACTGAACAAGTGGTTGAAACTTCATTGTTAAGGTCTTATTTGCAGGACAAGATTTTGCTATCCTATGGACATTGGGGATAGCTAAAACTCTTAAACGTAGTGGGCTTTAAACCCATCTACATTTTAGGTTCCCCCTTTCCTGGGCCACTTTTCTTCCCATAGTGGTTTGTATCTTCTTCCTTCCCATCGATGCTATCTTTTTCCTCTCACTTGTCAGCCAGTCTGTCAACCAATTATATTACCATCCGTTTGAGGCTCTTTCAGACTAGCCCCTTACAATGAGCAGAGTTAAGTCCTCTTTTCCCCTTATTTAGATACTAACTAAATCACTTGCCATTTTGAAACCCCTTAAAAGGTAAAGCTACCTCTCTGCAGCAGCCAACAGGGTGTGTTGCATAGTGGATGAGAAGCCCGCAGCACAATCCGTACCATAAAGGAAGCCAGCGGAGTCTGACTTTCCACATTAAAAATTAACAGTGTGCAGTATACAGCAAAGCCTGCCACTCTTCCCTTGTGAGCACATAATGGGAGAGCACCCCTCCCTGGAGGATGGGAAGGGAACATTTTTGTATAGAGGTGCCAATTTAATCATCAGAAGAAAGTTCTGTGAATCAAATGGAGGGCAGAACTCTCAGGAAGAGGCTGGAGGTTTAATTGCCCATTTGTGAGTCCTGAAATCCCCTTATAGGCTTGTATAAGGGCCAGGGGAAGTACCTCCGCCATGAAGCCTTACCCAGTAGACATGCAGTAAATATCTTCTGAATGATAAATAAGATCAAGGATGTAAACTGGCCACCTCTGGCAGATGCTTCAGCAGTAAGAATATTCTCAATATTGTTGGTGGAGGCTTTAAGGTTTATAAAGTGTTTTGCAAATGCTGCCTCTTTTTGTCTTTAGCACTATTCAGCACAAAACAGGAATTTTCACCAACATTCAAAGGAGCCTCAGGGAGGTTAAATGAGTCTCCCAAGGTCACTTGGCTGGTTAGTGCTGTGGTTGGGACATAAACTCAGGTCTGCTGAATAAAAATGTAGAATACGTTTTTTTATGCTCTGAAAACATAGCTCCCATACATAATACTTCAATTTTCACAGTTTTGTCAGATGACTGCTTCAGAATCACTGCATAAGAGATACAAATGCAGAGTTAGGGGCCTCAATCAATCAATCACTCTAAGTAGACTCTAAGGAATCTGCACTTTTAACAAGGGCACCAGGGAATTGGCAAACAAATTTGAGAACCACTACACCAAAGGGCACCAAACATAGGCTGAAATAGTTCAATAAAAGTTACAGAAGTCTAAATTACTCCAAGATAAGGTAGAGGCTGCAGTGAGCCAAGATCATACTCAGCCTGCACAACAGAGACATTGTCCCCCCACCCCCAAAATACTAAACAAATAAATACATACATACATAACTCCCAAGACAAAGCTTAAAAACACAGGAGAACCCATTTGTTTCTTCAAGAATCTGTGAAGACAACTTTGCAAGTAAATGTAAAGGTCACTTTCATTGTCATTGTCCTGTGATAGTGTCCTCTATTTGTTATTCAGTTTTGACTGCAAATTTTCCCATTTTTAGGGGCCATTGATTATTACCATCAATTTTGAAACTTTGTGTCTATTTATTTATCCTAATAAGCTTCTTTTTAGATACAAAAGAAAATAAGCTTGACTTATTTGGCTCAACAGCAGATCACAAGAACCACTGTCTCTTCTGTTAGGTTCTATTCTTTCTAGCCCAGTGGCATTTGCTGTAATTACAGTGAAACTTGATGAATAAATATGTGTCTATGAATTTTAAAATTTAAATAAATATGTGTTATGAATCAAGTTCAACAGATTTACTAATGATGGTGCAAATCATTCATTATAATGTCAGAATGTGTATTGAGTAACCACACATTGATTCTCCCTTGTGAAGAATCACAACTAAGTATTCAAAGTAAGTATTAGTAGTTGATAGTGAATAACTTTACATTTCTGAAAATAGTCATAATGTAGATGTTGACTGGTTATAAATAATCTCTGCTTAATTCTATTTCAGTCTAGGAGTTGAAATCCAGAAATGACTGCCTTTTCTTTAGATTCTGATGGCAAATTATAATTGTGATCAATGCATTCTGTTATCAATGGTTTAGCTAAAAATTATTCCTGATTATTTTGGAGTTGTGTTGCCTGCCGTGAGGTTGCAAGTCTGTTTCTAAACAAGGGGTCTAAATTTGCTTTTGACCTCAGCAATTCAACTGTGCATGTTTTCCTTTTAATCTTAAGAATTTATTGGGACTAAAAAATAGGCAATTTGTTTTCTGATTTCTTATTTATAGCCAGGAGTCCCTCTCAGTACAAAGCCCCTGTTCTGGAAGTTGGATGCAATTTCTGCTTTCTCTGAACTTTTGAAGTATATTGTCTTTCTTTCATCTATGACACATCAGCTGTCTGTAGTATTTTTTGTTATTGGAATGCCTGCCATTTTCTCTGCAAATAAATGTGCTCTTCTTTTTTTTTTTTTTTTTTTTTGAGACCGAGTTTCACTCTTGTTACCCAGGCTGGAGTGCAATGGCGCGATCTCGGCTCACCGCAACCTCCACCTCCTGGGTTCAGGCAATTCTCCTGCCTCAACCTCCCGAGTAGCTGGGATTACAGGCACGCGCCACCATGCCCAGCTAATTTTTTGTATTTTTTTAGTAGAGACGGGGTTTCACCATGTTGACCAGAATGGTCTCGATCTCTTAACCTCGTGATCCACCCGTCTCTGCCTCCCAAAGTGCTGGGATTACAGGCTTGAGCCACCGCGAAGTTTTCATATTTGTAAGTTTTTATATCCTGAACAGGGGTTTAGACAAAATAGATATTATAGTAGTTAGCCTCCAAGATGTTTCCAAATGATTTATGTCTCCATGTATCTGTTCCCTTCCCACACTGAATCAAAGTTGGCCTTTTATGACTGATTCAAAATGCCAAATGTGATGATGTGCAACTTTCAAAGCTAGTTCATAAAAGGCACTGGAGCTTCTTGCTAACTGTCTTAGATCACTTGCTCTGGAGGATGTGGGCTGCTGTCATGATGACACTCAACCCTTTGATGATACCCATGTTGAGAGAAACTGAGGCTAAAAGCTAGTGCCAAGCTGCCAGACCTATGATTGAATCACCTTGGAAGTGAATCTCCTAGACCTAGTCAACATCTGATTACAACATGAGGAAACCTGAACTGGAGTCTCCTAACCAAACAAATTCTAATTCCTCTCCCACAGACACCATGCAGCAATTGTTGCTTGATCACATAGCTCTGAACATCTATTTAGTAGATAAAACTTTATGTCTAACAAATGATAATCATTGCTTTAATCTCATAAGTCTTAAGGCAGTTCATTACTCAACGATAAATAATGAATGTGGAATTTTATGGTTAAAGGCAAGATTATAACAAATGAAAGTTCAAAATATTTGATACACACCAAACTCTGTGACAGTCACGAGTTTGTATCGCCCTGTGGGTGATGTGAAAATTTTTAGAGAAAAGTTAGTTTTTAACTAGGCATTTTAAGAATAGAGTATGGGTGAGGTAGAGAAAAGTAACACAATTTGTAGCAAATGTTTAAAAGATTGGTGGGTGGGTGCCTTCAGCAGTTGGCCAGAAGATTTGTTGTCCTTGTAAAGACAAAGTATGTTACTTACAGAAAAGTTAGAGAGCTATTGAGAGTTAACAAAGATCTTTCAAGAAGCCCTTCCAGAATGATAGAGTAAGGACTCCCCAAAATCTGCTTCTCCATAAAGGCAATAAGAACACTTGCAAAAGTTCTCAAGTGTAACTTTTCTAGAGCTCTGGAAATTAATTGAAGGCTTGAACAATCCAAGGAGCACTTATTCAGGAGAACATGAGTATCAGTAAGAAGAGCAAGATTTATGGAATTTTAATGTGCCTTATTCTCATTACCCTGTCCTCAAATCTACAGTATCCTTGAAAACCAATAGACCATAACGATGGTGCTTGTTAGAAACCAACAGTCTGGCAGCCACACAAGCAAAAACAGTTTTGGGGCTCCCCAAAAGCCCTCTTCCCAGAAAATTTTACTATTTTACTTATCCAGTGGCTCCCTAAAAATGCCCAACTTCCAGTGCTTGTTTTTATGCAATCTGACTGAGATTTCTCTGTGCAAACAGCTCTATCGCCAGGGTGTTTGTAAAAAATAATCAATTGCAGTTGTTTAATGTTTCAACTTTCGGAGGAAGCTGTATATGTGGCACAAACAAGATGCTGACCAAAAAATTTTAAAGGAAAGACTGTGGTATGAGATATCCATAGTGGCATTTGAAATGCTCCAACATATTTATGGGAATCCAGAAGGCAACATACATGTGCAAAGCTGTGCTTATCCCCAGAAAGAAACTGAAAAGGCCCCAAGCTTTAACTGCTGACATTGAGGCTCAGCAAAGGGTAGAAAGTGAAGGATAGGGCAGAGCTGTAAACTACTAGAGCGCTGGAGGGATGCCCATAAACACACAGCCCCTCAACAGAGGTGAGGGGAAATCAAATCATTTAAGGAAATCTTTGTTCAATCACTGTCTGGCTACTAAGCCAGTTAAGCAGAAACCCAGAGACTTCTATGGATACAGGCTACACACACACGCACACAAACAAATACTTTACAGAATTCATCCAGGAAATTCATTAAGCCAACAAGCAGAAACAGACAAGATAAGAACAAAAAGCAACAGTAATCTCTGGGGAAGTATGGTAGGCAGAATAATGCTGTCCCCAAAAGATGCCCATGTCTTAATCCCTAGAACTTGTAAATTTATGTTACATGTTACATGGCAAGGGGGAATTGAGGTTGCTGGCAGCTGGATTTTAAATAAAAATATTATCTTTGATTATTTACGTGGGCCCAGTATAGTCACAAGGGTTCTTTATATGTGGAAGAGGGAGGTAAAAGAGTTAGTGTTGAAGTGATGCAATATGAGAAAGACTCAAATAGTCATTAATGACTTAGAAGATAGAATGGGATGTTAGTGAAGGAATTAGACAGCCTCAAGAAGCTGGATGACAAGAAAATAGACTGTTCTATAAAGCTCCCAGAAAGAGATGCTGTCTGTGTCACACAATGATATTAGCCTAGTGAGACACATTTTAGACTTATAACAAGCAGAACTTCAAAATAATAAATTGGTGTTGTTTTAAGTTACTAAATTGTGGTGATTTGTTTCACAGCATTAGAAAAGTAATATGGGGTAAAGGAGGATCTGATTTTCAGAGTGTCCAGATTATAACTTTTTAAAGTCTACTTACCAAAAAAGAAACATATGGCCCATACACAAGAAAAGAAGCCAATCAATAGAAACTATCTCTCAGGAAGATATATGTTGGATTTACTAGGCAAAGACTTTAAGCAATTACAAATATGTTTAAGGAACCAAAATTATCTCTAAAGAATTGCAGTAAGTATGAGAGCAATGTCTTGCCAAATACAAATTGTCAATAAAGAGACACTAAAAAGAGCCAAATACAGGTTCTAGAGTTGAAAAGTACAAAAACTGAAATTAAAAAACAGAAAAATAAACAGCAAATCAAGTAGCTACTGGAGGAGACAAAAGAAAAGATCAACAGAAAATAAATGAACAAACTGAAAGATATGTCAATTGAGATTGTCCAGTTTGAACAACATGAAGAAAACAAAATGAGGAAAAATGAACAGAAGTTCAAGCCTGTAGGATCCCATCAAGTGTACCACTTGATTAAGGAGTCTTTGTTCAAACACCGCCTGGCACTAAGCCAGTTAAACAGAGACCCAGAAACTTCTGTGGATACAGGCTATAGATGATTGAGTCTAGAAGGAGAGAAGAGACAGAAAGGGGGGAAAAATTGAAGAAATAATGGTCTAAGTCTTCCCAAATTTGATGAAAAATATTAATCTACATATTGAAGCAGTTTAATGAATTCCAATAAGATAGACTCAGTAAAACTCAAACCAAGATACATCATAGCCAAACAGTTGAAAAACAGACAGAAAGAATCTTGAGAGCAGCAGAGAAACACAACTTATTACATGCAAGGGCTCCTCAATAAGATTAACAGATGACTTTTCATCAGAAATTATGGAGGCTAGGCATATAAAAAGATGCTGAATATAATTAATCCTTAGAGAAAGGCAAATCAAAACCACAGTGCAATACTACTTCATACCTACTAAAAGGCTAAAATAAAAAAGACAGTGACAAGTGTTGACACGAATGTAGAGAAACTGGAACCCTCATCATGCATACATTGCTGGTGGGATTATAAAATGTTACAGAAACTTTAGAAAACAGTTAATTAGTTCCTCAAAAGGTTAAACATAGCATTACCATGTGACCCAGTGATTCCACTCCTAGGTATATGTCAAAAAGCCTTGAAAATACACAAACCCATATACACAAATGTTTGCAGCAGCATAATTCATAATAACCAAAAAGTAGAAACAGCCCTATTGTCCATCAGCTGCTGAATCAGTAAATTGTGTGCATATATATATACATATACAATTTACTGCCACTCAAGTATTTGCAAAGTGGCTCTTGACTGATTTGTGTGATTCACAACTTTGACATTATATCTGAGGAAATGTCAGTGATACAGCCACACATACACTAATTGTGTGTGTATATATATATATATATATATGTTTTATTGATTCAGCAGCTGATGGACACACACACACACACACAATAGAGTATTATTTGGCTGTAAAAAAGAATGACATACTGATACATGCTACAGCACAAATAAGCCTTGGAAACTTTATGTTGAATGGATAAAGGCAGTCACAAAAGGCCACATAATAGATTATTTATAAAAAATGTTCATAATGGGTAAGTATATAGAGACATAAAATAGTTTAGTATTTTCAGAGACTGATGGTAGGGAGGAATACAGAGTGACTGCAATGCTAATTGACAGGGGTTTCTCTTTAGAGTGGGAAAATGTTCTAGAATTAGACAGTAGAGATGGCTGCACAACTCTATGAATATACTCAAAACCACTGCTCTTTTGCAACATGATTTATGGAAAATGTGAGGAATCTGTAAGGAAAAATGGAGGGTTAACTCAAGAGCTATAGTCCCTGAGCTCAGTATAAAAAACAATCACATAAGCCACAGTGTGTGACTAATGATTGTATAAAAAAGCCACATTCTGTGACTAATGATTCCAGTGCCTACTCTGAAAAAAACCCAAAACACAAGAAACATGAGATACTGTTATTAAGCTTGGTGGGTTTGCCTGAAATATGTACATTATTCAAATGTACTAAGATGCAAAAACTGCCACAAAAACATGAAGAGGCCACTTAAGAGCCCTATAGAAATAAATCTATATTCCATCATAGTGACTGAATTATCTCTCTAACTTGTCAGAAATCACATACATTTCTGGGTGTGAGCTGCCACTCAAGTATTTGCAAAGTGGCTCTTGACTGATTTGTGTGATTCACAACTTTGACATTATATCTGATGAAGTGTCAGTGATACAGCCACACATAGACTAATTGAAATTCTAGATTTTAAATATGTAAGGGTACATGTATTTATATGAAGAGGCTATTTTAAAAGCTTCAAACACTTAAGAAACTTGCAGAATTCAAGACTCATTTTCCTATGAGAGTACATTTAAAGAATGGGGCATGAAGGCCTACAAGACTTCACTCTCATACTGCTTTTTGTCTACTCAGCATTAACTCTGATATTTCTCAGAATCCTTGTAAATTAGCAATGTGGTGTATTGTACAGGTTGTTTGCCTTTCTTTTAGTGTTTTAGGGCCTTTCTCTTCATTATTAAAGTCATCGATTTTTTTCAGAAGGTTTTGGTTTTTGAAACAGCAGTAGAACCACCACTTGAATAATGTTCAAATAACAGAGTTATAGGATATTTAATTTCTTAAAAATTGTATCTCTAACTTGCCAAAAATATATATTTTGAGGTATGAATCTATCACCCAACATATTTTAAAAGTGGTTTTTGAATGTAATAAAAACAGTGCAATGATAACTCAAAACACTTATAGAAGTTTTATTCCAAATAAACAATGACATGGACTAGCAGCATGTAAGAAATGCAAAAAAAACCCCATTCCAGACCTACAGAATCAAAATCTGCATTTTAACTGGATTGTGCTTTATAGCCACATTATATTTTGAAAAGCATTGATTTTCATGGAACTGAAAAATGGTGGTTGGTATTTTGGTTTGAAAGACAAGTGTGGTCCATTGTAATAGAGGAAATATGTAGATTGATATGGTTTTGCTGTGTCCCCACCCAAATCTCATCTTGAATTTCCACATGTTGTCACAGAGACCCAGTGAGAGGTGGAGGCAGGTCTTTCCCACCTCCAAGAAGACAGAAAAATGTGGGAAAGTTTAGAACTTCCTAGAGACTTGTTGAATGCCTTTGACAAAAATGCTGATAGTGATATGAACAATAAGGTCCAGGCTGAGGTGGTCTCAGAGGAAACAAAAAACTGTTAGGGAGCTGGAGCAAAGGGGACATTTGTTATGTTTTAGGAGAGTCTGGTAGCATTTTTCCTCTGCCCCAGATATTTATAAACCTTTGAACTTAAGAGAGATGATTTAGGGTATCTGGCAGAAGAAATTTCTAAGCAGCAAACATTCAAGATGTGACTTAGGTGTTGCTAAAGGCTTTCAGTTTTATAAGGGAAGGAGAGCATAGAAGTTGGAAGATTTGTAGCCTGACTATGTAATAGAAAAGAAAGTCCCATTATCTGAGGAGAAATTCAAGCCTGCTGCAGAAATATGCATAAGTAACAAGGAACCAAATGTTAATCCCTAAGACAATGAGGGAAATGTCCCCAGGGCATTTCAGAGGTCTTCATGGCAGCCCTTCCCATCACAGGCCCAAAGGGCTAGGAAGAAAAAATGGGCCAAGCCCAGGGTCCCTGTGCTGTGTGAAGCCTAGGGACCTGGTGCCCTGCATCCCAGCTGCTCCAACCGTGGTTGAAAGGGGTCAACATATAGCTCAGGTCATGGCTTCAGAGGGTACAAGCTTAAAGCCTTGGCAGCTTCCTTGTGTTGTTGAGCCTGCAACTGTACAGAAATCAAGAATGAAGGTTGGGAACCTCCACCTAGATTTCACATGTATGGAAATGCCTGGATGTCTTGGCTGAAGTTTGATGCAGGGGCGGGGACCTCATGGGGAACCTCTGCTAGGGCAGTGTGGAAGAGAAATGTGGTGTTGGAGCCCCAACACAGAGTAGCTACTGGGGCACTGCCTAGTGGAGCTGTGAGAAAAGGGCTACTGTCCTCCAGACCCCAGAATGGTAGATACACTGATAGCTTGCACTGTGCACCTGAAAAAGCCATAGACACTCAATGCCAGCCTGTGAATGCAGCCATGAGAAAGGCTGTACCCTGCAAAGCCACAGGAGTGGTGCTGCCCAAGACCATGGGAACCCACCTCTTGCATCAGCATGACCTGGATGTGAGACATGGAGTCAAAGGAGATCATTTTGGAATTTTAAGATTTATCTGCCCTGCTGGATTTCGGCCTTGCCTAGGGCCTGTATCCTCTGTTTTGGTCAATTTCTCTCATTTGAAATGGTTGCATCTACCCAATGCCTGCTTCCTCACTGTATCTAGAAAATAACTCACCTGATTTTGATTTTACAGACACATGGGTGGAAAGGACTTACCTTGTCTTGGATGAAACTTTAAACTGTGGACTTTTGAGTTAATTCTGAAATTAGTTAAGACTTTGAGGGAGTGTCTTAAATTGATTGGTTTTGAAATGTGAGGACATGAGATTTGGGAGGGGCCAGGGGTGGAATGATATGGTTTGACTATGTTCCCACCCAAGTCTCATCTTGAATTCCCACATGTTGTGGGAGGGACCTAGTGAGAGGTAATTGAATCATGGGGGAAGGACTTTCCTGTGTTGTTCTCGTGATAGTGAATATATCTCATAAGACCTGGTGGTTTTAAAATGGGAGTCTCCCTGCACAAGTTTTTCTTTGCCTGCCACCATCCACGTAAGATGTGAGTTGTTCCTCTTTGCCTTCCACCATGATTGTGAGACCTCCCCAACCATGTGAAACTGTAAGTTTATTAAACCTCTTTTTTTTCCCAGTCAGCAGCATGAAAGTGGACTAATACATAAATATAAATACAGTTTACAGTCAGGGTGCCATGGTTTATGCCTATAATCCCAGCAATTTGGGAGATCAAGGTGGGAGAATTGCTTGAGGTCAGGAGATTGAGACAAGCCTGGGCAACATATTGAGACCCTCGTTCTACAAAAATTGAAAAATACTAGGTGAGCTTGGTGGCAGGTCCCTGTGGTCCTAGCTACTTGGGAGGCTGAAGCAAGAGGATTGCTTGAGCCCTGGAGTTCCAATTCACAGTGAGCTATGATAGCACCACTGCACTCCAACCTGAGTTACAGAGTGTGACTCTATTAAATAAGTAATAGAGTTTACAGATCTTTTTTTTATTAGTGAGGTTTTTATTAGTTTCCCGTATAATTTTGATAAAGCTTTTTAATTGACAGGATTTCCATTAGTTCAAATACTCCCATAATGGGAAGTGCTATTACCATTTTGATATCATACTCATTAAAATTTGCATAATTCATGTTGTGTACACACACACACACATACATATTTACCACTTCTCCATCCCCACTAAAGCCTGACCAATGTGTTTGTATGTTTAGACAATGCCCCTCCTGGGATACCCAGGCCACATAAAATAGCAAAGGGTTCATTAGAGTGGTGTCATCAGCATAGCTATAATTAAGGCTACATCAGCAATTTGGGGGCTTAAAACGCCACTGTAAAGTTGTAGTCTGGGATGAAACTCAGTACAAAATCTCAACCTGGGAGTAGATTGTTTGCTAGTTCTGGGAGGAATGTGGGGGAAAATTGATTTGGTTGTTTATGATTCACTATATTACTCATCTGGTCCTTGGTGGCATTTGAATTAAGATGTTTTATAGACTGGTGATCATATCAAGAATTCGTATTTTCACCAAAGTCTTCATAGACCTTACTGCAACTGTAAATATTACAGAAACTCAGATGATGTCAACTGTTTATATTCTGAATGGGGACAACATGCATAGGGATTAAAAGAGAAAACGAGTAATTCTAATTAGGCAGAAATGGTAACATATTTCATCAAAGTAGGATGCAGAGAATTCCTTAGTTGCCCATATATTTCTGCCAAGTAGACACCAAGGCACGCTCCCTTGCATTTGCTCTGGGACATTTAATTGGTAAATCAACATTAATGATCAGAAAAGTTTAGATATAGCTCTTTTAGAAAACTGAGATTCACATTTGATTTCTCATAGATGTAGCTACAGAGCTAGTGGCTAAAGGGAAAACCTCCGTAATAAAAAAAAGTCCTGGGATTCTGTGCTTCTTCAGGTCCTTTACTGCTACTTTGCTCTTTTGAAGAAAGAAACTTGCCATTGGAGAATTCTAGCTGTAGTAATTTGTGATTAGATACATTGTCATCTTGAGGTACAAGTTTAAATGTGCTTTTAGGCAGTTATCTAAAATATAGTCCCAATCTAAATAATTAGGAACTCCTGATTTTCTACAAGGGATTAACCATTAATGGTGTATGTAATAGTTACAAGCTGGAAGTCTTGAGGAAGACAGAACCAAGTTCAAATGCTCTTTTATAATCTGTGTGGGTTATGGACAAATGACTTAATGCCCTTGAGCTTCAGTTTCTCTTTCTATAATATGATGGTAAAAATAGGAGATATTTCAGAGGATGGTTATTAAATTAAAATAATCCTGCAAAGTGCCATACCCAGTACATGATAGCTATTTATTATGTTAAGTTGTACAGTGGCTTAACCAAAACTTCTTCTCAAGTTGTCATTTATTTCCTCATTCATTTACTCATACAACACATACTTATCAGTTGCTTCCACTGTGCTGACATGCTGATTAGATGCTGGAAATAATAGTGAGCAGGATTGGCATAATCCCATTCTTATTATTTAATATTGTAGTGGAAGGAGCAGACCAAGAAAGTAATTAAAGAAATAAAATGATAATAGTTTTTTTAACCAGGGATATTTTTAAAGTTTTTTTAAAATTATTATACATTAAGTTCTGGGATACATGTGTAGAATGTGCAGCTTTGTTACATAGGCATACACGTACCACGGTGGTTTGCTGCACCCATCAACCTGTCATCTACATTACATATTTCTCCTAATGCTATCCTTCCTCTAGTCCCCTTCTCATGACAGGCGCTGGTGCGTGATATTCCACTCCTTGTGTCCATGTGTTCTCATTGTTCAACTCCCACTTATGAGTGAGAACATATGGTGTTTGGTTTTCTGTTCCTGTGCTAGTTTGCTGAGAATGATGGTTTCCAGCTTCATTCATGTCCCTGAAAAGGACATGAACTCATTGTTTTTTATGGCTGCATAATATTCCATGCAATAAATGTGCCATATTTTCTTTATCCAGTCTATCATTGATAGGCATTTGGGTTAGTTCCAAGTCTTTGCTATTGTAAATCATGCTGCAGTAAACATACATGTGTATGTGTCTTTATAGTAGAATAATTTATAATCCTTTTGGTATATACCTAGTCATAAGATTGCTGGGTCAAATGGTATTTCTGGTTCTAGATCCTTGAGGAATCTCAATACTGTCTTCCACAATAGTTGAACTCCTACCAATAGTGTAAAAGGATTATTATTTCTCCACATCCTCTCCAGCATCTGTTGTTTCCTGACATTTTAATTATTGCCATTCTAACTTGCCTGATATGGTATCGGGTGGTTTTGATTTGCATTTCTCTAATGACCAATGATGAAGAACTTTTCTTCATATGCTTTTTGGCTACATAAATGTCTTCTTTTGAAAAGGATCTGTTCATATCCTTCACCCACTTTTTGATGAGGTTGTTAGTTTTTTTCTTGTAAATTGGTTTCAGTTCCGTGTAGATTCTGGATATTAGCCGTTTGTCAAATAAACAGATTGCAAAAATTTTCTCCCATTCTGTAGGTTGCCTGTTCACTCTGATGATAATTTCTTTTGCTGTGCAGAAGCTCTTTAGTTTAATTCGATCCCATTTGTCTATTTTGGCTTTCGTTGCCATTGCTTTTGGTGTTTTAGTCATGAAGTCTTTGCCCATGCCTATGTCCTGAATGGTATTACCTAGGTTTTCTTCAATAGTTTTTATGGTTTTAGATCTCATGTTTAAGTGTTTGATTCATCTTCAGTTAATTTTTGTCTAAAGTGTGAGGAAGAGGTCCAGTTGCAGTTTTCTGCATATTGCTAGCCAGTTATCCCAACACGATGTATTAAATAGGGTATTCTTTCTCTATTGCTTATTTTTATCAGGTTTGTCAAAGATCAGATGGTTTTAGATATGTGGCATTATTTCTGAGACCTCTATTCTGTTCCATTGGTCCATATATCTGTTTTGGTACCAGTACTGTGCTGTTTTGATTACTGTAGCCTTGTAGTATAGTTTGAAGTCAGGTAGCATGATGCCTCCAGCTTTGTTCTTTTTGCTTAGGACTGCCTTGGCTATATGGGCTCTTTTTTTGGTTCCATATGAAATTTAAAGTAGTTATTTCTAATTCTGAGAAGAAAGTCAATGGTAGCTTGATGGGGGTAACATTGAATGTATAAATTACTTTGGGTGGTATGGTCATTTTCATGATATTCTTTCTATCCATGAGCATGGAATGTTTTTCCATTTGTTTGTGTCCTTTCTTATTTCCTTGAGTAGTAGTTTATAGTTCTCCTTGAAGAGGTTCTTCACATCCCTTGTAAGTTGTATTGCTAGGTATTTTATTTTCTTTGTAGCAATTATGAATGGGATTTCGCTCATGATATGGCTCTCTGTTTGTCTATTGTTGTATAGAATGTTCATAATTTTTGCACGTTTATTTTGTATCCTGAGACTTTGCTAAAGTTGCTTATCATCTTAAGGAGATTTTGGGCCAAGATTATGGGGTTTTCTAAATAGACAATCATGTTATCTGCAAACAGAGACAATTTGACTTTCTCTCTTCCTATTTGAATATGCTTTATTTCTTTCTCTTGCCTGATTGCAGTTCAATCAGGAAACTTCAAAGTCCAATCAGAAAACTTCAGCAAAGTCTCAGGATACAAAATCAATTTGCAAAAATCACAAGCATTTCTATAGACCAATAATAATCAAACAGAGAGCCTAATCATGAGTGAACTCCCATTTAAAATTGCTTCAAAGAAAATAAAATACCTAGCAATACAACCTAAAATGTATGTGAAAGACCTCTTCAAGAAGAACTACAAACTCCTTCTTAAGGAAATAAGAGAGGACACAAACAAATGGAAAAACATTCCATGTTCATGGATAGAAAGAATCAATATCGTGAAAATGGCTATAATGCCTAAAGTAATTTATAAATTCAATGTTATCCCCATCAAGCTACCATTGACCTTCTTCACAGAATTAGAAATAACTACTTTAAATTTCATAGAGAACAAAAACAGGGCCCATATAACAAAGACAGTTCTAAGCAAAAAGAACAAAGCTAGAGGCTTCACCCTACCTGACTTCAAACTATATTACAAGGCCACAGTAACTAAAACAGCATGGTTCTGGAACCAAAACCAATATATAGACCAATGGATCAGAATTTTTTTTACAGGTGGTATGAATGAAGGAAGCAAGAGGTTAAGATGGAAATGAATGATGGAGATATGGGTATGAGAATCAATTCAGAGTGTTCAGGGAAGGCATCTGGGAGGAGGAATCTATAAAGCTGTTACCTAACCAACAAACAGGCCAGAAAACCAGCTCAGGAAAGACACTTTAGGGTAAAGGAGCAACAGGTATATATGTCCTGGGGCAGAAATAGCTTGGCATGCACAAGGATCTGAAAGACGGCTACTCAGCTGGAACACAAGAAAGGTAAGGTAGAATAATGAGATTAGCTGGGAAAAGAAAAAATGGACAAAATAGAACAGGGGTTTTTTACTTACATAAGGAGTTTAGATTCAATTTAGAGAATAGTGAGATCCCTAGAAGAGATGATGTAATGAGGAATACATTTTAAGGAGGTTCTTCCAGCTGGTCTGTGGAGAATGGCTTGAAGAAAGTCAATAGTATAACTCTGAGCTTCCCTGTGTATCAAAGAGGAAATCCCCAAACACACGTCTGGGCTATTTTGTAGCCAGTGCGTTCTGTGATAAACTCTGAGGTATTATATGTTTTGCTGTTAACATATCAAGAAGGAGAGGAGGTGGTGCTGAGAGCACACTTGTTTGGTGAATTAGAGCAGCTTTCTACAGCAGAACCACTCAAGACTACATTATGGCTATTTTGAAATACACATCATCATTCATAATTTTGTTAGGTTATAACTTACTTCCAGGAAAACTAAAGTTTTTGTCTCCTCACCTTCCCTGCACAGAAACACTACTTTTGGTATTTTTAAAATTTAAAATTCTAGGGCATATACCAGATCAGCATATTTCTTTGATTTTTCTCCTCTGTACATAGAAATATCTTTAGGCTTGTTACAACCCTATATTACTAAACAACCTTCAGAACTTAATTTGAGTGCATAAGTATCACAGAATGAAAGTGGGATTCTGATCCTCATTAGGATTTTTAAATTTGCATCATGTTGTTCCTGCTCATTTTGTTCATCTTTCCATTTTTCCTCATTTAACATTGGCCTGCATTTTTAAAGACAGCGAAGTTGTAAAAAATTGAACTCCATGTGTTTCTAAATTATTAAATAATAATGTAATATCAAGAACTTATCTAGTGCTTTATTCAAGAACTTCTTGTTTGCAACTCCAACCCTGTAGAATGCTGAAAATGTTTTATTTGTAAAGTTTCCAAAATAAAATCAGCTAATCTGCCTCTTCTTGATGTAACCTCACAATGCTAGAATTTTTCACTTATTAATTATCAAATAAATGAGTTGGATAATAGACATGTGAAGTAGCAAATAGCTTCTTTTGGTTTGGCTTGAATGCATGCTCCTGAAATTTGGGAAGACAGCCTTCCCATCTGTCCTTCATCTACCTGACCCTGTTTATTTGTATGTATGCTTGTGAGAATGCAAATAAGTTATTAATTATGCTTAAACTCTATGAGCAAGTCAACTAGTGTAAACCAAATTTTGACACTTGTATAAGATTCTTTCCTGCCTAAAACATGTATTTTTTTTTTTTTTGAGAGGGAGTCTTACTCTGCCACCCAAGCTCTAGTGCAGTGGCATGATATGGGCCCAATGCAACCTCTACCTCCTGGGTTCAAGTGATTTTCCTGCCTCAGCCGCACAAGTAGCTGGGACTAATCGTTTTGTACTTTTAGTAGAGACAGGGTTTCACTATATTGGCCAGGCTGGTTTCAAACTCCCGACATCAGGTTATCCACCTACTTTGTCCTCCCAGAGAGCTAGGATTGCAGGTGTGAGCCACCACACCCAGCTAACTTTAATTATATATGTCAGACTCATATTGAGCTGGGTTTTCAGATTGTGAGCTGAAATGGCAGAGGAGCTGGATAACTAGTAACAGGAAATAAAGGATACTGAAAGAGAACAGAATCACACTTGTGCGTAATTTTTGTTTGATCAGTCCATATTGTTCCAACATGAGAAGTTCAGGTGATTCATCATAAATACTGGGATTTATGGTTTCTTCTGAAAAATCACCTGGTTGGCAAAAGTCAGTAGGAGCTGAGTAGTGCCTGCCCCTTCTAGAGAAGATACACGCTTCCTAGTTTGCCACAGTCCCTACCATCACTTATTTTTCTTGGCATCTGACATTCTTCAGTCATTTACTATTATTCCCTGGTCTCCACAGTCTTTGATGTGTGTGGTCACCAGAACAGCAATATCACCTATGTGGTAGGCAGCTTCTAATATGACCCCTGATGATCATCTCCTCCTAGTTTTCATGCCTTTCTGTAGCCCCTCTCTCTGTGTGTGGGCTCGGCCTAGTAACTTTATTCTGAAAAAAAAATCACAGAATACAACAAAAATGAGGTGATGTGCCTTCTGAGATTAGGTTATAAAAGGTCATGACTTCGACTTTGCTGGCACTCTCTGTCTTCCCTTCTCTAGGTTGGCTGGCTGGCTTTCATAAAACAAGCTGCCATGCTGCATAGATGCACAAAGTATGGACCAGAAGGCCACCTCTGGCCAACAGCCAGCAAAAACCTTAGGCCTTTGGTCCAGCAAACTTCAAGGAACTGAATCCTGCCCTCAAGCACATGAGTGGAGTGAATAGATCCTTCCCCAGTTGAGCTTTGGGATGAGACCACAGCTGTCACTGCCATCTTGATTGCAGCCTGGTGGGAGAGTCAGATGTGGGGGACCCAGCAAAATTGTGCCCCAACACCTGATCTGTAGAAACTGAGTATTGTTTTAAGCTGCTAAATTTTAGAGTAATTTGTTGTGCAACACTAGATAAATAATATACCTGACTGCAGAGAAAGATGGTGTGCTGACTAGAACATATAAAAAATAAATAACTTTCTTAGAATTATATACGTCAAGGCGGTACATTTTTCTGTTCTGATGACTATAGTTTTGCTGTAATAACTAATGTTGGAGGTACTCAGTAACTATGAAGTAAATTCAGGGTAACCAATAGTGAGTTAGCTGTAGTGAGAGACTGTTATACTGATACATTGCTTATAGGGTAATTATTATATTTTATGCTCTATTTGAAATTATCTTTAAAAAAATTCCCTTCAGATGTGCTTCCAAATATTCTGAGTATCTAAAGTATGTGTTAGATACAAAAAATGTTAGAAACTATTGACCAAGACAAAGATACTAGACTCCTAACAGAGACTACTGGAAATGGCTTATACATATGTTGTGGGCTCTCTTAGCACACATCAAAAGAACAGTGGAGGTTGCAACTCTTTTATCTGTAAAACAGGGTGAAATCTGTTATGAAAGAAGCAGAGCACAACTAAAACATT
The DNA here is from genome assembly GCF_049354715.1 of Callithrix jacchus. Lineage (NCBI taxonomy): Eukaryota > Metazoa > Chordata > Mammalia > Primates > Cebidae > Callithrix > Callithrix jacchus. Next base: position 49,989,071 of record NC_133516.1, read on the forward strand.
ATCTTAAAGATCTGGATGTGATTCCTTATTTTTAAACTGTGTAATAAATACTGTTTACAGGCTGGGCATGGTGGTTCATGCTGGTAATCCCAGAACTTTGGGTGGCTAAGGCAGGAGGATCACTAGAGCCTGGGAACTTGAGACCAACCTGGGCAATAGTGAGACCCCATCTCTACACAAAGTTAAAGACATTAGCTGGGTGTGGGTGGCACATACCTGTGGTGTTAGCTACTGGTGAGGCTGAGCCAAGAGTATTACTTGAGTCCAGGAGGTCAAGCCTGCAGTGGGCCATGATTACACCACTGTACTCTAGCCTGGGTGACAGAATGAGACCCTGTCTCAAAAATAAATGAATTCATAAACAGACAGACAGGCAAACTGTGTAACCCTTAGTGGATTTCTCAGTATTATATTCTCAGGTAGAAAATTGGATACTGTTCATTCCTTTATTCAGAAAGCTTTGTAAAGACCTCAGTGTTGTACCATGTATTGTCCTCAGTATGGAGATAAAAATGAATGAGACATAGAGTGTGATGCAAAGTGTCATCAGCTTCTGGGATTGTGACATTTAAGGTTTAAGTGTCACATACAATGCAGTAGTATTTCATTCAAAAGTACTAACAGTTTAATAATCAAATATCAGAAATGGGAACTAGAAATTATTGGTACCAGGTTCTTGCTTCAACTGGTACTTTTGTTATTACTAACTTATCAGATCCTATAGAATATTTAATTTATCCCATTAACCTGAACAGCATGCAACACTCTTTTTTTTTTTTTTTTAAATTTTTTATTGGATTTTAGGTTTTGGGGTACATGAGCAGAGCATGCAAGACAGTTGCGTAGGAACACACATGGCAGTGTGCTTTTCTTTCCTTCTCCCCTTCACCCACATTTGGCATTTCTCCCCAGGCTATCCCTCCCCACCTCCCCCTCCCACTGGCCCTCCCCTTTTCCCCCCAATAGACCCCACTGTTTAGTACTCCCCTTTCTGTGTCCATGTGTTCTCATTTTTCATCACCCGCCTATGAGTGAGAATATGCGGTGTTTCATTTTCTGTTCTTGTGTCAGTTTGCTGAGGATGACGTTCTCCAGATTCATCCATGTCCCTACACACGACACAAACTCATCATTTCTGATTGCTGCATAATATTCCATGGTGTATATGTGCCACATTTTTCCAATCCAGTCTATTATCAATGGGCATTTGGGTTGATTCCAGGTCTTTGCTATTGTAAACAGTGCTGTAATGAACATTCGTGTACATGTGTCCTTATAGTAGAACGATTTATAGTCTTTTGGATATATACCCAGTAATGGGATTGCTGGGTCAAATGGAATTTCTATTTCTAAGGCCTTGAGGAATCGCCACACTGTCTTCCACAATGGTTGAACTAATTTACACTCCCACCAACAGTGTAAAAGTGTTCCTTTTTCTCCACATCCTCTCCAGCATCTGTTGTCTCCAGATTTTTTAATGATCGCCATTCTAACTGGCGTGAGATGGTATCTCAATGTGGTTTTGATTTGCATCTCTCTGATGACCAGTGACGATGAGCATTTTTTCATATGATTGTTGGCCTCATATATGTCTTCTTTCGTAAAGTGTCTGTTCCTATCCTTTGCCCACTTTTGAATGGGCTTGTTTGTTTTTTTCCTGTAAATCCATTTGAGTTCTTTGTAAATTCTGGATATCTGATAAAATAGACTTTAAAGCAACACTCTTTTAAAGCACTTAAGTACAACACCCTTTTAAAGTACTTATCATCATATACACATTTTAATGTGTGCTTTAATGTAATGTCTTACAAGCCTTAAGCCATTTCTTTATATAAACCTTGTATTCTTGTAAACTCTGTAAAATATATTGCTTGATGCACTATACACATTTATTAGCAATTTCAGTCAACTTAATTTCTTATTTAGGGATAATGTCATGTTTTATGGATGCTGCTTATATTTTGTGTATATGGTAGTGATAAGAATAGGTTGGATTGAATTGAAAATATAATAAAAAGAAATATAACGTGTCTAGGTTCAAGAGGTTCATAGATAAAATGTTGAAACAAATCATCAAAGTCGTGTATCTTTATTTCAGTTGGTTCAACCAACCCTCCCAAATAATTATCCTGTCAGAAAATTCTTGCACTACTCAATACATTTCACCTGAGCAGTATGTGTATAGTTTTCTCATCAATCAATAGTATCACCTGCCCCATTGCTTTGTGTGAAATGGTTGTTTGAGAGGGCTTTAACTCTTCAAAAAATCCATTGGCTAGTCTTGCCCAAGTTCGCCTTTTAAACTTTTCCCAGGACCACTTATTGTACATCAAGTATGAAAAGTGGAGCAAAGGTTAATGATTCTTAATTGGACTTCATTAAGTAATAATATAAGATCTCCAGCTCCTCATTATGCCCCATGATTGGACAGCAGTGTTGTAACATCAGGAAATAATGAACTAGAAGTCATGCATTGTTATGCATTGGAAAACTCTAGCAACTTATTATGTTTCGTCTGTATTGTCTTTAGTGAGGTATAAAAGTGAGGTGCATATTAATAGCTTGGAGAAATTCTCATTTTAAGACAAACTATATTTTTGATGTTATAAAGACTTTGATTAGAACTATTGTAATCAGAAGATTCCACTGGATTCTATTTGACTTTTCTTATTATTTATTAGTTTCCCTCAACCGTGAGAAGGTTTTTTGATCATTTCACAGCTTATGCAGTCTAATTGGAACACAGCATTTTGTTAATGCATCACTTTTGAATTTAGGGACTGTTCATTCTTTCATTACCTGTTTGGTGATTTCCAACCCACTTTGGTAATACAAGGGATTGTGATAGCATATTTGCTTCTAAGCACATTCTATTTAGTTCAGAGTCAGTTCTATAGTTCTCATTTTGCCCTGAGAATGGGAATTGATGCATACAAAACAGTAGTAACTGTAGTTAACATGTCAGGGAAAATAAATGCACAAATGTGTAGTATAATGCCAAGTGCTTCAGAGGTAACCACAGTGAGGGATGCAAGCTAACCCTGGTCTTCTGTAATGCAAAGCTAATATACTCAAAAAGATATTTCCCTTCATCACAATTTAATGTAATTGTTCCCAATCTGTAACCTGAACAAAAAACTCAAATGTCTTATCCAAACACTAACATTAAAGCTGTTTTTCTCCAGGATATCAATATGACACTTTCCATTCATATGTCTCGGGAGCTGGACATCAAAAAGTGCCTTATATGCTGTGTTCTCCCTGAAATTTTCTGTGAATTTCTGTGAATAAGGAATCAAATGATTGAGTTGACACTAACATTTACAATAATTCAGATGACTGACAGAGGATAGATACGGTGATGAAATAGATCACCTCCATGTTACATGACAGCAATTTCAAAGCATCCTAAGTCTCACATGAAAGAAAATACCAGGTTTGATAAACCTTGAAGAGCTGGAGGCTTAGAAAATTGTTAGTATATATTTTAGAAATACTGTGGCTAGCAGGTATACCAACATATTTTTTACATTTATGATGATAAGTGCTGTATGTGTGTGTAAGAAAAGCAAAAGAGAGTTGATTTTTACCCTCTGTAAGGATAAAAATTAATTTTCTTTACCCTTGAAAACAGCCTGAAATGCTACATAGGTATTTTTTGGCATGTCTCTTCTATCCCTAAAGCAGGAGTATTGATTAGCTCCAGTATATACTGGGAAAACAAAAGCTCCCATTTGCTAACAAAAGCAGGTGTTGAACAAATATTATGTATGGTTAAATGAGCAAAGGTTTACTACTTACTCATGTGAAACTGCTCTAGAGAAAGAAAGATATTGGGCCCAAAGGATATTGACTGTCATATGTATAGACATAATATTTCTCATAGTGGCCTATGGACCACCATTTTACTTGTTAAAAATGTTTGCTCTTCAACCAATGTGATGAATCAGATTCCTTGGAGCCCAGACATGGGAATGTGTGTTCTGTGCAAACACCCAGGATGTTATTCTACATCCTTCCCTTGAACAACCATTGGTATACATTTAGTTTCTCATTTGAAATGCTGTTTTTCCTCATTCAATTTAAATCAACAAATATTTAATCCTGCTATATGTCAGGAACTCTGCCAAGATTATTGTCTAAAAGCCTCTGTTCTCACGAGGCTCTTAGGCTGTCAGGGAAGACAGACATCTGAGCAAGCATTAAATGCAGATGTGTAGTCAGGGGAACCAGTTCGCATGGGAGATAACAAGAAGGACATCCCTGAGGAAGTGACATTTAAAGGGACCCTGGAAGGATGAGTAGGAGCCAGTAAAGTGAGGGTAATGAGGAAAAGAAAAGGGAAAGGACATTTCCAAATAAAGAAAAATCACATTTCAGGAGCAGACATCAATAGAGAAGAATGGCTTAGAAATACAGAAGAAGCCTTAATGGTGGGTAAAGAGAGTGGAAGTTTGTGTTATGGAAGGAGCTAGATGGGGCTGGAACTTGAAGGATGTTATAAGCCTGTGTTTTCCAGGCTTTGATATTTTCACGGTTTGCTCCACCAGAGTGCAGCTTGTACTGTTATTTCCTTAATTTGTTGCATTAAATCGATTCCCTTCTTGTCTTAAATAAATTTATTTTAAAAGAAAACTTTATCACTATGTTAATACAACAACAGCATCATCTAATGTAAGTAGAAAGTCACTTTTAAGATGAACTATGGCAGGTGCAGTGGCTCACGCTTGAAATCCCAGCACTTTGGGAGGCCAAGCAGACAGCTTACTTGAGCTCAGGAGTTCCAGAGCAGCTTGGGCAACATGTAGAAACTCCATCTCTACAGAAAAAGTACAAAAATTAACCAGGTGCATTGGTGCCTGCCTTTAGTCCCAGCTACTCAGGAGGCTGGGATGAGAGGATCTCTTGAGCCCAGGAAGTCAAGGCTACAGTGAACCATGATTGCACCACTGTACTTCAGCCTAGGTAACAACGAGAACCTGTCTCAAATAAATTAAATAAATAAATCTGAAACAAAATCAATTTGTTAAATTCTAACTCAGTGTTGTTTTCATTAGACGCTGAGTGTGAAGCCTGCTCCTTATAAAAAAGGGAGGCGAGCAGTGTTAGAATAAAGTTATCCATCCTACTAGCAACATGAAGCTTTTTCCTTGGAAGGAAAGCTGGAAAAAAACAACTTTCTTATTGTGCAACTCAGAGATATTTATTGCCTTAGCTCCCCCTTTGCTGTGCTAGCAAATATCATCTAGAGGGTCTCTTATAATACGTTTCTACTGTTTGGCAATAATTACCATTAATCATGAGGATTTTGAGTTTTGTTGCCAGGGCAATTAGAAACCCGTGGGAACTTTTAAACAGGTCCTGGTGTGCTTCCCTAACCCTTTCACAGAAGTACCCAGAACAGTCAGAAATCAGAGCAGTAAGTTGAAAATGTCTCTGAGTTCTCATGGTCTATTTTGAGCATTTCAGTGTGATGTGTGATGTCTTGCTCCAAAGCATAACATGACCTCTCTCTTGTTGTAATAATAGACCATTATGTGAAACCTGTGTTTTACTAAGACAGGAGAAATGAGGTTAGTTTTTTTGTGTTTTTCCCCTTTCTTTCACCATTGTGAACCTCATCTCTTGTACAGGGACAGACGCATAGCAGGTGTGCAATTAATGTATGAGAAGAATGTTTATTCCATCCTCACCTGGAGATAAGATCCTTGTTGATTCTTCTGTCGGTATTTCTACCTGTCTACTTACTGTTCTTTATCCAGGCACCCAACCTGCCTGGGCTTTCCTTCCTCTCACCTCTTTTTCATTAATTCATTTATCAGACATTAGTGTGTGCTCAACTTTTTAGTAAGTGCTTAGAATGTGTTGAATTGCTCCAGGCTGCTGTGGAAGCTCAAACTTTTGGGATGGCTTTTAATTTCTCACCTTGCTAGGAGATGGTCCCTTCAAAACAAACCATGGGCCTAGCCCACAAATGGTTCTTCTGAAAGTCATCCGTCCTTCTTTTCTCTGTGGTAATTAGCAGTTTCTTGAGAATGTGTGAAGCTTGTGAAAAAAAAAAAAAAGGAGGCCAGTTTGCTTTCCTTAGATAACCATCCCATCTTTAACTTTACATTCCTAGTTTCAAGCCAAACTTTCATGGAAATTAGGAGTACCTTGTCAATAATTAAGCCTTGAATTCGGAGTAAATTCATTTAATTTATTTGAGACAGGTTTTCGCTGTTACCTACGCTGAAGAACAGTGGTGCAATCATGGCTATTATTTGGTGTGGATAAAAAATAAAACATGAGTATTGTCTTTTATGTGTCTCCTCCACACATAGTTTGACATCACCTTCTGTTTTTAAGCAGCCTCTCAAGTTATCTTTTTGTGTTTAGGGGTGTATAGCGTATAAAAAGAGAAGTGTACAAATATAATGTTTACTTAATGGATTATCACAAAATAAACATAAAAATGAAAAAAAAATAAAGCATTGTCAGTGACTTAGATGCCTTTCACATGCCCCTGCTAATCACCTTCACCCCGGGCCAAAGGCATGATACTATTTAACCTAGATAGCTTTGTCTATTTTTGAACTTTCTATGGTAGGCTGATACATTGTCTTCACTTGCTCAACAGCAGGTTTGTAAAATTGATTATGTTGGGTGATATAGCTCATCTTTGCATGGTGTGATTACATGATAAATTTTAGAAATCCTCTGTAATATTGGTTTTCAGTTTGGGGCTATTACAAGTGACAATGCCATGAACCTTCTTATATGTGTTTTGGGAACACGTGTCATGTATTTCTCTTAAGCACATACCTGGGAGTGGGATTTTGGATCATTATGTGCAAAGCAGTGTTTAGCTTTAGTAGAAAATGCCAAGCAGTTTTCCAACATGTTACACAGTTTATACTTATGCCAGAAACAGTGTATGATAATCCTTTTGGACTTAAATTCTTGCCAGTGCTTGGTTCTGTCAGTGCTTTTAATTTTGGCCATTTTAGTGAGTATTATGGTAGCACTGTGGTTTTAATTTGCATTTTGTTAATTACTAGTGAAGTTGAGCAATTTTTTGTGTAATTATTTGCCATTGGGATATTGTTTTATAAAGTTTCTGTTTACATTTCTTGCCTATTTTTCTGTTGGATTATCTAGCTCTGTCTTATAGATTTTTGGAAGTCATTTTATATCCTGAATATAAGACCTCGTTATCTCTGTTCCATAGTCTATTCTGTGGATTGCCTATTCATATTCTTAAGGGTGTTTGTTTCCTTCCTTGCTTTTGAAATGAACGGAAGTTTTTAATTTTAATGTAATTAAATTTCTAAGTGATTTTTGTGTTCTGTTTAGGAAATTCTAAATTAGGGAACACTAAATTCCATACTGCCTAACTTTTTTGGACATTGGTAGGAATAAGTTTACGAGGTTGATTCCACCACATCATTTGCTAAGTTTGCTATTTTAAATAGTCATTTGGCTTTAATATAGAATTTTAAAATGGATGATTTTCTCTTTGCATCTATTCTGCATGTTTTAGAGGTTTTTTTTCTATTTCTTAGCTATTTTTCTAAATGTTTTGCTGTACATACATTTGAAAGTAGAGAGAGAGAGAGAGAGAGAGTAAGTGTGTGTGTGTGTGTATATATATATATATATATATATATATATATATATATATATATATATATGAGAGAGAGAGACCACCATCAGAAACTAGCATCTAATTTTTTTATGTATCTATGACAATTTGAAACTAATATCTCTTATATCTATATTATGCTTACAGAACCAACCTTAGCTTTTGCAATTCAGTCTTTGTGTGTCCATTAGGCCATTAAGTGTCTGAGAGAGAGAGAGGAAATTTGTTTTTTTTTACTCTGAAATCCATGCTGTTTTGCACAAAGCCATGGTCGGGCAAAATGACTTTTGATGCTGACCAACATTTTATGTGATGCTTCTTTTGATTAATTTTTACCATCCAGAATAATTTTGGTTAAGTGTTGGTTGTTGTTGTTGACATTTTAGGAGCTCACCATTTCTGTTTCCCTTGTGGATACAAAGCCAGGTGGGCACTATAAATGGGGAAGGCTTGTGACCATGTTTGTGTCTTTGTAGATCCAGACTCTGGTCAGCAGCTTTAGATGGTCACTTTCCAATTGAGTGTACACTAATGATTATGTTCTCGGGGATTGATTTGCACCGAATAAAATCCTTGGAGTGTGATCCAGTATTTTGAAATGGAAAATGATAGAGTGGAAGTTTTGTGAAGGTGAGGACTATACTTGTTTGTCATTGTATTCCCAATGACTAGGCACATGGTAGATGCTCAGTAGGTGTTGGCTGATTGAAAGAGAGGAAGACTGATTTACTGAATGCAATAACTAGCACTTTCTGTCCCATCCGTGACTCTTTCCATTCAGTAGGCTCACCTACATGCCACTGTTTTCTGGTGCAAGAAATCTAGCCCCAGAGAGCAACTTTTGTTAAATGTTGCTTCAGACTGATATTTAATGCCATTCAACCCTTTCCTTGTTCTTATTATTTCCATGTTGTAAATTTTTGGCTCTGTACACCCTGCTTAAATATCAGCTTTGGGGTTGGCAACCCATTACAGCTATATTTTTGCACATATCAAATATGCCTGCCCTCTCAGAGCTCTGCCCATCATCTTGATTTCATGGTCTCAGTGAGACCTTCTCAATTCCAGCTCTGGGTCTTTAGAAATTTATACCCTGAGCCAACCACTGGTACTCTGTCAAGGAAGGGAGCAAGATTAGGAGTATAGTAGGTAAGTTCTCAATTCAGATAAAAATGGCCTGAATCAAATCTTGTCCGTTTAATTCAAACTGTTTAAACTTTCTGGTCCTCAGTTTCTTCATTTCTAAAATAAGAATAATACTTATATCTGCTCATAGAATGCTTCAAATATAGAATGAGATCATGCAGGAGAAGGGCATGGCATTATGCCTAGCACAGAAGGAGCTGCCATTAATATTGCTGTTGTCACTGCTGGAATTCTTATTGTCACCACCGGTATTATTAGTCATTGATGTGGGGGAATTTCTTCTAGTGTGTTAGTGAACTTTGAAGACCCAGTTACAGAGATTGCTTGGTGAAGATAAATTAGAGTAAAGAAAGCTGGCAAGCTTCACAGATATTTATATCAAGCTACTGTGGCTGAATGCATTGTCTTACTTCACTTGAGGGAAATTCTGTCAAAAGAACCGCTATCAGTCATGTGGAATCAGCCTGATCTCTTTCTTGAATGGTGTCAGAAAGAGATACTAACGAATTCTAACATTTTGTCATTCTTTTTTTCCTTCAGGATTCATTGTCAGTCACCAAAAGCTTCTTTCATGTCTACAATCCCTGTAGTGAAGGATATGATTAATTAGATCACAGCTTATCTTGCTTTCACTGCATTACAGCCTAGCAGTCTTTCTGATGCTCGGAGCCTGGCTATACTTCTGTATAAGTTTAAGATGATAGCAACATGTCACTGGAACACATTTCCAAGTCTTTCTTGAAGATGGTTTCACAGACTCATTTGAACTTGATTTTCATTGTTCATTTCATTTGTTTTCTGAAGACAAAATATTGAGGTAGGAAAAGCGCCCTCTTAGAGTCTGTCGCCTCATTGCTCTGTTTCTTACAATGTGTTCTTCAGACCATTTACCTCAGGGTCATTTGGAATCTGGGTAAAATGTAAATCCCAGGCAGTTCCTCAGTCTTCTTGTTTTTGCTCTTTGTCAGTGGGAACATTTATGTTTTCAGCAGAGGCCCATGGGATTCTGCTGCACATAAAATTTGAGCCCATAGCCTTAGTTTCTTACTGTGGTAAACTGGGAGGAGTTTGTGAGAACAGAATAGAAAATTCACCATGTGGGCTGTTAAGTTTTTTCCTAACATATTGCTATGAACCATGGAAAGATAAATTTTTCATTTATTCCTAATTAATTATGTATCTTGAGCTTCTCCAAGCAAAGTAATGTGAACTTTCAATGAGACTAGAGTAGGAATTAAATAAAGGAAGTATCTATCCTGAGACACAATTTTAACAAATACCTCTTACCCCACGTTGACTTCCTAGTCATTTTGGACACTGCCTACATTGTGCTACTATGTTTTAAAAACCTTAAAACTCATCTATGTAGCTTGTGAAATTCAGATATTTGGATTCAGCTGGTCTGGGGTGGGCACTTAAACCCTGCAGGAAATTCCTATGTGAAGAGATGGGAGAAGTGAATGCTGTTTTATGATGAGACTATTGTGTGTCTATCTTGGTATTGTTTTGTTTTGTCCTGTCTTTCCGTTTTTAAATTTGGTGGTAAACACATGGTAATGCATTTTTTCTGCATGGTATACTTTTTCTTCTGATATTCCTCGTATGGAATCCTCAACAACAAGGCAAAAAGCTGAGTGGGTACTCAGAGTAATATATATTAATTTAGAGTTTAAAGGTATTTCCCACAGGACATTTAGGACTATTATCATAGAGGTATTTATGAAGCCTATTCAAGCAGTGGAAAACCATAACTTTGGTTAGAATGAAGCTAATTGTCTTCACAGGTAGACTGAAGCTGAAACCTATCGCACACTAAAGATGCTAATATAAAATGTATCCAATTATCTTTGTCTTTCTTTGTGTCTCTATTGGTTTGGCTTTAGTACATACCTGTAGAAGTGATGGATTGAAGTATTTGAGGACATGCTTATGGATAGGTCAAACTGGACTTTGCTCATCAGCTCATCCTAACTCTATAGTTGCCACGAAACTTTTTATCACAGCAAAGAGAGTAGAATCAAAGGAAGGGAGAGGAAGCTTTTTTTAAAAAGGGCCACTGCTCATCTTAAGATTATGACATATTAGGTAAATTCGGTTTCAAATGGATTTTGTACAAATACTCACAAGCCCCTAAGCCACATGATAATGGGCATCTGATTTTCACTGTGAGTAACAGGAGGCCTGACTGATTAGTCATTTAAGACGTGATTTGATGGTGTTTCTGTAAACTCTTCAATGTCACAATCACTGTTGAAGGACTTATTCACTTTCTTTGCTGGAGCCATTGTTAGGTGAGTTCTAAGTGTAGGATATCTTTCAATATTCTTGGTTTATCTGCTTTTGCTTTGGTTTCCCTTTCGTTTCCAAAGTCCTGCCTATATGTATCATCAGCTAAGTGCTTCTGTCATCCTAAGTGCTTCTTGTCTTTTCAGCTATAAGAGTGCTATTTGCTCTAGTCCAACAACTATTTATTGAGTAACTGCTATGTACCAGACCCAGGGGCTGTAAGGGGTCAAGTGATACAGCTTTTGCTCTCATGGAGATCATGACAAAAGTAAACAGGAGTGTTTAAAATGATCATAAATGAAGTCTTTTTCCCTCTCATGCCCTGTAATTCTCTCCAAAATGGTGCATTTGGCAAAGGGTTGAAGACTAGGTAACTCCAGGATAAAGTTCTACCTTCTTGACCACCTGGCCTCCATGTCTCCATCATGTGGTGATGGCATCTGTCAGTGTGTTACAAATGAAAACTGATGAGAAACTGAATGTGTCTGATGGGAATACTGCAAGTTGCTCATTGAGCATCATTATCACGTGCCTTCCTCATCCCATTGAATGCAATCGGAATTTGACAGCAGCATCTCTAGAGAGCTGTGTAGTTCACAACCAAAATCGAAAAAGTTAAGAGAAATGGAATGCGTCTTTTCTTGTGCTATCCTTATTTTGTGTATCAATATTCTTTCTGTTGAACAATAATCATTTATCCATTGATCTTGAAATATTTCACATCCTGTGATTTGTCTTTATATTAAATCATTGGTATTAAAAATAAAATACAATTTTAATAAATGATTTAGTGGGGAAGTAAAGGGGACACCCAAAGCATATAGCAAGGGATGTTATCTAGTCTAAGGAAGTCAAAGAAGTAGTTTTGAAGGGCATGATGGATCATCTGGGACCTGAAACTTGACTAGGAATTTACTCAGGAATGGAAAAGACTATGAGGTAGATTGGAATAGGGAACGGAGTGTGGAAATGTGGCCATAGAGGCACAGGAGGCCTGAAAAGGAAAATGTACAAAGTAAAGTTGAAAGTATCTTGATTTGAGCCCAGATGGTGGCACGGCAGATATGGTAGTCTCCTTATACCTTAGTAAAATGCTGAGCTCCATCCTAAGAGGATGAAAAATCACTGAAGTGTTTTAAGTATGAGGAATTAGTCACAGTATCTGCCACTTCTTCATAAATAAGAAATATAAGCTCCAAAGTAAGTTGGGGTAGCAGAAAATTTGGAAAAATATTAATTATACAAACCACACTGCTAACTGTGGTATTTAGGAAATGGAATCAAATAGGGGATATATTTTATTGTAGGTACTTTTATACTATTCAAACATGGATTATTTTATAATAAAAAGGTATTTTAATATCAAGTTTAAGATTAGGATATAATAAAGCATTGTCCCCTAACTTTAACATTTTTACCAAAAATATCAAGAAGGGGGAAAAGTTCGATAGAATTCACAGAAATAGTACTTATCCGAAAAAACTATGTTTGAAACTTAAAACAGCTAACAAACAACAAGAAAACAGAAAAGTTAGATGTCTCCTTCAAGTGTCTCCCCTTTTCATGTACTGATGCTCAATAGTTTCTTGTATTCTCAAAAACAGGGAATTGAACACAGTTTTGTTTGTTAAATGTGCTGCATTTTTTAGTGTGGCTACCATTATCATTTTGAAAGTAACATTTTTCCTTAAGCAATAATGTCTCTGAAATTATTATGAAAATCAATAGAAAAATACTATTATTCTTAGAGAAATTATATTTTTCACATTTTTCAGCTTTAAAAAGCCTAGACTTTAAAGCTGGATTGCAAAAACTGACCAGGTCTCTTCTGTATCTATCATATGTGGTAGCTGTGTTGTCAAGTTTCACTTGTGTAATAAGCAACTCTCAATCCTCATTTCTTACAACTGCAAACATTTGTTTGTAGGTTCATGGGTTTGCAGGTCAGTTTGGGTCTTGCTGACTTTGGGTGAATTTGGCTGAGCTAAGCTATTATTTTAAACTTTGTGTAAGGTTCTAGTCCACTTCATGTGCCTTTGTTCTGAGACTTGGGCTGAAAGACAAATGACTCTCTGGGGCATGCTTTTCCCATAGCAAAGTGCAGAAACTCAATAGGACTGGTGAAATTTTACAATACCCTTAAAATTATGGCTTAGAACTGGGACACAGTCATTTCTGCCCACTGATCAAAGCAAGTAGAATGGCCAACCTCAAAGTCAATGGGGTAGGAATGCATACTGTGCCTCCACTGGGAGGAGTTACTACTATGGCAAATGACAAAGGGCATGTACAGTTCTACCCTGGGGAGAAAGTGAGGCATTGGGAGCAGCATTCCTATCTACCTTGGTGGCTAAATTATCATCAAATGGAAGTCTCCATTGCTTTCCCCCACTTAGAGTTTTTTCACTGTGCATGATTGGAATTCCATAGCCACTGTGAAAAAGTTAAAAAGATGAGACTAACCAGAGAATTTTCTTTACAAATATGCTAATGGAATATCTGATGACAATTGATTCAATATCAATTGCTGTACAATCATTATGAAAGATATATTGCACTCAAAAAAAATTTAAGTAATGTGGAAGCAATATTTTTGTTGTTGTTGCTGGCAGGGAGTATATAATATCCATGTAAGAAATAAGGTACCTCTGGACTTCCAGCCTCCAGAATTGTGAGAGGCTACATTTCGGTTTTTGTAAGCCACTCAGTTTGTGGTACTTTCTTATGGCAGCCCTAACAAATAAATACATTAGTTTTGCAACTTAGGGCAAAATACTTCCAAGCATGAAGGCTTAGTTTCCTTATCTTTAAAATGGCCATGACATCAGTAGCTGTCTCGTAGGGTTGGTGTGCGGTTTTGTTGGTAAAGTGCATAGCCTAGAGACTGGCATATAGGAAGCGTTCACTAACATGAGTGTTTGCCATCATTGTCATTATCAGTACTAACTAGTAATAGTTGTCTTCTCCCACATTTCTCTGTAGTAGTCCGTTTTTAGGTATGCCCATTTAATTTACTATATTCTTTTTTTTTTTTTGAGATGGAATTTCACTCTTGTTATCCAGGCTGGAGTGCAATGGTGCGATCTCGGCTCACTGCAACCTCTGCCTCCTGGGTTCAAGTAATTCTCCTGCCTCAGCCTCCTGAGTAGCTGGGACTACAGGCATGCGCCACCATGCCCAGCTAATTTTTGTATTTTTAGTAGAGATGGGATTTCACCATGTTGACCAGGATGGTCTTGATCTCTTGACCTCGTGATCCACCCGCCTCAGCCTCCCAACCTATATTATTATTATTTAAAGTGGATATACCCCTTACATGCCCATCCATGTCTGGATCCTCACATGCTGCTTCAGTGTTCTCTTCATATCAGAGGTTGAATGTATGCTTGAAGAGGTTATGACTATAGCCTTAAATAGCCCAGAGCATTTGGAAATGTTCTTTCAAGCTTTATACTAATTTTGGGTTTGCCTTGTAATATATGTGCATTTGTTTAAATATAAAAATGGATGTTTAAATTACCTTAAAATGCTTAATTTCTTTCTGAATCCTCAAGGGATAAATCTGTGCCCTAGGAAAATACAACATAATGCCTCTTGTGCCTTTACACTACCCCTATTCCTGGTAGACTGCCACAAACTTCTGGAATTATTGGCATCCTAGATTAACAATTCGAGTTTGAGGACTTCTTGTATATAGATGCTTATGATCATGTCTTACCTGAAATTTGAGATTATGACCATTCTGTCTCTAAACAACAGTACCTTTCGACCACTGGTTCTAAACCAGGGGTAACTGCCCCCTGCAAAAATAAAAGGACATTTGGCAAAGTCTAGAGACATTTTTGGCTGCCACAGCCTGTCGTGCTACTTGATATCTTGTGGGTAGAGACCAGGGATGCTGTTCAGTTTACTACAATGCCCAGGAAATACCCTTAGAGCAGAAAGTTATTCAGCCCAAGTTGTCAATCATGATAAGCCTGAGAAGGCCTGTTTTCATCCACCCCTAGTATGATCAAGTTGTGTGTGAATATATCAGGCCATAGTGATTTCTGCTTTTCATTAGGGTTCTTACAATATTTTCTTTTCTTTTTTTTCTGTCTTTCCACACAGACCCGTATCATATATGTCTTTGTATTCTCTTTAACTCTCAGCATCAACCCTGGTGCTTGATAAAATACTTATGGATGTAATCTACTGCTGTAAAAATGTCTTAGACCCATGTCACTTATAATTTACATATCTAAAAATATTTTCTCTCTTCTTCTGATCTCAATAGCATCAGAAATATATATAGTTTTAGAGTCAGCTGGGCTTTTAGAAGATGGGCCAGAGGTCACAAAGTTGAGGTTTTGAGAAAAGTAATCCTCATCCAAGGACAGGTATCTATTAAGTGGATACCGATCACAAATCAGAGACCTCACTCTGCCCTTCGCATCTGTGTGTAAGTAGCTCCCATCTTGCCTTGACGTTCTTCATTTCACATAACCTGTAACTTTCCTTTAAGTCTTCAAAAGTGGTATAATGGTAATAGTATGTTCATACCAATGGGCAAATGCATTTAGTTCATTGTTCTGTGTCTCCAGTTCTCCTGGAAGCATTTTCTAATGGTCTCAGCCTCCAAGAATACTTTCATCAGATGCTGAATCCTCAAGATACTCTGGACACTACAATCAGGCTATATTCACATTGTATTACAGCAGCTCTTTGATATGTCTGCCTTTCCTTCTGCACATTTAGCTCCTTAAATAATTGTATTTTGTCTTTATCTTCCTTCTCTATTTGCCCATGCCTGGCACAGGGTGGGAGCTCACTGCATGTTTGAATGACTGACCAAATTTAGCAATCAATCAATCTATAAACCAGTCAATTTTGATGATACTTATGTGGGATCTATATTTGTTCTGATTCACCTGTTTTCCAGTGTGCATTCAGTATTCTTTTGTTGAAGATATGCAGTTCAAATTAGTATAATGAAAAATAAAGGGAAGTTTATTGCCTAAAATATTTTCAAAGTCCCAGAGTATTGCATATAGGGAGAAAATTGATGTCTCTCATTCTTCCTCCTGCTCTGTTTTTCTGTGTTATATTTCATTTGTGATTGGAACCAGGGCTCAAACTGCTGTTGTTAGTGCTCCCTGCCCCTGTTCATCTCACAGACTGGCTCTTGCACTATGCGACAAGATGGCCACTATCCATGCCTGCTGAGTGACCATGCTCCATAGCTCCCTTAGAATAGTCCTAGGAAGAACTTTAATTGGTTCTGTTTAGCTCATTTACCAACAATTCAACTAATCACTCTGGCCAAAGGAATTGGATTATTTGATCAGAGCCAACCACAGTATCCTCCTTCTGGCCAGTGAAAGTGAAGATAGTATCTGCCAACTGAATTGAATGGATTTCAAAGAAGAAAGAGGTATTTCGTTACTAGGAGAATGTGTGAGAGGAAATCCTGGACAAGAAAGTATAGCAGAAATCCAATATATTAGATGACCTATCACAGCTTCAACATGTGTCACTTTCTACTACAAGTCCTAGAATCATGCTTTATACATGCTTTATACCCCAGCAGTAATTGGTACATATATATAATCACCAATGAAAATATATGTGTGATAAGTTACTATGTTAGGTGTCACCAATACAGGTTTATTTAGAATGATTTGCCAGCACAGTACATGAAAAGTTTCTTAGCCCATAATAGAATATTTATGCTGTGATGAAATATATATTCCTGCATATATTGTATTGCTTTTTAAAATAAAATGATAAAATTTAAGAGAAATCAGTGGGTAAGATACAGAGTATTTGCCTTTATAAGATCAGGTGTATCTTTTAGAATTACTTGATTTTTACCTGGCAAGTTTTATGACAGTTCAATCAAAGGACAAGCTTCTCTGGAGTTGGAGAAATGCAATGAAAACTCCACCAGGCAACATTCAGAATTCAGGACCACGGTGCCTTTGTTCTCCATATCAGTGACAACATCTAATTATAAAGATGTCAATGCCTATTTTTTTAAATTGCTGGCTGGTGGTTGTATTAAATCTAACTTTAGTTGACAGGGACTACTCAAAATTATTTCCTACAGAAATGTACAATCAAACAAAGCATGAATATATCTTGGTCAGAACAGCAAGCAGGAGCCCTTGCTTAAAAACTTAACAAATGTAACTTCAGGCTCTGATGATAAACTTGGTTCCAAATTCACTGGTGAGAAAAAGCTTTAAGTGGAGATCTGTAAGGTACATAGTGTTATTTTTCACTGAGATTAATTGCTCCTGTATTTGGTGGGTTGAATGTTTCTCAGACTTGAATTATATGTAGTTAAATATAATATAACTCTGGTCCTGCTAGAATATAAGCTCTGTAGGTGCAGATATTTTTGTCTATATGTTTACTACTGTACCCTCAGGGCTTGCCATGTAAAAGTTTTTCAATACTCATTTAATGAATGGATGGATTGTGATATTAGTCATTAAAAATGAAAATCTCAACCTCTAAAGTTTTGCCTTTTCCAGAATGTCTTACACTTGAAATCATACAATGTGGAGCCTTTTTAGATTGATTTCTTTCACTTAATAATATGCATTTAAGTTATAACCGTGTCTGTTTAGGGCTTAATAGTTTATTTCTTTTTAGCACATAATCATATCCCACTGTCTAAACATATCTTAATTTCGTCTGTTCACCTAATGAACAACATCTTCATTTCTTCCAAATTTTGGTAAGTATGAATAAAACTGCTGTAAATGTGTGTACAAGTTTTTGTGTGGACATTAGTTTCAAATTTTTGGGTAAATATCAAGGAACACGATTGGTGAATCTCGTGGTGAGAGCATACTTAGTTTTGTCAGAAACCGCCAAATAGTCTTCCAAAGTGGCTGCAACATTTTGCATTCCCACCAGAAGTGATTAAGAGTTTCTGTTGCTCCACATCTTCGCCCAGCATTCCCAATCAGTATATTTTTTCTTGTCCTGTCTTATTCCATTAACTAGGACTTACAGTGTGAACATTGAAAAGGTATGGTGAGAGGGAACACCCTTGTGTTGTTTTTGATCTTAGTGGGAAAGCTTCTAGTTTCTCATCACTAAATATAATGTGAGCTGTAGGGTTTTTGTACATTTTAAAACCAAGTTGAAGTACACCTCAATTTTTAGTTTACTAAGTGTTTATTCATAAATGGATGTTGGATTTCATCAAATGCTTTTTCTACATTTATTCATATGATCATGTGATTTTCACCTGTGAATATGATAAATTATATCAATTGATTTTCAAATATTGGATCAGCATTGCATACCTTGGATGAATCCCTCTTGATCATAGTGCATAATTCTTTTTATACATTGAATTTGATTGGATAATTTCTTGTTGAGGATTTTTGCTTCGAAATTCATGAGAGATATTTGTCTGTAGATCTGTTTTCCTGTAATGTCTTTGTCTGGTTTGGTATTTGGGTGGTGCTAGCATTATTAAATGAGTTAAGAAGTATTTCTTCTGCTTCTGTCTTCTGAAAGAGATTGTAAAGAATCACTATAACTTCTTCCTTAATTTGATAGAATTCTCCAGTTCTAAGCCTGATGCTTTCTGTTAGGAAAGTTATTAATGATTGTGTCAATTACTTTAGTAGATATCAGTCTATTCAGAATGTCTATGTCTTCTTATGTGAGTTGGCAGAGTGTATCTTCCAAAGGATTGGACCATTTCATCTAAGTCATTAAATTTGTGAGCACTGAGTTGTACACAATCTTCCTTTATTATCCTTTCAATGTACATGGGATCTATAGCAATGTCCTCTCTTTCATTTTTAGTGTTAGTGATTTGTATCCATTCTCTTTTTTTTCTTTAAATTAGCCTGGCTAGAGGATTATCATTTTAATTATATTTTCCAAGAATCAGCTTTTGGTTGAGTTGATTTTTCTCTATTAAGTTCATACTTTTAATTTTATTGATTTATGCTTTAATGTTTATTATTTCTTTTCTGTTGCTTACTTGGGTTTAATTTGTTCTTCTTTTTCTCATTTACTAAGATAGAAGCTTAGATAATTGATTTTAGATCTTTTTAAATTTTCTAATATAAGCATTCAATGCTGTAAACTTCTCTCTTATGTCTGCTTTTATTGTATCCCACCGATTTTGATGTTATGTTTTTGTTTTCCTTCATTTTATTTAGTTCAAAATATTTTAAAATTTATCTTGAGATTTCTGCTTTGATCCTTGTGTTATTTAAGAATGTATTGTTTTATCTCCATGTATTGGGAATATTCTAGTTATCTTTCTGTCATTGATTTCTAGTTCAATTCCATTGTGATCTGAGAGGAGATTTTTTATGATTTATATTTTAAAAAATTTGTTATAGTATATTTTATGCCCTAGCATGTGGAAACACTTTGTGACTGTATCCTGTTGATTTGAAAAGCATGTGTGATCTTGGATAAAGAAATCTATAGATGTGACTTTTACCTGGTTCACTTATGGTGGCACTAAATTAAACTATGTCCTTCTGAGTTTCTGCCTACTGGGTCTATTCA
Organism: Callithrix jacchus; assembly: GCF_049354715.1. Classification (NCBI taxonomy): domain Eukaryota; kingdom Metazoa; phylum Chordata; class Mammalia; order Primates; family Cebidae; genus Callithrix; species Callithrix jacchus. The sequence goes on from NC_133516.1 coordinate 50,008,659, forward strand.
TTTCTAATATAAGGGTGTTGAAGTCTCCAGCTATAGTAATGGATTCATCTATTTCTCTTCGCAGTTCTGTCAGGTTTTACTTAATGTATTTTAATGCTCTGTTATTAGGCATATAGGTAAAGATTGTTATGTCTTCTTAGAGAACTGACTTATTTATCATTGTGCAATGTCCCTTTTTATCCCTAGTAACCTTCATGCATTATAGTCTGCTCTGTCTGAAATAATACAGCCACTGTCTTAGTTTATTTTATAACAGAACACCTGAGACTAGGTAGTCTATAAAGAAAACAGGTTTATTTAGCTCATGGTTCTGCAGGATGGGAAGCACAAGAAGCATAGCAGCAGCATCTGCTGGCTTTGGGTGAGGGCTTTCTGTGTGAAGGCTTTTTGTGCTGTGCCATAACAGGATGTGGAAGGTCAGCAGGGAAGCTGACACATAGGAAGAGGTAAAACCCAAGTGGTATCCCAGCTCTATAAACCCACTCTCATGGGAAATCATCCATTCCTGTGAGAATTAATCCAGTCTTACCAGAATCAGAACTCAATCACTACTACAAAAATAGCAACAAGTCACCAATGAAAGCAGAGCCCTCCTGACCCAAACACCTCCCACTAAAGCCCTCCCATCTCCCAACACAACCTGATTGAGGTTCAAATTTCAACATAAATTTTGGTGAGGACAAACAAACCACATCCTGACCACATCAGTGACACCCACTTTCTTTTGAATAATATTAGCAGAGTATATTTTTCTCCATTTATTTTTAATCTGTGTGTATCTGTATATTTACCATTGGTTTCTTGTAGACAATATCTAGTTGGGTCTTGTTTTTTATCCACTCTGACAATTCCTGTCTTTTAATTGGTATATTTAGACCATTGTTACACAAAGTGATTATTGGTATATTTTCATTAATATCTACCACATTTGTTATTATTTTCTATTTATTGCTTATGTTTTTTGTTCCTATTTTTGTCTGTGACTCTTTTTCTGCCTTGTGGTTTTAATTGAAAATTTTTTATAATTCAATTTTCTCTTTTTTCTTTAGCACACTGTACTAAAGACTCATTTTATCCTAGAGTTTGCAATATACATTGACAACTAATCAAACCCAATTTTAAATAACAACATACTACCTTATGGGTACTGTGAGTAAATTCTAACAACAAAAAATACTAATTTCTTCCCTCCATCCCTTGTATCATTTCTCTAGTGAATTTTACTTATATGTAAGCATACATAAGTATTATATACCATGTATGGTAATAGGAGCATACATCATTGAATATGTTGTTACTATTCTTATTTTGAATAAACTGTTTTCTGTTAATAAAGAATAAAAAACATTTTTATTTTACCCCCACTTACTTTTTCTTCAATGCTCTTCTTTTCTTAATAGGACCTTTTAAATAGAGTTTCTGAGCCATATTTCTTCTCTCTAAAGAACTTCTTTTAACATTTCTCACAAGGCATGTCTATTGACCGATTCTCTCTGTTCATGGTTGAGAAAAACTTTATATATTCTTCACTTTTATTTGTTTTAAATTTATTTATTGTACTTTAAGTTCTGGGGTACATGTGTAGATCATGCAGGTTTGTTACACTAGTATACATGTGCCATGGTGGTGGTTTGCTCTATCCATCGCCCCATCATCTACATTAGGTATTTCTCCTAATGCTATCCCTCCCCAATTCCCCCACCCACTCCTATTCCTTGCCTAGCTCCCACCCCCCAGGCCCCAGTGTACGACGTTGCCCTCCCTGTGTCTGTGTGTTCTCATTATTCAACAACCACTTATGAGTGAGAACATGCAGTGTTTGGTTTTCTGTTCTTGTGTCAGTTTGCCGAGAATGATGGTTTCCTGTTTCATCCATGTCCCTGCAAAGGACATGAACTCATCATTTATTATGGCTGCATAGTATTCCATGGTATATATGTGCCACATTTTCTTTATCCAACATATCGTTGATGGGCATTTGGGTTGGTTCCAAGTCTTTGCTATTGTGAAGAGTGCCGCAATAAATATATGTGTGCATGTGTCTTTAAAATAGAAAGATTTATAATCCTTTGGGCATATACCCAGTAATGGGATTTCTGGGTCAAATGGTATTTCTAATTCTAGATCCTTGAGGAATTGCCACATTGTCTTCCACAGTGGTTGAATTAATTTACACTCTCACCAACAGGGTAAAAATTTTACTGTTTCTCCACATCCTCTCCAGCATCTGTTGTCTCCTGATTTTTTAATGATTGCCATTCTAACTGGCATGTGGTCATATCTCAATGTGATTTTGATTTACATTTCTCTAATCACCAGTGATGATGAGCTTTTTTTGTTTGTTGGTTGGTTGCATAAATGTCTTCTTTTGAAAAGTGTCTATTCATATCCTTTGCCCACTTTTTGATGGGTTTTTTTTTTTTTGTCTTATACATTTGTTTAAGTTCTCCATAGATTTCGGATATTAGCCCTTTGTCAGATGAGTAGATTGCAGAATTATTTTTCCTTTCTATTGATAATTTCTTTTGCTGTGCAGAAGGTCTTAAGTTTAATTACATCTCATTTGTCTATTCTGGCTTTAGTTGATATTGCTTTTGGTGTTTTAGTCAAGAAGTCCTTGTCCGTGCCTATGTCCTGAATAGTATTGCCTAGATTTTCTTCTAGAGTTTTTATGGAATTAGGCCTCATGTTTAAATCTTTAATCAATCTAGAGTTAACTTTTACATAAGGTGTAAGGAAGGGATCCAGTTTCAGCTTTCTGCATACGGCTAGCCAGTTTTCCCAACACCATTTATTAAATAGGGAATCCTTTCCCCATTGCTTGTTTTGGTCAGGTTTATCAAAGATAGTTGTAGTTGTTTGGAATCAATGTGCAAAAATCACAAGCATTCCTATATACCAATAATAGACAAGCAGAGAGCAAAATCATGAGTGAACTCCCATTCACAATTCCTACAAAGAGAATAAAATACCTAGGAATACAACTGACAAGTGATGTGAAGGACCTCATCAAGGAGAACTACAAACCACTGCTCAAGGATGTAAGAGAGGACATAAACAGATGAAAAACATTACATGCTCATGGTTAGGAAGAGTCCATATCATGAAAATGGCCACACTACCAAAAGTAATTTATAGATTCAATGCTATCCTCATCAAGCTACCAATGACTTTCTTCAGAGGATTTGAAAAAAACCACCTTCAACTTCATGTGAAACCAAAAAAGAGCATGAATAGCCAAGACAATCCTAAGGAAAAACAAACAAACGAACAAACAAACAAAGCTGGAGGCAGCATGCTACCTGACTTCAAACTACATTATAAGGCTACTATAATCAAAACAGCATGGTACTGGCACCAAAACAGAGATATAGCCCAATGGAACAGAACAGAGGCCTTGTCTTCACTTTTAAACAATAATTTTACAAAGTATAGAAATCTACATTTTTGTTTCTTCTTTCACTCCTTCAAATATTTAATTTTTCTCTCTTTTTGCTCGTGTAGTTTCTCAAGATAAGTTGGCATAATTCTTTTTTTTTTTTTTTAAATTGAGTTGGAGTTTCACTCTTACTACCCAGGCTGGAGTGCAATGGCATGATCTCGGCTCACCGCAACCTCCGCCTCCTGGGTTCAGCAATTCTCCTGCCTCAGCCTCCTGAGTAGCTGGGATTATAGGCACATGCCACAATGCCCAGCTAATTTTTTGTATTTTTAGTAGAGGCGGAGTTTCACCATGTTGACCAGGATGGTCTTGATCTCTTGACCTCGTGATCCACCCACCTCAGCCTCCCAAAGTGCTGGGATTATAGGCGTGAGCCACCGTGCCTGGCCCTAAGTTGGCATAATTCTTATCTTTGCTCCTCTGCAGGTAAAGTGTCTTTTTCTTCTAACTTCTTTCAGGACTTTATCTTTCATTTTCTATAGTTTGAAAATTATGTGCCTAGGAGTATGCATTATTTTTCTTGTCTAATTCTGCTTGGTGTTTTCTGACCTTCTTGAATCTGTGGTTTGGTGTCTGACATTAATTTGAGTCATTCCCTTTTTGTTAATTCCAGCATTCCTGAAATGTCTCTTTCTGATGTTTGCTCTGACTCTTCAAACTATGTGTTTATCTTTTAGTAATTTTTGCCTGAGAACCAGACATTATACTGGGTAAAAGAAACTGCTGTAAAAACATCTTTAGTAATGTGGTGGTAAACTGTGAGAAGGAAGGAAGTGTCCTGTGATTGGGTTTCAGAATTTTGGTAAGCCTATGCCTCTGTATTGTGAACTTCATGTTTTTCAGTTTTTTTTTCTTCCCCCTTGGGTGATTAGAGTGAGATGAAATTGGTATTTCTCTTCTCTCACATGGAAAACTAGAGCTGGGTAAAGTTGGGTACTGCCCTTCCCCCATATCTGTTAGGCTCTGATAGAACCCCAGCAAGTTAGGCTCTGGGTAATGAGTTTCTCCTGATGGTATACCTGTTTAAGAACATAGCGCTCTGGTATATTTCAAAATGATTGCTTTTCTCCCTCTTCTGGCTGGAAGCACCAGGAGATTTTTCTCCAATATTCACTGTGAGAACCTGGTTGAGCTCCTGGAGGTTAAAGTCACAAAGGTGTGAAAGGTCCCCCAGTGACTGCATCCCCTTGCAATCTTTAGCTCTCAGACTTGTCCACATAAAGCCTTCAGCAGTTCATTAATTACAGCTAAGGTTTTTCTACCTGGCACTTGTTGCTGGGGAGGTTTTTGCTCTGGTATATTTTGATTTTCTGTATCCAACTGTCTGTCTTTCCAATTTTGTGGACAGGATTTTGCCCTATTACCTCATCTGTCTTATGGATCTAAAATTAGTTTGTGATGTTTCCATTCACTCAGCTTTTTACTCGTTATTTGGGTGAAGTGATAACTTCCAAGCCTCTTAGATGTGGAACATGAAACCAGAAGTTTCTTGGTTTCTCCTTTGGGCTGTCTTAATTCTTAGGAACTTTTCACCTGGTAGCAGAGATGATCATGAAAAAGCCCCTACTTACACTGGCCTTTTGGTTAGCAATCACAGAAAAATTAATTTAATCTTCCAACCCCTTTGTCCATAAGAATTTCCAAGAGTGATTCTGATTGGCTTTCTTTGATGATGTGCTCAGCTTTGGACCAATAGTTTTGTCCTGAGGGAGAGAGAGAAGGGATTTTTTAATAGACGGTTCTCTGAATCATGTGCCTTCACAGAGGCCAGGAAGGCATCAGCAGGATTGGCAGCCCATGGGACTCACATGGAGTGAAAAGGGGGTTCATCCCAAAAGAAAGGACAGATTAAAAGCAACAGCCACAAATGTTCAAATATTTACTATATTCTCTCTAACAGGCTTCCTGTATAAAGCTCTAATTTATTTTGGTGATGAACTTTTTCAACTCCCTTTATGGGGAAACTGAAATTCTCAAGGCTGAAGTGATTTGCTCAAGGTCATCCAGCAAGCTAATGGCCAATCTATGACATAACGAAGATCTACAGTTTCCTAGTCTACAGCCTGTTCTCACTGTATCATTTGGCCTCCCAGATGCCCTATAAACCCACTTCCTTTTTTCTTTTTTACTTCAAGCATAACCGTTCTCATTTAGTAAATCATACCCTATTATAGAATTATAAAGTAGATTGGCCAATTGCAGATCTGCATATGGTATAAAACTGACCTTGTATATAATGTGTTGGAATTCCATAACCCAGGTAAGCCTGAGAAAATGAACCATGACTTAGTAGCACTGCACCACAAAGATTATGTGAGGAAGGATTTCTTTTAATGTATTCTGTAAGATAGAGGTGATTTTTAGGCATCACACTTTTCCAGCGATGATTTAAATTCATTCAATAATAAGGGTTTGTGCTTTATGAGCTGAAACTCTTAGTCAATACACCCAATGGAAATCACTGCAAGGACTGAGGTTATGTTATGTTCATTTCAGAATTCCTCTTAACAGTGTCTCTTTTCCAGCCAGTATACACTCTGATATTCTAGATTTTGTCCTCAAATCTTTATGAAGAAGAAAATGACTATGAGGGGATATGAGGAATGAAAAAGAACATATGGCCAGGTGTCCATCAGGACTCTGTGACCCTAAAGAAGGCACACATTCTCTCAGTCTCACTTTCCACATTTTTAAGATGTGGATATTGAGAGCTCAAAAGCTGAGAGATTCTGAAAGTATTTGGTAGCTATGTTAGTACCATGTGACAAAGGTGGGCTGAGAATGTCTTTAGACTCCTGAGGACTAGAAAATGTTCCTAGATGATCTTTTCTTCAACTACTACATTGGTTTGCAATTGACATAAATTTCTGCAGAAACAGACTATTAATAAATTGCAAATAACTACAAGCAGTGTCCCAGAAAACCAACATTATCATTCACCTAAAAATGGATGAAGGTAAAAGAACAGTTAGTCACAAAATTGGTCTTCCTTACACTGATATGAAAATATATTAGGTAGCAAAATATTGACATGAAAAAAGGGAAAAGTTAAATATTATATGGATTTTCTCTTCAGTTAACTGAGCTTTCAGAAGATGTGCAAAAATATTCAGTGGTTGTAATACATTAGAATTTATTGCAATCGAAATAAAAATATAGTCACCATGACACAGTCACGCCCTGATTAAATACATAACCTAAAATTATTTTATCATTCCCTGTGTCATGTGGAGACTAAAATGATTTTTAAGTGTTTTCATTCTATTTTATGTACTTTATTTTAAAACTACAGATTACACATAGCAAAACAGCAGTCTTTGGTGAATGCTAAATAATTTGGAGGTAAGTTTGAAACTATGTTAATATTATGAAATAGTTTGAAAGAGATACATTATATGTTTATTAAGGGGATAGAACAATGGCTGATTTGAATTTACTTCTATGTCAATGTAAACAATATGATACTTTGTCAGAAAAAAAAAAAGAATACCTAGAATAGCAACCAGTAGAATAGCAACCAATGGTAAACAGATAATAGCAGGTTACCAGTCTTAAAATTAGATAGATGTTAAGGTTTCTTTTTTTCTCTCTTTACTATGTCCCTGATTTGTCATAAAATACTATAAAATATTGTCAACTACATGGTGATATTGTTACTCATGTTTTACAAAAAATATAATAATTTCCAAATGACATTATTGAGGGCTCTTTCAGTTATGGATATAAAAATCAATTTAAACTGGCTTAAGTAAAAAAGAGGATTTATTGACACCCATATGAGAATAAAAAATAATGATGTCATGGCTTCAGGCATAGTTGGATTCATTTATTCAATGTCACCACAAATTACACTTTCTCTCTGAGCTCTTCTCTCATTTGGGTTGGTCATTATCTGGAAAATATTTCTGTGTGCAGACAAGAGAGCAACCCCTAGCTTCTGATAAACATTCTATCATCTGAATTACCTTAAGCCCGAGATAACTTTTTTTCCAAGTGGTTCCAAGCAAAGTGCTGCAGTTGTATCTCATTGGACAAACTTGGACTGCATGCTCAGGTACCCTAGCTTTGAGAAGGAAATGTGTTGATTTCCTCATCACATGATCTCCACAGAAGCTAGGAGCTGAGGTCAGTCATCCCCACAGCACAGTGATGAAGAGTAGAAATGACTTCACACTCCCTAAAGTGATAAGGTGTTTTTACTTAGAAGGTGGGGTAATTCAACATCAAAAAGTCCCAGAAATATTTTATATGCAGTAAACTAAATGTTTGAAGTCAGAGTTAATAATACCATGTTTCTTGGTAGGGACTACCCTGAATGTTATCAAACTGAATGATGAATGGTTTTTAGAAAACGGTGTTTTTCAGCCTCATGTTAGCAAAAAATGGAGATACTGCTCTCTATTGATTAATATAGAGTAACATTTTGGTTACCAAACCCATAAAGTTACTGTTTTCTGAAATTTTCCTATTCTTGAAGCAGAGCCTTAAGATCCTACACATTATGCTTTTTTTTTTTTTTTTTTTGAGACGGAGTTTTGCTCTTGTTACAAAGGCTGGAGTGCAATGGCATGATCTCGGCTCACCACAATCTCCGCCTCCTGGGTTCAGGCAAATTTCCTGCCTCAGCCACCTGACTAGCTGGGATTACAGGCATGCACCACCATGCCCAGCTCATTTTTTGTATTTTTAGTAGAGACGGGATTTCACCATGTTGACCAGGATGGTCTCGATCTCTTGACCTCGTGATCCACCCGCCTCGGCCTCCCAAAGTGCTGGGATTACACGCTTGAGCCACCACGCCCGGCCCACATTATGCTTTTTATGCGTTTTCCAGATTGAAAGATATTAAAATGTCATATGTCATAGGTAATAGTTAATTGGTACTATTTTTATAGGCCATCAGAAAAAATCATAAAAGTGAAAAATATGGCCACATGTTACCTGTGCTGTATTGTGTAACCACTAGGCTATATTTAAAATTTTGTTAATGAAGTGAGAAACTTCATAGAGTAGACAGTGATCATGAGTATACCATGTCAGTTCTCAGAGCCTCACCTCAGGCTTACACAATCTCAGACTCTGAGGGTGGGTTTAGCAGTCAGTGTTTAATCAAGCCTACTATGGGATTCTGATGCATACAAAGATTTAAGAACTACCAATTGAGTTTGTTGTCAACAATTTTACAGCAATAAAAATTCCATTAAAATATCTATTCTGATAGTACCTACACTAGTAATAGTAGTCGTAGTAATTACTAATGTTTACTAGTCCCTTACTACATGTCAGGCACTGTATATCTCAGTTGGTGACCACAACTCTGGAAGTTAGATGCCCTTTATTATTCTCATTTTTCAAAAGAGAAAATTGAGGACAAAAGCAAAGTGCTTAGTCAAGGCCACACAGTAAATAAAGAATACTTCTTTTTATTAATTACCAATCTTATTTTATAATTTTGGCACTTTGAAAGGTACTTTCTCCAGGTAGCAATGGAGTAACAATAGACTCAGGGACTTTTAGAAATAGTAAGATCCTTCATTGTTTTGCTTTATATTCACTTGAGGGTAAGCCCTGTCCCTTTATATTTTTTATCATATGAAAAAAGAGAAGATGGGATGATTTTTTTTTTTTAAACCTTACAGTATTTTTCTTGGTAAGATGCAATATTACAGTTACTGCTGTATAAAGGATATGCAAGTTTGGAAGCTATTCCTTCCTTCTGCCTGTGATCCATGCATCAGTACAAACCTGGTCATTTTATTTCAGTAACATGCAGCATCAGCAAAGTCCACTGTGCATTTATAACCTTAGAACTCGCCATGTTGATTGGATCATTGTTTTAGCTAGGTTCTTACTTATTTCAGCCAAGTAGTTATAGCAAGCTGTAACTTAGTGCAACAAATCTGGGCACAGCTTTTCCCTTTGACCCCAAGCAGTTTCTAGGATGCATTTTCTGTGTATGTAGGGTCCCACCAGATTTAAGAAGAGAAGTGACTTGTTTTTCCACCAATGCACTTTTATAGTCTGGTTTATGTCACCAATCAGAACAAGGCTACTCAATCTGGCTTCTTTCATAAGGGAATGGCTCTAACACAGGTCCTTCCAGTTTTTGAACCAAACTCAGATCCAGCAAGACTTCATTCTAATTTTGACAAGAAAGTAATGCCAGTTAGCTTGAACAATATTTTAACCTGTCTTTTCAAGGTCCCAGGAATTTCATTTCCTCACAGGAAAAAAAAAAAAAAAAAAGGACCCAGCCAGGACTTCTGGTTGTATGCACATGTTTTCAGCACAGGCTGCCCTTCTGTGCAAAATTCCCTCCGAGTTGCATGACTGGGTGGTAGGCATAGATCTAAGATGCCCCCAAGGCTCTCACTACCTAGTGTTCTCTAAATAAGCACCTCCTCTTGAGTGTGTGTGGGCCTGGCCTAATTAGGTGAACCCTTTAAAAAGCAGGTCTAGTGGAAGAGACAAAGTGTCTAAGAACTTCCAAGCTACAGAGATGTCCTCTTGCTTGCCTTGGAGGAACAACTGCTATTTCATGGTTAGGGCCACAGGGAAAGGGCCTGCGAGTAACCTCTGGGTGCCAAGAGAGATACTCAACTGATGACTAGCAAAAAAGGGACACTTGGCCATACAACTGCAAGGAAATGAATTCTGCCAGCAACCTGAGGGGTTCGAAAGCCACATCTTCACCTAATCATTCAAGTCTCCACATGAGAACACAACCAGCTGACACCTTAATTTCAGCCCTGTGAGACCTTAAGCAGAGGACTCAGCTAAAATGTATCAACCTCCTGATACACAGAAACAGTGCAGTGGCAAATCTGTGTTGTTTTCAGCCAGTACATCTGTGGTGATTTTTAAATTCAGCAATAGAAAACTAATACAGCCTGGAACATGCCTAATCTTCCATGTGGAATATTACATTATACAGCAGAGATTTCCAAGACTGTTAGATAAAAAATGGATAATGTGGCTTCATAACAAATGGAAAGCAACACAGAAATGCTGTGATTCTCATAGACAATTAAGTTAAGAGGATAGCATATCATATTATCATTGTCCCTTCTTGCTTCTTAACCAGTTTATTTGCTGTCTCCCACATGCATTATTCCATTATGTATGTTCTCAGCAGTTTCAGCCTGTGATTTTTCCGATTTCCAATGTGTTTAGACATTGATTCAAAATTGCAGAAGTAGATTTTGATTTTTTAAATTGTTAAAATGCTATCATTCTACTAACAAATGCTACAATATTCCTAAAACTTTTTTTCTTTATATTATTCATGTTTGCTGTTTAGATAGGGAACTTAATTTTTCTCATTTTATAATACAAATACACCTATAATAAGAAGCATACAACCCACACAATTTATATAGACTTTATTGTCTCAGATTGAAAATCAAAAATATGTAGTTCAAATCTATAGATGTGGAATCCTTAGTAGCTGAAATTGTGGGCCTATCTTTTAAACTCATCAGCATCACTTTTAATTTTTTTTCTTAAACACAGTTAAACATGGTCTGAAAGTGCCAATCTCCATCACAAATTTTTTTTCTGCCTTTTTTCTGACCTGGGTTTGTAATGAGCTTGTGTTTGAGAGAAAGAGAAAGGGAAAAAATAATTGGAGCTGTCTCTTCTGTTACCACCAACTCCTATTTTTGAAGGTTTTTCTATTATTTAACACCTTCCATTTGTTTTACCTTAGAAGTGTGATTCAGTTTTCAGAACCGGAAGAAAATGAAATCTAACTTATAAGGCTTCATGATAAATAACACTACTCAAGTCAGGAAAACCAAGCTGTCTTAAGGCCTAGTTTTCAGAGTTTTTTCTCTGAAATGAAAGTTGGCCCTAAAGATGCCTTTGGGGACGATCCTGAGAGACCAGATATTCTCACCATGGTTATCAGGGTGAATACACATAAATTAATCTCTCTTGTGATCAAGGGCTTTGCTAGATGCCCATCCATTAGGTAAATTCTGGTGGGTATAGACTTGGAACTTACTACCAAACGGATGATATACTCTGGGATTACCTAACTGACTGAATCATCTTAAGGTTCCAGTGTTTACCCTATGGTCTAGCGTATGAAGGGAATAAGTTTTGATGTGTAATATGCAATGTCTCAACTTCTCAGGGCTGAGAAGGACTGTAAATATTCAACAGTCTTTTCCCTAATACATGTAACCATTCTTCCCCAGCTCTATTCAGTGAGCCACCCTACTGTTGCTGCTACTACTGATGCAGTTCTTGCTGCTAGTTACCCTTTTTGTAATGTTTACTATGTTCCACACACTAGGAGGTTGTGTATTGATTATCTATTGCTGCATAACATATCGCCTCCAAAATTGAGCGGCTAAAACAAGATTGATGATCTCACACAGTTCCCATACTGGCTTTGTTGGGTGGTTCTATCTCTGGTCATTGTCTCATGATGTTGTAGTTAAAATATTGACTGTAGCTGCAAGGATCTGTAAGCTTTATGGGGCTGAAGGACCCAATGCTAAGACAACCCATACATATAACTTGCAAGCTGATGCTGGCTACTGAAAGGAGACCTTCGTCCCTTATTATTTGGACTTCTCCATGGGGCTGCCAGAGTCTCTTCACAACTCGACAGCTAGCCTCTCCCAAGCAAGGGATCCAAGAGAGAACAAGGCAGCCCCAGCTGTGTATTTTATGACCTAGTCTCAAAATCATGCATCATTTCTACAGTATCTTATTGGCTATGCAGGTTAGTTCCATTCAGTGTGGGAGAAAACTGCACAAGAGCAGGTGGCAAGAATCACTGGTGCCCATCTCGGAGGTTCCAATATGTCAGTATAACATACAATTTGTACTTATAAAGTGTTTTTTCTATATACTGTTCTCATCTATTAGATCATTTTCCTGGTATAAAGGATACATTTAAGAGAGACAATTCTAAACATGCTGACTAATGCCTTCATTTTCATAATGATCTATCTGAGTTAGGATATTTGAAAATATTTACTGAGATTCTACCATCTGCTGGTCACCTGTCTGGGTATAAAGACACTGTGGTGATTGGGATAGACAGCATGAAAGCCCTCATGAAGCACATAGTCTTGAATGGAGAAACTCTGTTTTAGTCCATTTGTATTGCTATAAAGGAATACCTGAGACTGGGCAATTTATAAAGAAATGAGGTTTATTTGGCTCGCATTTCTACAGGCTACATAAGAAGCATGGTGCTGGCATCTGGTGAGGACCTGAGGCTGCTTCCATTCATGGCAGAAGGTGAAGGGAGCTGGTGTGTGCAGACATCCATGAATAGAAGTGAGTCAAGAGAGAGATAAAAAAGTTGCCAGGCTCTTTTTAACAACCAGCTCTTATGGGAACTAACAGAGCAAGAACTCAGACATCAAATTGTGGACAGAACCAAGCCATTTATGAGGGATCTACCCTCATGACCAATATCTTCCTTTAGGTCCAACCTCCAATATTGGGAATAACATTTTAACATCAGGTTTGGAGGGTCAAATATCCAAATGATAGCAAACTCTAAACAAGTAAATAGACTGCCATGAGCTTCAAAATAAAGATAAAAGCATTGGGATGGAAAGTAAGTGGTTAAGTGGAGGTTACATAGGATAAGGTAGCCACAGTGGGCTTTCCTAAAGAGAAGGCATTTGACCCAAGAGCAACAGCCTGAGTATGAGCCTATAATGTGAAGATGGGGAACTGCTTGGAAAGGGAAGGGGTAAATCAGACCAGGAAAGAGATTGGTCTGTTCGAGAGCTGAAATATAAAGAAAAAAGATCTGTGTGACTGAAGCAAAGTGGGGTGGAGAGGAGTAAGAGATGAGATTGTAATGAGAGAAAAAAGGCCAGATCACACAGTGCCCTGTGGTCACTTCAAAATTTAATGGGAATCATTGAGACGTTTTTAGTAGAGATGCAACATGATATTCTTTGTGTCTTGGGCTGCTCAGTATTGCTACTTGTTACAAAACAGAGGGTCAGTTTTGGCTGCTATTATCTTTGTTCCCCTTTTTGTCCCTTATAGGTTCAGATGTCTTTGGCTTTCAAATGAGACATCTTCTCCTTGCAATGAGCAGCCACTATTCTTTCCTCCCACTAAACATTATTAAAGCCATGAATGACTCACACAATATAAGTGTGTATCCATTCACCTATTTGTTACATTTTCTCAGCTTTTATCCCATTTCAGAATTGTACTTTACCTGGAATTCCTTTTCTTGGTGTTATTTGTACACTATGCCAATCAGTTTTCTAAAAGTATATCTAAATAAGGCTATCCAAAGTGAGATGTTGAGGCAATGGCAGATGGGGTTGGAGAAAGGGGATGGTTGCTATGGAGTTATTCATCCGTGACCCATGTATGACTTTTACTTGGTGCTGTACTGCTGACACACTCAGCAATCTGGCTGAATCACACACTAAGCTGCTGGGTGGGATTGTAGCCCACTGTCCCAGCCAAAGGAGGAAACGTCATCTTTACTAACTCCCAGGATACACTACATTCCCTCTCATTAACCCTCCTCTGGGTCCAGCTAACTTAACTTACAAATGGTGGTATTTTCAGAAAAGCATTTTAGAGAGAGAAAAAACACGACACACCTAGTAAGGCTGTTAGCTCCTCTTCACTTCAAAAGAAATTGGTACTTGATTCTGTTGGATGATATGATCGGTTACAACACTTTGTTGCCAGTAAAAAAGAAACCAACTCCAGCTAATATAAGTAGAAACTGTATTTATTGGATGACGACCGAAAGACTTGAAAAATTGAAGGAAATGTTGGAAAAATAACTTTAAAGGGGAAAAATCAAACTCTGTCGATAATTTAAGACATAACACCCAGATCTAGTTTACAGTCTATTCAAGTTGTCACTTCTGAAATGAATGAATATTGTTTCCTATTGTCTTTTTTCCTTTTGCATTCTTCTGCTTAATATTAAAAATCTCAAAAGAGAGCTCATTGATCTAGCTTGGCTCTATGTAGTTAAAAGAAGTAATCAAAGTGATACTTTCCCTTTACTTTCATGTATTCTACCCCCAGGATCCCTGTGGAGTCAGGGGGTAGGGTCTGGAGTATATGAAATGTACTAGATCTTTGGAGAAATGTCTTCAAGCCTGTGTGGATTCTATAAGTTCTATATCCGGCCAGGAAGATGCCCAACTTACATGTTCCAAGTAATTTGATCAGTGAATTACAATAAGTCAAATGCCACATCCTTTTGCATAATGACCTCTAGTTTAGGAATTGTACTTACAGTAAATGTTTGTGATCAGAAGGTGTGCCCAGTTTAGAACTTCTTACCACTGGAGCCAGCAGGAAAGTTCTGTTTAAAGCCAGTAGAGCCTTTAGCACATTCTTCCAATATTGAATCAATTCAACCTTGAACTTCATAAAAAGCTATTTGATTTTTGCCTGCCTTAATCTCAGATGGTTATTATTATACACAAAAAGACTATTTAAAGAAGAGTTAACTTCAAAGTAGGTGATATTCTTCCCAATATTGGCTAGGTATATATGTGTCTACTACATTATGCCACTGGGTTGTGTCAAAACAGTTTCTCAGTTGATTTTGAGTATCCTAGTCAAACACATTAGTATTGGGTTCTTGGATTCGCTTGTTAGCTGGGATATTGGTAGTTTCCTTGACATACATCAATAACTGTTGACACTCAACATGGTCGAAATGCTTTTGTCTGTCTTTTTGCATGATTTCTAGTTATTGTGGAATTCAGGCACTTTCTTAATTTGCCAAGCACACTTGAAACAATATTATTTCCTTATTAAACCAATCAGGAATTAATCTCTGAGTATAGAGCTGCGATGCTTTTATATTCTCCTGGCCACATGTCATAGATACAGCTTTTAGTAGAGTCTTCTAAAATTCTCCCATTCAATTTCTTAGGTACTATAAGGCCTTTCCCTTTGCACAAAATTTGGTGTGAAAAAGTTCCGGCTACCTAACTGGGTGATTTCCGTTGGGTAAAGGAGCACAGTGCTTGAGAGCTCAGGTTCCTGGTTCAGACAGACCAGAATTCACATTCTCATGCCATCTCTTTCTCACTGTGTGACTTTGAGCAAGTCCCTTAATTTTTCTGTACCCTATTTCCTGGTTTTCAAATAAATATAATAATAATAACTGAGGTTAAGTAAGATAGTATGTTCTAAATTCTTGATTGTGTGTCTTACACAAAGAGCTCAAAAAATGTTAGCAGTTATCAGCAACTGCAGTTTGTTCTTTCAAGCTGCTTCCTCTTACATATAGTGTATTTCACTATTTATTACATTCAAAGGAGAATTTACTGTCCCTCTCTTTTAAATAATACACATCAAATGTTTTCTTTTGAAAATGTGAAGAAAAGAAAGACCCCAGTGAGTGAGTGGGGGGTTCTCTACAATCTGAGTCCAAGTGTCTTAATAAGAAAAAAAGTTGCACTTTTGCTTAGAGGTTGTATGTACTATTGCTGATCTGTGAAATAAAGGACACTCAGATTTCTGCATTATTTAATCATATCAATATAAGGCTCCATAAAACTACTTTGAATTTAATGAAGCATTGTTAGCCCACTATGCCAAGGAGGTTTCACTATGAATTTATGTGGTTATAACTGAAATCAAAACCTGACATAACGTATATGCCTAAGAGGAATAACAAGAACAATAATAATAAATAGATCCTACTCAATAAACCCCAAGGACTTTCCATTCATTATTTCATTTAATCTTCACACTAAGCAGTGTGGTGCTCAAGAAGCACAAAAATGTGGTAGGAGTACAGGGTTTGGAGGTCAGACAGTCTAAGTTGAAATTTAAGCTATGTGGCCATGGCTCAGTTAATTTTCATATCCCAATTTTGCCATCTGAAAAATAAAGTATATAATTTCTGAAAAATGGAGGGCTGGAGAAAATCTAGGTGATGTTGCTTGGATTTGGTGACAAGTGTTTAGATATAACACCTAAAGCATGACCCATGAAAGAAAATATAAATAAACTAGGTATCATTAAAAATTACAAACTTCCACTCTGTGAAAGATATTGTTAAAGAATGAAAAGACAAGTCATGACTTGGGAGAAAATATTGCACATTATCAGAAACCAGGTTTCTGCTAAGGAACAATAAGCCATTAGAATGGACAAAATCTTAAAAACTGGCAGTACTAAAGGCTGACAAGAATGTGGAACAACAAGACCTTATTGTTGATGGAAATAAAGAATAGTATAGCTACTTTAGAAGACAGTTTGGCAGTTTCTTACACAGCTGAACATAATCTTACTCTAAGATCCAGCAATCACACTCCTAGCTATTTACCCAACTGATTTGAAAGCCTATGTCTACAGAACAATTTGCACACACATGTTCATAGCAGCTTTATTCATAAACATCCCAAACTGTAAACAACCAAGATGTCATTCAATCAGTGAGTTGATAAACGAACTGTGGTGCATTCATCCAATGGAATATTATTTAGCCAAAAAGTTAAATGAGCTATCAAGCCGCAGAAAGACATGGAGGAAACTTAAATGCATGTTACTAAGTGAAAGAAGCCAACCTGAGAAGGCTACCCACTATATTATTCTAACCATAAAAAATTCTGAAAAAGGCAAAACTTTAGAGAAGGTATAATGATTAGTGGTTGCCAGAAGTTCAGGAGGAGGCAAGGTTGAAGAGCTGAAGCAGAGAATGTTTTTTAAAGCAGAAGAACTTTTCTGTATGATAGTCTAATTGTGGACACATGACAAAATGCATTTGTCAAAACCCATTGAACTTGAATGCACATAGAGTGGACCTTAATGTATGCAGCTTTTAAAAAACCATTTTCAGGAACAGGAATCCCAGATGAATGAAGAATGTGACCAAAAAACCCACCTCTATTAAAATATATAAAACACCTTCTCTGAAGGCAGTGGGGGAAAGCAATGCTGACTCCATGATTTTGGAAATGTGTAGTCTGTAAAACTAAAGGAAACAAGAGACTGCGTAAGCACTGTGATTGGGTTGATAAAGTTGTATCCCACAGAAGCATGGGTTAAATAGGTATATATGTGGGATTGTTATACACGTGTATTTCCTTGACATAGCAGTGAAAACACCTAGTGCTCACCTTTTTATTATTCAATAAAAAGGACCAGGGACTTTGAAAAATTGGATAATTCTAGGAATCGGACAGAAAATATAGAAGATGGACCTGGAGAATCTCGTAGTACCAGCAAGCAAGAAAAGGCTCAAAAAAGACAACACTCTATATTTGCAGAGTCAAAGTGACACAGGAATCAACTGAAGAGCTCCCAAGAGCCAGCAATGGAGCAATGAGCAACAAAATGAATAAAGTGATATGGGATTATAAGCCAAAGTACAAGGTAAATATCCATAGGCTTTAATGATATAAAGAAATGATCAAATAAATATATGGAGAAGAATAGACAAATCTACCACGCAAATTTCAAATAATTTATATTGAAAATCTACCCTCAAGGAAGGAGAGCACAACTCTCTGCTCTTTAAGTAAGAACTCTTCATTGCGACTCTTTTGAAGTGTACAGAATGGAAAAGCAGGTGAGGGGAAGAGTAACTTTCCTGTAGAGAAACCTGGCAAAAATTACCGCAGCCAATTTAATATGAACAAAAGTAATTGCAGTTTTCACCATTACTCTTAATGTGATATATTAATTACTTTTAATGGCAAAAACTGCAATTTCTTTTGCACTAACCTATTAGTATCTACCTTTAATATAATAAGATAAAAACAATAGTTTATTTCTGTGGTCTTTCTCCCCCAAACCCATAATCCCAGTCTAATAATGGTGAAAGATTTAGATAAACATAAATTGAGACATGTTCTATAAATTTTCTGATGAGTATTCCTCAAAACTATCAAGGTTATTAAAAACAAGGAAAGTTTGAGAAACTACCACAACCAAGAAGACTAAAGAGACAGATAGCTCAATTATCCTGGATGGATAAGATCCTAGAACGGGGGGAAAAAGGATATTAAGTTAAAACTAAGACAATCTGAAAAAACCATGCACTTTATTTAGTTAATAATATATTGAAATTGAATTGTAACAAGTGTACCATACTAATACTAATGTAAGAGATTAATAATAGAGGAAACTGCTGTGTGGGGATAGGAACTCTGTACTCTTGATCATTTTTCTATAAATACTACTCTAAATTTTGTATTAAATTTGATGGTTGGCATGACATTTAAAATAATTTGTTTTTCAAACCATTTATATGTACTGATTTATTTCTTACAATCTGAAATAGCACATTTACTATCTCATTTAACTTTCACAGTAAATTTATTTTTTCTTGCCTAATATGTTAGATTTTATCATTATTATTATAGAAGGTATTTAGATTTGAATAAAATAAAAACCCCTTAAAGGTGTAGGTGAACCTCTGAAATTATATACTAAATGCCATATGCTGTGTGCCCTCCAGGCAAGAGCATCTGAAGCACTTGTCATGTCTTCAGATCTTTAATAACAAATGGATCTTTACACAAAATGTTTCCTGGAGATTTAATCAGCATTTCACATGATTTGATGTTTCAATTTTCCAAGATTAATTCAATGTAAAAAATTTCAGCCTCTCAGGTCACAGTTACAGAAATTCAATGAAACATCCCAAGATTTTCATTTCTATGTATTTAAATAGATGTAGATTTCAGATTTTTTCCTTAACATGACTGGTAAACAGCTTTAAGGTATAAACAATGTTCTAAAGTCTTCATTTTTATAGCATGTTTTGATGTAATGATGTTCTTAGAACAATCAGATGTGGCCGGGCACAGTGGCTCAAGCCTGTAATCCCACCACTTTGGGAGGCCGAGGTGGGTGGATCACGAGGTCAAGAGATCGAGACCATCCTGGTCAACATGGTGAAACCCCGTCTCTACTGAAAATACAAAAAAATTAGCTGGGCATGGTGGCGCATGCCTGTAATCCCAGCTAGTCAGGAGGCTGAGGCAGGAGAATTGCCTGAACCCAGGAGGCGGAGGTTGCGGTGAGCTGAGATCGCACCATTGCACTCCAGCCTGGGCAACAAGAGCAAAACTCAGTCTCAAAAAAACAAAACAAAACAAAAAAAAAAACGATCAGATGTAATTTCCTAATATATAGGTTAATTGATTACAGCTTTTAAAAGAGAACATATTCTTATTCTTTATCATCCAGATCTCTGACTTGCGACTGATTCCCAGGTCATAGTGTGGGGATGGGGAATGAGTTGATGTGGCATTAGTCTCACAGTGATCACCCCTCCATTGTGTCTTTACATCTTATGTCTTTATGCCTGTTTGCATTTAATACCTGGTCTATGAAAGTTAATACTAGTAACTACTACCTTCAAATACTGGAAATGCATCCAGACAGAAGAAAGGTAGAACTTCTTCTCTGGAATGCCAGAGAACAAAACTTCTAAGAAAAAACATTTACATTGAGTTAAATTTTTGTGTAATTAACCTGAGCAATACATTGACTCATGAGGTGATACGATCATTTCCTACTACCACTCATGTAGAGAGTCTGGATGTAGGTTAAGCTGATAAATGGACACTGAAATTCCATCAAGCTCAGAGAGACTGTAGTGTTGCTTCTTCGATAACTTCAGTTTCTTACTATCCATGACCATCACAAATGTAACTTCATTTCATCTTCTCAGCTCTGAATGTAAAATCCTTTTGAGCGTCCTTGATATTGCTGAAGGACTTCTAAATAGTACTACTCAATTCCTAAGCATTCTTTTTTAAAAAATTATTTTAAACCAAGATGTTCTCTAAAGGGATTTATAACTTACCATTAGAAATCCTCTTCATTGCTTTTTAGCCTTTTAGGATTTTGTAGGGATTACTAAGGGGATTTCTTTTTATCACTAGAGGAATGTGGCTACAGCCATTATATCTTAAAAAAAAAAATCTTAGGCATAGCTTGACAGTGAGAAATGCATTTATATTCCCCTCCAGAACAGTTTCCTTATAACTCAAAGACACTTTTTAGAAGTATTTTAATTTGACAAAAGCTATAGCAAAATTAAATCTTGAGGAGGTAGATCTACTTTTGCATATAGTTTGGTAATATGGACATTATTGAATTGAATGTCAAAATATAGTTTAGAGCTCACAGTGCTTAGGAAGTCATGTGTTACCATATGTTTTATCCTTTGCCAATAGCAATTGTGTATAAACACAGGTGTCTTTATAAACTCTCACTTTAGTTCAGCCTCTACATCCAGGCCCGTCCAACCAGCTTTCTTGCTAGCTGTTGGCCAGGGATCACTCTCAGCTTCTAGAGGCAGCCCTCACAGGTTTTCTCTTTTTCTCATCTAGGGTTGTTTGCTTTCTTCCAGGCCTTCCAGAGAGCATGTCTCTGTTGCTTCACCTTTTAAACATTTCACCTGATTGACATTTATCCAGGATAATCTTTCTTTTCATTAACTCAAAGTCAACTGATTAGTAACCTAATGAAGGGAATGATGGCTCACCATAATCACTTTTCCTGCCCACACTCAAGAAAAAGAGATTTTAAAGGGTGTATACACCTGAGTTTAGAAACCTTGCGAGCATCTTAAATTCTGCCTATCCTGGATGGGTACCAAGTTTGGTTCAGCACTGGTTATATGTTTGCAGATTATAGTTTGTTGCCAGAAAAAATAAGATAGCTTTTACATATTAGGCCAACAAAAACAATAGCAAGACAGTAATCAGCAATCAATACAAAAGAAGGTTTTGTCCTCTTCAGCCCTTTGAGATTTTAATATTATAAATTGGTTTATAAGGTTTATAGGTCCCCAATTAATTGTGTAAGTCGAAATATGAACTGTAGAGCATGGATTAGACCTTTGAAACAAAACATTCTAAATTAGAAAAGAATGTCACTTAGCTTTTAAATTCAGTTAGTTCATTAACTCAAGATATGAAATTTATATGATCACTGGGATAGATATCCCCAGATTTAATTTTGTAACAAAGGTATATAAAGATTGTCTGCAAAACAAGGCTGAATGAAATCACTTCTAAAGTAAGCTCTTATGGAACTTAGATGAGAAAGTGATTAATTCAAGCTGAATAAAATCTCACAAACGAGGGGGCATTTATGCTGAGCCTGGGATAAAAGCAGGCTCACAACTTTAACACATATTACAACTTGAGTGTTCAGTTCTTTTAATTTGTCTACAATTAATATAGTCTTCTTTCTCCCTAAGTTCTTTAGACCCACTGATTAACGAAGAGAAAAAAATAACTACTAATATATGTCCATTCCGATTTACAGCTCGGTCCAGTCTGTCTGTTCAAACAATTTTTTAAGGAGGACTTTAGTATCTTGTACAAAATGACCAGTATCTCAGATTTCCACCACCACCTCCAAGATGCTCTTCAAAATGGCATCCAGGTGTGTGTGGGTGAAGGACTATGGCTCTCTCAGTCTCTGTGGAGAAGATGGATTGTCATCCTTGGGTCACAGTGTTCTTTGGCTCCTCTGCTCACTGAGTAATATCTCTTCATCTTTTTCTTGCTGCACTGCTGGCTCTAAGAGTCACTAAGGGTGTTCTTGAGGAGATGTCTTTCAGCATCCATGGGGCGTGGTGCTCCCTAGCTGACTCAGCCTCAGATTGTCCCACTGGCACCACAGATGCCTCTGAGGATTGGCTGTGATCTCCATCAGGACCTGGCTTAACTGGGTTGCTTTATGCTCCCAGACATAGAGTGGTCTTACTTCCGTTACAACACCCCTGTAGAAGCCTCCAACCACATCCTTAGCAGCTTCAAGTCAGATGGGTCACACAAGTGTAGCTGAGAAATGTGAAACCTCAATATTTCCCTCTACCCACTCCTCTGCTGCACTATGGCCTCCCACTGGTGAAGGAAGTGGCCTGAAGAGCATCTTGGTCCAGTAACAAATACTCTTTTGTTGACTTCAGTATTACTGTTGCTTATCTATTTAACTTTACCTACTGGACTTTGACCTAGGATGAAGAAAACTGGGATCCAATTTTGTTCTTCTTTTCTCTTTTCTCCTTCCCATTATTTCTTAGGGTCTAAAAATGGGGGATGAGTTTGCCCCTATTCCTCCTATCTGGATCTTTCTTATATAAAAATCTATTATAAGAGAGTAGATTGGCTCTTGATATATTAAATGAGAAATACAACAACTTAGATAATATTTTCTTAAGAGCATAGCTTGGCTTATAAGGTGCTTGCTTTGCTACAATTTCATTTTTTTAATGTCCAAAGCAAAAAGTTACCTTTCTCCCAATCTTGTTCCTGTTTCTACATTCCTAATATTCCTCATCTTTCACCCCTACAAGGATGGATACACTAGAACAACCAGGGTAAAAGTTGCAAAAAGTCAGAAAGTGAAAAGAGAAAAAGCTTACTGTTTCAAAAATCATTTCAAACAAGGTGCAATAGTATTGCAACTAGCAGGGTATCTAGGTAGAGAGAATGGAATGAGCAGAGTACAGTGGGGAGATTCTCAATGAGTATGATCTATAACAAATATGATTTGATTGTGCTGTTTGATTCTTCTCATCCCTTCAGAGACACCAATAACAATCACATTTTGCAATATAATTTGAACACAAAAATTTGATACTTATTTGTGAAATAGAATGAAAATCCATGGTGTATTTGTTGAACATTGAAATATAATAGGGAATGACATCTGGAAGATGTTTTGAGGTCAACTATGGAGAACTTACTCCCTCAAGATGAATAACTGTTGGATCTGAGATGACCAAAAAATCCTCTAACTTTTTCATTTTATTATTCTTTCATAATTCTATTGAGGATAAGAGGAGTGGAAGAGAAAACCTGACTTATTTGTGTTCATGGTTCTGATTTACAAGTTAAAAGTTAACACTTGTAATGCTGACCATTTTTAGAAGAACGATACCAAGCTTAAGAAACAAGTGGCATAGTTTGTCTTGCCCTTCAGCGCAAACTTTGTACGATGTAATTGGGAAAGAGGTCTGCCATTAGCTTATTGTTCTTTTCCCAAGATGAATTTTATGCCAGACAGGAAAGCATTATATTGCCCTTCCTATTTCCTCCTCTGATATATCTTTATTTGCAGAGTTAAAAGTAAAGAAATAAGAATTGCTCTTTTACCTGCTTGTCTCTGACATTTTCTGAGTTGTATGAAGAATGGGGCCATTTTTCTTCATATATCCACCTCCCCTTGCCCTCATGGTTTCTAGCTTAGTTATGTTTCTACTTGGCAGGTATTCAATATCTACTTGATCAATAAATTTGGTTGAATTAATTTCTCGAGTTTATTTGATTAGGATCTTTATTCCATCTTGATGTGGCAGATTAAACAGATATTCTAATGGAAGATCATTGAGTATACTTCTTAAATGTATCTCTTTTTGGGGAGGGTGGAGAGTATTGTATTGTATTGTATTTATTTATTTATTTTTTTATTTTTTGAGGTGGAGTCTCACTCTGTTGCCAGGCTGGAGTGCAGTGGCGTGATCTCGGTTCACTACAGCCTCCGCCTCCCAGGTTCAAGTGGTAATCCTGTCTCAGCACTCCCAGTAACTGGGATTACAGGTGTCCACCACCACACCCAGCTAATTTTTATATTTTAAATAGAGACTGGGTTTCACCAGGTTGGCCGGGCTGGTCTTGAATTCCTGACCTCAAGCAATCCACCCACCTTGCCTTCCTGAAGTACTAGTGCTGGGATTACAGGCATGTGCCACTGTGCCTAGTCAGCATTGTTTTTTGATATATCACTGTCTATTGAACATTTTTCATTATGGTATTTTTTCCCCACAAATACCACAATGCTTGAGGCTTGATTTCTTTTTTGGAAGAAAGCAAGTCTTTCAGAGCCAAGTTTGGTGACTTAGATAGGTATTCAGGAAGGGAGAACATCTTTACTGTCAAAATAATCAGTGTAATTTCCTTGAGGGCCTATTAAATGATTGTTTAGGCACTTCCAACATACTTAAGGTTGAGATCGCTTATTAAGCCTCTCAATATTTCCACTTATACTTGAAAGGAAATCTCTACCAATAAGCAAGCTGGAGTTCTCATTCAAAATCGTCTTTCGATAAATGAGCACTTACTATGTTTCATTTTCTATGTTAAATACTTTATATACACTGTGTTATTTACAACCAAGGTAACTAAGTCATAGAAATAAAACTAACTTAAAATAATTTCCAATATTTTTCAGAGTATGTGTGTATGTATGTATAGGTATGTATGTACACATAGGTATGTATATGTCTGCACCTATGTGCACATAAGCCTGTTAAGCCCATATTCTCTCATCACCATGTCCTTCTAATAAAAATTTAAGCCTTCCAAGAATTTTACCTGCAGAGATGCATAGTATGCAACTCTTGGGAAACCCTCTATGCTTTGGAAGACAAACACTTAGCAACCCAAGGGATATTCCCCATGCTCATTGTTGGGATGAGGAAATTTAGACAAGTGGCAGGGTCTTACCAGTAATGGTTATTTATCCAGGGCCATGAGGAATGCTGGTCAGGACAAATGTAATTTATGGCACACCTGAAGTTGTTAGCAATCTTGGACTGAATTCTGTGATTGATCAATGCCTTCTGGGCATCACCGTGCTTTAACTTCCTCAGTTAAAATTGAATGCAAGGCTATACAGCCATGTTAATGTGAATACTTTGACATCAAATATATTAATTTGACTAAACCTTAATCCAGATTTTTAAAAATCCAGAATGCAGTTAATGAGAATAAAATTTATTGAGCACAGATTTTATAGCCAACAACCATGCAAGTGTTGGGAAACTGCTAGTATTTGGTGGGGGTTATTTCTTTCTGGTGAATGTTTTCTGGTTTGCTTCTCAGAGTCAATATAAAATCTAAAATATTTTAGAAAGATTTAAATGCATGTATAAATTACCTTCAGTAAAGAAAGGTAGATGTTGTTAAATTTAAGAGATCCTTATAAGAAAGAATTAAGACTAAGAAGAGCTCTGACATACCCTTCAAGTAGGTGTCTTCAACGTCAGAACTCTTACCTTCCTTCTCCACGCACCTGCTGATTTTCCTTTTCTTTGAGAATAAGGGTTACACTGACCTGTCCTCTCTGTACAGCTCAGGCTCTGACAGAGGAAAACACAGTAAATTAATAAATGTTAATTCTCTGTTTGTAAAATGTTTGTAACCTATGCTGAAGGGCTGCTAATCTCATCTTAGTCTCTGTGGCAAACTTTTTGGCTTTCTAAAAATCCAGAACTTACAGGGGCATTAACCTGAAGATGTGTGTTTGTTTCCTGAAAGCTTTCTAGCCTGTGGCCTTTCATTTGAGGGACCATACATGGTTGGTAGCAAAGGTCACTGGACAGAGAGACTAGTGACCAGAGTCACCCTCCTGGCTGAGGCTCATAGGCTCTCATTTATGGCAGTTCCTTTCATTGCTCGGAGCCTCAGTTTCCCCATCTTTTAAGTTAGGCATTTATACCTAACAAATTCTAGAAGACTTTTAGTTCATATTAATAGTCAAAAATAGCAAAAAGAGATTCTAGACTTTCAGCAGGGGAGGGGACTGAGCCGGGAGGTGGGGGCCTGTGACTGCCTCCCTTGCTGTTTGTCTTTTCCAAAACCTTTGGCTTGTGGCACTTCATTAGTTATTTTTGTGTTAGTTTATTTCCCTGGGTTTAAGCCTAGTGTACTCTCATGTTCAACAGGAGACATGAATGGGAAGTTTTCAACAACCTGCAACGTCTATTCAGGATCTTGCGCCCATTTATTTGTAGCAACTTTTATAGGATCGTCTATTTAAAATAAATTTATCCACATGAAAGGAATCCATGGAGTGCAATAGTCAAAATAAATTACCTAATAATTCCTGCCTGTGGTGGAAATATGGTGCCACAGAAGGAGGACCAGCTGGCAACCTTGGAGAGGTCATACCTCCTCTTATCTTGTCTGCCCTCTCTACCCCAAGGCGTGGATACTGATAGTGATAGGAAATATGTATTTCCTGAGCACTTACTATGTGCCAGGCCTTAAGTCAGGTATCCAACATGCAGGGTAAGTAGCAGAGTGGAGTCAGACTCCCCACGTTCAAGTCCTGTCTCTATTATTTACTTATTATGAAACATCAGGCAAGGTATTTCACATCTCTAAGCTTGAATTTCCACATTTTAAATTCTTCTTTGTCTTTATTCTTTTTTGAAAAAATGTGTAGTCTTGAGCATGTTTTCTGAAGTCTCTGCACCTCAGATAACCTATCTGTAAAAATGAAGCTATAACAATACCTCCATCTCAGGTTTGCTGTGAGCATTAAAAAAACATAATCCACATGAAAACACTCCGAAAGCCATCAGTATGGAGATACAAGATTTTGATATACATAAATTTATAGCCCGTAGTAGAGACATGATGTTAAAGAGTCATATTTCACAGAACAGAATATTCCTGCAGCATGTAGTCATTAGCAGGATTGAAATTCTGGTCCCATTTTCAGAGTTCAGTTTACTTGTTCAAAGAAAGACCAACTGATTGATGGAAAAGTGTTGTGATTTTCTCAGTCTCAAGGGTCTGCCTTTCCCACTGTTCCTTAGAGCTTCTTGATCAAACAATTAAAAACAAGGGGTCAGAGTATAGCTGAAAACAAAATGATTTTGTGCCATATGCCAATGCTATTCACTCATGGGCAGGCTGATGTGCTCCAAAGTGTCTGACATGCTTTCATGTCAGTTAACAAAGGGAGGGAAATAACCATATTATCACAATCATAGGTTTTCCACCACTGTGCTTCATGTTCAAATGAATGACTCTCATGCTTCTTAGGGACATTATTTTATATGCATATGTGAATTATTAATTCAAAATATTTACTTGCCCCCCTCCCCACTCCACTCCCACATACTGTCTGTCATGCCTTTTGGTGAATTCCAATATACGAGAACAAGCAGTTAACAAAAATAAGACTTGAGATAAATTCTCCTTGGCCTCAAGGTCCTAATCTGAATGGAGAGAGGCAGCCTCATCATTGCCTGCCCTCCCCTTCCTCATATTAACGTTCATTGTATAGCACATTTTACAAAGTACTTTCATGTATATTATACTACTTAAGACTCTCAACTGCCCTGAGATGTAGGCAGAGCATGAATTACTAGCTTTCTTTTGAAGTCAGGCAAACGAAAGCTCAGAGGTGATTTGGCTCAACTCAGAGAATCAATAGTTCTCAGAGCTGGTCACTTCCCAGCTCAGTCCTTGTCCTGATGCCAGTGCTTTTTCACCCTGCTACATCTTCCAGGCACAAGCTTTTCCAGGTAAAACAAATCTTACAAAAGGTAGCAACCACCAGTGAGCACCACCAGGAAGCTGACTAGCAGTTCAGAAGAGCAAAGGGTACACAACTTTGGCCAAGGGTTTGTGGGGCAGATAAGTGAAGCTGATTTGTCTTCTGTCCTCTAGAGAACATTTACTATTATAGGGGAGCCCAAATGCACACAAATGAAATAGTGAGCTGCTGAAAGCCCAGAGTCAAGCAGTCATAGTTACGGGGGCAGAATGATTGGTCCTTAAACATTTCAAAATGTCTGGGTATTTTTGTTTGTTTTTTGTTTTTTGAAACGCAAGGCAATTTTTCTAGCACGTGCAAATATTCACATAAAAATTTGTATTTCTCGTATGTGGATTAACATGTATCCTAGTGATCTCTGTTTAGGTTTCCTCTAACAGGAATAGAACTAAAAATAAATCATATGTCATTAGATAATCTCAGAGTACATCCATTAATTTCCCTTCCTGCTAAAAAGCAATGAAATTATGGTTTGGGCTGTGTTAAGAACAGTACATGAAAAATGAGAAAAGGGAATCGAGATAGATTAGAACATAATTATGGGGGCTGGAATTCAGCCAGGCTCTTCAAAGCCTTGCCAAGTTGGTGACATCCTATTTGCATCCTCCAGGTGAACCTAGAAGATGAGTATTTCAAACTCAAAATGCCACTTTCCATGTAGCAGGGCTCCATACAGGCATGTTGGCGAAGTACTGAATCACAAAAGACCACAAAATGTAAAGGGAGAAATTAAGTGAAAGGTTTAATAGAAGATGAAAAATATAATGCTGACCACTTATAGAATAGAGTGTTGGCTTTTTTTTTCCAACTTTGGTCAGAAGTATTAACTTTCTCTATACAGCTCTGGCTTGAATCCATGGTGAATTCTGAAACAGGGTGTGAATTTATCACTCAATACTGAGAGCATCTGGGGCTTTTCATTTTATTAAAATGATTTTTTTCCCAACACAGATGCTCCATGGAGCAAGGTCTGTATATTATAAGTAAAAAGTGATTCCCCAGAAGGAAATCTTTTATCACTGGCTGTAACTTGGAGTGGAGAATATACTTTATTTTAGAAGCTGCCTTGTGGAGAAAACAGCCAAGGATTCAACTTGGAGACAGGTTGACAAGTACATAAGTAGCTGGTAACTGAGCCCCCTCAGGGTGGAAAGATAGAACACAGGCTATTTCAGCAGATGTATTTGAAGTTTGCTCATCTGTGAAAATTGGGAGAATAAAAGTACTTACTCACTGAGTTATTGTGAAGAGTAAACAAGATAATGCTTGGAAAGCATCTTATATCACCTGGTGTATTGTAAGCCCTTTATAAATATTGGGGTTTTTTTCTAATTTTTAAATTTTCATTATTTATTTATTTATTTTAGAGATGGGGTCTGGCTATGCTGCCCCAGCTGGAGTGAAGTGGCTTTTACAGGCACGATTATAGCTCACTGCAGCCTCGAATTCCTGGCCTCAAGTGATCCCCCATCTCAGCTTCCCAAATAGCCAGGACTTACAAGTGAATGCCACCATGCCTGGCAGACTTCTTTACGTATCAACTGCTATGTCATGCATGATAATCAGTCTCAAAAATATTTCTGTGGAAAGTACATTATTACTGTATATTTTCTGTTCTAGCAATACCATGTGGCTGTGTACTTTTACTTGTTTCATTTACTCCTGAATGACTGCTTAGTAATTAATTTGCTTACTTGTCCATCTCTCTTACTATACTATAACTGTTTTTAAGAACTAGGTAAATTACTTCTTGTCTCTGTAGTCCTAGTGCCTAGCAAAGAGTTCAGAATTTACAAGTTCTCAATATACACAAGTTTAACGGACTTAAAAGCAACAATTATTTGCATCTTAGTAAAACCAGCTTTGGGGAAATGCCAAGATTGGAATAAAACCCCATTTCATCTGGTATTGAACTTGCAAGTGAAACAGATGAGAATGCCAACCTTCTTCCAACTATATTGAACCCTTGTTCAAATACTTAAGGTTGAGTGAAGGCTGAAGAAATCTGGGAGAAAGCAGAAGATAAAAGAGACACTGGGGGAGGGATTTAAAGAGCAAAGATTGTTCTTGAAGAATTCATTCTGCCCAAGATGGTTTGCCACTCACTTCTCTAATTCCCTGACCACCCACTATCTGCCTCCTCCAAATATGGCATCTGGCTCAACTTTTCAAAAACAGGAGGCTTCATTTTCATCAAATTCAAGAAATCTTGGCTATGGACTTGAGATTTTTGAACCAGATAGGCACAATAGTCTTAGCAGCATTTTGTGTTGGAGTAGATTTGGAAGTCATAGTGAGTTATTTCCTTGCTGATTTTCTCCATTGGCAGCCAAGCAGATAACTAGGATCTGCTATTGCTCTTTCTCATGTTCTTGCAACGTTCAAAAATAAGAATTTTACCTCTGTGAAATAAACATATATAAGGAAGCCTTATATGCTGGGTGAAAAAATAGAAATTCTTGCTAAGATGTATTTTCTAAAACAAAAAAAATTCCTGCTGTTCTGCTGTCTAAAATGTCATCTCTCAACCATTTTCACTGGTTTGTGGTTGAGATGGGATTTTAAAAATCCCAAAGTAATCAAAGTGATAGCACAAGGCACTTTTTGTTTTTTGGTGGGCTTCTTTTTTTTTTTTAGGCAAATGATGCAAAATACTTTTCTAATGTAGAGGTGAGAAATGTGGAAACATAGGCTGGAACTATAAGCATGGCCAGGCTGATTGTAACATAGTTGACTTTTTTTTTCACACGGTTAATCATTCTTTTTTGTGGGTGGGGGAAGAAGAAATTAGACTAATTAAATTGTGATCATTGTGATAGGAACAGCTCCCAATATGCATTCATTCAAGCTAAACATAGTTGTTAATCCTTTGATGTCAGACCTGTTTCAGATCCAGTTTCTCTACTTATGCGTGCATTTTAACCCCTTAAGACTCAGGTTCTTCATCTATATAACGGAGATATGTATAAGGCTTGACTCAAACAGTTGTTTATGAGAAGTAAATATGACAATGTATGTAAAATCCTCAGAATAGCACAGGACCTACGGTGATGGCTTAATAAGTAACTATTTTTAAATTTTACTTTTTTACATTTATTGATAGATAACAGTTTTACATACTTATTAGGTACCTGTGATATTTTAGCATAAGCATGCAATTTAAGTAATGATCCAGTCAGTATAATTGAGATATCCATCACCTCAAACATTTATGATTTATGTTAGGAACATTCCAATTCTAATCTTCTAGTAATTGCTACCAAATAATAGATCTTATTCCATCTAACTATATTTTTGTACCCATAACAAACCACTCTTCAATCACCCTCCCCACAACCCTTCTGTGCCTCTGGTAACCACCATTCTACTCTCTAACTCCATGAGGTGAATTATATTTTTTGCTCCCACTTGTAAGTGAGAGCATGCTATGTTTGTCTTTCTTTGCCTGGCTTATTTCACTTAACACGATGTCCTCCAGTTCCATCCATGTTGTTGCAAAAAACAGGATTTCATTCTTTTTCGTGACTGAATAGTATTTCATTGTGTATATGTGCCACATTTTCTGTATTCATTTATCTATTGATGGGCACTTAGGTTGATTCCATATCTTGACTCTTGTGAAGAGTTCTTCAATAAACATGTGGGTGCAGATATCTTTTCAATATAGTGTTATTCCTTCCTTTGGATATATATCCAGCAATGGGATTGCTGAATTCTATAGTACTTCTACTTTTAATTTTTTGAGGAACCTTCATACTGTTTTCCATA
The DNA here is from genome assembly GCF_049354715.1 of Callithrix jacchus. NCBI lineage: Eukaryota > Metazoa > Chordata > Mammalia > Primates > Cebidae > Callithrix > Callithrix jacchus. The sequence continues at coordinate 50,040,172 of NC_133516.1, forward strand.
CCGGTTGTACTAATTTACATTCCCACCAACAGTGTATGAGGCTTCCTCTTTTTCCACGTCCTTGTCAGCATCTGTTATTTATTGTCTTTTTGATAAAAGCCATCTTAACTGAAGTAAGACAATATCTCATTGTAGTTTTCATTTGCATTTCTCTGATATTAGTGATGTTGAACATTTTTTATATACTTGTTGACCATTTGTATGTCTTCTTTTGAGAAATATATGTTCAGATCTTTGCTCATTTCTAGTCAGATAAATAACTATTTAATTATTATTCATTCATTATTTACTGAGTGTCCTCTTTAACCAGTAGTAATATTTAGAGTATTTTTCTCAAAGACAATGAGGGGTTTAGTATGTTTACATTTTTTGTTTATTTAAATGCATGTGTATGTTCCTGTATTTACACAGAGTATACAAAGTGAAAGGTCCATCCTTTCCATCAAACATAGCGATACCAATTTTTGTCCACATGTATTTTCTCTGACATTTTATTATGAACATTTAAATGCTCAGAAAAGTAGAAAATTGTACAATGAACACTCATTACCAACACATAGCTTACACAGTTAACCTTTTATTGTATTTGCTTTAGCACGTTTCTATCAGTCTACCCATGCTTTAATTTGATTTTTGCTAACAGCTTTATTGAGATATAATTTATATACCATAGAATTCACTTATCTTAAGGGTAAAATATAATGGCTTTGAATAGATTTACAGAGGGTGCAGCCATCCCCACACTCAGTTTTAGAGTATTTCCATCATCCCAGAAAGGTTCCTCATGCCCTTTTGCAAGTGCGGTCTCTTCTCACCCTTAGCCCAAGTAACTATTAATCTATTTTCTGCCTCTATGGACTGGAAAAGCCATACATTTTTCCTTTTATTTTTAACTGTAACACTTAATAATTGTACATATTTATAAAATATGGAGAGATATTTTTGATGCAAGTGTGCAGTGTGCAATGATAAATAAGGGTAATTTGCATATCTATCACCACAGACATTTAAAATTTCTTTGTGTTGGGAACATTCAAAATGCTCTTTTCTAGATACTTGAAAATAGACAATAAATAATTATTAACTAAGATAACCCTACAGTGCTATAGGACACTAGAACTTATTCCTCCTATCTAGCTGTCATTTTGTATTTTAATCAACCTCTCCCTAGCCTCCTCTGCCTGCTACTCTCACCAGCCTCTAGTAACCATAATTCTACTCTCTACTTTTTTATGCTCCACTTTTTCAGCTCCCGCATATGAGTGAGAACATGTGGTATTTATCTTTCTGTGCCTGACATATTTCATTTAATGTCCTCCAGTCTCATATTGCCACAAATGACAGGATTTTCTTCTGTTTTATGTCTGAAGAATATTCCATTGTGTATCACTTTTTTTTTAATCCATTCATCTATTGATGAACACTTTGGTTGATTTTATATTTTGGGTATTGTGAATACTGCTGAAATAAACGTGGGGGGGTGCAGATATTCCTTCAGTATACTGATCTTCTTTCCTTTGGATAAGTAACATAGTAGCAGGGTTGCTGGATCATATGGTAATTCTGTTTTTAGTGTGTGTGTGTTTTCTCTTTTTAAAATTGCTTCGTCACCCAGGCTGGAGTACAGTAGTACAACCATAACTCACTGTAGCCTCAAACTCCTGGGTTCAAGTGATCTTCCCACCTCAGCCTCTCAAGTAGCTGGGACTACAGTCATGCATCACCACACCTGGCTAATTTTTTATCATTTGTAGAGATGAGGTCTCAATGTGTTTCCCAGTCTGGTATTGAACTCATGGGCTTAAGCGATCCTCATTCTTTCGCCCTTCAAAATACTGGGATTACATACATAAGCCACTGCACCTGGCCTATTTTTAGTTTTTTGAGGAAACTCCATAATTCTTTCCATAATGGCTGTACTAATTTGCATTCCCACTAACCAGGTATGAGTTCCCTTATCTCTGCATCCTTGCCAGCATTTGTTAATTTTTGTCTTTTTGATAATTGCTGTTCTAACTGGGATAGGATGATATCTCATTATGATTTTAATTTGCATTTCCCTGATAATTAGTGATGTTGAGCATTTTTTCATTTATTTGCTGGTGTTTTGTATATCTTTTTTTGTGAGAAATTTCTATTGAGATACTTTGTCCATTTTTTAGTGAGGTTATTTGAGTTTATTTTTATTTTTATTCTTTTTCTGGTGTTTGAGTCCCTTGCATATTTTGGAAATTAGTTCTTTATCTGACAAATAGTTTGCAAATAGTTTATTCCATTCTATAGTTTGTCTCTTTACTCTGTTGATTGTTTCCTTTGCTGTGCAAGAGCTTTCTAGTTTAACACAGTTTTCCAGTACCATTTATTGAAGAGAAGGTTCTTTCCACAATGTATCTTCTTGGTGCTCTTGTCAAAAATCAGTTGAAGTAAATACATGGATTTATTTCTGGGTTTCATTTTCTATTTCATTAGTCTATGTGTCTGTTTTTATACTAATGCCATGCTGTTTGGATTTCTACAGCTTTGAAGTCAGGCGGTACGATACCTCCAGTCCTGTCCTTTTTGGTCAATGTGGCTATTTAGGGTATTTCATGGTTTTCTACAAGTTTCAGGATTGTTTTTCCTATTTCTGTGAAAAATGTTATGGTATTTTGACAAGAATTGCTTTGAATCTGTAGACTGAAAAAGCCATACATTTCTAAGCAGCATAATAAGAAGTGCTTTATACGGGAACTTCCAGGATTACAAAGGTCTTGAAACTGTCCATACCAGAGGGAAATTATTTATTTTTAATGAAGTAAAGGGTGTAGTGCATACATAAATCTTCCTGTATCTTTTTTGTCTTTATTCTCACTCTGATTTTTAGTGTCTAGAGCACTAAATAATTCCCATTTTACTGATAAGAAAAAATGAGGGAAATCTGAGGAAGGAGACTGAAACTGGCAGAAAAGCAATGGCAATGGAGGAATTCAAGCCAGGAGGTCCCTGCTGTTCATCACTGCTCACTGCTGAGTCTGGCTTTGCTGAATATCACTGTACTTCCACAAAACATAACAGGATGGAAGAATACATACAGATTATCCAGCAGCTGATATTTTTGTGGGTTATCAGCTGGGGTGGTGATTGCTTGAACAGATTTCCCACTATGGCGTTTGAGAATGAAATCAAAGAACAGCAGTGGCAGGTGTTTGGAAACTGTATTTGGAATTGGCCTCCTACAGAAAGAAGCTAGATACTGACTTCGTGGGTGATGAGAGAAGTCGACAGCATTCTCAGAGGGAAGTTTCTTCTATGGCAGGTTTCCAAGCACACAGATTTAGGTTTCTTTCACATTAAATCCCCTGAAGATACATATAGGGGTTGCGGAGCAGGGAGCAATAGGGATGCCACCTTCATATGTTGAGTGTCTTCTCTTTTGGAGATAAAACTGTCAATGCTAACCCAAAGAAGAGTATTTAGGATTCATCAACTCTGAGTGCAATGAATGTATAAAAAAAGCACCAGTTCTTCCAACATGCTGTGCAACCACAGTTCCCATTTTTCTCTTTCCAAAAAGATTGGTTTCTGACTCATTCCCAAGTGACACTGTTGGACTTTTCACCTGGCTCACCAAAGCTCTGCTTGGCCTTTCAAGATAGAGTCGAGTCATTGCTGCTCACATTTTCACTCACTGGTTAATTTCTCCCACATTTTATTTTCAGCCTTGGGAAGCAAAGAAACCAACAAAAAACCAAAGTCATTAGCGTTTGCTGTAAATATACTTAGATTTCCTCTGATTACTCAGTCACTGAAGATCACATAAAGGCAAAGTGGCAGAGCAGGTGACTTTTGATTCAAGCAACGTAGCTTGATGTCTATTTGATGCAACTTTCTGTGAATTCTTGGCTGTGTACATGCTTAGTGGAGAGCCTTGAATGAATTAGTGAGGAGCACCGATAAACTCTGTTGTCTGTAATAAACACTCGAATCATTCCTGACCCCTGCCCCCATCTTGTATGCACACACACTTATATACATGTTTGCTAGAGTTCTGGAGGTATTGCTCTTAGAGGTCAATATGCATTTTCACCTCAGTTCAAGGTGAGAGGGACATTTGCTGCTTTGTAAGGGTCTTAACTATTTTATTTCCTCAAAAATGGCAATTCTGTGGCAAGACTTTGAGTTCAGAAAATTAGTCAGGAATCTTATTTTATTCCAACTGATACTTTTTTGAGTTGACACCTCCAGTCACCATATCTCACCACATCTCACACATTAGTTATGAAAACCATCTTAGAGATCATGTCTAAATGAACTGGTGCACTTCAGGAGGAATAACTTTCTCTCGATTGTACTGATAGCAGCCTTAACACCTACCAGATATAAAATTCTGGGCATGTTATTTAATCGTTTTTCAGCACCAACTGTCTCATATGCAAATAACGTAGAATGATTCTAAGAAATAGGTGGTATGTGGGAATTAAACATTGCATTCTAGGCTTGTACTTAGCTAAAATAAATAACAACTTCTTGGAATGGAGAAATTTTTTTTTGTATCTGCCCAATTTCTCTTTCTAGTTTTCCTGTAGAGTAGCTCATTCTTTCTCTGGAGGGGTCATTATTATCTGGTTGTTGCTTATCCTACCCCAATCTCTGTAGATCAAGCATGGCTGGCCAATCAAAGTTTTTTTGTGACTCATGATAGTCCAGTGAGATTCAGACCTGTAAGAAACTGTCTTTTTGCTGGACTTAAGACTGGTGGAGTATAAACCTGGAGCTTCAAATAACCACTTCACACGTGGAAACTTCTTGAGAGTGAAATAAAGCAGAACACAGTAGAACTGAAATATGGGAAAGAGAAAGATGGAATCTTCCTCACATTGGTTGAGATCTACATGGCCGTCTCTGAAATGAGCACCATTCTAGGACTTTTCCACCAAGAGGTGCCCTAAATATTCCTTATTTATTTAAGCTGGTTTGAGTTGGCTTTTGGCATCTACAACCGAGAGTCTCAATTAACATGTTTTTATTAACATAATTATTGAGCATAAAACCACCACAATACTACCCACCTGTGCCAGTCTACCTTCTTATACAAAGTTGATGTTCAATAAAGATGAAATACCTAAAGGCTTATAGTTAAGTAAGACAGAACCAAGGGAAAAGGCCACTTCATAATATAGGTGAACATCCCGAGTCACTTCATTATTCACACCTCTAATTCCTCAGGGCATACTGGGTAATATTCTAAGCTTTTTTATTTTGATTATTTTGGTTATACTTGGATTTCAATAATTCACACTTTAAAAAATGTATTTCCACAAGCCAGTCCTAATGATTATTTTGGTTATACTTGGATTTCAATAATTCATACTTTAAAAAATGTATTTCCACAAGCCAGTCCATTCAAAATGAATTCATAAATTACTATCATTAGTGTGATTAAGAAATGTCATCCTCATATAGACCAAAATACTGGGCTAAGGCCACTTAAACGCATTTCCTTTTATTATTTCATAATGTGCTCTGTGACCAAGTCATTCTAACAAGATATGCTGAAAGGAGGTACTAATGGACCGAACCTATTCAGGAGACAGAGAGTCGCTAACCAACTGAGTGATGAAAAAAAATGAAAGCATCAGGTTGTTGAAAAACTCTATTACCCCAAATATTCCAGTTGCAGTGTTTCGTATTCAGAGTGTGTTAATATTATTCATGGGAAAATGTATTTCTTAAAGTGGGCTTTAATTGTTCTTGAAACTAAGTGTCCATTAGAATGTACCTGCCTGGTCACATAAAAACAGCTTCATGGAAGAAAGTCATCACTGAAACTGCTTCCTTCAATTTCCCAGCTGAGTTACATTGGCAGGAGTAGCACCTTCTCATGAGGTCATGATCATGGAATACTTTGTGGAGAATCATTGACAGTACATCAATAAGAGCTCATAGAACATGTGCTGGAATTAATGGAGCATCAACGAGATCTCAGACATGAATTAGTTGTTCTAATGAAAATTAGATTATGTTTGCTAAACACTAAGACACTGAATAATATCTCAACATATGTAACATTACAAGATATACAAGATACCTCATTGTCTTAATCTGTTCAGGCTACTATAACTAAACACCATAAACTGGGTGTCTTATCAACAATAGAAATGTATTTCTCAAGATTCTGGGACTGGCAAGTCTATGGTCAAGGTTCTAGCAGATTCAGTGTCTGGTGAGGGCCTGCCTTCCGGTTCTCAATGTGATCTCAGTGGTGGAAGGAACAAGGCAACTCACTGGGGCCTCTTTCATAGAGGCACTACTCCTATTTGTGAAGGCAGAACTCTCATAGCCTGATCACCTCCCCAAGGCTCCACCTCTTACTATCATCACCTTGGAAGTTAGGATTTCAACATGTGAATTTGGAAGGGGGTGCTCAGGAAGACACAAACATTGAGACCATAGCAGTAACATGAACTCCTGATCCTCATGTAGATAATAGATTTAAATGCTACACATACATCAGGTACAAATGGATATCAAGGCATGTATGTGTGAATTCATGTTTTCATGTATTTAACTCATGACATCCTGAGAGGGTGACAAAACCTGAAGGCAGATTATCTCAAAGTAACCAACATATAATAGGGTTCTAAATTTTTCTTACCTGTACACTTATTGCCTTAAAACTTTGTTGGGTTTTGCTCAATTACAAATATATTCCTTACTTATTGCTAAGTGAAAGTATTCGATGATGTTGAATTGGTCAGAGTCTAATCAGAAATGAAAAATCATACGGTAATTGGGATAGGAAATGGAATGTAAAGATTATGAACTGTAAGAGGAGATTAGAGTATCAAGAGATTGACTGACTGCCAAGAATTAAAGAGAACTTTACAAAACATCATAATAGCAGATATAAAGAGGCATCACTGAAATTGAGGGGTTAATTTGATCAGGTCTGTCTGCCCTCTTTGCTTTTGGTCATTTGCTTTTTGTTAAATTTTTTTTCTTTTTCCATGAAGGTGAGGGTCAGGGTAGCGTAAGGCCTCACCACTAAATGCTGAAACTTAACCTTCATTGGCCACTTTATGGATGAGATTCCTAGGTCACCATGGTAATGTGCACTTCAGTTGCTTTTTCAGGAACTTGGGTCAGCTTCTGTCTAGTTTACACCCATAGAGACAGGCAGCCCTTCAATTGGGACTGCACAAGTACCCAAGAGGTGGTCTTTTGACATCAGAGGGCTGGTAGCACCACTACCACTAGGGCTGAGATAGCGGACCCCAGAAAGCACCTTCCTCCCTCAGGCTGATATCTGGGCTTTGTGGGATTTCTCAGACTTTCTTGATTTTACCAGTTAATTGCCCTTATTGGTTACATGAACTGCATAAAGAAATTCAGGATTTTCTCTGAAGAATTGGCAATGTGATGCCAGATGTGAGATCTGGAAGAAGTAGTTTATAGGTTTTCTTCAGCTAAATTGTGCAGAAAGGAAACTTTAATTTTCCATGCATAGTATCTGACCTATATATTCAATTAATTTTGAAAATTTTATTTTCTGATGATGATAACTTGGTAGGGTATTGAATGAGATTGTTTAATCAAAAGCTGACACAAAGTGACTAAATACCAAAAGAAAGGGTAGAATTGTTTTGTTAATCCTTTCCTCTGCCAAACTGATGGCTGATGATTAAATATTTTGTAATATCTTAACAGAAACATAGACATTTCAGATAATCATAATATTTAAACTCACTTTTTTGCCTAATTCACTTCTTTCCATAGCCTCAATCAATTCATACTTAATTTTATAACAGGACATTTACATTCAGTGGAAATGTTACCTTACTAATGAGTAATTAAACCCCTAGTTTAAGGTTAGTTTGCTTTAGATCAATATTTAGGTTTGAAACTTGTAGAAACTAATGATCTATGGAATTCTTTGGGGGTAAAGATTTTAAAACATATCCCACTTTTTTGATTTATGGATTTACTTAGGCTAATTTCTAAGCAGGTTTTCCCAGATGGAAATACTTTAGCTAAATATCGCTTTTTGCATATTAAATTTTTTTACTGGAGAGTAATTTTAAGAAGCACATATTCAAATCATTGTAGAGATGTGTTTATTTATACTTTGTAGACAAAAATTAACTTTTATGTATACCTCAATCAAATAGTAAGAATCTTAGTTTTCTCTCTCTTCCTTTTATCTCTCTTCATTTGTCACAAATATAGTATTAATATGTGTATTATGGAAGAAAGTAAAAGCTATGAATTATGACTGCATTGACTTGAGTTCATGTAATAACGTTTATCAATAGGTTATTAGAACTCAGAAGTGCTTAATTTAAATTCAGAAACTTATTTATAATTAATATGCCAGAGTTTCTATTTATCAATTTGTTGTGTTCAACTTTCATTTTATGGTAAAACAGACACCATTCTTTCTTCCTGAATAGTAAGAGGACTTTTTTCCCCAATATTTCACCCTTTATCCAGGAGAGGCACCAGAAATTCTGTGTGAACTACACCCCTAGCCTGATCCAGCCCCAAACAAAAATAGTCACCATGATGATGATATTACTCGCATTTGAAGAAAGTCTATGGTTATTGGATAGCTCTCAAGACACACATAGATGATTTTAAGTAGTGCTTAGTTTAGCTTCTAATCTCTCAAAGGATTAGTTGCCAAAACAATTAGCAGGTTTAGTCAAGGAGAAGGAAACAGTCCATCTGCTTCTTTTGTGCCATTGAGAGCAAACAGCCAACTGATGGACTGAATCCCTCAGACAATTAGTCAGAACCATTTGCAGCCCCCATGTTCCTGTAACAACCTTGTTGACACACTTATAGATGAGAAGACAGATGGTTTCATGGGAAGTGAATTTTCCTTTTAAATATATAATAGCACCTTATAAATAAATGGTGTTTATAAGTAATAGTGTAAAAGGCTTTCTTATACATTCTGAAATCTGACTGTCACAACAGCTCTTTTGTAAAATGGGTGATTTTACAAATAAGGCAATATAGTATCATAGAGGTAAAGTGCCATAGAGGCCAAGTTTATTTATGAGCTGGGATTAGAACCACCAGTCTTTTGACTGCCATTCCGGTGCTTTCTCTACTGTGCTTTTAGAAATGCTGAAGAGCATGGGATGCTCTTGGATATTTTATGGCAAATGATATAGGAATACCTATATCTTCTTCCCAAATATACCAGTCCACTTTATGGTATCCCCTTAGGAGACCAGTGAACAAGAGAAGCTGTTTAAGAAAGCACAATAACATTGCATGTGTAACTAATAATGTACAAATTAGCAGGTCAGAACCCTTGTAAATTAGGAGCAAAGGAGATCATCTAGTCAAATGCAAGACTCTTCCATCTCTCTTGAACAGAAAGGCAGATCTAAAGCTATTGTCATTGGTCAACTCCATAGGACACAAAGGAGGGCAAAGAAGAGAGTACCAGAAGATGTATGATTTAGAAACAAACATAACCCTTCCTTTTTAAAAATCACTCCAGCTGCATAGAGAGAAGGAGCACCATGCTCACCCTTGCATCACATTTATATGACCTTTGACTATACAGTGACCCTGCCCACTAGTAAATAGGAACCATTCTGTGACACAGACCTAGTATGTCCTAGAATCTGAGCTGTTAAGTGTCTATCACTCTCCTTTGGAAAGACACAGAGTAGCGAGGGAGAAAGGAGAGAAAAATCTTGCTTCCTTCTCCTCCTTTAGAGGTCAGCATGCCCCCTGAAGTGCTGTGATTTTTACAAAAATCTTTTCCAAAGAACTCATGTATTTTCCTTTACTGACTTGTACTGCCTGGGAATAAAGTAGACATACCTCCTTTATCAGTCTAAGCTTTGCTGCACAGAGACAGAAAGCAACTTAACCTTGAACACAGAATTGTAAGTACCATGAAATCATTCTGTTTCAGCCACACTAATTTCTGCCAAAGAAAGCTTTGGAATGATAGAGCTCTAGTGCGGATATTTTGATATTTTTCTTTGATTGAGATGGGGAAAAACACCATCATAGATATAAATCATCACAGCATATTTTGGGCTTGCCTATTTAAAGAATACAGTTTTTATGTTTTCACAGTGGTTAGGTCAGTTATCTGAGTTTATAAGAAATAAATTAAAGTTGCAAAATAATACTTCTATTTTTCATAAAATTACAAATAAGAATAATTATTTTATACTAAAAGTTTTGGTACTTGATCCTATTGGAAGGAGTATAAAATAAATGAAGTCTGTCTCTATTGCAGATTTAAATAGAAGAAGAATGCAGCAGTTGCTTGGTGACGTTCTCTGTTACTTTTCCAGATAATTTGAGAGTAGCCCAATTACTGTCTGGGGATATTTTGGGACTAACAATTTTTGGACTAACTCCTATTTCCACAGGAGACTCAACATATAATGGAAGAAACTGTTGAGAAGTCCAACTCTTCATGGCTTTTAAAAAATTGTGTTTTCAGCTTACACATGAATCAGCTCAAAGAGAAATAGTACTTTAGAGTGAAGCACAGAACACAGATCCTGCGCTCCAGCGAAGTGTGCTTTTTCTAGACTGTGTTAAGTCACTTCCCATGGTGCCTTGGGTGTAACATTGTTGCCTTTTAATTTCCTTTGAACTGGATCATTAGTTTTCCTTCTGACCTTTTTAAGACAAATGACCCAACTTTTCCTCCTCTTTTCCAGGCAATGGATAGATGGCTATGAATGGGCAGAGGAAAGCATATGTGGCAGGCACACTAGCATCCCATTTAATTTAATGCTTGATTCAAAGGTTTTGTTTTTCATCCCCAGCGGAACCAAAAACTCAAAAAGTCTTCACTTTGGAGCCAAAGCCAGGAAGTGTAGGGTGTGAGAAAGACATTATAACTGTACCTGGAAAATCTTGAAGTTTTTTAAATTGTCTGAATAGCGCCACATAAAAATGTAATTCCAGAGATTTTGTTTTGCCCTTCTGTCATGTTAATTTTGTTTTGTAAACTATTAGCCTTCAGCCTTGGCCTAACCAATGCCTTACGCTGCCTGAGTCTGTGGTAATACAGCCTAAAATCAAGTTCATATACTAGCAAGCTGTATAGATACTTTACACAGTTTCAGATGGGAGCTGGTAAGGGCTTTTTGTTGAAATGAAGGAGCTTAGGAGAATCTTCTGCAAAGGTTTTAGTCCCTTCTCCTGCCCTGCTTGTGGCATTATCCTGAGTCTATCTATGACTCTGTGTTTAGATAAGAATGTTTCTAATGAACCCTTCCAGTCTAGTACATACATGAGAACTAATAAAGTACTCACTGATCCTTTCAGAAGTTTGCTTTGTTTAAATCAATATCCTTGTTTCTTAAATATTAAAAATGTAACATATAAAGCAACCATGCTAAATGGTGACAAGTTCTAAATTAGCAGTGTCTAAATTAATGAGGTTTTACTTACATTAAAATATTATACATCTCTAGCACCTGTGACTGATGAATTTTTGTTTCTAGTAATTAGGTGTTATTTAATTATAGTTAGAGTCTTTAACATCACCTAGTTTAATTGCCGTATTAAAAACTATTTGGAGAATTGATTTGCCTAACCTCAAAAATTTAGTTTGGTAACTGAAAATGCCATTTATTTGTCCTACTTAAGTGTTATTGGTAAGAATTAAGTGCAGGCATATATTGTTATACAAACTGTCATTTTGATGTAGACTACATAGCATATCTGTATGTGTTGTATGTAACACTTAGCATATGGTGACTCTTAAGTAATGATGTGAGATGTGTGTGTATGCCTCGGAAGAAGTGTGTTGAAATAAACTACATTTTCGTCTCCTATTTCCTAGGAAGCATTTTAAGGTGATATTTATTCTCTTGAACAGAGAGCAGAAAAAAGATCAACTTATACTTGATAGATTATATGATTTCATGATTATTAGTCCTCCCTGGATTTTGGATGAAAACTAGATCTGGGGGTGGTAATGGGCACCGGATCATATATCTTAATCATACCAGTGAGCTTTATCTTTCTTTAATGATCTTTATAGATTGATTAATTTATTGAGATAGGGTCTTGTTCTGTCACCTAGACTATAGTAATCTTCTTAACTTTTTATTTTTTAAATAATTATAGGTTCATAGTAAATTGCAAAGAAATGTACCAGGATGTCCCCATGTACTCTTTGCACAGCCTCCTCCAGTGTTAATTAACATCATGCATAATACCAGTATAATATCAAGGAATACCAAGAAATTGACATTCGTAAACTCTACAGAGCTTATTCAGTTTTCATCAGTTATACTTGTACTCATTTGCATGTGTGTATGTAGATCTATGCTCACATGCATACCTTCATTAACCACCCTCCAGAATTAAGATATTTAATGTAACGTTGCTGCAGAGTTCTCTTAAGCTACCCCTTTATAGCCCTACCTACACTTCCTCACCCTCTGCCCCAGCCCCTGACAACTACTAATTTCTTCTCTGTCTCTATACCTCAAATACTATATAAATGAAATCACATCATATATATCCTTATGAGATTGGCTTTTTTCATGCAGCATAATTTCCTTGAGGTTCATCCAAGTTGTATGTATCAATAGTTTATTTCTTTTAATTGCTTAGTAATATTTCAGAGTTATGGATGGACCACAGTTTGATTAACTACTCACCCATTGAAGGACATTTGAGTAGTTTCCTGTTATTGACTATGATAAATAAAGAGGTCATGAACATTCTGAAGAAAGTAAGTTTTAATTTCTCTGAGAGAAATACCATAGTGTGCAGTTTCCAGGTGGTATGGTAAGTCCATTTTTAGTTACTAAAGGAACTGCCAAACTGTTTTCTAGAGTGACTGTACCATATTACATTTCTAGCAGTTATGTATGAGCAATCAATTTTTCTGTATTCTCACCAGCATTTGGTGTGATGACTCTCTTTCAGTTTGGTCATTCTGATATATGTGTAGTGAAATCTCATTGTGGTTTTAATTTGCATTTTCCTAATATCTCCTGATGTTGAACACCTTTTTTATATTCTTGGTGGCCATAGAAATAACCTCTTCTAGCCAGGCACAGTGGCTCAGGCCTGTAATCCCAGCACTTTGGGAGGCCGAGGCGGGCGGATTACCTGAGGTTGGGAGTTCGAGACCAGCCTAACATGGAGAAACCCCGTCTCTATTTAAAAAAATAATAATAACCTCCTCAGTAAAATGTTTGTGTCTTTTACCTGATTTAAAATGAGATTAGGTTTTGAGAGATTTTTACTCTAGGTACAAGTCCATTGCCACATATGTGATTTGCAAATATTTTCTTCTAAACTCTAGTTTCCCTTTTCACCCCCTTCACGGAGCCTTTTGCAGATGAAAAGTTTCTAATTTTGATGAAGTTTAATTTATCACTTTTTCCTTCCTTTAATTGTTGCTTTGATGTCTAAGCACTCTTTGCCTAGTCCTAAGTTTAGAAGATCTCATATTTTTTCCCTAGAGATTTTAGTGTTTTATCTTTTAGATTTATGACCATGATCTGCTTCAGTTAATTTTAATAAGGTATGAGATTTATGTTTATGCTTATTTCTTTTGCTTATGGATATCCAATTGCTCCAGCACCATTTTCTAAAAAGATTATGGTTCCTCTATTGAATCAAAGAATGGTTATTTTATTTTATTTTTTGTAGAGACAAGGTCTTGCTATGTTGCCCAGGCTGGTCTCAAACTCCTGGCCTCGAGAAATCCATCCACCTTGGCTTACCAAAGTGTTGGCATTATAGGGGTGAGCCACTCTCCCTACCCAGCCTGATGTTTCTAAAGGTACATAGTCCTTAAACCACGTGTCCTACATAAAAATAATTAGAAGTGTTTGAGCACCTACCCTATGTAAGGCATATTTCTAAGCATATTCCCTGCATTATTAACTATTTATTATTTGCAGAAAAAAATTCATGCAGCATAGTGTTATAATCATCATTTTAGAAATATGGAAGCTTAGTGTTGGAAAAATTAAGTGATTTGACCAAGGTCATAAAGACAGTGTGACACAAAGGTAGAATCCATGTCTGTCTGACTTGAAAGCCCATGCTATGCTTAGTAATAAAATATTTTCTCACCAAAGGAAGCTCAGAATTAAGGCTTTTCATCTGCCAAGTCTTTATTATGTTGTATAGTCAGGACTAAAGACCTCTTTAGAAGACCCTTAAAAATACATTTTTCTATCTCAGGAACTCAGCTGGAGGTTTGGAGACTGGTTATGAAATTTGACCAGGCATTTGACATATTATCTATGTCCACTTTAAAAAATAAAACGGTAGTCCTCATCCAGAATCAGTTTTTGACAACATGCTTTGTTGTGCCATTAGTTACGTCCTGAGCATCCAGCACAGTTTTGCTCCCTTTTACTTGATTTATATTTAACAGAACTTCTTCCAAAGCTGTGTTGGTTTTTAGCAAAGGTCATGTAGCTAAAGATGACTTTCCTTATTTATTGAGTCTGTAATTACTTTTAAAAATCTTGATAGGCTATTTTCCCGGACATTAACCCGTGGTAATGATTTCTTTGTGATTTACATGTTACACCCTCAATTTACATATATTTCTAATGTGCTACTTTTCATTTCATGGAGGCTTGCATAGATATGGCATACTAAAACAAAGTGAACAAGAGGTCACCTGATACCATATACTGCTCGGAAGGGGATTGATAATGGAGTTTTACCATAGTTTCACTTTGTTTCATAAACATTTGCTACTTTGGTCATCTTTAGCAAATAGAAAATCTCATGGATAGAGCAAAAATCAGAAGATGAATTGCCTTGCTTCCTCTACTGATTACTTACTGAATGACCTTGAGCAGCCTCTAATTCTTAACCTGCCCATCCTGCAAGTGCAGATCACAAAGGAAATAAATGTTTTGCTCCTGAGGGTTAGCTTTTATTGTTTTCGTGTTTCATGAAATGCGTAAGCTGGTCTTTTGGAAGCAAGAGGAAATATGTTGGTTTTTTACAAGAGACATAAAAGAGGCCTCATCTAGGACAGCCAGGGGTGGGTATGGTATAAGACATAGGCATGGGTAATTAAATGACTCAGAACAGTCTCCAATAATGCAAGCTCCCTGAGGATGGGGATCTGTATATTTTGTTTCCTGCTCTCTTTTTAGAGTCAACGATGATGTCTGGTACTATCCTTTATCTGCTATTTCCACATCTTTATGTGGAGCTTGTAATGTATGAAATCAGCCAGGTGAGCCTTGGAACCACTGGCATCTGTTGCTTTCATTGTGCCCAATCAAACCTCCCAGGGGCCCAGCCCAGCCATCCTGGGGAAACACACCTGAACCAAGAATAACGAATCTCTAATATTCTTGGTCAATCTGCTTTCCGTCCTTTGGCCTCAATATTCTTTCTACAAGTTAAGAAGGTAACTAGAGACCTCATTGGTGTATTGTTAATACAGAATGAGATGATACAGTGAAGGAACTCTCCAAATGACAAAGCACTATCTCCATCTCAGAATATTGCCTTTGTTGTATCATAGCGAAGGCGTTCCAGAACTGTTTCTGCTCAGACTCACTGGTTCAAACCATGGCTATACTGCCAGAATTTAAGATACTTTGAAAATGGGCAAAGTCTCATTTTTCCTATAGGTAAAAAGGAGTTCAAGATCAGGGAAATCTAAGGTTTCAGAAGGATGATAAATGTTAGAACATGGACTCAGGGTGCTTGGACTCATATACTTGGCCCTGCTGCTTACAGAGCTTCTTGGTGCCTCAATTTCTCTGTCAGTTAAATGCTATATAATAAAATGACTCTTACCTCATTGGATTGATGTGAGAAAGAAATGTCAATATAAAATGGTCAGCAACATGCCTGGAACATAGAAAATGTTGATATATTATTGTTAATGCCTCCACCTACTCTATATACTGACTCTGTCATCCCTCTCTTCCTCCTTCCCTCGATCTAGAAAGATGAATGTGACTAGAAACAAAATTTTGTTGTGTTAAAGTCTACCTGGATGTTCCCTAAGATACTAACTAAATTTCTTTCTTTCATATGCATTCTTTCGACAAAAGTCTCTTCCTTTTTGCTGGGAACTTTCTCATTTCTTCTCCTCCTGCTTTAGGGGGGAGAAAAGCATGTGCAAGAATTATTTTTTCTTGTCCTCAGATGTCACCAGAGCGAACACCTGTCCTAGTTCCAGCTCTGGTGAACTCCAGCAGACCTGCTCAAGTGGACAGCATTAGGAACCTTGTCAGTTTTGTAGGGCTTTTTGCCTGAAGGTACCTCAGGTCTCTTATGCTGCAGGTATACTGAGGGGCCTGGAGGGGACAGGCTATTTTGCATCCATGCATGCTGAGGTCCGAATGCTGCAGGGCTGTAAGGCTGGTTGGACTTCACTGTCTTTTCTCTACCCCTCCCATGCCAGTTTTATTTGTACTTTCTAGATCTTTTCCACTTTTGCAAGTTCTTTTTAGCCACAATCTGAATGCAGTCCTGTATGGGATAAAGGAATATCATATGTATATGTATTTTAAAACAGCAACACAATTCATGACTATTGCAGATTGTGAAGGAGCAAGTCTCTCAATTGGCTAATTGAATCAAGCTCTGGTGGGTATCTTGGGCTCTGAGCTCTCCTGAAGATCAGCACTGAGCCTGAATCAATTGGTTTGATTTCCCTTTATCTTTATTTGTGTAGAAATGAGAAGAAATTCTGTATGTGTTAATAATGTAGGGTAACTTAGGAAAGATGACTTAACTTTCCAGGCCATAGTTTGTATTCCTTATAAAGTAAAGATAATTTGAATGTTGTACCACTGTTGGCTAAAAGGCAGAATTAGTTATGACCTCACTCGGAGTACTTAGTTGCAGACTGTTGGGGGAAAATTCTCAGTTTAAGATCTTTGAAGTCTGGGACATTAAGAATAGGGCGAATGTGAACCTTCTGTACATAACTGACTTTCAATACATCCTCATTAAAAACAAAAACGCTAAATGATTGTCAAACATTAAAAATATTCATCATGTTAATTTCTCATAATCCTTATGCAGTGGCAATATTGCATAAAGATTCATTTGTAAAGCATAAGGTTGGGGCTTCTTATTTTATAAATGGAAGAAATTCCCAGTTTGGTTAATACAAAACCTTAATAAGAACTAGTAAATGGAAATATCTGATAGAGCTGTATAATTGTAGACTATTAGTGGGGAGAAGACTTCAATTTACCTTAGGCTTGATGTTTCTAGAAATAAAATTATTGAGAAAAGATTAAGATTGAGATAAACTATCTGGAGGAAAAAAAGTTCATAAAATGACAGAAACCAGACCTCAAAATAAACATCTTATTACAGTTGGCTGACTTGTTTGGAAGACAATGTAAGGTAAATGCACCTGACAGCAATAACTAAAGTATATCCTGAGAATGACCCTGTATGGCAGATGCACCTGAATGTGTGTTCAGAGCTGGGAATCTGGGAATGGCCAAACCAGAGATGCACTCCTTATCTATGATAAATATCTGAGCCCTGAGGGTTTTTTTTTTTGGTGGGGGTGGGTGGTAGATGAAGTTTGCCAGGTGGAGGTCATTAGGGGATGGTGTTAAGTAAAAACGCTGTATAAACTGCATGATGTTTGCAGGTGGTTGCAGTTTTCCTGTCCAGCCCACCGTCACTGGACTGTAGGAAGGTGAATACATTGTCCAGCCCATAGCCATGGGGCCATTTCTGTAATTAAGGCTGTTCTCCTATCCAGCCCTCTGCCACTGGACTCTCTCCCTGGTATGGAGCCCCTAATAAAAACCCAGATCTTATTTGCTGGCTCTGGGTCTCTTCTTCAGCCTCTTGAACCTGGTGCCTTCCCTATTGAGAGTAACAGGGGCTCAGCACAACAGATCACACATTCCCAAACTCAGTTCAAGTGGTAGTAAGCACAAAAAGAGTTTCACTTAGGTGACTACAATAACCCAGGGACTAACCAGATGCACGAATGCAAATGATATCTCCAAGAACGTGGTCTCCTCCAGTCCCTGACTCTGCCTTTCCCGCGTTGCCCTCACGACTGGGCAGATCCTTTCTACCATGTCAAGATTGCTTCAGGAATTCCAGGTGTCAACTTCATTAGCTCAGCAATTCCACTTGCGGGAAAATGTCTTTCCCAGCTCTTTTATTCACAATTGTGACGCTCTGTTTCAGTACCTGGTTTGAGTCATAAGGCGTCACTGAGAAAATCACAACTGTCAGGGCTTGAGATGTGTCATTCGTCCTACGTATCAAATGGCATGAGAAGAGTGTTGTTTCCCAAGAGGAAATTGAGATTCTGTTATCAGTAAAGGGGAATGGCTGCTCAGGAGGCAAAAACGACTTGGGTGCCCTCCACCACCCATCTGCCAAGTCTGGATTTGAAAGAACTAGGATAGGAGAAAGTCAGGACTAAGCAAGTACAGCCAAGAAAGAAGAAGAAAACTGAAAAGGGAAAATCAGAAAGCCCTCCTGAGGTCCTTTTCGCCCACTCAGTCGTAAAAGAGCAGAATTAAATTAGGGCTGCTAAAAGTAGAGAAGGCACACCATTGACCCAATATAAGCCCAGACAAGGAGATTTGTTGGGTTTTTCATGAGTACCCTCCAGAGCCAGACGTGGAGCATCTCCTCTCGGGTGGACCACTTTAGTGTGATTCATGTGTTTCAATCGCACAGCCTCTGAAGGCCCATATTAGAATAGCACCAAACAATGAAAAATGTCTCTAGAAACATTTATTGTTCTTTCATCTTTCTCCATCTCCCAAGTATATTGAGACTAAGTTATTAATGTTAAGTCATACAATAAATTAATTCTGGAGGGGGGGAATCATTTCCAGGGAGTAACCATATGCTCTCATCACCTACAGCTTTGTGCGTGCCTCATCATCCAGTGTGATGATTTTAATCCAGACTTCTACACGTCCTAACTGTGGAACCCTGGACAAAACTGGCTCTCAGTTTGCTTATCTGTCCAAAGGGGACACTAATAATACACCCTGCAGAGGTACACATGGCTGTTATTATTGTTTATGCATTTCGGTTTTATTTGGAAACAGTCTCAGAACTGATCTTATAAGTTAAGATTATAGTATGAGCTTATCCTATAAGATACACTTGCTTATAGTATTCTAAGAAAGTACAGAACATCAGTGCTTACTATTAGATGTTTAGAAACTAAACTAGGAATCACATTACTCCTGGCTCAGCCTGGCCCCTTGATACTAACCTCCACTACATATTTTGTCCCCATGGTGTCCCCACAGCATCTATCCAGACTTCCTAGGAATAACCCACAATACTTCCTATTCTCAAGAAACTAGCTCTTTCCCCAGAACCTTGATGTACTCAGTCAGCTAAGAGTTATCTTGCATGACTTAAAATTTCCACCTATTATTTATTTTTTAGGTGACCAGTCTCTAAAGCAGAACAAAAATTACCTAAGTGGGGATTTAGACAGGGATTCAGAAAAAAAAGAAATTTTTAGCTAAGTTAGGCAAGCCTAAATGATCTTTTAGTCATTTTTTTTTTCTTTTAGCAATTTTCTTCTTCCCTGGAGCCTGACCCTGCAGGACAAGGATCTATTTTCAAGTCAATTACTATTCCTAAAAGATATAATTACCTACACAATCAGAAAAGGAACCCTATTTCTCTTATTATGGTAACATAACAGTAATTTTTAAAATAACTACAATACATAGGCTAGAAATAGTATTTGCTTTCTTCTGACTTCTTGTTGCTTTTAGTTTCATACCATACCATTCCCAAATCTCTGGCTTATCAGCAAGTAGCAATAAATGGCAGCTTGGAGATTACTGTTAAGCAAGAAAACAAAACAAAATAAATTATTAGTCTATAACACACTATTGTGGCTAATCTACTTCTCATTGGGTAACATTCAGAAGCCTCCTCAAGAACTCAAACACTACACCCTTGAGACTGAGCTGCCCTGTTCATAGTCTCCGATGCTCAGTTCTAAGGCTCAGCTCCAGTTCCCTACCCACAGTTTGGCATTTCCTATACTTTTAAGCTACTTTAAAAAAAAAGTTTGCTATGGCTATATGCTAAGTACTAAGATGCATTTACCCATTTTATCTACATGCCATTTCTGTGTTAGGAGTTCCAACATTCCCTTCTTTTGTCACTTTCATTTCATTCATTCATTGCATGCCCACTCTAGGCCAGCCAATATCCTAGGTGCTATGCATACAGCAATGAAGAAAACAAAGGTTTACATTTCAGTGAATGAAAAAGACAATACATGGAAGGAGAAAGAGACGGGAAAAAAAGAGAAGGAGGAGGAGAGATAAGGGAGATGATATTTAAGCAAAGACCTAAATGAAGGGATATTGCAAGCTCAGGGGGAAAGTGTTTCAGGTGGAAGAACCATCATGTGCAAAGGTCCTGGGGCAGAAACAATGCTTGTGAAGAATGAAGCATGGCCTCTGTGAATGAAATGTGCTGATAGGGGTCGGAGGAATATGAGCTGATAGAGAGTGCAAGGCCTTGTAGGCCAGGAAAAAACACGGGGTTTCTTTCTGTCCATCTACCATATTTTGGTGTGATGAAGGAGTGACATGATTTACCTGTGAAGAAACTGAATCTAAAGGAATGTTAACTAACTCATCCTTGTTACATATGTGGGAAGCCGCATCATTGGGACTCACATTGGTGTCTATGCAGTTTCCAAAGCTCAGTCATTTATAATCACAGCACAGCTTTTCAGTCACTCAGCAGACAATTCCATCTATATGTGCTCTGTCACTGCCTTTATAAATAAGCTTAACCCTTACAACTAGCTTATTTATTTTGAGATCTCCTCACTCGTAATTTCAGTGGGCTTGTTTCTCATCTTCTTCCTTGATCTAAATGTCAGAAATTCTTCCTTTCCAGTCACAGATCCAATTAATTATCTCTTATGAAATTCACCAGATGTAACTCTTCTTTTCCATTGCTCCTGCTACTATTCAGGTTTCAAGTCTTGTCTGCTCCCACTTCCCAGGATTCCTGAACCCTCAATGATCCAGTACCAGCCTACATTTTCAATCTCATGCATCCTTATTCTCTCATGTCTAAAACCCCTTCAGGCTATATTTTGACCATATGCTATTCTTAAAAAAAAATTTACATCAAATTATATTTCTGCTATCTCTTTCAAAAATAAAATCTGAAGCACTGGGCCCATGTTCCCACAAAGCTGAAGGTGAGCAGTGGCTGCCCATTTTGGATGGGGCATGAGTTCGCCAGTTCCCCACAGTCTCCACCACTTTCTATAATCAGACATCTTCAGGCATCCATCTTGTTGCAGGCACTGACACAGTGAAGAAGAGTCGCTATAAGTCCTTTTGGGAGCCAAACTGCCTCGGTACCAATTCTGGCTCTACCACTTACTAAACTCATATTGTTGCCTAGTTACTTAAAATCTCTGTGGCTGCCCTGTAAAATGTAGGTGACATGGTTTGGCTGTGTCCCCACCCAAATCTCATCTTAAATTATAGTTCCCATAATTCACACATCTTGTGGGAGGGATCCCGTTGGAGGTAATTGAATCATGGGGGCGAGTCTTCCTGTGCTGTTCTTGTGATGGTGAATAAGTCTCAGGAGCTCTGAAGGCTTTATCAAGGGTAATTCTCCTGCACAAGCTCTCTTGCCAGCTGTCATTCAAGATATGCCGTTGCTCTTCCTTCACCTTCCACCATGATTGTGAGGCCTCCCCAGCCATGAGGATTGTGAGTCCATTAAACCTCTTTTCTTTATAAATTACACAATCTCAGGTATGTCTTTATTATGAGAACAGACTAATATGGTAGCTAACGACGATAACTACCTCATATTTCTGGTATGAAGGTTAAATGTGCTAATACCTGTGAAAGCATTTAGAACAAAGTAGCTGGACATAGGAAGAACTCAATAAAAGCTACCTTGTGAGGTTGCTGTTTATAATTCCCCCTGTATAATAGGTAAGTTGGTGTACTTGTCAAAATGAACATGCCTTTTACATTCCTATCTCCTTGCCCTTCTCTACCTTAACTCTGTTTCCCAGATAGTTTTCCCAAGTGGTCCAGTCTTCTATGATCACAGAATCTTATCTATCTCTTCAGTAAGGCTTACTTCAAATCTCACCCATTTGTGAAGCCATCACTGGCCACTCTATCTTGACATTGTTTCTCACTTCTTTCCATCCATTTCTGTAGCTCTGATTTTGTGCACTACTTACTGCATACTCATTTACTCCTTTGCATTGCTATTTAACTGTCTTGTGTTAATATTTTCTCTCTCCAACCAGACTGAAGAAAATGGTGATACATGGCAGGTGGTGATTGGGTCATATTTCAACTTACTGGCAATGGTTGTCACCAATGCTATATAGCACAATGATCATTTTCTGAATTCTCATGGGGAGGATTTTATCATGACATTTTTCTTGGTTAATGATACTAAATTAGAAGGTCAGAGGTCTGTCTAATGAGTGCAACACTGAAACCGGTAGTATGCTTTAAATAACAAGGTTCTGGGGTTGAAACATGTTTTTCACCACTTCTAATATAGGTTGATGCAGAATGAAGGTCATTATTGTGTGACATTAGTTTCAGATTGAAGGTCATTATCATGTGGAAACTGGGTTTTGATTCAGTGCTTTCCTACTTTTTAGAAGCTGCAAACATAATTGGCAAATCTGTTAAAATAAAAGATGAGAGCTTGAGTTTCTTTGGGATTCTGAAAGTTATGCAGGAAACTTTGTATATCTATCTATCTATCATCTATCTCTCTACCTGTCTGCTGCCTTTCTTTCTTTCTTTCCTTCTTTCTTTCTTTCTCTCTTTCTTTCTTTTTTCTTTCTCCCTTCCTTCCTTCCTATCCTCTATCTGTCTGTTTCTCTACCTGTCTGCTGCCTTTCTTTCTCTTTCTTTTTTCCTATCTTTCTTTCTTTCTATCATCTATCTATCTATCTATTTATCTATCTACCATCTAATCTAATCTATCTAATCTGTCTATCTGTTCAGAAATAAGTATAGTTCCTGCTGGGCATTAGCCTTCAACATGGATAAAAGACAGAACATGAGAATTCAATATTAGAATATGGGATAAAGACATGAAATAATTACTAAGAAAAATACAAAAATCAATTACATCAAAATTGAACCACCTAAGATGATTGTTAGTGGAAGTAAAGTAATTAGAAGTCTTTTTCATTAATGTCAGCTAATGCCTATCTAAAATTTAGTCAAATCTCAGAAGACTTTTTTAAACCTGGAAGAAAAATACTTGTAGCATCATTTAGATTAATCTCTCTGAAATGAACCACTTCCATATGCCTTCATGGTGGGGAGAAGGACTATAATTATTGTGGTCACTTTCCAAGTAATATTACTGAATCTATCCATATGCACACCAAAGTGATGCTTGATGGGTAGTTATTTCCTCTGTGGAAATAAAGATAAAAGTAAAGTAAAGTAAAGGTAAGGTAAAGGAAAGTTCAAGATATATAGGAATATTACAAATAATCCCAGGATTTAGCAGTAGATCTACCACAATTAAGTCCCAGTTCTCTGAAAGTTACCTTCTAGGATGTTCATCTCTGACTCTATTGTACTAAGGGTAATTTTATTATATAAGCAGAAAGGAGTATTAAGATAGTTTGATTGGTTAGAGAATGCTAAATTAATCCTGCCTTCAGTAAGCCAAACCCACAGTGCCAGCCTATACAGTATAATAAATAAAAAGGTAATTTGACACTCTGGCCAAAAAACTAGCTTTGGAAATAACATCCATTTGGCCTCACTGAAAAAGTAGGGAGAAAATGAATTTTGTAATGAATTACTTGTCACTCAAAACATATTTGGTTTACAACAGAAAATAAAAATCATTCTGAGGGATGGCCATTTTGCCTAAAAGGAAACAATAAATCAAATAAGTGCTAATGAAACAGATGAAGAGCATTTATTCATCTTTAGGTCATCTACTGGCCCAAACAATTAGGTTAAAGTGGAGTGATTCAATCTAAGAAATGTAAATAGATAGAGAAGGATAAAGAATACTCTTTAGTTCTCAAATGACTTTCTATTAAATATTATTATTTCTCTTTTATTAGGTTTGGCTTACAAACCTATATTTTGTAAATCTTGTTTGTGTCCAATTTAGAATAACGTAATCCATTTACATTTACTGGTTTGGTTCTGATTGGAGTAATCATTAAATCTAGAAAATGAAAACTATTCACCAACTCTTCAGAGCAGCAAGGAAGTATTGAGAATTGAGAACGTTTTTTAAGATCTTAGTGTACAATCAGTAATCACCACTATTTTTCCTTAAATGTGATATTTATTGCAAAGGGACCTATATATCCCACTTTATTTTTGGTGTTTAGAGCTAAATATTGTCTCTATGTCTGTCAGGTAATACCAGGGTCGATGGCCACAGCACGGGATCACTAATAGAAAACCAAACCCCATTCTTGAGACCTTTCTAGGTTTTATTTAAAATTTGTTTGTTTGCCTGTTTGTTTTGTAAAGCATAATGATTTATTTTTTAAGGGACCCTAGGCTTCTTAGGATTTTCTCTTTTCTGAAGATATTGACTAAAGTGTCCAAAGTGGGGATGGTTGCAGATGGGCGAATAGGAAGTGAAAGACTAGTCCATTTCTCTGGCAGTTAAGTTTGTCACACACTGATATTTCAGTTGTAACAAACATTGTTAATTAACAGAAGAGAGGCTAATAAATCAATTTACTGATAATTTGTGAATGAATTAATTTGTT
Source organism: Callithrix jacchus (assembly GCF_049354715.1). NCBI lineage: Eukaryota > Metazoa > Chordata > Mammalia > Primates > Cebidae > Callithrix > Callithrix jacchus. The sequence goes on from NC_133516.1 coordinate 50,064,905, forward strand.
AATGAATCTGTTTACTAATAATTGTTCCCTTTCAGAATGCTAACTCTGCTAGGGTACATACATTTTATCAAAGCCAGAAAATCACATTCAAATACTTTCCAAATATGAGATTCTAACATCAGATCAGATGGCTACTCCAGGTACCTTTAGACTGAGGCATTATAACAATCCTTTCAGGTATGAGTAGAATAAACGAATTTTTATTCCCACTTGATACTGGATGACTCTGGAAGGAGGTGCTAGTGCCTACTTACTGAGGAGTCTCCAGTTTCTAAATACACTTCCTCACCTCAAAAAGTCTTCCTTAAGCCACAGGAGAAATACTGCTTTTCTTTTTCTTTCTTTCTTTTTTTTTTTTTTTTGTTTTTTGTTTTTTGAGATGGAGTTTCGCTCTTGTTACCCAGGCTGGAGTGCAATGGCGCGATCTCGGCTCACCGCAACCTCTGCCTCCTGGGTTCAGGCAATTCTCCTGCCTCAGCCTCCCGAGTAGCTGGGATTACAGGCACGTGCCACCATGCCCAGCTAATTTTTTGTATTTTTAGTAGAGACGGGGTTTCACCATGTTGACCAGGATGGTCTTGATCTCTTGACCTCGTGATCCACCGGCCTTGGCCTCCCCAAGTGCTGGGATTACAGGCGTGAGCCACCGCGCCCGGCCCGACACTGCTTTTTCAATGAGGGGTTCTCTCAAACAAGGACTTCCTTATTTCTGAGGTGTGTCCTAGTGGTCAGAGCAGAGACTGGCTGGGAGACCAAGACCTTGATTAGGCTATTTAACATAGTTGTGCGTTGGTTACCACAACTGCAAAGTGGGAATAGTAATAGTACCTATCTCTATGCATTGTAGTAAAAAGTTACATTCTTAACAGTGCTTAATCTGTGTTGTTACTCTCAGGTGCCCACTCTAAGAGAAGAAGCTGCCATTGAAATAATTCCATCTGTAAAATTATTTTTGTGTTTCTTAAATGCACATAGTCTTGCTCATAGTTTAATATACACGGCCTTGGCATTGTGTAGAATGTTATTTGGACACTCTAGAAGATGAGGACAGCTAATGTGATTCTAGGGTTATAAGTCTGGTGGTTAATAATAACATAAATCAATCTAGGTAATTGGGAGAAGATTGGAGAAAATTTGATACATGTTTATGTGTTTATCAAGGGATTGCATCTGCTTTTCTCTCTCTGCTGCCACCATCTGTCCCCAAAACCTTTGTATAGGAGCCACAGTAGTCACATCCCTGGGACATCTTTGTGCCCTCTCCAGTCTTTTTTCCACCTGGGAGCCAATATCATTTCTTACGATTCTCTACTACCTCATATTATTCCTGTGCTTGGCATCACTCTTTGGTTGGACTTTGGATAAACAGAAAGCATCAAGCTCTTGCCTTCTTTCCAGCTTCATCTCATAACTTCCCTCGCTCATAAAGCTCTGCTTATGCCAGGCTTCTTTCTGGCCCTTGACGACATGGAATTCTTTCCAGCCCCAGGGCATTTACAACCTGCTGTTCTGTTACATGGGACATCTGCCATTCACACTTTCTATCTCTCACTCCTGCTCATCCTTTAGATCTCAGCTAAACATAGCTTTCTTGGACGGCACTCCTTTAAAGTCCAGCCACCCGACCCCAGAATCTAAATTAGTTTCTCCCCATTCTTAATCTAATTTCCAATATGGCATATTGACTTTTTCCTTTGTATACCTTATTATAATTTGTGGTGTTGTGTTTTCCATATGCTTGTTTAACCTCTGTCTTCCCCAATAGACAGTTAACTTCATAAAGCCACAAACAGTGTCTGTTATTTGTTATTTGTTTGTTTTAGTACTGTACTCTTTCTCAGACAGCTTGTGGTTGGTGCTCAATTAATAGTTGTTGAATCAATTATTACATCACAGATGAAAACCTAGTATGTGACAAGCACCGGGCCAAGTGCATAATACCCATGATTTTATTTAATCCTCACAATAACTTTCTGAGTTAATTATTAATGTAATTTACAAATGAGGAAATAATATTTCTTCATGCAGTGAGCTTAGAAAGGACTGTTGTATCCTCTAAAAAGTGGCCACTCTTCCCCTAGAGTATGAGGTGGACTTAGTGACTTGCTTCCAAGGAATAAAGCATGGAAACTGAGAAATGGTAAAAAGAATGACTTCACAGTAGATAAACCTAGAAGATGTTACCTTAACCAAGTGAGCCAGGTTCATATATCAAATGATAAGTTATCATGTACCCCCTGATATTATGTGATAAGAAAGGAATTTTACCCCTGTAATTTTCTTCTCCAAAATTCATAACCCCAGCTAATTATAAGGACACATCAGAAAAAATCAATTTCATGGACATTCAATAAAATACCTCTTCCAAACTCTCAATATCATGAAGCACAAGGAAAGAAGGGTGTCACAAATCAGGAGTAGGCTAAAGAAACGTGAGTGCTAAATATAATGTGTTATCCTGGAACAGAAAAAGGAGTAAAGTGAAAAAACTGGTGAAATCCAAATAAAGTTTAGTTAATAGTAGGTGCCAATGTTAATTTCTTAGTTCTGACCAATGTACTGTGGTTATATAAGGTGTTCGTATTAGGAGAAGTTGGGTAAAAGGTATAGAAGAGCTCTCTGTAGTATCTTTGCAACTTTCTGTAAATCTAAAATATTTCAAAACATTTTCCTTTAAATGGCTACATTGGCTTGGAAACCAGGGCTGACCTTTAGTGAGCATACACTGGTTGTTTACGGCTGACATGATTCAAGTTGATGTAATGTGTTGGCTCCAGTTGATCAGGACTCGAGCATGGCACGTTGTTGACTGTATTGAGAATTTCTAACTAGGACCTCTTTTTAAAAATCATGATCAACTTTCTATCCACTCAAAACTATTTTTTAATAATTATTTTTTCAGAAGAATAAGAAACCGTGTGTGACTTTAAGTCATTCTATTTAACTGAGTGATCACCATGGTGAATCTAAGCATTCAGAGAATAATTTCAAATCAAAACTGCAGATAATGCTAATGCCACAGCACGAGAAGGACCAGCTGCCCATGGTGTGGCTTCTCAGAGCTACATAACAAATATATCAATTTATGCATAGTATTGGAAACCTTGTAGTCCATTCTTACTTGGAACATGTTGGAGTATCAGAAGAGGTTGAATATGTTTTTCCGGGATCACTTTTTCCCTCGGGAAGTCACAGAACTGAAGTCCATCAGAAATGTGCTAGGGCATGTTTCCGTTTCTTCTGTATCTTCTGTCAGGAACAGCCAACAAGCACCATTTTCAAGTTGCTACAGATCTCACCTCTGGACCCTTGGAAATCTCAGGTTCTGGTGGATTCTGATCAACAGTGCCCACACAATAACTTAGAATCTGACCAGGGTGCCAGGACTCACATCTAGCTCTTCCCAAAAGTATGCATGGGCAGGGATTCTCAAATCATCTGGGGATGTTGATAAACTACAGATGCTGACTCAGTGAGTGTGGGATGAGGCCTGACACTGTTAATTTCAAAAAGCTCCCAGGTGCCACTGTGGATCTTTGGGACTGCATTTTGAATGGAAAGGTGCTAGGATATTTTTAATGACATCCTAACCAAATTATGCCATTAGGGGTTTAACTGCCTATTCCAGAGTTTTACTTTCCCTTTCAACTTAATCTCTTTAGTTCAACAACTTTAACATTTGTAGAACTCCACAAGTTAGGATGCAAAATAAAGAAGAAAAAGAATTTAGTTTTAACTGAGATGTCCCTTCACAAGAAATTGATAGAAAAAATGAATTAATATCACCTACCTGATAAAATACTGACTTTCTAAAGTTGATTTAATTTTTTATGTAGAATCATTTGTGATCTGTGGAGCAAGTCTACGAAACTCTCTCTACTCAGTCTCCAAGTGAACTAAGGGCTTTGTCATCTTGTCGAAAATACAATCCAATTTAGGGACTGTTTTTATTTGCTAGATAATCCTCTCAGAGTTTATATTCTTGCTTTTTCATCTTATTATCATTCACTAACCAGTGACTATGCAAGCACTAAGTGCTGGGCTTAAATTTTTTTTTTTTAATTTTTGCTTTTATTTTAGATATGGGTGTGTGTGTGTGTTTGTGTGTGTGTGTGTGTGTGTGTGTGTGTATGATCGTTACATGGGTATATTGAACCCAGCCACACAGTGAGATTAGTATCCAATAGGCAGTTTTTTAACCCATGCCTCCTCTTTCCTGCCCCTTTCAGTAGTCCATTGTATCTATTGTTCTCATGTTTATGTCCATGTATGCTCAATGTTTAGCTCCCACTTATAAGTGAGAACATGCAGTATTTGGTATTCTGTTCCTGTGTTAATTTGCTTGGAATAATGGCCTCCAGCTCCATCATGTTGTTGCAAAGGTCATGATTTCACTCTTTTTGTGGCTGTGTAGTATTTCACAGTACATATATACCACATTTTCTTTATCCAATTCACCGTTGATGGGCACCTAAGTTGATTCCATGTCTTTGCTATTGTGAATATTGGTGATGAATATATGAGTGTGTGTGTCTTTTTGGCATAATGATCTACATTCCTTTATGTATATACCCAGAAACGGGATTGCTGGGTCAAATAGTAACTGAACACATTTGTGAATGCGGTTATGCCAGATGTCATTATTCAAATGATGTTAGACATTAAATGTTATATGCATTTTAAATATTCAGATCTTAGGAAGTTTTAATAATTTCTGTAGTTTTATTGAAAACATTGGCATTGCTTATTTGAATCATAAGTTCTTATATCTATCTGCAAAGACAGTAATCTCTGATAGAACATAGCAATTTCTGTTAGTCAGCGTCATGTAGGTTTTTAAAGTATTACTCATGGGGTTGGAAATTTGATTTCATTCAGAGTTATTTTTTAAGAGATTGTGTTCAACTATGACATCCAGGCTGGACCCAAACTCTTAGTCTCAATTCAGAGATTCTAATGTCTCTCACATTGAGTTTGACCCCTGAAAATTGGTAAAAGTATATTTCTGTGGTATAAACCAGTGTATTATACCCTGGAATTTTACTGTGATTTGCTAATGCCTGACATACGAAGTGCTGTTTAGTCTCTTAAATAGAGGCTAGTCTCATCCTTATGTTTTGTCATTTTTTGTGGAACATATACAAAAATTCAACTTTTTATATTCAAAATTTGACTATAATCCCACTTAGTAAGTGGAACAGATAGTTTAACCACGCCCCACCACATACACACACACACACACACACACACATTTTCTAAGGGGACATGGAGTCCCAGGGACTTATCCATAGTCATGAAGTTATTGGCATTTGGCTCTGGAAGGGATGATAGCGATTTAGTCCTATAACTTCGCTTTACAGAACAAGTAATGAAGCTGAGGGAGGCTGGGTCACTTTCTCAAAGAGTTACAGCCTCTCAATCCAGGATACCATCCCCTGCCATTCTCTGTCCCAAGCCAGCACAGCACTGGGCACTCAGCATCCTCAGTTCTTGGACTAGATCTTTTTATTACACTGTAAACCTATGTTTCATGTATCCAAGCACATATGGTGATTTGGGGAATACTATATTTAGACAAACATTGATTTTGAAATTATTTATTTTAATGTGTATCAATATCTGTGTATCTTCTATTTACAAATGAGAATGATTTGCCAAATAACAGCTAAATATAATTTTTGTTTTTAAAAATATAATCATTTAGTTCAAAATAAAGTAGATTTGAGGTTGGGTACAGTGGTTCACGCCTGTAATCCCAAACTTTGGGAGGCCGAGATGGGTGGGTCACTTGAGGTCAGGAATTGAGACCAGCCTGGCCAACATGGTGAAGCCCCATCTCTACTGAAAACATAAAAACTTAGCCAGGCATAGTGGTGGGCACCTGTAATCCCAGCTATTTGGGAGGCTGAAGCTCGAAAATCACTTGAACCCAGGAGGCAGAGGTTACAGTGAGCCAAGATCACATCATTGCACTCTAGTCTGGGTGACAAAGGGAGACTCTGACTCAATAAATTAATAAATACATACATAAATACATAAAGTAGATTGAAAAAATAAACAATAGTTCAGGTCATTTGTGGAGATGGCAAATATTGGGCACACAGATTATCAAAGTTTGGAAACTGCCAGCGTACATCCCTGATCTTTTACCTTTTCATCACCCTATATGTGTCTGCAAGACTCTCCTGGCTGTGGTTTTTTTTTTTACAGTCATTCCAGCCAAGGAAACTGAAGCAACTGTGTGAAAACTACACCAGTTAACTTATAAAAGTTCAATGACAGAGGATGGGTAGGTAGTGACTGTTAGAACACAATACATTCTGAAAAATGTTTCAGTGTTATCATTTTAAAGTAAATCTTATTAGTATTTCCTATTAGTATAGAAGTAAACTAGCATTATCTATGTTGAGCTTAACACAGTCAATGAAAGTCTTTATATAAATTATACATCACAGAGGAAAACTTCAGATAAAAGTCTGCTTAAATTGCTTAAAGCCTATTTAGTGATAGGTAATTGTTTATTTCCAGACCTTCACAATCTGAGCAATCTAGTGTTGCATCTGAGAAGACAGAGATGGTCAGTTTAAAAATAATTTGCATAAAAAGCATGTTAAGGTATTATTGATAACTATGAAGATCTGCTATAATAATATGTCTCTCTGTAGAATTCTCATATTTATGTGAAAATGTATGCAAAAACTATGGTTATTAATAAATGAAATTTTAAAACTCATATGCAACTTTTCTGGCACAGCAAGAGATATGTGTTCAATTTAGTATCATTTCCATAATCCTAGTTTTTATTTTCACCTCATCCTGATTCTGTTAAACTTGGAAGCTCTTTTTAAAAGAATTTCATACAAAACCTTTTCTGAGGCTCTGATCACTTAGATCTTGATCTCCTGTTTAATTTCCCTCAATCATTAACAGGTGGTGATTTCATTTTCTTTGTCTTCCTTGCTAGGAAGTCTAACCACAGAATGCTCACTGTGTATTTCAAAGGGGCCTGGTCTTGCTGCTTTCCACATCAACCTAATTTGAGAGGTCCTTTTGTGTGAAAAAGACTCTCCATCTTCAAGGGCACCTCACTCATTCATTAAAGATGGTTTAGCACACTCACCCCTCATCCTACCAAGACCAGCTTTTTGACTTTTGGCCAAGGTTTGTCCTTCACACACTTGACATTCCAGGTGGGAATTTCTGTGAACATCACACTTGACATTCCGGGTGGGAATTTCTGTGAATTCCAAAGCCTCAGACAGATGTTTTGATTGGTCCACTAGTGGATGGAAATTTTCCAGGGCACAGAGTGGTATGAAGCCTGAACTAACTGGGTTCATCTCCAGGTTTGAGAAAGATGATATGAACCAGAAAAGCATGGCCTTGTAGCTGATTGGAAGGAGCTTGTCTTGCTGAGGCTCGTTATAGAACAAACCCAAGACATTCGGATCCCTTTATTCCCCTGGCTGTGAACCGTTGTGTACTGCAGAAGCTGAGTCAGCTTTCTACATCTGGGCTGCAGGTGTAGCCCAGACATGGCTAATTAAAATGCCAGGCCTTAGTGGTATTGGGCTGTTTCTCTGGGACACTTCACAGCTCTAGTGTGTCATCCTAAAAGGTTTATGCCTGAAAGTAAAAGTTCTGACTATTAAGAAGAAAATAAAATGTATAGTCACTGGAATGCTAATGTCTTGAGTTTCTAAACTGAATGGCACTCTTAGATTAGACTCTACTGACATAGTCAGCAAGTTCTTATTCTTCTTACTTGTGCCAGGCTGCTGCATGTTAGGACATAAAGTGTTTCCTTCATAGGCAGAAGAAAGCACCTGTGGTAAGGATACTATTAAGGGAAAGTGGTCAGTGTTCAGGCTGAGTTGAGACAGGAGTGGAACGTCATCTTTCTCATGTAGTGTAATTTAATTTACAGTCAGGGTGGTCATTTAAGCTTTTACACACTGTAATAAACATGTCCCAGCAGTTGGTAGAGAGTGAAGCTTGATCTTCGGCTTAAAAGAATCGGATTGAGATATAAAATATCTTTAACTGAAAAGATCTGTATCAAACAAGTTGTGAAGTTGAAGGTTCTATAAGAAACAAAACTACTATCTTTACCCAGAAAAGTAGATATAAACAGTGTGGTCCTAAGTAGATCTCTGACACCCCTTTACTGCTGTCCGTCATGATACAGACATTTGGTTTGCTTTTTATGGTTTATAAGAGTTTTCACAAACAGAAACTCATTTGATCTTTATACCTCTCTAGAGGGCACAGTATTTTTATTCTCCCTTTACCAAGACTTGTTGCACATTTGAAAGTCTGCATTTCTAGAACACAGGGCTGCAAACTCTTTGATGTGCATTTGGGAGCATGGGGTATTCCAGGAGACACATAGTAAAGGATGCAGTTGAGAGCAGAGAAATACACAGTTCCCAGATGCTTGGCACATAGCGAGGATGAGAAAGGCAAGGCCAAAGTATCTGGAAGCTCTGGCTCAGCAGTTAACATGTCTTCTGTGTTCTACCTCTCTAGAGGATACCGCCCAACTCTCATGGATAAGTATGTGGTTTTAATTGCCTTGTTACCATAATTTGAAGCTACGTGTCCTGCCTGAGTAGTCTTTAATGAGGCACATCCACTCTTGGGCTCAGTCAAGCAAAAGAGCCTTCTGTAGATTAATAGACTCCAGTTTCTCCTATGAATATTGCCAAAGGTACAGGGGGCTTCGGGTGCCAATAAAAACAGATTTCTCATTGATTGTCTTCCTGCATGCAAATGTCCTCCTCCCCAGGGGAAGCATTAATAAGAGAAAGCTGCTTTCCTCCTCACAACAAGTCAAGTTTATTCCAACTCATTTGTGTAAACTGGTCTATAGGAACACATAGATAAGACTTGCTGTATGAATTAGCCTAATCTAATCATTTCACACTGTGAACATATATCAAGACATCACATTGTACTCCATAAATTCATACAATCATTATTTGTCAATTTAAAAACATTTGTAAAAACCTTACTGAACCCATACTTACATATTAAGCTCTGAACATGTATCATTTTACTCAAACAGGATAGCTGTATGTAGGATCCATGGTTGTCATATCATCATCATTTCAGACAAGGAGACCAAGCTCCAGAAGTTCTAGTAACTACGTAAGTTACATGAAAAAATGAGGTGTGAAACCAAAATGTGAGGTGCAGTTGTGGGAAAGCAAGCTCGTATACCTAGTGATCCCAAGAATTATCCCACTCTGCAGATGAAAGTGCTTTTGATTACTAGCTTGACTCAAGTGAATTTGTGCAGGGAATTTCTGGAGACTTTTCTTCGTGCAAAGATAACTGATTATGTTGCGATTTTTCTATTGAGTCTTGAAAGTTTTGTTCTATCCTGCACAGGTTGTTTGAAGGATTTTTTTTTAATATTTAAGAGAAGGAAAAGATATAAGCTTTACATGATTTTATGCATGTCATAATTTTTCAGTTCTACCTTTTCTTTTCCTCTGACTACATTTTCTATGACTCCTCTTATTTCTTCAAATAAGTATTCCACAATGGGAAGACTACTCACACATGATAAATCTCTGCTAGATTGTCAGATCATTTTAAGGCTGGTAGATGCTACTATAAATACGAACTGGCAAAGATAACTTAGTTCTGGAGTTTTTCTTAGTCATGAACTCATTAGAGAGCTACAGTCTCTTGCCATTGGCAGCCCAGAGAATGCATTTTCCTTATCCTTTGTGTTGAAAATTTCTGATTTTGTTTCAAAGAGGTGTTAAGAGGTGAGGCATGTTTTCAGAATCATACTGTCAGTCTCTTTTATAACACCAGCTTCCAAATATAAAGTTCTAAGGTATTTGACTGCCATTCTGATTCCTCCTTATTCTGAAAGGATGACCAAAGTTTTGGCTCTGAGAGATAATATTCTAAAAAAGGGCAGCTACTTCAGGATATAAGAAAATAAGAAGAGAGAGAGCACCATTTCAGTTTAAAGGAGGAAAGACATATTTTAAGATATTGCTGAAACTTTGACATTTCGAGTTTTAGCAGATTCAAACGGGAGGCCAAAAACGTGTGGCCCCTGTGACTCAACTCACTGTGGGTGTGGAGAAGTGGAGGGGGGTGGCCCGATAGTTCAATTGTCAGCCAAATATTAGAATCCTTGAGATATTTTCTTCCTGTGATATTTGACCTCTTTTTGATGGGCATTATCATCATTTTTTCTCCCCACTGGGAGAAAATATAGTGAAGGAAATGAAAGGTGAAAGGGATAGCAAAGAAAAGAATGGATGAATAGTGGGTAGAGCCCAGGCACCCTGACACAGGGAAAACAGGGTCAAACAAAGCCCTCTGGTTTTCTTCCAGGAACCTAAAAATATCCATCCCTTGCCTGATTGACATTTCCACTCTGCTTGCCTTATGCATGTGCTGTAAGGGCTGCTAATGCTGCTTAACTCAAATGCTCCCTGCACTTTTCTGCTGTTAGAAAGAAACCAGTCAGTTGGGTAATCATGATAATTAAAAGAGATGTAAACTTTCAGAGCAGCTGACACTAACTCATTACACTAAGCTGTCTTGCCTGACTGAACTAACATTAATTCCAATACCCCGATACATTCTGGCATGTAAGAATTTCTAACTAAAGTGAATAGTTCTTTCCTTTATTTCCTTACCCAACTCTTCCCTACCTTACTTCATTTCTCCCTTCTTTATTTCCCTTATTTTTCATCTCTAACACACTATCATTGATGCTGATGCTGCCTGTCCAAAGAACATACTTTTGCGAACTGTTTTAGAGTAATCTCTCCCAAATTGCAATGTGTATATGAATCATTTGGGGGTCTTATTAAAGATGCAGATTGTGGCTGGGTGCATTGGCTCACTTCTGTAATCCTAGTGCTTTGGGAGGCCATGGCAGGAAGATTGCTTAAGGCCAGGAGTTTGAGACCAGCTTGAGCAGCATAGTGAGAAACTGTCTTTACAAAAAAATTTTTTTTGAAAAAAACAAGCCAGGCATAGTACTACATGCCTGTGGTCCCAGCTGCTCTGGAGGGTAAGGTGAGATGATTCCTTGAGTCAAGAGTTTGAGGTTATAGTGATGAAGTGACAATGAGCTATGATTATAACACTGTACTCCAGCCTGGGGGATAGTGTGAGACCCCAACTCTAAAAATATAATGCAAAATCTGATTCAGTAGTTCTGAAGTGGGACCTGAGATTTTGCCTTTCTATGAGTGTTCTAGGTAATGTTAATGTTCCTGACACCAGGGAAACACTTTGAGAAGTTTCAAGACAATGGTCCACACATTTTCAGAGGGATTAGAGAGAGTGAATATTGGCCAGGAGTGGCGAGTCATGCCTATAATCCTAGCACTTTGGGAGGCCAAGGTGGGAGGATCACCAGAGGCCAGGAGTTTGAGACTAACCTGGGTGAAATAGCAAGACCCTACTTAATTTTTTAAGAGAATTAAAAATAAATTAAAAAATTTTTAAGAACGAGAGAACTAGTTTTAATGCACAGCCACCAACCAATTTGAAGGATTTTTTTTTCTTAATATTTAGGGGAAGGAAAAGATACAAGCCTTATATATGACTCTATCCATGTTGTAACTTTTCAGTTCTACCTTTTCTTTTCCCCTGAGTACATTTTCTGTGGTCAAACCTGTTACTCAGAAGTGCATTTAGTGAAGTAATTCCTATGCTTACGTTGGAAAGTCTGTGCCCCTTTCTTCAGGCTAAAAGGCAGGCTACAGGAAACCATATCCAAGTGTATTCTTCCCTTTTTTTTTTGGCCAAATAGTTGGGGTTGCTCAAAACTCTAGATTTTGGCAGAAGTAAATTTCAATATCTGCTTCCTCATTATCTATACAAGTTCCATATACCAACAAATGCACCACTGGGGCTCCGGCTTCATCACTTTCTTAATCTCTCTAAGACCCTGTTTAGAATGAGGTTGAAAGTGGTAGTTATTCACTGGGGTTGTGAAGGGGCTTCAATGACAGGTTATCAGAACACAGGGGTTTATAAATGCTAGCTGCTAATATTTTGAGATGACTCTTGTCACATTTGGTGTGATTGTATCCAGAAGAAGACAGAACATCCCCAAACCTCTTATGTTGCCTACACTTAAAGTTAAAAAATATTTGGTTTCATGTGAACCAAAACCCAGACAAGTCTTATGTACCATGTAAAGACTCAAAGATGTATTTACACAGCATCAATTGCCCTGTCAGTGCAATCAGTTGGGATTTGCTTATTGTTTTGTGTAAAGAATGTATGAAGAGGACCAAGTTATCTGTGAACCCAGGACGAAAGTATAACCTGGGATTACCAAAAGGCTCTTTCAGACTCAAGTATCCTTCCTTTTGGTGGGAGCTTCCATCATTAATTAGAGCTGAACCTGTGGATGAAGGAACAAGAGGGAAGGTCGGATGTAACTTCATTTCCTGGAGGGTGTGCCTGACTAGCCCACTGGCAGTTACAGTATGTATTATGGATTAAACAGTAGAGAAAAATCAACGCTCAATTTAAAATTTATTAGAGAAGCATATGGAGGACATTTAGAATATATGGGCTTTTTCTTTTTAAAGAAAGCTCACAGAGTGATGAAGAGATAACAATTTTTGTTTCTATTGAAGACTTCTTAAAAATATTGATTTTCCATGTATGTTAATCAAGAGTCTTTATTGAAAATGATAGAAACCCAATTTAAACTGCTTAAGCTGAAAAAAAATAGGTAAAATTTATTGGGTTAACTAACAGAAGTTTGCAAGGTTGTAGCTGATTTGGGACATGACAGGAGGCAGGGGCCAAACAGCATCAAATTCTACCCCACCCTATCCCTTCCCGCTTCCTCTCTTGGTGCTGCTTTCTCCCGAATTGGTTTTAAATTCAGAAAACATCTCTTCATGAGGGAACAAGAATGACCATTAGCCACTCCTCCAGGCCTATTTTCCACCAGGTCATTAATTCCAACAAAATACAGTCCTCCTGCTTCCCAGCTGGACCCACAGAAGCCCTATGACCACATTTCATAGGCCTGGCTTTGTCTTACTCACATGCCATAATCAATCACGGTCCAGGGAATGGAATTATTTACCTCTGTTTAGCCAGGCCTGGGCCACATCAGCACCACTCAACCCACAAAACTGAGAATGCAGCAAGGATGATTTCCCTAGTAAAACTGGGGTATTATTCCAGGAAGAAGAAAGAAAGAATGTTGGATGGGAAAAACAGATAGTTCTAAGACCCCAAAGGGAGTAAAATGACACAATCCTTAAAAGAACTTGGACAAGAGGTAGAGTTCCAGGTTTTGCAACAAAGTTATGATGTCAAGAAACATTTTCTGATATTTGTCACAACCACAATGAGGTGTTTTTGCCAAATACCCTACAGTTTCCAAAGAATTAATATTTCAGAGGATGGGAGCTGGGGAGACATTTGGGTAACATCCACCTGTATTTTGTCTCCCCACTTCCATATTAGATTTTTCTCTCTCTGTCTCTCCTCTCTTCCTCTCTCTCTCTCTCTCTCTCTCTCTCTCTCTCTCTCACACACACACACACACACACACACACACACGTTTAAATATATGCAATGATCTTATTTACCTCAGAAACAGGGATGTGATGCCAGCTGGAAGGTTTCACTAACATGATTGAAATGTGGTTAAGTGATTTTCAAGTATACAGTGATTTGCACTGTGTAACTATAAATAGATGCTCTGGGGAAATTCTCTTTCCCCAGTCCTATTGACTTATGGCAATGTATGTGGAGATCCAAGCTCTGAGCAAAGTGAAATATGACTTTGTATTGCAGTTGCTTTCTGCCAAAGATAAAAATCACTTTACATAAAAAGAGTCTTATTCCCACTGGGTGAAAAGCTCCTCTTTTGTAATAAAACACAATGCTCTGGAAAACCACGTTAGCTTCTGTGTGCTGCTGGAGCTCCATTGAGGGAGGCAGAGTTGTAGGAAGAGCTTAAAATGTGGTCACCCATCTGCCCTCATGTTGTTCTCTTGCTTGACCTTTTCTTACCATGGTGACCTTACCTGCTTAGCTTATCAGACCCTAGCTTCCTTGTTTCTTCAATAATTTGACAAATTTACCTAAAGCATATAGAGTTATGAGGATGAAATAAGATAAAACATGTAACATGGGGCCTGGCATATCATAAAAATCACAAAAGAATCAGTGAAGGCTGGCATGGTGGCTCACACCTGTAATCCCAGCACTCTGGGAGGCCGAGGCAGGTGGATCACGAGGTCAAGAGATCCAGACTATCCTGGCCAACATGGTGAAACCCCATCTAAAAATACTAAAAATATGAAAATTAGCTGGTCATGGTGGTGTGCACCTGTATTACCAGCTACTTGGGAGGCTGAGGCAGGAGAATTGCTTGGACCTGGGAGGTGAAGGTTGTGGTGAGCCAAGATCATACCACCGCAATTCAGTCTGGCAACAGAGCGAGACCCCATCTAAAAAAAAAAGGATGAGTTATTGAGCATAATGAGATACAGTAAATGGAATATATTGATTCAATGCAAATTAGGCAAAATAGCACTTTTATTCTATGTTTGAGAAACTGGACTTTTTCATAAGAAAGGTGTTAAGAATATCAGCAGTTTTTGTGACACTTGGAGTAATTCATCTGCTTGCGCTGTAGTTTCCTCATCTATGAAAAAAAAAGATACAAACAGGATCTAGGAGTCTCTGGAAAACACTTCTGTGGATTTAGTTTTCATACCTTGGAAGGACATGCTAAATGGCTTCAAGCCAAAGCTAACCGTAAAGTCAGGCCAAGCAATGAGAAGGTAGTGGCAGAAACTGCTAAAATATTAAAATTGCATTTCTCTTAATAACTGTGTCTTCATATAGTTAGAAACTGAGTTGTACAGTCAAAGCTGTGAATTAAGTCCCATTCTTTCTTTTTTCTTTTATTCTATAGGAATGAACTGAGGGCCTGGCCTGCTCTGTTCCTATCTCTATGCTAGGCATGGAGGTTGTATTTTAATTTGGTGGGGGAGTGGAATAAAAAAATGTAACCTAAAATAAATAATTACAAATTATGCCACAGGCTATGAAAGAAAGAAGGGAAGCAAAGGAAACAATACTGTGAATGGTGCCAGCCTCATTTTCATATAGAAAGTATTCTAAAAGGAGGTGATAAGCTAAGATAGAGAGTAAAAGCCTTCAACCATGCAAAGGGGAAGAAGGAAAGTACTCCAAACAGAAGGGAAAGCAAATGCAAAGGCCTTGGGGTAAGACATATTTGAAGACTGAATGACAAGCATGGCTAAAGTTTAGTGAGTGAGGGAAAGTGATAGAAGACTCGGTTGGAGAAGGAAAGGGGCCGGATCACACGTGGCCTGGTAACGTGTTGTCAGAGCTTGCATTATCCTCTTTGTGTCTTGCAAAGGACTAGAGTAATAGAAATTATGATTCAAAGCCACTCTTGCTGCTGTAAATAAGCCGGAGAATATAAGAATGGAAGCCAGAATATCAGTTAGGAATTTCTCTGTTAGAGAAATCCGGGTGAGCTGTTAGAGACAACAATGAGCTAAACCAGGTGATAGCAGTATAACGCACAGGAAGAAATATTTCAGCCTATCTCTGGCTGTGTGACTGGCTCAAAATTTCCTTTTAAATCCCTAGGACTCAGTTTACTGTCTGTAAATGAGCAGGTACAACAGAACCTCTAAGGACACTCCCACGTCAACATTTTATTCTAATTTCTAAAAATCTCTAAGCCAGCCCAGCCCTTTTGTTAAATTCACATGGCTTTGGTGGGATGCACTGATTTGCTCTGACTGGCTTTCTGGCCATGCCCTAAGGTAGAGATGTGAGATTATCTGCCAAGAAATAAGAAATGAGTACAAGTCTTATTAAGAACTGTGGGAGTTGGCTGGCCTTGAAATGGTATTATCTTTTGTGTTTTATACTTAGGGTGGCTTCAAAAAGGTCCATTCCATTGAGTACACAGATGAATTTCCAATTCCAAATTCAAACTACAAATTTCGTAAACCCAGATTATGAATGTTAAGTTTCATTTCATGTTGTTTAGGATGATTAAAAGAAGTGTAAAAGATTAAAAAGAGCTACGATGAAAGTTTTATTAAATAAGGGACTCTAAAGAGCAAATTCTCCAAACCTCCTCCAACATTTTTATTTCTAGTGTTCAGAGAAAAATGGTAAATTAATAGAAGAGCAAAACAGTGTGGGATGCCAATACCTTCAAGAAAAGCCAAAGTTCATTTCTGACTGCAGATTCAAACGCTGCTGGCAGATCAATGTGAGCTTCACAGTGTGGTTTGCAAAAATCATTCTGCAGCTAATATCCTGAAGGACAAGACACAGCCTGCTTTGGCTACTCTTCGGAGTTTGCCTGAATTGCTGTGGGAAGCGATATTTTCCACTGAGAGGACTATGGAGCCTAGATAGTTACAGCACCCATAAATCAAATGATCAAGCTTTCACAAAAGTAGTGAGAAATTTTGGTGTTTGCTTTTTTTTTCTCCACATGTAACTGTGTGGCAGGGGCTGGGGGCAGTTTTGTATGTGTATCATTAGCCTTACTTAGAAGTCTGATATGTGCTTCTGCTTTAATTTAATGAGATATGACTGCTTGTGCATTCTCTCTCTCTCTCTGTTTCTCTTTCCTTCTTGTTTATCTGTTTTCTCTAGAAATGATTTATTACCAAAGAACATTATTTTCATCATTTTGTTGCTGTTACAAAATTAATGTAGGCCATCTACAATTTGTAAAAGCAGAAAGATGGTCTGTGTGGGACTACAAAGTTAGTATTTCCTGAGACAGGCAGGTTAAAAAAAATGAAAGTTATATTACATGTTGTATTAAACTTTATTTTTAAAAATTAGTTTTAGGTTTGTAATATAAAGTTAATTAATATGTATTTGCTGAGCACTTCTAAGGAATAAATTATGGCAGGTACTGGGGTTGATAGCGGTGAAATAGAAGGCAAGAGCCCTGCCTTTGTAGGTCTAGGATTAAAAGAGAAGGCAAACAAAATAAGCAAGGAATTAAAATGTAATAGGTGATGTAGGGGAGAAGTGTGAAGGGCCATCTTTGTGGGGAGTGGAAGACATTATATTTAAAGGTAACTGCCAAGGGATAGGAAGAGAGGAGAGATGGCCAAAGGCTCCGAGAGGGTGTGTTCTGTTGAAGGAGCAGAGCAAAACCAGTGTGGCTGGAAAAGAGAAAGAAGGAAAAAGGGCTACAAGCAAGATCATCTGCATTGTCAGACTTCAGATCATCCAAGGCCTTGTAAGATTTTTTATTTTGCATAAGTTATATATAAATAAAAATCACTGTGGGGGAAACAAATACTAAACAAGTAAGCAAGATACTTTTAGATAGACAGTATGAAACAGAACAATGGGATTGAGAAAGTATGGAGGAGACAGTAGCCAGGGTGATCAGGAATGTCCTCTCTCAGGAGGTGACATTTGAATGGAACAAAGGGCCAGTAGAGAAGAGATTTGAAGAAAGGACATTTCAAGCAGAAGAGTAAATCGGGCAAAAACCAGGAAACAGGATTGCCCTGTTTGTTTAATATACAGAAAGAAAGAAATGGTTAACTGGAATTTGGACTTGAGACTTGAGTTCAAATTCGAAGTTAATTATGTTCCCCAAAATGTGACTACGTAACTGATCCTACTGTTTGCCGAGGATTAGGGACTTTTTCTGTTTCACTACATGGTAAGTACCTGAGCATAGGGACCATGTCTTCCCACTTATTTCTGCAAACTTAGTGTCTGGGGCACTGTCTAGTACCTGTTAGACTCTCAGTAAATATTCATTGAATGAAGACATCTCTATGATACAGTGACTATATCTACTGTCAGAATTCAAAGACTAGGAAAAAGCAATTTAAATGTTGAAAATCAGTTAGCAAATTGGTAACTTAATGACACAACAACAACAAAAAACCCAGAAGCAAAGTAGTCAAACTATTTATAAGGGTAGCTACAGACTAAATGACAGGAAAGGAAAAAAAACGTCTAAAGCAAGGTTTCTCAACCTCAGTGCTATTAACTTCTAGGCTGAATAATTCTTGGTTATGGTAGCTGTCTTGAGCATTATTTAGTGGCATCCTTAGTTGCTGCTCACTAGTTACTGGTAGCAACCCCCGGTTGGGAAAACCCAAAATGTCTGCAGACATTGCCAGATGGCCCTATTGAGGACACTGGCATGAAAGTATTAATGTCATGCCACTTTCTAAAATGTTGCAGAGTTGTTTGTGCCACCCAGAGGGTTTTCAGTTGCTTTGGGTGCAAAGTTTTACCAAGAGGTATGATAAATATGTCCCCTGAGTCAAAATACTGTACATCATACATGCCTTCTTAGGAGAAAACAAAAATGCTTAATATTTTATTATTTCTTGTGGTTTGTTATCAGACATCCATCAATGTAAAAGAAACCAGTTTCTTCTAAGATTTACTTTATAAATATGTAATATAATTGTAGCGTAAACCTCCTTTATCATCCTGATGGAGGATCAGACTAATATCTGTCTTGAGTTTTATCAAGATTTTATTCTATTTTTAAAATAGTTTGTGGAGGGAGGGAGGAGGAAAAGGTTCAATATGCAATATGTTGAAATCTGTAAAATAACACAGTTCCGCTTCATCAGGCTATACCATATAGCTTTCCTATGCTATTTTAATAATTGTAAAAATAACTTTTTTCTGATTTTAAATATGCAAAGAATATAGGCAAGTTTACAAAAGGAAATTAAAATCATCTATAATCCCACAATTGAAAGATAAGTATGTACATTATTCTTTTATGAATTTATTTATTCCTTCACGAAATTATGTGCCAGGCACTGTGCTAAGGCTGGAAATACACGAGAACAAGATGTATAAGTTAACTTCTTATGTAAAACTGACTTGCATACATATTAGTGCATATATTAGACTGTGTATTACACCTCTATTCATACCAGATTCATACCAAGACACCTAGATAGTTAAGCAATGTTTTGGCTGGCAATTGTTTTACTCTGAGTGACAGAAACCTGAAAAACATTAATTTAAATGTTAAGAGTATTATCTTATTTGCATAAGAAATTTGAAAGGGAATCAACCAAGGCTGATGCTCTTAATTTATACTTCCATCTAGTATTCAGCCTCCTTCTGGCTTTCTATTATGCCTCTTCTAAGCATGAAACCATTGGTTCCAAGCTTGCAAAACAGCTTCTCCTTCTTAAAGTATTTGTTCAGGTTCCAGACTAGAAAAGGGAGAAAAGGCAATGAAAAAAAAAAAAAAAAAAGGGCAGGTGCTCCCTGAGTCTGACTTTATAAAAGAGCTTTCTCCAAATTTAAGAGTTTTCCCAGTAACATCCATTTATATCTTATTGTTTGGAACTATGTCACATGGACCCCAAGATGCCAAAGATAGAAAAACTAGTGCAAACTTTTATTAGGTTAAAAGTGATGGACAGCCTCCTGAAAACAGACATACGCCTTCCCTCCTTCTCTAAGGTAACAACTAATGATTTAGCTTTAGACTTCTAGATTCTTGTCTAGGTGTAGAGAGATACACACAAAAGCATTAAGGTCGTCTTTCCATCCCCATTAAAAGGGGATGATAGACATTTTTATCTACTCAACAATATATAATGACAACTTTTCAGGTCAATACATTTAGTCATAAGTCATTTAGAAATAATTGTACAATAGTCTATGCTATGAGTAAATCACAATTACAAAACTGTCCCATCATAATAGATACCTAGATTCTCTCCAAATTATTGTTGTTACAAATAAAGCCCAGTACATCTTTATACAGTATCCTTATACAAATGAGTGACTTTTTCTGTAGATAAGCTTTCTAGACATAGAATTGCCAGGTCAATATGTTTGAAGCTTGTTTAAACATTCTAATGGATACTCTCAATTGCCTTTCAAAAAGGTCATAATTATTTACATTCTCACCAACAGTAGCTGTGAGTTTCTTTTTCTCTTCACTCTCACCAACAATGGATATTATCAGTCTTAAAAGACTGATAATGCTTTCTAACATCTCAGGCAATAATGTGTCTCTGGATGGATTTATTTCCAAACTTTTTATATAAAGAATTTTATGTACACTAGAAAGTAGAATAAATAAGATAAACTAAGAGTCCCATTATCCATAACCCAGCTTCAATAATTGCTGATATATTGCCACACTTGTCTTATCTGCGCAGAATTTAATCATTTTTCTATTTTGCTACCATCCCTTTTTTGGAGGGCAGTGGATTGTTGTTCATACTTCTTGTTCTAGTAAGAATTCTGATTGCCTCATAAGTCCTGTGTATTTGTCTTAAAGCTCATAACCATGCATCAAGTTTTCTGCCTAGTTCAGATAGTGCTATCACTTTCCCCCTTCTGCACCTGGGTAGATAGTATTAATTGATCAATATATCGTTTTGCTGTAAACCCAGGTGTCCCCTTGCACCTTTTCTTAGTACAGTGCTTTACACCTATGGTTCTCAAACTTCAGCATAACCTAAGTCACCTGGAGAGCTTGTTAAAATACACATTCCCATACCCACCACCTCCATAGATTCTCATTCAGTAGGTCTGGGATGGGAACTAAGATTCTACATTTCTAACAAGTTGCCAGATGACACAGATTCTGCTTATCCACACACCATAGTTTGTTAGCATTGTTCTAGACCAGTGCTTCCAAATTTTAATGTGCATATGAATCACTAGAGAGGTGTTCAAATGCAGATTTTCATTTAGTAGGTCTGCTTCTAACCCTGATATTTAGCTTCTCTAATAAGTTCCAGGCGATACTCCTGGATCATACAATAAATTTGAGTATCAGGTCCTCAATGGCCGCTACTATGCAGAGTTGGCTTATGAAGTGAAATTAATCAACCATGTTTGACCTAGAGCCAAGCCCTTCCTTGACCTCAAAATTTCCTAAATATTATTATATGGACTAGAAACAGGTTGGCTAAAAATTATTCAACTGAGAAACTTTTCTTAAAATTTAGATTTCAGCTCTGTACAATAAGAAATTGTTCTTCATGAGAAATTTGGGGAGGGGTCCAGGATTCGATTTTTTATACAGTTATTTTGCCAACCTTGGAGTGCAGATAAGTGTGATAGCCACTACTTTATGCTTCTTGGAAGATGCACAGGTATTCATTTTGGATTCATCTGATTTCTCCCCAAATTATTCATCTTGTTAAGATACAAATGTTGGCACTGACTCTTTGGATGACTACATAAGATGCTGTGGGTCATACAGAGATGATTAGACATAGATTCTATTTCTCTAGACCTGATAATATGGTGAAAGAGATTGGTATAATAATACGTTGTCACCACTATGGAAAGTCAGAACAGGAAAACTGTTACCTCTCCTCAGTATCCTCCTTTCTGAAAGTTAAATTCAAAACATTTGCTCAACAGAAAGTTTCCCATTTCAAATAGAAATGTCATAAAAGCATAAAATGTGAAGGAGATAGTTTTCTATGTAACATTAAGTTATGATATGGGCTTTGCTCTCGGGTTGTGTTCCCAGTTACTAGCTAGGTTTGTAAGTGTAACAAAACATGTTGTGTATGACACAATACATATAACAGAGGAGAAATGAATTCCACCTGGAGACGTAACTTTTTCATTCCTTGACTTTGGATAAATTTCCATCTGTAGCCTTAATGATATATAACAGTAGATTTTTGCATTTTAAGTAATGTGGTGATTAAAGTCTTCCAGTGTTCTTATTTTCCCAAATTTTCATCCTACACAAAATTCCCAAATACTTGTATTCCCAAATTATTATTTCTATACAGAATGTAAAAATTCTAATAAAGCTAATAATGTAAGTCACATATTTACTGTCTGCTGAATGGTGCTATTTATTGTCATTAAGATTCTGAAAGAAGCACTGGAGAAAACAGAATAATGGAGAAGAAAAAGAGCTATAATCAAACATAAAAGGACTTTTAAAAAGGGGGACTGAGACATCTTTCAACAGTGACCTTTATAACACTGATATTGGACTGAGACTATAATGGTCCATCACTCTTTTAAATGGTCAATACTCTGCTCACCACAACTCATTCTTTCAATACCATTGATCCCTTTAACAACCCTGGCTGGCAATCACTCTTTGTAAGCTACAAAGTTAGTGGCATTCATTCTGCCCTGTTGGGTTGTTCATTGTTGGGCAATCTCAACATTCTATGTCTTGGTGAATGCAGCCTGGTAAGTGAATTAGGAAAATTTTCACATGATAAAGACCACTTTTTAGGCAGGATATCATGATTAAAGGGAAGCATGGTAGAAACCAGCAGCTTCACATGATTACAAAACAGTCCTACCACCACTTTTAAAGGAATTGACCATACATTGAGTGGACTTTTGGGTTTTTTGCCCCCTTCTGCACAGTGGGATGGTTAGAAAGATTCTGATTTGAAGGAGAACCTAAATTATACCACTCTCATGGATCTAAAAATCTGGGTCATGGGACTTCAGAGATTGGAATGAATTGCAAAGATGGAGGTGCAATCTGCTTACGTTGTGCCAGAAATAAGATAAAATGACAATAATAAAACTGCATTCACTCTCAGGATAATACCCGATGTCTTCAGATAAGTTCAGATCTTGGCTCTTCTCAGCTTAATGTTCTTAGGCACTTAGTGTAGCTTCTCTGACGCCTAATCCCCTTAATTCTTAATGATTTTAACAACAGTATCTATTTTTTAAAAGTATTTTGGAGAATTAAATGAGATAATATTTAATGAACAGTAATTATAATGATATTAATCCTTTTCTTATGATAGTATGCAGCTTATTTCTTATACCTATGGAATATTCTTATAGAATAAGAAATACATAAAGTTACGAATAAAATATTTTATAATATGTTATCTTTAGAAATTTTTATTTACATTGTTCCTTTTGATTCTTACAACAGCTGCATATGATAGGCATGATACATATTTCAATTGAGGTTTTATAGACAAGTAAATTAAATCTCAAAAGTTTAAAGGGAAGAATGGATATAAACTGGCAACCTCATACATTACAAAACATCTTAAAATTACACAAAAAACACGATACCATGTTTTTCTTGAGATTATACCATTTTAATATTTTATATTTAGTGTTTTAAAAATCAGGAATGCTGAAAACACGGTAGCATATCAAGCTCTAGAATTAGTTATTTAAGATATTCTGATTTTGCTGGGCACCAGTTCCCAAGTTTCAACATTAACCATTTTTTATTTATTTATTTTTTTGAGATGGAGTCTCACTCCCTTGCCTAGGCTGGAGTGCAGTGGTATGGTCTCAGCTCACTGCAGCCTCCACCTCCTGGATTCAAGCGATTCTTCTGCTTCAGCCTCCCAAGTAGCTGAAACTACAGGCTTGCCCCACTACACCCAGCTAATTTTTTTATTTTTAGTAGAGACAGGATTTCACCATGTTGGCAAGGCTTGTCTTGAACTCTTGACCTCAAGTGATCCACCTGCCTCAGCCTCCCAAAGTGCTGGGGTTATAAGAATGAGCCACCACACTTGGTCCCATGGGAACTTTTTATACTGCTTGGAATACTTAAAAGAGTGGATGCATTTGTGGCACCATTATTCACTTATTTGATTTCCTTATAAAAAAGGCTTCATATAATTTCTGATCCACGGAAGAGAGTGGATTCACTGTTTTAGTCCATTCTCATGCTGCTAGTAAAGACACCCAAGACTGGGTAATTTAAAAAGGAAAGAAGTTTAATTGATTCATAGTTCAGCATGACTGGGGAGGGCTCAGGAAACTTACAATCATGGCAGAAGGGGAAGCAAATATGTACTTCTTCACCTGGTGGCAGCAAGAGGAAGTGCCAAGCAAAAGGAGGAAAAACCCCTTATAAAACCATCAGATCTCATGAGAACTCACTCATTATCACAAGAACAGCAGCATAGGGGTAACTGCCCCTATGATTCAATTACCTCCCATTGGGTCCCTCCCAGGACACATGGGGATTATGGGAACTATAATTCAAGATGAGATTTGGTTGGGGACACAGCCCAAACATATCAATCACTTTTCTCTCTTTTCATTCCTGATGATGGTGATCATGGAGAACAGTCATGGCACACTTACATGAATCAGGCACTGTTCCAAGTACTTTCTCCATCCTTGTGAATAACCCTCACAACGACCTTGTTGAGTTGTGACAATAAATGTGGCACAAAAAATAATCTCTAAATAACAGTTACAAGATAGCCATTTGTGTATGTCTTACTTTTTAAGGCAAAATTAAGAGCTTTCAAGTTCTCCAGGAAATGTCATTTTAACTACCTTGCATTCTGATGCATTCCCTTGAATGTGAGATAAAGAAGCACAGTTAGAGCAAACTCATGGAGTCCAAATCATGTACTTCCCTGGGAGTACAACCCAGGGAGTATGTTCTGTTCCCTGAAGAACATCATCTGTTATGAGTATCATAGCAAAATCAAGGCTGGGAAGGGCTATCCTAAAGCATCTTGCCTCTGAAAAGGGGAATTATTGGCTTTCATTCTCTAGTGAATCAAGCATTTTCCTGATGTATGCAGTAATTTTATGGGTAGGTCCCCCAACCTTTTATTTCAATAACATGATCTGAAGTATATCAAATTCCAGGTTAATTGATTCCAAATCAGTTCTTGCTAAACTGTTGGTCAGCTGATTCATGAAAGGGGCTTTGGAGCTTGCAATCAGATGAGCTGAGATTACTTTCTGGTCCTGAATTATACCATGGTTTTGGGCACATATCTTAAATCTCTCTGAAACTCAGTTTTATTGATAATACAATAGGAATCCAAAGGAATCCTGTTGCATACATCTTTTACTTTATGGCTGATTTTAGAAGGTAACCTTTCTCATTGAAGCTGTGAATCTACTATATTTTTAAACTCTCAGAACAATAAAGAGATGTAATGTGCTTTATGATAATAGAGGATTAATACTTAAACTAAATAAGTAAACCCTGCACACAAGCAGGAATTCTTGAGGCCATTCTGCTATACTTCCTCACCCTAGAGATTTGATAACTATCTTAAAATGCAAAGAGGGCAAGGGCCCTGAATCTGCACATAACTTTTTCTTATAGTCTAACTAACTGTTTCTCAGGCTTCAGTATGCATATGTATTCTGCTTAGGATTATACACACCAAATCAGGTATGTCCTAGTGTGAGGGCAATTAAAAGGATTTTTAAAGCAATTTATGTGTAATTTTTATATCTCTAAATCTAATATATTCCTCATCATTCTTGTAAGATAAAATTCCATGGCATTACTACATTCCTGGATGCATCCTGGCTCTGGACATTTGCAGTGAGCACTCCTAAATGCCTCTAAGCATAAATTTCCTTTTCAGTAAAATGGAGTAATAAAACCCACCTTGAAGTATTTTAGTGAGGACCTAATTAGATTCAAAATTATACCTATACAAAAGGTCTTAGCATATGCCTGGCATATTATAAGTATCTAGCAAAGGTTACTTCCCCTCCTAGCTCATCCTACCCCACAACACATATCACAGCACAAAGCAGGGATGGGTAATCATTCCTGGCTTTAAGAGCATGTGGCTGTTTTTATCATCCCTCAACTTCCTTTAATACATTGCATGGCTGCACAATTGGCAAAATTTTCATTGATTAGTTGAATCCTCCTGGATAAATGGTCATGCAATTTTGCACATCATGTCAAGTTAAGTAAATGCTATAAGTGAAAGGATACATCAACTTTAACCAGAGGCCAAGAGCTGATATTTCCTGCTATGGAGAAAGGCTGTTGCTCCATATAATGTTATTCTGCAACTGACCAGGTTGTCATTAGGATTTTGATATTGAATCTGCATAGATGCCCACCTTGGCCAAAGAATTTTGAAAGAGGGAAGAGTTAAATGAAATTGGAATCTTTCTCTTTCTGTGTTTTTCATCCCTACTATCCTTAATTGAACTTATTGATGTCAGAAGATAACATTTTATATAATAGCCTCCTACTAATGTTTCAATGCTTCTGAAATTTGTTGGGTTATTCTTAATTTTCTTGCATGGAATTGGGAATTAAAAATAAATGCTAGCACTGCAAATCCATCAGAATGGTGAAAATATAAAAGAATGATAATATTAAGTGTTGATGAGAATATGGAACCAACGGAGCTCCTGTATTTTTTATGAGAATGTCAAATGTTACAATGTTAGAAAACTTTTTGGCAACTTGTAATAAAATATATGTTTCTCCTCTGACCCAGAAATTCTTTCACTAACCATAGGTCTTCCAAAAGATTACCCAATCATGCTTTTAGCAGCCTTATTCACAGTAGCTAAAATTGGAAAACTACCTAAGTCTCCATCAATACGAGAATGGGTAGAAATGAATTGTGCTATGTTCATACAGTAGAAAACTGCCCAGCAACAAAAAACAGTAGGCTAGTCATGGTGATTCACACCTTTAAATTCATTGCTTTGGGAAGCTAAGGCAAGAGGACCATTTGATGACAGGAGTTCAAGACCATCCTGGGCAACATAGTGAGCCCCCCATCTCTAACATAATTTTTTTTGAGATGGAGTCTTGCTCTGTCTCCAGGCTGGAGTTCAGTGGTGCAATCTTGGCTCACCGCAAGTCATGCCTCCAGGGTTCAAGAAATTCTGCTGCCTCAGCCTCCCAAGTAGCTGGGACTACAGGCGTCCGCCACCACACCCAGCTAATTTTCTTATTTTTAGTAGAGACGGGGTTTCACCATGTAGGCCAGGATGGTCTAGATCTCTTGACCTTGTGATCCACTTGCCTAGGCCTCCCAAGGTGCTGGGATTACAGATATGAGCGACTGCACCTGGCCAAAAAATTTTTTAAATTAGCTGGGTGTTGTATGCCTATAGTATGCTACTGTAGTTCTAGCTCCTGGGGAGGCTGAAGTAGGAGAATTTCTTGAGTGCAGTCTGAGGTCAGCCTGGAAAACAGTGAGACCCTGTCTCCACAATTTTTTTTTTAAATAGCCAGCCAACATGGCACATTCCTGTAATCCTAGATACTGGGGAGGCTGAGGTGGGGGATCACTTGAGCCCAGAAATTAAAGGCTGCAGTGAGCTACGATTGTACCACTGCACTCCAGCCTGGGTGATATAGCCAGATCCTGCAGCTAAACACGAACAAACAAACAAATTACAAATGCATTCAACATCATGGATGAAACTCAAAACACTATATTGAATGAAAGAAGCAAGGCAAAAAGAGTTATGCTATATAATTCCATTAACATGAATGTCAAGAATAGGCAAACCAGTCTATGTTGGTAGAAGTTAGAATAGTATTTACATATGAGAGTAGCTCATGACTTGCAAGGGCACAGAGGAACTTTCTGGGAGGATTAAAATGTTGTAAGTATTGTAAATATTGATCTGGATGGTGCTTATATATACATATGTAAAAATTCATGAAGATGTGCTTTTAAGATTTGTAGATTTTACTGTATGTGCATATACACCTCAAAAATTTCAAACAACTTGTATATGTACTATACTAGAAGAGACTTATTAATATAAGGTAAGATGTGTCACAGAAAATTAATGACTTTATATAAAAAAAACTTCTAAATACCCAGTTTCTTCAGCAAATACGTGGCATGAGAAAGAAGAGTGTAAGAGGTAACTGTTACAGATTAAAAGTGATTTGAGACACATCAATCAAATGCAGTTTATGTGGACTTTGTTTGGGTCCTGATTTTTAAAAAACCTAAAAAGATTTTTTGGTGTGATTATGAAATAATCACTAAGGATGAAATGATAAAATTGTCTGAGATTTGCATTAAATATTCCAGTCAACGTGAGAACAAAGAGATGATGCAAGAACGGCCAATTACTGAATGTACAGCCCCAGATTTATAAGTTAGGAGACTGAAACATGCAGCACAAAAATAATAGGCCAGTATTAGGTGAGATGAGGGGTGAGTTAATGAGGCTACATTAGTCCATTGGGCAATCCAACAGAAAACTGCTGACTGTGTGAGACAGGAGCTGCTCACTGAAGTCTGGCCTGGAGAGAAAGACGTCAGGCTCTCTCTGAAGTGGTAGCTCTGAGTTTGAAAGAAATCAGATCAGGAAAATATTTGGAATGAGCAAAAGAGCTAACAGAACCTGAAGACCCTCAATATTTAGAGAGTAGACAAAGGAACTAGAGGCCTCAGAATATGCTAAGAAGAATTAATAAGGAAGAATTTGGAGGAGGAAAAACACCCAAGAAAGTTAGGAATTGCAAAAACCATCTCTTGAATTTCATTCAGCAAGTATTTTCTAAGCACCTGCTATGTAGGCACTGGAATTGAGTTCTGGAGAGGTCGTGGCTCACACCTTTCCGGGGCTGTCCCAGAGGAATAGGAGGGGTCAAGCACAAGGTTGCAGTAATAGAGAATAATCAAGATAAGGAGTATCACTCTAACTAGAAGGGTAAGAAAGAAAACCTGTATGGGAAATTTGAAAGAAGAACTCTCTATTCTTTGTACTGGTATTAACAAAAGGTGACCACCTCAACAGGAGAGAGCCAGGCCCCCTAGGATCAAGCTTTTAAACAGGGCCATCCTTGGTGCTGCGCAATTGGAACAGAGGCCGATCGCATTTCCAGCAAGGGAAACACAGCAGTTGCGGGGCCCCGCGGTCAAACTCAGTATAAAGATAAATGCCAGAGAACAGTCAGTTCTCAGGCCTAGAATTAAAAGTGACCACCTTTCATATTTCCTGGGGCTCTGCATGCCCAAGTGGAGACCCTATTTGCCAAGTCTCAGCCCACAGTTAATTTACTTCCCTTTTATTTTTCCTTACTCCTGAATTGAATTATCACCTTCCTAAAAAACCGCGTGTGTAATGGAAAAGCTGACACAAGCCAAAGTAGAATATAGCAGCCCAAATGTGACTCCCATTATCACCCTATTACATGAGGAACAGGCTGCTCTTTGCCCTTCATTCATCTCCTGCTAACTATGAATACCTAATCCAGCCGCTTTGTTTTAATGGCAGCTGTTCCGCTCTGACCTTTGCTGATCTCCCACCCTCCTCCTTGAGAGAACAGATGAGTTCCATTTGGGGTTGAAGTTATTGTGCATGAAAATCACCATAGGGGGCAATGAGATTTTTTTTCTTTGCCTTCTCAGGACAGAGAGCATTAAGCACTGCTCTCTGTCCCTTGAAGTCGAGAACAGTGCATCTGGGCACCCTGCAAGAACCATCATCTTACCGTACTCTTCAGTCCTACGGACCTCAGTTTTACATCATGTCTCCTCCCAATGGCTTTAGAGGTACCTCCTGTTGCTTCCATATGCATTTTAAGTGTTTTAAAAAGATATCCGAGGAAATGATTTTAGGTGTGGATATTTCCTGGCTTGCATTGCACACTATATAAACTTCCAATCAGGGCTATTTAACCCTCCCTCCATGATCCCCTGAAGCAAGACCCATTTGTGAAATTTAATTATACCTCCTTATTTGCCTGGATTGAGGACATTTTTAGATCTTTCAACAGGCCTATTTCTAAGGTCTGGAGAATTTTCCTTTTTGTTTTTGTTGAGCGGAGCTTTTTCAAAAAACAAAAATTTTTCTGAGTGCCCTAAAATGATCAGAACCATTTTGTTTAATTTTTCTTCAGTATCGATTTTCACAGGCCACTTCCAAAGAACCATGGCAGATTCCTGTTAGCAAAGTCCTTTCCTTGAGTTCGGAAGCCTCCTTTACTCTCAATTCTAGTTGCTTTGCTCTCTGGTCATGGGTGATCTCACCTCTCTTTGCATGGCTGAGAGTTCATGGCTGTTTCTAATCCAGAATTAGCAGAAGTAGAAAAATCGGCTCCTTGTGGTAATAACTCTCCCGCACATGCTGCTGCTCACTCCGCAGTGCAAACCAGAGCATGGTTCCAGGCCCACGTGGACCCCTGACATTGCCATAGGCGCAAAAAGAACATTTAGTTTTTTAAGCAGCTTTGCTAAGGTAAAGCTATCCCTGGGCTTGTATTTGTGTTGAATTCCAAGAAGTCAGTGAAAGCAGAAATGAGCCGAATAAAATACAGAATGACTCTGGGAAACTTCCAATTCATTGGCTCAGCTTCCTGGAGAATTTGCCCATGAAAGATTATGTCACCATTTGCATCGAGTTGGTGCAGCTGTTTGTCAAGCAAGGCTAGACTCCCTTTATTTGTATTCTTACCTTGTCCACATTTTTAATGATGTCTATCCTCGATTTCTCATCCAGACATTTTTGCCTATCTGCTTTCAATGCTAATGTCTCCCTGTCCTGTTTTCAAATTAAATATCATACTTAAAATATTAATACCCCTTGTTCTTTGATTCTTTGTTTATTCATCTTATGCAAAACGCAACAGTGCGAACTCCATCTGTATTAAATGCTACTGTATGGGCAGATTCAATGACTTATTAATGACTGTTTCATGATATGGTAGAGCTAGGGCTTTCTATAATCATGCAATTCTTATTCAAAAATTCTCTGCTAGTACTACCCTGTAGGGAGAAAAAATGAAATATGCCTATCTTTTCAAAGATAAAAATGACTAGCTTTGTGAAGATCATTGTAGAAATAACTAAGTATTGAAACTAGGCCAACTTACTTCAGTCTCCAAGGAGGTTAGCTCATGTCTTGAAGTATTTGGGTATATGTATTTTGTAACATTTATTGAAGTGAAAACCACATATTATAAATGTATAGCTCAATGAATTTTCACAAAGTATGTAACCACTGCCTGGTGAAGAAATAGTATTTTTTAAGGTGCCAGTTTACGTCTCTAGCCCGTATTTATTAGATTGTTTCTGCTTTTTAATAGATAGGTATTGTTATATACATTCTTTACATATGTTGCAAATGAATTTTCTGTTCATTATTTGTATTAGCTATATAGTGGGCTATATAGGCTGCATTTTCACTCTTTTAATGGTGTCTTTTGTTGAATAGAAGTGCCCTGTTTTAATGTGGTCCAACTTACGAATCTTTCCTCTATGGTTCATATTTTCTGTGTCCTATTTTAAAATCTCTCCTTATCCCAGGTCATAAAGATAGTCTCCACTATTATTCTGTAGACACATTACAACATTCATAATTACAGCTACATCTTCCCAGAAACATATTTTGGTGTTAGTGTGAGAGTTAAAGAAAGACACTGGAATATTCTTAGGAGAGGCTTGATATGGGCTAGTTGTTCTGTTATAAAGACCTACCTCTCTGACTGCTTTGTGGACAAAGGTTGAAGCAGGGAGAACATGTAGAATGTTCTACTGCAGTGATCCTGCTGAGAAATGATTATGGCTAGGATTTGAGTGAAAATAGCAATGAGTAGTTGGATATGAGATATGTTTTAGAAATTGAGCCTTCAAATTTTGCAGATGAATAGAATGTGAGATGAGGGAAGAGGAGAAATTAAGGGTGTCTCCTTGGTTCTTAATTTCAGCAACTAGTTGAGTAATGGTTCTCTTAACTAAGATTGAGCAGACAAGAGATTTGTGGAGCAAACTGAGTAATTCTGTTTTCCTCAGGTTAATTTGAAATGAATTATTTAAGTGGAAATATATGAATGAATGAATGACTAGACCAGTGGATTTGTCTAATAAATAAGCAAGTCAGTGGTAGAATGAGGCACACAGATGTCTTGATTCTTATGCTTAAAATTAAGACTTTTATCCATTATACCAACATAACCCAGAGAATATTCTGTTGAACTCCAGTTTCAAAGTATTATAGAAAAATAAAGATTCCCTGGTCAAAAAATTTGACATATTTGATGTAACAACTCTCTTGATAATTTATTGTATATATTACTTAGGTTTCTGAGAAATTCTGCAGGAAAAAAAAATACTTATTTAGCTTTAATTAACCCAGTATTTCTCAAATTAATTTTTCCATAAAAGTGTTAAAGAAAGACCTGAAAAACATCACACAACAAATTATTAATATTCTATGGAATAATATTTAGAAAAAACTGTTCTTCAATCTACTACCATGTTAACATGTAAAATAAAATGTATATATTGTGCAGAACTCTTAAAAAACACAAACAGTAATCATTATTCTTGTTCACGTCTGACTATTTTTGCAATCTTATATGAGTGGTGAATGTCTTTTAACTACCCTTTATCAAGGGCAGTTCCCCCATGTCATAATAATTGAAAATTAAGAAGTTACAGAGTCATAATTAAATTGTCCTCTTTGAACCTTTGTTGACTGAAGCTGCATATTAACTGCATCCCATTTAGACCAGGAGTAACAAGAAATATTCTGAACACCAACTGCTACAAGATAACATAACAAGCTTTGACAGTTTCCTAATTACCTGACTATCCAGTAGTTAAAAACCCTTTAATACTATAGCAATTCTCTTCTTTTCACATAAGTCAAAAGATATATCGAATTTACTTCTTAATTGATATCTATATTGCTGCTTTAAAAAGAATGCACTCCTCCAATTGGTTTAACTATTAATTTGTAACCTTTGATCTGAATGTGGGAAATAATTTTAAAAAGAAATTACTCGTTATCAACTGTAAGTAGATAAGTCTGAAAGCCTCAGCTCAAAATGAGTTTAATCCTACAAGAAAAAAAAAAAACTATTTTTCGCTATAGATCTAACTCCATTTCTATTTAACAGCTATAAATTCTTGCATGCTTTATTTTACCCTACTAAGTATTTTTTTTTCAGCTGTAGAATGGGGGAAAATAACAGTCTTAGTGTCACTGTGAACATCAAATAAAAATGATGCATGTAAAAGGATTAGAACAGGATCTGACCCATAGAAAATATTCAGGAAATGTTAGTTCTCTCCATGTCAGTTATGAAGATTTTTGGATCTTACAGCAATATGGGCTCAATATATATGCTGAATTGAAATAATTTCAACCCACATTAAAGTTTCCCTATTACATTAATAGAATAAGAGATATTTAGAGCTAGAATCTTGGACCATAAGATGTTGTGTAGACCCAGACATAATTGGCAATGCAACTATGAACACTTGATGAATCTAGAACGCACTTTTGAAAATAATATTACAGCATTTACGTATTTTTTAAACTCCTAGTGCTTTGCTAAACCTTTTACAGGAACGATCTCAGTTAACCCCCAAAACGAGGTGGATGGTATCGTAGATCCCATTTACAATAATATATTAGGTTACACTTACACAAGACAAAGACCTATTAAGTGGTGGAGGGAGATTTTGACCTAAGACTGTCTACATCTAGAACTCATAGTCTGAACTACTCTATGTAGTACTGTTGACAGAATCCTGTGAAAACGAGTCATTGTATAAAAAAAGGAGTGGAGGCAGAAAAGGATCCACACCTAAAGGTAGTGCAGAATTGCTATAACATAGAATGTCCATTCCCCACAAAAACATCTGGATCATGTTAAAAGAATTTTCAAAGTATTTTGAACCAAAATGTTACATATGTTTCTAAAACCACAAATCATGCTAGACTAAATACTCCCTTCCAAATAAATGCATGCTTACTGAGAGAATCCTGGGTAAGCTTCCATATAGGGATAACAGAAATGAAATGTGTTGTCCTGCCTTTAAAAACCTAATCATCTAGTGGGGAGATAATACAAAGCAAGATATATGATATTTTCTCTATAAATATCCAGGAGGTGGCTGCAAGAATAAGAGAATTTTACACCAATGGAGTAAAATATATATAACCACAGGGTTAGCAAATATGGTTTCAGTTTTCATTCATGTCATTTGCTTTCTCATCACCATCTTTCCTCCTAGCCCAAATCAATCTAGCCATCAGTTATGCTTTTCCCCTCACATACTGCATTAAATGTTATCTACTCTAACTATACCATTAAGCATATTTAGAACATTTAGTTTACCTTTGTATATATAATTCTTAGTAGCTATGTGTCTTATCTACCTAGAGATTTAAGGAAGAACAAGGCATCTGTTCTCCTTTCCCAAACCATCTTCTTTATGGCTTCTCCACCCAGTCTTCTTTTGCTTATTTACCATACATACTTCCATTGCTTGAACCCAGCAGATTGAGGCTACAGAGAGCTATGATTGCATCACAGCACTCCAGCCTGGGTGACAGATTGAGACTCTCTCCAAAAAACAAAAACACCTTTTAAGATTTTCAATTACGTATGCTTTAGGTTTCATGTAAGTGTTTTCATAATCATTTGCCTCTTTCCTTCCTTTTTCTTTTTTAAAAGACAAAGTCTCACTCTGTCTTCCAGGGTGGAGTGCAATGGTACAATCATAACTCACTGCAGCCTCAAATTCCCAGGCTTAAGCGATCCTCGTGCCTCAGCCTTACAAGTAGCTGGGACTTCAGGTGCTATGCCACCACACCTGGCTAATTGTCTTGTTTTGTTTTGTTTTAACTATTTTGTAGAGACAAGGTCTCGCTATGTTGCTCAGGCTGGTCTAGAAATTTTGGCCTCCAAGGATCCTCCTGCCTTGGCTTCCCAAAGTGCTGGGATTACAGGTGTGAGCCACTGTACCTGACCTCTTTTCTTTTTGATCCTGTGAGAGTCGCTAGAAAAAGCAATAACTTCCTTATTCTTATATACAGGTTAGATTAAGAGATATTTCATTGATTACTTCCCTTCTATTCTCTCATGAATTCCCAGAAACTACATATTCAATCCTATACCTTCTTTAAACTGTTAGTGTAAAAGGACAACTTTTTAAATTTAAAATAAAATGCCTTAGGTTTGTACTAACAGATTCAACCTTCTAGCTGAAAAAGTTCATGGGGAGATTCACCTCTGTAAACCAAAGGTGCTTAACCTTTCATAGTTGATGAGATGCTTTAATAGTATAATGAAAGTATAGATCCTCTCCCCAGGGAAAAATAATCATATGCTGACGGCATGTTGAAATAGCATCAGGATCTGCACATACTTCCTGACATTCACCTATGGCCCTCAGATTAATAATCCCTCTAGGTAATGGGTTGGTAGGTGCAACAAACCACCATGGCACATGTATACCTATGTAACAAAAGTGCATGTTCTGCACATGTATCTTGGAACTTAAAGTAAAATAAAATAAAATAAAGTGAAAAGAATCCCTGTTGTAGATCACCCCCATCAGTTATCTTGGGAACTGACCTGAGTGTAATGGTTAATTCAGTGTGTATTCAGGATCAAATAGACAAGGACTCAAACCCTACTGTCACTTCTTTCTAGACAGGTGGTCATAGGCAAACTGTATAACCAGTCCTGTGGTCAATAGTAGCATCTGCATCCTTGGATCTCTGTAAGGATTAATGAGATATTGCATAGATCAGGACTTAGCATGGTACCTGGCACATGTGCTCGACCAATGTGAGCCATTACTCTCTTCATAGAGCATTTGTATTTAATATCTTAGGTTTTTCAGCAGAAATGGAAGTCAGGGCAAAGAAATTGGTCTTTAGAGACCTTTGGGGGGAATTGAAGAGCGATTTCCAGGTCGAGAACTATGGTGGGAAAGGCCGTTTTTATTTCATTTTAAGGCCCACTGAGGGACTGCTCCCTCTAGCCGTTTTATGAAGGAGGTCACGGAGAAAAGAGAACCTTGTCAAAAAACACAAAGAAGCAGAACTTGATCAAAGCACAGAGAATCTCTCTGCAAAGCTATCGATTAAGATTTAGGATTTTTTTGTTCATTTGCTGTGAAAGGCACTCAGAGGAACATTACTAAAACATACTCTCAGCAGTTAAAATTGCCTCTGATTTGATGCTTTCTTGAGTTCTTCTTCATTTTGGTAAATATTGTATAATATTCTGAATTGTCAAATTATGCAATAAACAACAACAATAATTCAAAATTTAATTTTCTATGCACAATTCTTCCACTGGTCAAGGAATTGAAAAGACAGTGTAATTCCTAACAACATTGCCCAATATAAGTAAAATGCAAGCCACATACATTATTTTAAATTTTCATATAGCCACATTTTAAAAAGTTTAAAAACAAAGCGCAATTACTTGTAGTAGTTTCTTTTTTTTTTTTTTTTTTTTTTGAGACGGAGTTTTGCTCTTGTTACCCAGGCTGGAGTGCAATGGCGCAATCTCGGCTCACCGCAACCTCCTCCTGGGTTCAAGCAATTCTCCTGCCTCAGCCTCCTGAGTAGCTGGGATTACAGGCACATGCCACCGTGCCCAGCTAATTTTTTGTAATTTTTAGTAGAGACGAGGTTTCACCATGTTGACCAGGATGGTCTCGATCTGCTGACCTCGTGATCCACCCGCCTCGGCCTCCCAAAGTGCTGGGATTACAGGCTTGAGCCACCGCGCCTGGCCATAGTAGTATATTTTATAGAACTCAATATATCCCCAATATCATTTTAACATGTAATTGCTGTAAAAATTTATTAAAGGGAAATTTTGTATTTTTAATTTTATACCAACTCTTTAAATCCAATATATCTATGACACTTTCAGTGTATCTATATTCTGACAATAAATTTTCAACAGTAAAAGTAAAATGCATTTCTGCGAAAAGAATTAAGTCATATAGAGAAAAAGTGTTTTATGTTATTTCAGTTTTTCAATTTACATTTAAATAAGTTTAAAAATTCAGTTCCCGGGCCTGGCATGGTGGCTCACACCTATAATCTCAGCACTTTGGGAGGCTGAGATAGGCAGATGACTTGAGCTCAGGAGTTCAAGACCAGCCTGGGCAGTATGGTGAAACCCCAACTCTACAAAAAAGTTAGCTGGGCATGGTGGTATGCACCTGTGGTCTCAGCTACTCAGGAGGCTGAGGTGGGAGGATCGTTTGAGCCTGGGAGGTTGAAGCCACAGTGAGCCATGATCACATCACTGCACTCCAGCCTGGGCAACAGAGAGAGATCCTGTCTCAATTAAAAAAATAAAAAATTTAGTTCTTGAGTCACACAGCCACATTTCGTGTGTACTGTAGCCATGAATGACTAACGGTTATATTAGGCAGCACTGGTTCACAGGGAAGAATCTGGATTTAAAGTCAGAAGCTCTAGGTTTGAACTTGCTTCTCCTGTTGCTCTTTGTCTTTGCACAACTCATTATGTTTCTAAGGCTCAGTTTTGTCCCCTTTACTCAACCCCCTGATCCCATATATTTGCTCTGACCATTGAATGAGATACTATGAAAGGAAAGGGCCCAGTGAACTATAAAATGAAATGTAAACATAAGGTATTTTAAATTTAACAATATGGAGAGAGTTAATTATTTAGGGATTTTTGAATCAGATTCACCAACATTTGTGGAGGCAGAAGGAAATCATCTCCTTTAAGTATTGTCAATGATGGTTATAAATCCTAAAGTGAGGATGCGGTAGGTTGGTAGCGTTTTAAAGCAATTCTTTTTCATACTTTGTTAGGAAGATCAGTGCTTTTATCTTGACTATAAGTTCTAAGATATATATTTTCCAGTTAAAAAGAGGACTTTTTACGTATTTTTAAAAAGTTTAATTGACAACACAGTCTTAAGTTGTGTGTGTATGTGTGTTTGGAAAATAAACACACAAAATTGTCAATCTTGTTTACCCCCAGAGAGAAGGAAGGAAAGGAGAGAGACTTGTTTTGCTTCATTGACTTCCTGGTGTTTCACTTTTGTTTCATTTTCATTTTCTTTTTTGTAGAGACAGGGTCTATGTTGCTCAGGATAGTCTCTAACTCCTGGCCTCAAGTGATCCTCCCTCCTTGGCCTCCTGTATTCCTGCCATTACAAGAATAAGCCACCAAGCCCAGCTATGTTTCAGTTTTAAACAGAGAATCCATGTATTATTTTTGAAATAAAAATCAGTATAGATGAAAAAAACCGTGTTATAAAAGATAAAGAGCTTTGATTCTCCATCTATAACAGATAATTTAATCTTCTTTGGAAAATAAGCACCATTATTGCATATGAGAATTAACA
The DNA here is from genome assembly GCF_049354715.1 of Callithrix jacchus. Taxonomy (NCBI): domain Eukaryota; kingdom Metazoa; phylum Chordata; class Mammalia; order Primates; family Cebidae; genus Callithrix; species Callithrix jacchus. The sequence goes on from NC_133516.1 coordinate 50,102,787, forward strand.
TAGATAAACCATTAAATCATAGCTACTTTTCATCAGACATCTCAGTTCTAGAGTGATCCATGTGAGCTACAACCCTAGAAAGTCAATGCCAGCAATCTGGACCACCTACCTGGTGACTTTTTCTTTGGGTTCATATTTGACGTCCATGTTTGTTGTTCTTATCCATAGTCTTTTAAAACATGCAACTTGTCCCTCCACATGGTATCCTGCTAAATTTCAGTTTTAGCCTCTCAGCAGAATTACTGCCTGTTTGGCTGAGTTGTTCTCAAGAGCCCCTAAATGAAATTCTGTCACATATCCCCTGAAATCTCTATTTAGATCACATAATCATAAACATACCCTTGGAATATGATACAAATTCATCTAGATGTTTTCATGCTAAGCAGCCACAGAAAGATAGAATCAACTTAATGTATTCGGATTATCCTTAAAATTAATGTAAGTTATCACAAACTAAAATCAAGTGATTTTTAGGGGATCAAAAAGATACTTACCAAAAAAAAGATATTTATTCAAAAATATCTCCTGTGTAGGCTTTTAACAAACTGGCTTTTAGGTCTCTGTTGAACTGACTTATCTCTATGGATACACTTACTGTTTCAACATACAAGTTGCCCACCTGTGTGCCCTTACATTAACATATGTAATAATTATTGAAACAATAATTATTTGAAAGTGTACCATGTGCAGACACTGTGCTTAGTACTTGGGATACAATGATGAAAAGATAGAGAGATGGCTGCTACCCTTAGGAAGCTTGTTATCCTTGAGAAGACCTGTTCATCAAATAACCTAATGGGAAAATTAACAGTAGTAAGTAGTGCATAAAGGTGGGAAAAATGATGATATTGGAGGGTTTGGGGGTAAGTGGCCTAATTGAAGATGTCACAAAGGCTTCTATAATTGAACTGAAACCCAAAACATCCAAGAGTGTTAACCAGCCCACAGGATAGAAGAAGGATGGATCTTCCAGGTAGATGGGACGGCATGTTCTGAAACTCGGAGGTAGCAGGTAAAATAGGACATTCAAGGAGGTCAGAGCAAGCCTATGTGCCTGGAGCATAGAAAATAAGCAGGTATATAACATAGGATGACACTGAAGGAGTAATAGGATATTAGACCTTGCAAGACACTGTACATCTGTCACCAATGGTGATCTTTATTCTAAGTGAATACAGAGTAAGTACCCATTTGATTAGGGTGTTTCTCTTCCTTGACTAAGGGTTTTGGAACTACTTAAGCATCACCAGCTAATCTTTAATCTTGTATACAAGCCAACAGTTGACATGGAACCTTCCTGAGTATTCAGAATAATCATTCTCAATTCTGGGTCTTCACCCTGAATCCCTGGGAAGATTTACAATAAATTTGATGATGGAGACAACACTACTTCCTCCAACCCCAACTCCTAGAGATTCTGATTCTACAGATCTATGGTGGGGCATAGTCATCTTTATCTTTTAAACATTCTCCTAGTGATTCTGATAGGCAATAAAGTCTGGGAACTATTGCATTCAAAATTCAGTTTTGTGTGTTTCTCTTTTAATGATAGGTATTATCAACCTAGTGAAATAGGTAATATTATTGGTCATTTTTGAAAATTATTTAATGAAGATGAAAGTTTACAGCAAGATCTTCCTCTCCTGATATCAGTGGGATTTCTCATAATTCTATTTGTTTTTACATTTTGGGGATCTTCTGTATTAAGAATATTTCTATATGTTCATATCCTTTCTTTTGCTTTCCTTCTTATAAAATTTTGATTCTTTGTAAGTTAATATTTCTATTTATTTTGAAACTTAATTAATCAATTATTACAACAAGCTCAGTAGGTCTAGCATTTTCCAATAGGGCTATTTTTATCTTGTTTTTCATTCAATAAGAACTTACTGTTATTCTAATGCTTTCTTGCAATCAATATAATTTATACTTTCTGAACACTTCAGAAGGAACATAAAAATGTTTCCCTCTCAGATAAAATTATTTCATTGGACTTGGAGATGTTTTGCCTGTCCATTAGTCCTTTTTCATCCATTAGACAAAGGAAATGTCTGTAATTCCTTTCATCTTCCCCAGTGAGCCTGTGCCCTCAGTCCCTGATGAACAGAGACAGAGCAAGCTAATGACACTTCGTCTTGGTAGCAGCAAGAGATGGACACTACTTCTAGTGGGGCCACATAAGTATTTCTTTGCAGGAGTTTGAACTAGGGATCCAACATATTGAATTAGTTGATTTGGACTATGGAAGTGAGGGTTCATGTAGAGGGCTGAAGGGACTGTAAACAATCATGGACAAGTGAATGCATATGTTATGCTGAAAAGCTATTTGGGAGGGGACATTAAAAGGATGGAATGAAATGAAAGGGACATAAAAAGGAGGACATTGAAAGGAATTACCGCAGTGATAAAAAATCTTGTAGCGGAGGGAGTGGAATGAATAAAAGGAGGGACAAAAACACTGATATGGTTTAGCTGTGTCCCTACCCAGAATCTCATCTTGAATCACAATCCTCATAATCCCCACATGTCAAGGGAGAGACCAGGTGGAGGTAATTGAAACATGGGGGTGTTTTCCCCCATGCTGTTCTTGTGATAGTGAGTTCTCACAAGATCTGATGGTTTTACAAGGGTTTGGTAGTTCTTCCTGTATTTATTCTGTTTCCTGGCACTTTGTGAAGAAGGTGCCTTGCTTCTCTTTTGCCTTCTACCATTATAGTCAGTCTCCTAAGGCCTCCTCAGCCATTATGAACTGTGAGTCAGTTAAAGCTCTTTCCTTTATAAATTACCCAGTCTCAGGTATTTCTTATAGCAGTATGACAATGAACTAATACAGTAAATTGGTACCTAAGTAGTAGGACACTGCTAGAAAGATAGCAGAAAATGTGGATGCAACTTTGGAACTGGGTAATAGGTAGAAAAGTTAGAAAAGTTTGGAGGACACAAAATATAGGAAGATGTGGGAAAGTTTGGAACTTCTAGAGACTTGTTGAGTGGTTTTGACCAAAATGCTGATAGCGATGATGAGCAATGAAGTCCAAGCTGGGGTGGTCTCAGATAGAGATGAGGAACTTCTTGGGAACTGAAGCCAAGGAGACTCTTGCTATGCTTTAGCAGAGACTGGCAGCATTTTGCCCCTGCCCTAGAGATATGTGAAACTTAGAACTAGAGAGAGATGACTTAAGTTATCCAGCAGAAGAATTTTCTAAGCAGCAAAAATTCCAAGACATGACTTAGGTGCTCTTAAAAGCACTCAGTGTTATGTATTAACAAAGAGATGGTTTGGAATTGGAACTAATGTTTAAAAGGAAAGCAGAACATAAAAGCTTGGAAAATTTGCAACTTGGTGATGGAATAGAAAAGAAAAACCCATTTTCTGAGGAGAAATTCAAGCTGGCTACAGATATTTGCATAAGTAACAAGGAGCCAAATGTTTATCACCAAAACAATGGGAAAATGTCTCCAGGCCGTGTCCATGGTCTTTGTGGCAGTGCCTCCTATCACAGGCCTGGAGGCCGAGGAGGGGGCTTTGCTGCATTGTGCAGTCTTGGGACTTGGTGCCCTGTATCCCAGCTGTGGCTAAAAGGAAGCAATATACACCTCAGCCCACTGCTTCTGAGGTTGCAAGCCACAAGCCTTGGTGGCTTACATGTGTTGTTGGGCCTGTAGATGCATAAAAGTTAAGAATTGAGGTTTGGAAACCTCTGCCTAGATTTCAGAGGATATTGGAACTGCCTAAATGTTCTGGAGAAGTTTTGCAGGGGCACAACCCTCATGGAGAACTTCTGCCAGGGCAGTTTGGAAGGGAAATGTGGGGTGGAAGCCCCCACACAGAGTCCCCACTGGGGCACTGTCTAGTGGAGCTGTGAGAAGAGGGCCACCGTCCTTCAGACCCCAGAATGGAATAGCCACTGACAGCTTGCACCATGCACCTGGAAAGCCATAGACACTCAATGTGTCTATGAAAGCAGCCCATGAATGCAGCCAGGGCGGGGACTTTACCCTACAAAGCCATGGGACAGAGCTCCCCAAGGCTGTAGGAGCCCACCTCTTGTATAAGCATGACCTGGATATGAGACACAGAGTCAAAGGAGATCATTTTAGAACTTTAATATTTAATGACTGCCCAGCTGGATTTCAGACTGGCATGGAAACTGTAGCCCTTTTGTTCTGGCTAATTTCTCACATTAGCCAAATGTGAGAACAAATGGAACAAGAACATTTACCCAATGCCTCTACCCACATTGTATCTTGGAAGTAACTAAACTGCTTTTGATTTTACAGGCTCTTCGGTAGAAGGAATACTTGCCTTGTCACAGATGAGGCTTTGGACTTGGACTTTTGGGTTAATGCTGGAGTGAAGTAAGACTTTGGGGGACTATTGGGAAGGCATGATTAGTTTTGAAATGTGAGGACATGAGATTTGGGAGGGGCCAGGGTCAGAATTATATGGTTTGGCTGTATCACCCTGACAAAATCTCATCTTGAATTGTAATCCCCCAAAATCCAAGTGTCAAGGGAGAGACCAGGTGGAGGTAATTGAATCATGGGTGCAGTTTCCTCCATTCTGTTCCTGAGATAGTGAGTGAGTTCTCATAAGATCTGGTTTTATAAGTGCTTTCTAGTTCCTCCTGCATTCATTTCCCTTCCTGCCACCTTGAGAAGAAGGTGTCTTGCTTCCCTTTCCACCATGATTGTAAGTTTCTTGAGGTCTCCCCAGCCATGCTGAATTGTGAGACAATTAAATCTTTTTCCTTTATAAATTACCCAGTCCTGGGTAGTTCTTTATAGCAATATGAGAACAGACTAATACAATAGGTCTATGGAATTTTTATCACATGTACAGAATTATGTGAGCACTAAACAAAATCTTTAGCACCTTTTCTAAAGGTAATACATTCTCATGGTTTTAAAAAACAATATTTAAAAAATATTTAATAAAATATTTCAATCCTAAACTTATCCCCATTCATCCTGGCCCCAATCCCATTGTTACTTTTGCGGTTTTCTTGGGGTTTCCTCCCATTAACTCTACTTGAAAATACAAAGCAAAATTAACATGTATTATAATTTTCCTCCTCCTTATGTAAAAGTTATCTCACTGTATAAATTTTTTTGCACCTAACTATCTTCATTTATCTTGTTTGAGATTATTTTATATTCTCACACAATGAGCTTCTTCATTCTTTTTAGAGGTACATAGTATTCTTTTATATAAACACTGTACCTTTAATTTACTTGCGCAGTCTTTGACTGGTTTTTTAAAGTTAGAAACTCAAGATACAATATGTCTCACAAAACAAGTCTCTCAGTAAAGCTCAAGAGAAGGTGTCCAAATATGAGCAGTAAACTCTGGCAAGTTTACCAGATGGTGAGGAGTAAAGTGGCCCCCTGGCTGGAACTGGGAAAAGTAGAGTAGAGCTAAAAGCAGGAAGCGTATCTCTGCACTGAAAAGATGGATTTTTTTTTTTTTAAGTCAAAGAGAAGAGCATCTGAATTATTTAAGATATTGGGGTCATAAATGAGTTAAAAACTAGAATTGGAGACTCAGCTAATACTCTAAAAACTGTCAGAAGTCTATCAGAGGACTGACAACTGTTGCTTATGTGGGAGAGCAAAACAGAACATCATTTCCCTCTCTAAACCAAGTTGAAAGGTTGTGTTTCAGATGATAGCACTGATTGAAGGTACATATTCTGAAAATATATTTTGTTTTAAGTTTATTCAGTTGAATGATCTTAGTTTATTTATATTTGTATTCTTAGTTCATTGGTAGATTTATTCAGGTTTTTAGTCTTAGTTCATTTTATGCTAGTTCTTTTTTATTAATTACTAATTTTTATATTATGTTATTTCATCTTTTGATAAAATGATGAAATATTTGATAAAATGATCACTACAGAAGATCAGATGTTTTCTTTTACCCTAATATAGGAAGAGAGAAATATTTGTAGTTGACATTTGAAAGGCCAAAGTAATAATTACATTAAATCTTAATTCATTAAATAAAAGTACTAGAGATACAGAGGTGTTTATTTCCAGGCCAATGCAGTGAACTACTTTAGAGATTCCAAGAGTTCCATAGAAAGGCAGTTACATTCAGTGACTAGATACCGATCGTCTGTTATGTATTAAACACATACACAGGTCTGGATGGCACTTCCCACTCAGAGAATGCCTTTTGTCTCTCGCATTAGAATTTATCATGACCTCTTCATACAGAGCATTTCCAAAGACAGCTAAACTACTGTGAAAAATTAACAGTTCATATGCTAATAGCTGGTAATGGCAATGAACTCTCCCAGCTACTTATCCATTGTCCTTTTCTTGTTAACCTTTCTTTCTTTTTGTTTTTTGAATCTTTGTTCTCTTATTCATATAAGTTCCAAGAGAACGGAGTCCTTGTTTATTCCATTGTTGTATCCTCAGCATCTAGGACAATGTCTGGTGTAGAAGGTACTAACTAAATACCTCTGGATGACTGGGACACAGGAAGCAGTCTCTCCTACAGGAAAGACCACATGGCCAGAAGTGTGGGAGACCAGAATGCTTATCCTTACTTGGTTATTTGCTAACTGTAAAAACCAGCAAGGAAATAATTTTCCCTAAGCCTCAGTCTATACATTGATAAAGGAGGCAGATTATAAAATGAAGTTCAAAATAAGGGTTCTAGGGCCAGAACATCCTAAGTTCTCTCCAAGTTCTACTACTAATTCTCCACGTGTGATCTTAGCCAACCTACTTAAACCTTTTGTCTCAGTTTTCTCATTTTTAAAATGGGGAAAGTATTAGTAATCTACTTTATAGGATTGTTGTAATGACTACATATTTTTTTTCAAAGAAGTATATGTCAAGGTGCCCAGTACATAAACAAAAATGCTCAATAAAAATTACCCACTTCTATTATCAGCATTATTGTGAGAAATCAATGAGATGCCATGAATGAAAGTACTTTTACTGTATAAAAAGCTACACAGATAAATATTTCCAGATTTCCATGTTACGCTGTCAAGGACAAACATTTGTCTTCTAGCAGGAGCCTTCTAGAACCACATTGCTTTTAACAGAATGTATAGATATAATAAAGATCCTTAAACATGATGGCATACTGATACAGAGAGATTTCAGAAAGGAGGAACTTTTTATTGACCTAACATAACGCTTCAAAATTAGCCATTTCCTCTGTCTGAAGAGGAAACAAAACAATGATTTTTGGTCCCATTGTCCTTGTTATGAAAATTCTTTAGAAGAGTTAAAAATATGTCACAAAGAGACAAACTTATTAAAGGAAGCCCCTGGTTAGCTGACATGCATTTGAAAAGCAGTTAGGAAACCACCTTTCCCTTAACCAAAGAAATTTTAAGAGAAAAATAAAAGCTTTTTATTTACTTGTGTTACACTGGAAATATACTCACCAGAATTTCAAATATCATTTGAAATAATATCTGCACCCACAATACAGAGCTTGATTAACAAATGCCGACATTACGTTAGTGGAAATTAAAGTGTACGGTAATAGTTTTACCCACAAAAAGTAAGGCAGAGCTATTCAAAATGATAGAAAATCTGATTGGATATTTAAATATGGGAAAATGAAGGTGTCTAGAAGCATGTGGAAGTATTCTGACCATATTTTCACCCTGTTGCATATTAAAGTAGAACATACACCATAGCTGTGTGATTTAAATGATATATGCCTGATATGAACAAATGTAAAGAGAAGGTTGCACACAGAAGTATCCCAAATTCAAACTGCTACAGGGTTTTATTTGTTAAAGCCCAGGTTAGTACAAGCAACTTTCTAACCACAATGAGAAACCTTCTTCATCAAGTTTTCTTTAGATTTGAACCAAGCAAAAGGTCTTTCTGGCTATCATTTTACCTTTCTAGTATGGCTATTTTTTCAGTATGGGAGTTTTTTCTAAATAATCTGAATGAGGGGTGTGATTTGGATCTATATCATGTTCTATGCCCCCCTCCCAGATTCTATGCCCACCTCATATCTCATTGTGAAATTTTGAGATGCCCATAAAGTTTTCAGGTATTATTTTATTCCCAGGATTTGTACTTATAAATGATAACCATTCCTATGGTACCCAGGAAGTGAGGTAAATTCTTTACCATTGTTCCAGATTATTATTTTCAAACAACAACTGAAATAGAATAGAAAAATACTTAATTCCTTAGAGAAGTTAAAGAGAGATTTGGCAAGGTCACAGTTTTAAAATGGAAAAACAAGCAAATAAAATTCTTTTTGATGCTATTTATTTGGTGAGTTGGGTAAGAAGAAGTAAAAGTGAAGTTATCAAAAAAAATATTGTCCAAACAAGGTTTACATGGTTGTTTAGTTGAGTGTTTTCATGTTTTGTGTGTGTTTTAGTGGGCCAGGCAAAACGTTATTTGAGTAGACCACATAGTTGCTATTTTTATCAGGATATCTCCATTTTACCTCTCCTCCTGCAAACTGCAGTAAAAATAGAATATGAAATAATGTATCAGTTCCCTAGGATGGCCAAAACTAAGTACTATAGATTGGGCAGCTTAGCACAACAAAAGACCTACTCTCCTTAAGTTCTAGAAGCTAGAAGTCTAAAATCAAAGTGTCTGCAGTATCTCCAGGTAGGATCCTTTCTTGTCTCTTTCTAGCTTCACCAATCTTCATTATTCCTAGGCTTTCAAGTACATAACTCTAGTTTCTGACTCTGTTGACACATGGAGTTTTTCCTGTATGTCAGCTTTTTCTTCTGATGTTTTCTTTTTATAAAGCCACCAGTCATATTGAATTACAGTAGCTCACCCTAATGACCTAATCTTGATTTGATTATATCTTTAAATACACTATTTCCAAGTAAAGTCATATATACAGGTACTAGGGGTTAGGACTTCAATGTATCGTTTGGGTGGAGACAAAATTCAACCTATAAAGATTTAAGGGAAGGAAAAATTCCTTGAGATGTAATTTTCTAGAGTAGTAGTCACTTTAGATCTCTGGGAATTATAGGGATACACTAATAAATTTCCTAGCTAGAGTAAATAATTTAAAGATTCTCAAGTGGGGACGGGGCTGAGGAGATGGAAAGAAAGTGCCTTATACCTCTAGTGGATTTTCAAGTATCGCCAAAGTAAGAGCTATGTAATATGAATATTGAGAGCCATCAGTGAAGTGTTAAGGACAAAAACTCAGGAGCCTAAAAGGTGGATCACACCCTGCTCCGCCACTCACTAGCTGAGTGAACTGTGGCACATTATGTGATGATGGCCATAAGTCATTTTCTTCATGTAAAACAGAAATAGTAACACTGCAAGGCACTTGCAAGTATTAAATGAGTAAATACAGCACCTAGAATAATACCTTGTATGGTGAGGCATACATTTAAAATGTTTTAAAACAATGAATTGGAGTGAGTTACTAATGAAAACCCTTTGGTGACTGAAAAGAGAAAGGAGAAAAAAAATACAAAACTGTGACTTCATGTAAGGGCTAGATATTTGAAACTATTATTGCAGAGAAAATACAAACTAGGGAGTTTCAGATTCCAAACAGAAGGCCAGGTGTTAGGAGAATACTAGAGTTAGTTAAATGCTACCTGATAATTGTCTAGTGTGTGACCTTCATGGTCTGTACCTAGGTAGTTGTATTTCTTTAAACTTTTATTACATTATGGCTTTGTACTTCCTCTTTACTGGGTGAGATTTTTTTTCCAGTGGGATTAGTGCCTAAGGAGAAATAACAGGTCTCTCTTTGGGTTTGACCTTGCAAAATTTAATTAAGTGACAGTAATTATCAGGCTGTTATTAACTTTGAAACATCTAAGACTTGCATGCCACCCTAGAGGTTATGCCTAAGTTTAGTTTTCACATATGCAGAAACATTCTTTTTAAACTCAGTCATGCAGTTGTGTTTGTGTGTTTGTGTATGTGTTTAAATTTACATGCTGTCAAAAATAGATTTTGATTGAACAGTTTCAGTTTGGTCTGACACAAATTTGTGGAGTGCCCCCCCCACCCCCTGGATGGATCTCGATTTCAAAGGAGCTAAAGCTGGTCTCTGGAACTACATTATGTAAAAATCTTTCCCAATCACAGAGTCATTTGTCTGTGGGTCTTTGTAGTAAGTTGTGGTCTCCTGTGGACAAGCTACCTAAGTTACTATCCTTGGTGCTGAATCTCCCCTACACAGGAACAGGGGTGAATCTTTCTCTGAGTATCCACATTTCTGAACCAGCCTCATCCCATGCCTCCTCTGAGACCAATTATAGAGTAATTCTCATATTTCTAATGACTTTCTGACAAATACCTACATTTATTTTCTATAAACTTTTGCTAACATTTCAAAACATTATCCTATAGTGGTTTTGAACATTATCTTTGGCTCCAGCAAGGACTAATCAAATATCACATCCACCATATGACTCTGGAAATCCATGCAACTACCATGAGCTTCTATTTCTTCATCAAGAAGATGTAAATAATGATAATATTATTGGGATAATGTATGTTAAGAATTTCATACATTGCCCTAGCACATAGCAGTATGCCCAATCAGCATCACTAGCTGTTATTTCTCATTCCACATTTTCTAAGACCAAAGTCCATTTTATAATACAATGATGAAAAAAGTCACTTAGAATGTTTATTTCTACCTCATTTTTCAAAAGTTGGGAATTATTCGGTTAGCTTAAATAAGAACCGTTTGCTCAATCTCGGGATTCAAAGTGAGAAATAAATTAGTTCAAATATATTTTTTATAGTATCCCATTGCGGTCTAGAGTGGTCTTACAGGTAAAATAATCACCAAGTATATAGATACAGACTAGCTCCAAATTCCACATATCCAACAATCTGTTATTTGGATCAGTAACATCTACATTCAGCAGTAACACTTAACTACATACATGAGTAATATGACATATTAATTTTTTCAAACTTACTGGATATATGGGTTTGTCCAATTCTTATTTGTGGTTTTTATTGGAAATTTGCCTCCACTTTTTTTCTGAAACAATGTTTGTATTTTACCTCAGTTATGTCATTGTTACTTTTGTTTGGCTGCACAGGGCAAGGCACTTGAAAGAACTGGAGATTTGAAGTACTCCAGACTCCTTTCTTGATTTAGCATATTTGCTTCATCTGGAGAGTTTAAGTATTCATAAGAAGGTGGCTTCCAAGAACTAGAAAGACATAATGAGGGGTGAGCTCCATGTGAGAAGGCGAACTGAGGTCAGGGTTAGTAATATGTAAAGATGCATACGAAATGGCTAATCAGTGTGCAAGAGACTCATAATTGCCCTTGTCACTTCAGTAGTTTCTAAAATGACTATTTTATTCTTCTTAAGTGTTCTGAAATCATTATATATTTTAAAGAAAGAATGCTAATTTTTACTATTGCCAAGTGTTGAATAAATATGTGCAACTACTCCCCAAAATACCAAGGATAGTAATAAATCGAGTGACATCATGAAAATTTTACTTCCTAATTTGAAAAGGAGCCTCAAAATGATGGAGTATTAAGGTGCTTAAAACCTATGATTTATAAACCAATAATATTGTATGAATTCAAAGGCCCCCAGAAGGTTTTATACTGAAGGTAATTTTCTTACATACACTGCTTGACATCCAAAATTTCACTTTATCTGTTGCATTCTGCCTTCATTAAAATGCTATTACCCCTGGAGTGGTCAAACTGTAAGTCATTGCTCTTTTATTTTAGTTTTATTAAAAAGAGTTATTTGTCTTCATTTTATAATAAATTAGAAATACCTTTGCTACTACTGTTTCCCTCTACTCCCTCTACCTGTCTTAGTGAATTTGCTGTCTCCTGTACAGATCTGTTACCCAGAATAGATGGCTTAGTAAGTTGATGCCTTTATAACAAACAATCCAGAGGGACAACAGCTTCTTGTAAGTACCACATGCTAACCAATTGCACCACTGAAGCTACAAAAATAAGGGCTTCTTATTTGCTAGTTTGTTCATGTAAAACTAGATGCACTTTATAGTCAACAATAGTAAGGTCGTTTTCATCATCCTCCTCCCCTACATTGACATGGAAATTTTGTCATTCTCATCAGTGATTTCATCAGGAAGACAATGCTCATTTATTTTAATCATATGCTTGTCAATGACACAGAGAAAGAGATGCTCTTACAAAGTAGTAAGAAGCTTTTCCTATCTCATAGACACAAACACACACACTCACCTACATACACACCTAAGAGTAGCAGGTGATTGAAAAGCTTTGGTTGCACTAGAATAGTATCTTAATTTAATATTCTAGCCTCCATGGCTTGAATGATCTTTTTCTTTCCTACTGCTCCAATATTTATCACCTTGCTTCTCTAGTATGTTACTGTCATACCAGTTGCTTCATATCCCTAGAAGCCAAGCCACTTCCTGCTTCAGAACCCTTACCCTTGATCTGGAATGCTCTCATCACAGATCTGCACATGGCTAATTCTTCCTCATTGCTTATATCTGAGCTCAAAAGTCTTCCCAATTCAAGGTTTACCTTACCCCTGGCACTCTGAATCCCACAACCTAGAAAGCTCTGTAAAAGTGAAGAACTTGTCTATTCTGTTTACTGCTGGATACTTAGTCTAGAACATACAAAGCATACAATAGGCATCCAAGTCATATTTTCTGAATACAATGATAAATTATAAGATATAAATGTGAAATAATAATCAATTATAATATGCCCAAAGATATCTAATACCTCGAAGGGAAAAGGAAGAAATAAGCTATAATAATTATTTTCCCTTACTGAACACCTACCATAACCAAGGTATTATACCTCTTACCTTATTTAATATTCACATGAACTTTGTCCCACAGCATTAATAAATAGCCAAGAGAAAATTTAACCCATATCCTATAAGACAATCATGTAATAAGCCATTGGGCACAAATATAGGAAGAAGCCCAATATATTTACAATGAGAGGCCCAAATACAGATTCACCTGACTAGCACTTTTCCATCTGGATGCTATTTGTGAATAGCTATTTGTGAATGAATAGTTTTATCGGGATTTGTATCATTTAGGATATTGTTGACAGTGGCAGAAACTGCCACCTACACCTGTTTGAGCAAAAATATAAGATAAATACATGTATTGGCCCACAGAGTTGAACAGATCAGAGGAATGGCTTCAAAGGGGACTAGACATAGTCCTCAAATCGTGTCACCAGAACCCAGTTTCTCTCTTGATTTTTATACTCCACTTGCTTGGTATTAACATGGCAAGATGGTAGTTCTAACAGCTCTAGGGATTATATATTCTTTTATGTTAGTGGGAGGAAGGAAGTTTGCTTCCCCAGCAGTCAAGACTATTGTCAGATCACATGGCACTTTTGTGCAAATTAGAAAAAGGTACTTCTTTCTTGAGGAAATTTCCAAAGTTAGTGTATGACTAATTTATCAATAATTATTGAAACATACATAAGATACTCTACAAAATTATACAAATTATACTGTCAAAAGTAATACAGTAAAATATATAAAGTTTTAAGATTCAAATACACTCATATTTTAGATGTTATATAACAATTACATGTCTTTTTTTCAGGAAAACAAACTATGATACTTTCAAAGCTCACTTGTACCAATAATCAAACCATAGACTTCACCATTTTTTCTAGGGGCAATGGAGATCTTAAGTAGTTTTTGCTTAAATATTGAGAAGCCAAAGTTTTGACTAATTACCAGTATTAACTAAATCAAGTATACCCTAAATATTTTTAAGTAAAGGTGTTTGGATTTTTTTTCTGGTGAATTATTATCATGAATATTTCAGTACTTCAACAAGAGGTGTTCTAAATATAAGAAAACTATGTATTAGTTTTAGTTCCTCATGTTCCTGATGTTCACCCAGTATCACGTGACTATCTTCCTTGGTAAATTTCCAGTTTATAGTTTATATTGTTGAAATGGCTCATATTTATAGTTTATATTCATATTCACTGTAACTTTCCAAATTATATTTATTCTAAACACTATCATAAACTATCATAAACTTGAATTTTAAAGGTGATGTATGTTAATGATAAATATAGTGAAGAAAGAAATTTATTTTAAAATTTAGTTCTGGATCATTTCTCTGACCAATATAATCATACTCTTTATATTTGAAATGAGTCTAATATTTTCTATTCTGGAGAAGCCAATGTTAATTCTAAATGATGGTAAAATTTATTTAGCTTCTATTGTATGGTTTTAAAACATTGCTTCATTTTTATTCAGTGCCATCAAGTTCTTTATGTATGCTTCATTTTGGTTGCTCATTATATTAGTCTGTTTTCATGCTGCTGATAAAGACATACCCAAGACTGGGCAATTTAAAAAGAAAAGGTTTAATTGGACTTAGAGTTCCACATGTCTCGGGAGGCCTCACAATCATGGTGGAAGGCAAGGAGGAGCAAGTCACATCTTACATGGATGGCAGCAGGCAAAAAGAGAGCTTGTGTAGGGAGATTCCTGCTTTTAAAATCATTAGATCTCATGAGACCTATACACTATCATGAGAACAGAACGGGAAAGACCTGGTCCCATGATTCAATCATGTCCCACTGGGTCCCTCCCATAACGTGGGAAATACGGGAGCTACAAGGTGAGATTTTGGTGGGGACACAGAGCCAAACCATATCCCTCATCATGTTGCTTATAACATTAATGTTGCTTAAAACCTTATACTAAATTAACAGTAAACAACTACATTTAAAAGCAAATCGTTTTGACATTGTCTTCCATTCCAAAACCTATCTACATAAACTCCTTCCTTACAATCATGGTCTACTTTTTGTTATGCTAGATGTTAGATAGGTGCAGTCCTGATTCCTAAACTTGTCTGTCTTATGCCCAAGCATAATGATCTGCATATACCTTGTAGAAGAGCAGTCTTTACTTTTATCTGTTTGAAAATTGTCCAAATGTGCTGATTTTCTTAGAACAAGACATCTTAGCATCATCTACCCTAAAAATTGTTCAAATAAATATTCTGGAGTTGACAAAGTTCTGATAAAATAAGAAAAAAGTCAAAATAATGAAGATCTATTAATATGAATTGTATCCCCTCAGATGTATTGTCCTTCTGCAGCGTACACCTCGACAATGATATGCACCTCTCCTGAAATGAGTAAAAAAAAAAAAAAAAAATAGCCCTAATCTTCACCCTCTTTGGCCTTAACTGGATAGACTTGTGTTGTTTCTCTAAATAAAACACTGTGACTGGAACACGAATTATTCTGATGGCTCTTTCCTCACACTTAGGCCCTGGAGTTAAAGTCAATTTCCATAGAAGCTAGAAGTGGAGGAATGTGTTTTTTATTTTGTTTTATTTTAAGAAGTGGGTATGAATATTAGCCTGCAGATAACAAATATCCCTTACATGTTTGATTATAAAAATAAGTAGAACTGTTAAATGAATCATTTTTTTTCAAAATTATTCCAAGCAACAATATTCATTCCATTATTCTGCCTAAAGGTAAATATCTAAGTATACCCTTGAATAGGACTAAGATGACTCCCATCATTCTGGTTTATTTGCCTAGGCTTTAGGATTTTGTTCAGTTGGTATTTGGTTATTGTTTTTCCTATGGTAGTCTATGAAAAATCTTTAGAAGGAAACTATCCTCTGTATTGAACACCTGGTCCAATTAAGTAGCAATAGTTGACCTGGGAATGAGTAGGCAAACGTACATTTTCAAAAATAAAATCCAAATAGGAATACCTGTTTTTGTCCAGAGAGTTAATCATATGTTCAGAACCGAGCTTTATTTTGAGACTTATTTATAAAGGGAATTAGAATATCTGCCGCTTTGCTACAGTTACAGCAGAGTCATGCCACCAACACATAATCATTCCTGTCACTTCCTTAGTTCCCTACACACGGATTCTCCTGCTATTAATGTTCCACAGATTGTTGTCAAATATACATCATTAGATAAGATGAAAATGATTGACAAATTTTTCTTTTGATGGGATTGCTTTTTGACAGAATTATTACCATATAGTACACACATGTGTGTCTGCACATCCACACACAAGATCATGATTTGTGATGGCCACTAGTCAATGAATAAGTCACCTTCTCACTGATACTAGTGCTTCATTTGTAAATGCACTTAGCAAGTACTTTTATGTTTGAAACCTTAAACATTCTTCATTCTTTTAAAATATATAACCTGTGATGAGAGAAGCTCAGCCCAGGTCCCCCATCTTAATGAAACAGGAGAAGCTTCAGAACTAAAAAGATCACAAATAATGTTTAAAGGAATTCTCAGTTCCATAGTTTGAAAAAGTTGGCTGAAGATTGACTTTAGTTATTCTTGGGTCACAAGATGTTTTTACAGATATTGATATATTCTTATAAATATATATTGATATATAATATCAATATTAATATATCACTATATATCATTGAATAAAAGAAAAAGTATATATTAAGAACATCATCAGTTAGAAACAAAATAAAGATTTTTTTCTCTGTTAAAGAGAATTTTAATTAGTAAAGATTCATGGAATAGTCTTCTATGGAAATCATGAAAAAACAGAGGCCCCAATCATTTCTCTAAGAAAGGTTAACTCTGCTCTTCCGGAAAGAGAGAATGTGAATCCACATGCCCTTTTCCATTTCCACCAAGCAATTAGATTTTATGCTTTCTGACTGGAGATGGACAGAAGAGGAGAGTTATAGAATTTTCCAGTTAAATCAATTCCACAGAAAACTTCTCCGAGACATGCTTAGTTACCAAGAACATGCTTGATTTTGTCATGTTCAGTTGTTAGTGTGGAAGGACATTAGGTCTCCTCAGCTTGCATTGGGAATGGTATGAGGAACCATTCTACTTCCACTAAGTTGTGTATGGAAAGTGTTAATGGCTTTGCTAGGTCAGGGACATTGTTTTGGAATTGAACAATGAAGAATTTCCCCACCTTCACATCCTAATAATTCTCCTGAACGTGCATTACTCAGTTCACTTTATTCCTCCTATGCCATAAGTGCCTAGCTCTAAAAATCAGAAGTGCCACTAAACTTCCTTATATATCTCTACATACAAACTTTTGACTATCCAAGAATCTGAGAAATCAAATCACTTTAATGAACCACAGCAAACATCTCATGTTGAAACAGCTGTAAACACAATATGCAAATTGTGTTTACTAGTAGCTTATGCTCCAGAGAAATAATCTTTATATTACTGCTTTATTATTTACAGTAGTTTTGAAATTTAATTTTTGTCAACATTGACAGATGCCTTCCATGTTAATACTTGGGCTACTATATACGGAAAAGGCTAAACATATGCAGAGATATCATGTTTGTGAGCTGATAATGTGGTTGACAAATGGGTTTAACAATATCCTGTCATTTTGGAGCAGTCAATGAAATTCACCTGAGGTTTCTGGTAACAGTGAAGAGGAAGGTCAGAGGAATATGAATGAAGAAAGAAGAAAGCGATGGCTCTGGAGGGCCCTGCATATAATGAAAGCATGACAGAGGATGATTAATTGTATTTCAGAGCCAGATAATTCCCAGAGAATATGTGTGAACGATAAAAGTTTCTAACCTTTCCAGTTGTAATTAAATGAGGGATTCACTAGCCTAAGCTGAGTAAAGACTGTTTTGTTCCATAACTGTACTTATGTACATAATGAAATAGTTTATTTCAAATATGCATTTTTTTACTGCCTGAGTTGTGAAGTTGACAAAACTGGATAAAAACCGGGGTGAGGAGGAGGTTCACCCCACTGGGGAGGACTCCCTTAGAAATGAAAAAACTGGTTAAATAAACTTAGAGTGGCTTGGAAAATTTACCTTCTCTAAAATATATCAGGATGTACCCTCAGGTAAAAAAGGAAGTAGAAGTAATTTTTAACCAATACAGTTTAGTGTAGCTTTAGATTTAAATCTTCTGCAAAATAATGTTTTTAATGTTGTTTGGGCTTTTCACAATGTTCTGCCTTTTGCGTGCTAACGTGCAATGGTCTGGGCTTTTTCTCTCTTTTTTTCTTGGCAGCTTCTTTCAGACAAAGAAAAGTAGTGGGTTCAGGAAGCATAATGAAAACCTTATAGTTTTTATGAGGCGGTTTGAGTGAATACTGAACTCATTAGAGTCCCATTTTTATAACAGATATTTAATGACCACTTTGTACATGCCTAATACTATACTAGGTACCAGAGGATTCATGCCTACAACTGTCTGCACATAGCAGGTCTCAATAAATAGGTATTGAATGAGTTGGTGAAGCTGAACTATGTGTCAAAATTTGAATTCAGTGGATTTGGTTACTTCCTGATCTGCTTTTCTAAGATATAGAGAAAAAGCAGATAGAACATAATGAATGAATGTTTCTAAAGTGTTTGGATTAATGACAAAAATAGCTGAATGCCTCCATTATTTCTGACTATATTTTTTTCATTGCAGTGTGATAGCAGTATATGAGTGACTCAGATACAACTAAATATTTAAAATAACTGATACTGAATAAGGAAAAAATAAGTCAAACTAAATACATATTAATTGAACAATCAATAATTTGGCAATAAGTTGTGGAAGGGAATGGAAATTGAGTATTAGGAAAAAGAGTTCCAATGTGTCATTTAAAAGATTGATGTTTTCCAAATATAATAATGGATATTATGTGTTTATAGGTCCTGTCTTTCAGGACAAATTTTCTGAAGACTATAGAGACCCCTTTCTACAAGTGAAAGGTCAACAATCGGAGGCTTAGTGAGAACAGAGTAGAGTATGCTGCATTAACAAACAACTCCTATCTCAGTCACTTGCCACAACCATCTTTCTTTTTTTTTGAGATGGAGTTTCGCTCTTGCTACCCAGGCTGGAGTGCAATGGTGCGATCTCGGCTCACCGCAACCTCTGCCTCCTGAGTTCAGGCAATTCTCCTGCCTCAGCCTCCTGAGTAGCTGGGATTACAGGCACGCACCACCATGCCCAGCTAATTTTTTGTATTTTTAGTAGAGACGGGGTTTCACCATGTTGACCAGGATGGTCTCAATCTCTTGACCTCGTGATTCACCCGCCTCGGCCTCCCAAAGTGCTGGGATTACAGGCTTGAGCCACCGTGGCCACAACCATCTTTCTTAGGCTAAATGTCAAAGCTAAAGCTTTGCTCTGTGTTGTCTTCTTTCCTAAATCTCATTTCAAAGAATCGACTTTCATATAGAACATTGCCAGTCACTGCGACAGAAGGAAAAGGACCTGGTGAGCTATGTGCTGGCTTTTAAAGTGCTTACCAGGAAGTGACCCACACACTTCCACCCACATCCCATTGGTCAAAGATAGTCATGTGGCCGCTCTGAGATCACCAAGGAGAGGATTATAGTCCTGCCATTGGAAGGAATAACCAGGGATAGAAACTACAATATTTGATAAGCTATCAAATCATGCTGTCATAAGTGATTTTGCTAATTTCCCACCAATGTAAAGGAAATGCCTTTAAAAAGAGTCTTGACAGAGTCTCAGGGATAGTAGGCAAACAGTCACAATGAAATCATTGAAAACTCCCTGCAGGCTGCAGTGTGCTTTGTTTTGCTCACTGTCGGGTCCCCTGTACCTAGCATGATGCCTGGAACATGACAGATGCTCTATAATTATTGATTACAGGGCCAGCTACATCATTCATGGGGCCCAGTACAAAATTTTTTATTCAAAAAATAGGGAGAAAAGTACCATTAAAGCTACTAAAATTAAAACTTCATTCTTTCTTCTATTGTCTCTCTCTCTCTTCTGAATCTGTTGTGGTAGATTTTATTTTTATTTATTATTTAGTGTTGCACTTGTCCAGGTTTTAGGGACACTTGCTGATGAGCACGGACCTGAACAAGTGCCTAGGATCCTGTAAGTTATCCTTCCCACAGGCCTCAAATCCAAGGGTTTACAATGTATTTGGTACCAGAATCAGGGATGGCCAAGTCACCTGCCAAACTCACTGTGGTGCTGCCAGTTGGAGACAGAAATGACCCTGGCTGTGCCCCACCCCAAAATAATGTAGGTACACACTCCCATTCCAAACCCTTCCTGTGCGCTGATCTCCAGAGGCTAGCAGCAGTCACTGAGCAGGAACAGAGAGGAAGAGAGCAGTGTGGCACCAGGGAGTTGGATGAGGCATGAGCACCTGAGTAAGGCAAAGATAGGGAGGCTGACAGGGG
The DNA here is from genome assembly GCF_049354715.1 of Callithrix jacchus. NCBI lineage: Eukaryota > Metazoa > Chordata > Mammalia > Primates > Cebidae > Callithrix > Callithrix jacchus. The sequence goes on from NC_133516.1 coordinate 50,122,953, forward strand.
TCCAGGGAACTATGTGTGTGGGAGCAGATGGCCAAAGACCTGTCCCAGGTAGGTTTTATTCAAGGCATTATGGAGGATTGGTAGCCTCTCAAAATCTGCAGGAAACAAGACAAGACCATGTGTGAGCCAAGGTTCTAAGCCCTTGGCACATGCTCCATGTCTCATCAAACTTCGCTTATAAAACAGAAACTATGATAAAACTCCAATAATTTTAACATGATGACTACAGAATGTTAAACACCAAGCTTGGGTTCCTTTGCAATGGCATTGGTCACATGCACCCGAAGCCACCTTTAGTTAAGAATATGGATGAATGAAATATTCTTTCTAATAGAATTCTAATGTTCTGTTAGTTTTATAGTACATGTGTTGCCAACCAATTTGTCAGTAAGATAGAAATTTACGTACATGCACACACACTTACACAGTGAGACTGATTTAGCTCTCTGGTGATGAGACTGATAGCAAGGCAGATTGTGCCCTTCTAATGGTGACACACCCTGGCTCAAGGGATGGGATGCTTCTTCCTCTCCTGGCTATCAAGGATGGCCTCTTTGATGATTGAGTTTTATGGAAAGTATTTGAATATCCTTAAAATCATTATATGTAGAAATTGGAAGGCTCTAAATGTAAAGGAGGGTAATATGTTGGACAGACTTTTATTCATGGAATAATAGATCCTTCAGGTATAAGGGATTTTTAAAGTCACCAAGCTTGACTGTCTTTCTGCTGAAGAATGGAAACCCACAGAAATGATAAAGCTTAGGTCACACTGCAGTGCGTTCTTACAGTCTTGACCAGAATCCAGCTCTCTTGGCCGTCCATCTAATTTTAAACTATTTGATTTCTTGTTATGTTTTTCTTCTTCTTTGAGTGTTTAATTTGTTTTGCATTTACACTTTTTAAGTGATAGAAGAAGATACATCTCTTTCTTAAACTGATTAAGAAATTTGTGTTACATGAAAACATGAAACCTAGTTCTTTCCTTCTGATTACTTAAAAGATTTTAAAGTAATCTGGTCTAAGTAGGCTTATTTACTTGAAAAATAATTGAATTTAAAGCTTCTGAATGATGTCCTCTTCAATAAAGATACACTGCATAATATGCCTACTAATAAAAGAAATGGATCCCAATAGTTAAATACATAACTAGAAATGGAATTCATAGCACTGATAAATGTCCATTTTTAAAGGAATTGCCTTAATGCAGATATCTCAGAAGATAGCATTTTATTTAGAAAGGATTCTTTTTTCTCCTCCTGTAGTGTCTTTAGCAAATATATTCCTTTTACAATGTACTTGAGGTATCTTGGGTCCTATTAGGCATATTAAGACTATAATTTGGTTCACCTTAAGGACATAAGAGAGATAGTTATGAAAATCTTTAATCCCACAAAGAGATTTGATCCTTGGATACTACTTCTACAGTATTAGAATACGGTTCAGTATGCACAGTGTTTAAAGCTAAAATTTGAATTACTTCAACAAAAGTAGAGAATAGTCACAACCAAGGATAATGTAAGTGAGAAATATAAATCTCTAGAACAGCAATTCTCAACCAAGGGCTATTTTGCCCCCTCCCTTTATCATTCCCCCACCCCAGGGACGTTTGTCAATGGCAGAGACATGGTTGTCATGACTAATGCTTGGTGAGGGGTGGCAGGAAAAAGGGTTACTGGCAGCTAGTGGGTAGAAGCCAGGGACACATCCAGCCTACATTACACAGAGCAATCCTCATCCCCAACAATTAATTGTCAGGTCCCAAATCTCAACACTGCAAAGTGAAGAAACCCTGCCCCAGTGGCCAACTGCTCAAGTTTTGTCCTGTGTTGCCACATGGATACACATTGCTGTTGTTTGCCATTGTTACCACTTAGGACTTTGACTAAGTTAAATCCATTCTTGGCTTTGTCCCTTAGGTAAAAATCACTTTTTCATATCCCCAACCCCAGATAAATTCATCATCCTCAAAACAGATTGAAAAGTCTCTTTTTTTCTTTCTTTAAAGTTTAAGACATGTTTTTATAATAGAAGCATTAAATCCTTTACTCCAGTTTAGTATTCCAAAGATGAGAAAAACTAAGCCATGGTTTGAAACTAGTTTATCCTACTGAGCTATTTAAATTCTTCATTATCATAAAAATAATTAGTAATTTTCATAGTAACACTAGAATGCTTGATAGCTTTGATAAAGCAAGTGATGAGAATACTACTAAAACAGTGTTTCTTCTAAAATAATAATTTTACCTGAATATTTTATGTGCAGGTTGAATTAACATACAGTGTGTATATATATTTAATATACGTAAACATATATAAGTATATATATACATAAATATATATAAATATATATAAGTATATATATACACACACATATATATATATATGAAGCCTTTCTTCTTCCCTCAGTAAAATCCAAGTCAATTGAGAGATGGCATGCATGTGTTTTATAAATGAAAATTAAAATAACATTTTGGTTTTCTCACTGGTAAAGCAGTTTGAGAACAAGGTTTTGATTTGTGGCCACAGATCAAAAGCCTGGCTTCTTTGTATCTTCCCTTCCAAGTTAAAGGGGCGCAGGTGTGTGTCCTGAGTCTTCAGGCTTTCAGATCCACTCATCATCCTTGCCCTGCTCTGCTCTGGGCAATGAGAGGCTGTCCACTGCTGACTGCACTTCCTAGCCTCTTGTGCCGGCTGGGTTCAGCCAACAGGCTGTACTGATGGGAGATGGGAAGGTGCTGGGAAAGGAAAAGCAGGAGTGTTTTTCACTCTCTGCTCTGTCACATTGTCAGCAGCAAACCTATCTGTTCCTTGGTTTCAGCTCCTGCCAGAAAGGTCTGTCATGATTTCAGCTTCTACTATTGGACTCTGGTACTTAGCCCCAGTAAACTCACCTTCCTGGACTCTCCTTCTGACCCAGGGCCAGGGGTAGCGCCCTGCTACTGCTAATACCCATCTCTTTTTTGGCTTCCAAGCTCTTCTGTCACCTCTGTAGCCAGTTTTCTGATGAAGGCCATGTTCTAAAGATTCTTCTTACACTCACCTGGAACTCTAGATTGTGCCACAAGGCAGGAACTTGAGAAAGCATGCACTTTGAGAATAGGCTGTGCACCAGAGGGATCCGAAGCAGCGCTCCTGCTTACCTCCTTCTTCCTGGGTCTGTAGTCAGATAGACTTCCTCTTCCCAATGGGACAAAGAGAGAAGGGCCTAAGGAGGCCCTTATATCTCCTAGCCATAATATCTCCTCCAGCACAACAGAGTAGAAGTTTTCACTTTTTTTTCTACATTGGGGGCCACACAGACTCTACTACAGAATGGGCTTCAAGGCTGGACTGTCAGGGTTCAAATCTCGAATCTACCTTTTGCCAGCTGTGTTATGTCAAGTCAGTTAACCTCTCTTTACTTGGGTATCTTTTTTCTCAAACAGGGGATAAAGATGGCCTACTTCCTAGGATTATTGTGAGGTGGATGTAGTCTGACATGCAAAAGCAATGAGAGCATTGCCTGGCATATGGGAAGCCCTCTATGACATTACCTGCTATTATTATTACCACTCTTGGTCATGCCCATAAAATGGGCATAATTATAGCTCCTACTTCAATAGCTGAGTTGTAAGATTTAATAAGCCTGCACACCATAGTTCAGGCTCAAAAAGTTAGCTGTTAATATTGTCATCTCCTCTGGGGTGTCTTTAATTAATATTTCCCTTGATGTTGAAGAGAAAGAAAGAGGGAAGTAAAAGTAAGTTAATAAATAAATTATAAATGTGTAAAAACCAAATACTCAAGACCTTTCTTTTTCAGCTTTGGCTTTTCTAAGAGTCTTTAGATGAAAAGCATATAATAATAAAACAAGGCAGAAATTTAAAATGCTAGGGCTTTTCAGAAAGTTGCATGCTGCGTGCTTCCTAATTATATGGCTAACAGGAAGCAATCACTGATCTCCCATCCTCTTTTCCTGACCACGTTCCTCCTTTCCCTACCTTCATCCATCCCATCATCTCCTCTCACCTTGCTTTCTAAGTTTTATTAGCTCTCTCAGCCCACTTCTGTCTCCATCTGGATTTTGAGGCAATGAAAACCACAGAAGGATAATAGTCTTCCACTTTAAAGGAAACAGCCAACTGAAATCTCCAACTTTTTCTGAAAAGGCTCTAAATACGAAGAATCACTTTCTTCTCTCTTCCATTAATATCATTCATAAAAGATGTATTTCCACCTTAAAATAAGTTCCTGCCGGGCGCGGTGGCTCACGCCTACAATCCCAGCACTTTGGGAGGCTGAGGCGGGTGGATCACGAGGTCTAGAGATCGAGACCATCCTGGTCAACAAGGTGAAACCCCGTCTCTACTAAAAATACAAAAATTAGCTGGGCATGGTGGTGAGCGCCTGTAGTCCCAGCTACATGGGAGGCTGAGGCAGGAGAATTGCTTGAACCCAGGAGGTGGAGGTTGCAGTGAGCCGAGATCGTGCCATTGCACTCCGGTCTGGGTAACAACAGCAAAACTCTATCTCAAAATAAATAAATAAGTTCCTATGTATTTCAGCTCTATCCTTTACCAAAGACAAAGAGATCTTTTCCCTCAGTTGCATGTACACTAAGATTGTTCTGAAACCTCACTGTGCACTTTATAAATACAAAAGAATTTTTTATATTAAATTTTATTCCAAACTAGGCCTAATGGCAGAGGAGGCTAATTTTCTAATTTTTTGGGCCTGGGGCCATAAACTAAAATTACATACACAAGTACAAATTTTCTCTGATCTTGTATTATAGATATCTTTATAGAAAGCATACATGTTTTGCTTCAAGTTCCATAATTATTTTAACATAAGAATAGTATTTTAACATACTCATTAAATTATTTAAAGCCCAATCCTTAAGTAAAATTAATGCTTCTATAAGATTTGCTGGGTTTGTGCCCTTGTTTTCTTACTCTTCTCAAAATCATCATATACCCTTAGGAAGACACATAACTCCACTCAGGGAATCCAGAGAGTCATTAGGTCAACCAATTCTTAAAATCCTACGATGTCAGTGCAGTGCTGGGCCATGACAAAGGTATTCCCTTTATTAGGAGCCCCATTTGGAGAAGTTACATGTCTTGCCCACCCAAGTTCATATAGTTAGACGGTAAGTTTAGACAAGAGTTAAAGGTCTTTCTCTGTGGCCTGGCGCAGTGGCTCATGACTGTAATTCCAACACTTTGGGAGGCCCAGGTGTTTGAATCACTTGAGCTCAAGAGTTTAAGACCAGCCTGGGTAACATGGAAAACCCCATCTCTACTAAAAATACAAAAATTAGCCAGGTGTGGTGGTGCATGCCTGTAATCCCAGGTACTTGGGAGGCTGAGACAGCAGAATCGCTTGAACCCTGAAGGCAGAGGTTGCAGTGAGCAAAGATTGTGCCACTACCCTCCAGCCTAGGAAACAGAGCAAGACTCTCAAAAAAAAAGTTTTTCTCACAGTACCAGGACACTCCCACTACAGCACACAATACACTACTCCCAGGAAAATAAGGACCAGTTGTGGTCAATAATCATAATCATAATTGCTGGGCAAAGGTGCCACTGCTTATCTTAAAAGATCTTTTGAAAAATAAATCTTACATAAAAGCCTAATGTGATTTTTGCCGTATATCATCTTACCTTAAACACTGGCTTCAGTATGACTGGGCTGTCTGCCCTCGACTTAGGCGAACTAAACATATTCCAGGGAGAACACTACCTCCTCCAGATGAAATGAATCAGGATTTATGCAGCCACCTGTACAATACATTAGCTGCCACCTGCAGACCTACCCAGCTGTGTAAAATTCACTGAAATGAATAGATTCACGTGGCCAGAACTAGGGAACAGGTTGAGGAGTCAGGAAATAGGAGCCAACGCAAATGCAAAGGAAAGCAGAAGGGGAGTTAGAAACTAAACCAAACCAAATAAAACATTGAGTTTTACGAGGAAAAGAAGCAACAGCATCTACGTTAACTACAGGTCAGTGGTTGACAATTATCTGGCCAAAAGGTTTTGAATTGACTGTCCTTGTATGTGTAACTCTGTAATTTCAGCCATTAAGATTATGATTTTCCAAGGCTTAAATGTGCATGGTAGTTTTAAGCTGAAAGGGAAGGAGAAAGAATAGTCAACAGTCAGATAATGGACCTAATGATACAAATATTGTTTATTCCTTTAACTTATGGGCTTCATTAGAATTTCTTTCTCGGAAAATAATTCTCTGAAGCAGCATGACATGAGGCAGTATTATCAAATGCTAGCAAATGACAGATTTACTATGAAACATATGAAACTTTAGCCTTGGAGTCCTTACTTGCACAGGCCTTTTATGTTGTGTTCCAGATCGGGAGGGCAAGCCAGATTGCAATCAGGAATAATCTGTCTATGTGTCTCTGGTCAAGTGCCTAAGGAAATATCAGAAGGGCACCTATGTCTCCAAGACTCCAGGAATTGTTGCATTTCTTTCTTCATTCTCCATAAATACCAACTTTCCCACTTTATTTTGCATTTTTCTTAAATAGCCTCTGCCATCTCCAAATTGTAGTTTATGCTTTCAGTTTTCCAAAGCCCCGATTTCTTCCTGGCAGTGCTGGGCCATGACAAAGGTTTTGCTAGACCAAAATGAATTAAGAAAAATAAGGACAACGTAGACATTTCTTCACAAAGCTAAATTAATATTCACTATAGGTTGTGGATTTTGCTTGTTTTTGATATTTTTCTATGCCTTGTTGATAAATATACTTTCTTTTAAGAACAATGGCCATAGATGTTAGATGCTAAGTTTAAACATATATGTGTATATATATTTATATGTATATATAGATACACATACACACACACACACACATCTTCTCATAATACAAAATATATTGAAAATTCTGTGTCAGTACAGCCAACAAGCACTGAAGCATACTAGGAACACACGTGTAGTTAATAAATGTTGAGTTTCTTGGCTTGTAACAGAGAGGCAGCACATCTTGGAAGTGCAAGGAGTCACAGAAGGCATGTGGAAGGGCTTGTGGTAGAATTTGGCTTGAGACATCATTTGGAGAGGTTTCATGATTTTGCTCTGAATTGAGTGCTCTCAGTGAGAATCTGGTTGGTGCAAAAGTAATTGCAGTTTTCACCATTATAAAACCCAAAGATCACATAATTCGTATTTGGGAAGCTAAGAATTAAACCTAGATCATGTGCCCACCCCCATTAAAATGGCAAAACTGCAGTTACTTTTGCAGCAACCTATAGAAACAATTCTAGGTTGGGTATCTTAATTTTTATAAGTAGATGAGAGAAACGAAGTGGAGCTAAAGCAGTAATTAGCAAGGAAGTAACAGTCACTTTTTAGCCAGCAAAGGGGAGGTTTGGTCCCTTTTGTAGTTCAGCTCATGTCCGTGTTATGATCTGTGCTAAGATATGGTTGGAACGTTATCTCATTTTTCCAGTCTTTATCACAGTCGCAGAGTACCCTTGTCTAATGTCGATGGGTGTTCTCTGAAATCCTCTGTATTCAGCATAAGAACATCATGGTCTACTGCCAGATCTGCTCCAAGCTGACACCAGTCAAGGGTGTGTCTGTCTGTCTGTCTCTCTCTCTTTCACTTTATTCACAAAAATCCAAAAAGTTTGTAAATTTTTGCAATATAAGATACAGTAGTCTGAACTAAAGTCCCTGTTTGTCCCTTATTAGATGTGTGACCCTAGAAGAATCATTTAACACACTAAGACATCAGTGTCATCATTTGTAGGAGATTGAGTTGAACATGTATCTTTCCCTGTACTGCAATGTGGTTAGGAGCCGGAGTTAAGAGCCACATGATCTAGGTTTAATTCTTAGCCCCCTAAGTACTAAATATGTGACCTTTGTGTTAGTTATTTAATCTCTTTCTCAACTATAGACTAAGGGTAATAATAATATCTATATCTCAGAGTGTTGTGATGATTCAATTAGGCAACATTTGTGGAGATTTTAGAGCAGTGCCTGGCATGAGATAAATGCTCAGTGCATGTTTGTATCTACTATCATGATAGTGATTACGCTTACCACTCTATTAATTGTGCAACTATTATATTTTACATTCTGGCTATGTTACATAGGCACAAAAATTAACCTCTTTTTATGTAAGTCTCATTTTCTATAAAATCAAGGAACACTTAGGAACAAACTAGAAAATTCTCCTAGAAGCTGCAATGACTGTGGGCTTTGAGATAAGCCAGTTAGGATTTTAAGACCCACAATTGTATAAATCGTAATAGCCAGCATGTATTAGATTCTTCATCAGCTTATTCGGTTCCCATAACTCTATAAGAATCCCAGAGGCTCTTCTAAGCCCCCCTTTTAAGTGAAAAAGCTAGGACTTGGGAGAGGTTAAATAATCTGCCCAATGACACGTATCTTGCTAGTGAAAAATCCGAGATTCGAACCCAGATCCCAAATTCTCAATCACTCATTTGTGTAAACACTTTTTGATTTTAGCTATTTATAAATAAATTGGAAATGGAATATATTAGAATGTCTGAGAATTCAAACAAATGGCAATTTAAAGAAAATATAAGGACTTCGTGGAATTCACTGTGCTAAGTCCCAAATATTGTTTCCCTAAAGCTACATATTTTCTTATTTTTACTTGACAAACAAGGAGTTAACATTTTCAGACTGTTAGAAGACGCTGGATTTCCTTTTTACTGATACTATTATTGAACAAAATCAACTTTTGAAGTGTTCCCTGTATCAAATATTTGACACTCAAATTCGTATTCAGTTGTTTTAAATGACTTTGTCTACTGCAGCCTCTGCTTTCTGTCATTGATAATTATCTTTGGAAATTAAGCCAGGAAAGGGAGGAACTGTGGCAGAATAAGTGCCATTGGAAAATTGTTGGGTTCCCTGGTTGTATCTGTGCCTAACTGGTATTTCCCAATTAAGGTATCATATATTCACATCAGATTGGATGTGTTGACCTGAGAATTTGCTTGCAATTCACCCATTCTGCTGCTCTGCAAAATCCTGCATTGTCCATGCTGCCTGTTAGCCACTGTGTTATCAGAATCTATGTGGCCATTTCATTATCAGAATCTGATATTTGAAAGTATATGTATGTTTTTCACCATAAAGTAAAAAGAACGATCATGGTGGAAGGAAAGAAAATCAGACTTTGAAAAGCCCTTATCAGGTAGACACAAAACCACACTTATTTCTCAATGTTATTTCATCCTCACAGCTCTGAGAAATAGGAATTATTATCTCCCTTGAAAAGATAAATAGATAGGGTCTGGGAGATGTTATGTGACAGACCCAAAACCTCGGAACAGAGTTTGAACATCTTTAATAGAGAGTTCCAAATTCCCAATTATAGATTAGAATGCTGAAATGGTTTGGCTGTGTCCCCACCTAAATCTCATTTTGAATTGTAACTCCCATAATTCTCACTTGTTGTAGGAGGGAACCAGTGGGAGGTAATTGAATCATGGGGGCAGTTATTTCCTGTGTTGTTCTAGTGACAGTGAATAAGTCTCAGAAGAGATGATGGTTTTATAAAGGGGAGTTCCTCTGCACGAGTCTCTTGCCTGCTGCCGTATAAGGCACGTCTTGCTTCCCCTTCACCTTCTATCATGATTATTGTGAGGCCTCCTCAGCCATGTGGAACTGTGAGTTCATTCAACCTCTTTCCTTTATAAATGATCAGTCTCAGGTATGTCTTTATTAGCAGCATGAGAACAGAATAATACAAAATTTCTCCCTCTCCTAGATGTATTTGGATATTAACAGGGAGACCATTTCAGAAATTTGAGGCCTATCATTTACAGTTTTAGCAGACTTTTGTAAAAATGCATTTGTAAGAAATGCATTTTTATGAAAACTTGAAATTAAAATAGCTGTATAACTGAGGAGAGGCAACATGAATGAAGTATGGGCTTTAATGTTAGACCAATCTGGCTTCAAGCACTAGAACACCATTTGATAGCAGCATGAAACTGGTCAAAATATGAAGCATCTCTAAGCTTTAATTATCTTATTAGTAAAATGGAGCCAACAATACTAACTTCTTAGGCTTGTTGAGAAGATTGGATGGATTGACTCACATCAATCTTTGGCACAGTGCTGGGCACAGACTACTTTAGCATCAGTTGAGGTATTATTACTGCCCAGTGCACAGTTCAATATCATTTATTCATAATTAACTAAAATGTGTAAAAATATCCAACCTCTCATGTATGATAAGACTTGTTTTCATTAATGAAGGTTTTTCAAATGTATCATATCATTTAAAGCAAAATATAGATCTGCCTTACTTCACTATCAGTCTCCATAAGGAGAAAGATATGGACCTACCTGGTCTGCAAACCAGACACTCCCCAAATCCTTGAATTCTTACTGTAGTATTTTATAATATGGAGAAAATTTTAATGGAGGCATCTGGGTATTGAGACGACTAATTGATTACATGGGTGTTAACTTTTTAAAATATGGTACCTTCAAGGGCATATCCCCTGTTCAGCATGGTTAACATTGGCCTATGAATCTGTTGGTATAAAAACATGTTACATTTTGATACTGCCTAGGGTCTCATTTTTCTCATTTTGTGTAACTGGAACACCAGCCTCAAATTTTATATTTTCTACAAGCCTGGTTTTCATGAATCAGCTGGTTGGTGATCAACTGGAGTTTTGTGCTGCTCTCACAAATAGATTCCCCAGTGTCTGACTTGGGCTGTGTGGAGTGTTGAAATTACCAATTTCATAAAATTGCTTTTGATGTTGGGTAAGATGCTATTTTTATTGAACACAGCAATTGCAGTCCTAGTTTCAGAAGGACAGTCTCTTCTTCTTGATGATCCTATTTAGTTTCAGATTTGTGTTTGGGGAAAGTAGTTATTACACAGTTTTGAAGCCCCTTCAGCTGAAATTGCTTGGGAAAGTGTCTGCTGGGCCGGGAAGCTAGTCTAAGCATTTCAGCTGTCTTCTGAGAGATGTTAACAAATATTTCAACCCTGGTGGATTATCACAATTTATCTACAGCATTTTCCAGGGACTTGCATAAACCAGCAAGCTAACCTGAGGCATAGACGTGTCACCCACTCATTTTTTTTATGCGGTTTACTTTGGAATTCTCTTTTCCTGAGTATCAACTCACAAGTGACACCGATTTCTGTATGCTCTTCAATTTTTTATTCATTTTAGAAAATAAACTCTTTATATATAATGAAGGTATATATGGCCTTGCATCTCTGAAAAGCAGAAGCAGATGAACTTGAACTAGAAATTAGAGCTTAATGGTAGGCAACAATGACATGGAAGCTAAGAAGAAAGACTAGTGGCAAACCAAGAGGAGTGATCTAAAAAATGTTATGAAATAAAAATCAAATAGGAGGGCAAAAACAAAGAGGCAGCATCATTCCAAGCTGTATACAAAATTGAAATGAAAATAACCCCATGATGTTACTAAGCACTGTGATTCTATCGGTGCCCTTACCTCTCCAGAGCCTCCTTGGAGAAGTAAACAGTCTTGCTTGTGGCCACTCTTCATGATAAATGTATCATTTTGGTGCTTACGTTTTCAGACTGCCCTCAGGGATAATCTGTGCCAGCATAGCTATTCAGTGCCAGTTTTGTGATGGGATAAGTCTGTACTCAGTGTGGTGATAGTCAGTAACATGTTAGAGAATGGCTTCAATTCAGAGGCCACAGTTCTTGATTACTAGAGTCTTTTTGCTCTACTCCAACAAAACTCTTGTGTATTTGTTGTTTTGCTTTGTTTTAATGCCCTCAGTCTCATATATTGACCATTGGCTTTCTACAAGCTCCAGGCAGACATCTTCAATATTATCTGCTGGTTAACCTTATACTTTGGAAGAATTTTGCACGTATAAAGTTGGAAACAGGAGAAACAGAGGCACTAAGAGATAGAGAAATGGCAGGGTTCTCGTGTCTCATTAATTTAGAATTATATAAAAAGTTAATTCACCTGGTTCTGGGTTAAATTTTGCATTATTCTTGGTTTTTTTAAGTTAAAAATGACCAAACCCCAAGTGAAGCTGGCAATATAAATACCTAAGTACATATATACATTCAAACATGAACTGAAGTACTGTTGTGTATCTAATTGCAGGTGTAGCTGGACCCAGGGGCTCAGAGAATGTTAATAGATTTTGTGACTATGTATCAGTACCACTCATGTGTGTGTTGGCCTAATTCTTACAGAAACTGGCTTTGTTCATGTAACATGGGCAAATGACCAAAAGAAGCTACAGGTTGCATTCTCATAGTTCTAAATGCAAAGAAGGTTTTCTCTGCCAGGGTTCTTATAAGAAACCTCACTTCAGATTCTGGTTCAGTTTCAGTTGAATGCCCTTTCCTGAAACCATCAGTCTGCCCACATGATTGAGTCCTCTATTAACCTAGCTGGTCCAGGTGCTTATTTCTGCAACTGATGAGTAAGGCTGGCTTCACCAAACCACATAAATGGATTACTTACTGTGTGGATTATTTCAATAATAAAGCAACACAAGGAGCTCTGGAGAGCTATACCAGGTCCCCTTTACATGTTTGCACTTTGTCTTAAGTCTTATTTTGCTTTGAAATGTACATAATAGAAATGATAATTTAGTGAGCTCTTACTGTGTTTTATGTGTATTATCATACTTAATCCCCAAAACAACCATGGGATGCAAGGTATTATTATCAGTATTCCCAATTTACAAGAGAGGAAATCAAAGCTTAGAAAAGTAAGCTGCCTTGGGTCATATAACTAGTAGGCTGTAGAACTGGGATTGGAATAATAGACTACTAAGCTTCATGACTGTGTTTTGCTCATTTATTTGGTTTGTATAATTTTGGAAATTTTTAGCTCTGAGATACTTAACTGAAAGACTGCCTTAATGGTATCAGTCTATCTGACTGTGACATTTTCTGCTCTCAATAAATATTTGCATTGCCCTTACTAGATTTAGACACCTTGAAGACAGGGAATTTCATCTGTGTTTTTCTCACAGTTTAAAAATGGTTCCATGCCCAAAATGATTGAAAATAGGTATTCAAACAAAAATGTTTACAGAATGTTCACAGCAGCACAATTTGTAATAGACAAACAGTAAAAAAAAAAAAAAGTCCATCAGCTGATGAAATATAACCAAAATGTGGTATGTCTATGCAATGAAATATTGAGTGTTAAAAACATTAAGTACTAATACATGTTGTAACATGAAAGAACCTAAAATGAGTGATGCTAACTGAAAGAAGCTAAACCCAAATATCACATACTGTATGATTTTATTTATATTAAATATCTCGAATGAGCAAATCTACTGAAGCAGGAAGGTTTGCTATTAACTATTAACCTACCCAGCTTATGGGGAAAGAGGAATGGAGAGTGACTGCTTGGAGGGTACAATATTTCCTTTTGAGGTGAGGAAAATGTTGTAAAACTGAACGGTGGTGATGGTTGTGCAACACTTAATGTACTAAATGCCACTAAATGCCACTAAATGCCACTAAATGCCACTTCAAATGGTAAATTGTATATTGTATAAACTTCACAATAAAAAATAGTTCAGACACATAGTAGGTATGAGAGGAATACTTATTTAATAAATGAATGAATGCTAGTAAGATGATAGATTTTTTAAAAACTAAGTAAGTTGGTAACTAGGACTCTACTATTACAAAGATGTTTATTGCAATGATTTAAAGCCAAAATCATCATCTTTTAGGAGGCTATTACAAAATGTATGTGATTTACATAGAATCACAAAAAAGATAGAAAAGCTAAAGCAATTTTGAGCAAGAAGAACAGATATCACAATTCCTGATTTCAAATTATATTACAAAGCTAGAGGTGTAAAACAGATACACAGACCAATGGAACAGAACAGAAAGTGCAGAAATAAATGCATTCATGATAAACTAATCGTCAATAAAGGCACCAAAAATGAGCAATGGATAAAGGATAGTCTTTTCAATACTTGATGTTAGGAAACTGGATATCCACATTCAAAACAAAAGAAAGAAAGAAAGAAATTGAATCCGTATCTAGAAATAAATTCCAAATGGATTAAAGATCTAAATGTGAGATCTGAAACCGTAAAACTCCTAGGAGAAAATATAGTGGAAAATGTTTATGTTTATGGCATTTGTTTTGACTATAGTTTTTTGGCCAAAAGCCGAGAAAAAAAAATCACAAATAATTAGATTACATCAAACTAAAAAGTACTGCACACAAAGAAAACATACAACAAAATGAAAAGGCAACCTCCACAATAAGAGAAAATATTTGTAAACCATGTATTTGATAAGGAGTTAATAATCAAAATATAAGAAACTCATGCAACTCAACAGCAACAACAACAAAAAAAATTTTTAAATAAAAATTGAACAAAGGACCTGAATAGATATTGTCCTATGGAAGACATGCAAATTAAATGGAGGAGACCAACAGGTATGTGGAAAGGTATTCAACATTATTCATCATCATGGATATACAAATCAATATCACTGTGATATCATACCTCTTAGAATGGCTGTTATTGACAAGTCAAAAGATAGTAAGTGTTGGTGAGAATATGGAGAAAAAAAAACTCTTGAACACTGTTGGTGGGAATCTAAATTTGTAGAGCCATTATGGAAAACAGTATGGAAGTTCCTCAAGAAATTAAAAATAGAACACACAGCCAATAAGCATATGAAAACATGTTCAATATCACTAATGATTTAGAAAAATGCAAATCAAAACCACAATGAAATACAATCGCACACCAGTCAAAATGACTATTCCTAAAAAGTAAAAAAATAACAGATGCTAGTGAGGTTGCTGAGAAAAGAGAATGTTTATATAGCCCTGGTAGAAATGTAAATTAGTTTAGCCACTGTGGAAAGCAGTTTGCCAATTTCTGAAAGAACTTAAAACAGAATTATCATTAGATTCAGCAGTCCAATTCTTGGGTACATACTGAAAGGAATATAAATCGTTCTATCATAAAAACACATATATGTGTATGTTTATCACAGCACTATTAATAATAGCAAAATTATGGAATCAACCTAAATGTCCATCAACAGTAAATTTGATACAAAAGATATAAATACACACCATGGAATACTACTGCACAAAATGAGATCATATCCTTTGCAGCAATGTGGATGGAGCTGGAGGCCTTTATCTTAAGCAAACTAACACAGAAACTGAAAACTAAATATTGCATGTTCTCCCTTATAAGTGGGAACTAAACACTGAGTACATATGAACACAAAGAAGGAAACGTCAGAAAAGGGGGCCTACTTGAGTATAGTGAGTGGGAGGAAGGTGAAGATCGAAAAACTACCTATTGGGTACTATGCTTACTATCTGGGTGATGAAATAATCTGTACACCAAACCCGCATAACACACAATTTACCATATCACGTACACATGTACCCCTGAGCCTAAAATAAAAGGTTTTTGAAAAGTAGAACTAACATGTGATCTAGCAATCTTACCTGTGGGTGTATAACCAAAGGAAATGAAGTCAGTGTATAGAAGAGAGATCTGCACCTCTATGTTCACTGCAGCATTATTCACAATGGCCAAGATATAGAACACCCCAAGTGTGCATTAATGGATGAATGGAGAAATGGCATGTTATTCAGCCTTACAAAAGAAGGAAATTCTACCATCTATGACAACATGGATGAACCTGGAGGATGTTATTGTAATGAAATAAGCAACAGAAACACAAATATTGCTTGCTCTCATTTACATGTAGAATCTAGAGAAGTCAAACTCATAGAAACAAGACTGTGGTTACCAAAATTTTTGGAGGTAGGAAAAATTGGGAGATGTTGGTCTAAGGGTACAAAACTTTCAGTTATAAGATAAATAAGTTCAGGAGGCCCAATGTGCAACATGGAAACTATAATTAATTTATTATCCGAAATTTGTCAGGAGAGTAGATAGTAAGCTTATGACACACACAAAAATAATGCTATAAGGTAATCAACATGTTAATCAGCTTGATCATGGTAATAATTTTACTATGCATTTATACATAGAAAACATAGTATGAATAGGGCTATTTATATGTGTTTTCCTTTCTTGATTCCTCAAGATAGGAACAGAGAACATTCATGCTATTAGGCATAGGTTGAAGCAGTGCTGAGATACTATATTTCTTTTGTTGTTGTTGTTACATTTTTTGATTTGTGAAACAGCTTTTGAACATGTTGAAGAAAATCCTTGGAGTTTATGATCATTAGGGAAAGCTAGATCTTTCAAATATATCTACACTGGACAGTTAGTTATTCAAGCATTGTATAAGTCAGGATAGACTCTCAGTGTGTCTCAAGCTTTATACAAATCACCTGGTGATCTTGTTAATATGCAGCCTCTGACTCACAAATTCTGAGATAGTTCCTAAGATTCTGCGTTTTTAACAACCTCTGAACTGATACCAGTGCTGCTTGATCATGCACCAAACTTTGATTTTTGCTGTGGTAGGAAATTCATCCTGACATCCCAAAGTTTTGACACTTATGCTATATGTCTCACTCATGTTACATGTCTGAGACAAGTCACTGAGATACTCAACTGTAGAGTCCTTATGGGACTCATATCAATGAAGCGTCTATCATCTTGCTGTTTGTTGTATCTTCTGAGGGACGGGAAGTGAGAGGGTCAGAAAACTGAGCCCCAGTAATTAAATATTTTGACTCCAAGGTGTCACATGTCCCTTACATCACATTTCATTAGCTAGTAGTAGTTGCAAGAGCATGCCTAATTTCAAGGGAATAAAGAAATGTAATTCTCTATATATTATAAAGCAGACCAGAACCATATATTAGTGAACCTTATGTTGTCAAGGTGATTGTGCATGGGGTTTTGTCATGTGACCATGTTAGTTATTCACAAGCTTCATGAGAAATATGTTTGCATTAAGGCTTTTGTTACATGCCTTTTATTTACATGAGAGTTTGGTAAGATTTTTCTTTCTCCTCATAGGATAAGCTCATAATTCTTTTAGACTGATAGAGTTTGCAACGGAAAGGAATTATAGATGTTATCACCAACACTTTTATTTAATAAATGGGGAGTCAGAGGCATAAAAAATGATAAACATTTTGATTTCCAAGAATGAGAATATCAGGTCTATAATTTAATTATTTGGGGTTCCACTCTGAGTTTTTCTATGGTACCACTGCCCATTTTTCCCTCTGGGAAGTAGCAATGAATGAGTTATCCCTACAGAAACCAACTTTTCCATACTCGTGGTTATACACATGATCTTACAGTGAACTTTGTACACCTTTAAAGCTTTAAAATACTTGGATTAAAATGGGTTTCAGATGCTGAATAATTGAAATTTCTAGGCCATTCCAATGATTTATAGGAAAAATGGGAACAATTTTTTTAAAATTGGAGGATATCCTATAAAATATAAGGTATGTTTTTATGTATGTACACATAATAGTGTCAGATACATATGACCATCTTCCAACTTTGGTAGGTTGAGTTCATTTATAAGAATTTCCATTAATTATAAAAATTACTGGATAAATAGCAATCGCTAGAGTGAACACTCAGTTGCCTTTGAATTATTTGCTCACCTAAATATGCCCTTAGAAAAGAAAAAAAATCTCATGATATTTATTACTGGTGACATCGAAGATGTACTTTTGGGGCCTCCGCCGTACCGCGCAGCAGCCCCGGAGGCCGCGCTGTGCGTCACAGAGGCCGCGGCGCAGCGCAAGGGGGCCTTAAAAATAAATTAATGAATAAGATTTACTTATGGAAAACATGCCTTTGTTGCTTTGTCAAGTTGTGATTTGTCCACCTTCTTTGCGGTTCCCAAATCCCAGCCCACTCCTTTCAACATTTGCTCTGTACATCTCTTCCACCTTAATATACCAAGTTGGAAAAATGGCAGATTATTAAGGAAGAGGGGAGCCTTGAAGCCTGGCAAACCTGGGCTTGAGGCCCAGCACCACCCTTTGGCAGCTGGGTGGTCTTAGGTAAAACATTTCCTCTCTCTCTGAACACTGGCTTTCTAATTTGACAATAAAGAACATAATATGTACTTTGTCCAGTTGTTGTGGGGATTAGAAGCAATATATGTAAGGCACCTAGCAGAGGTGCTCTTTCATTGCATGCATTCCTTAAATGCTGACTATGATTATTATAAAGCCATGGGAACTGGCCTTCAGTGTCTGACAATCTTAATTCTGACACCCTGCCCTCAATGACTTTAGTCTCTCATTTTCATGCTTTTGGGATCCTTGCAACTGACTTTTCTGCCACTCTTCACCTCTGATGTGCTTTTATCATGAAAAAATCTAGAGTCAATAATTATTTATACATTATTTTTAAAGAAAATCCAGAAATCCGAATTTGTGAAATTTCCTTTTTTCCACCACCAAATTTGGTGGAAAACACATATTTGGCCAAGAACCAAAATTTGTGACTTTCTATTTAGCATAGTTTAATATTCCCTGAAGTGTGATTCTCAAACTGTCTGCTTGAAAGTTATGAGGTTGAAAAGGAAAGTTACGACTATCAATTTACACTATTCAGAGTACCTGGAGTCTCGGCAGGATATGCAATGTAAACAAGCTTTCCAGGTGATTCTATGTCCTTTAATATTTGACTACTTATTTATTTAGATGGAGTTTTGCTCTGTTACCAGGCTGGAGTGCAGTGATGTGATCTTGACTCACTGCAGCCTCCGCCTTCTGGGTTCAAGCAATTCTCCTGCCTCAGCCTCCCAAGTAGCTGGGATTGCAGGCATGTACCAACCACCTCGCCCAGCTAATTTTTGTTCGTATTTTTAATAGAGACAGGGTTTCACCATGTTGACCAGGCTGATCTCAAACTCCTGACCTCGAGTGATCCACCCGCCTCAGCCTCCCAAACTACCAGGATTACAGGTGTGAGCCACTGCAACCAGCCTAATATTTGACAATTTAGATTAGTTGAAGTATTATCCTCTTTTCCAGCCTTATTGAAATATAGTTGGTGTATTAGTCTGTTCTCATACTGCTATAAAGAAGTACCTGAGACTGGATAATGTATTTTTTAAAAAGAGGTTTAATTGGCTCATGGTTCCACAGGCTGTACAGGAGGCATGGCAGGGTGGCCTCAGAATGCTTACAATTATGGTGAAGGCAAAGGGGAAGCAGGCAAATCCTAAGTGGCTCAAGCAGGAGGAAGACAGAGAAGCAGCGGAGGGTGCTACACACTTTTAAACAATCAGATCTCATGAGAACTCACTGGCTGTCATGGGTACAGCAAGGGGGAAATTCACCCTCATGATCTAATCATATCCTACCAGGCCCCACCTCCAACATGGGGGATTACAACTGATGTGAGATTTGGCCAAGGACACAAATCTAAACTGTATCAGCTGGTATACAGAAAAGTTGCTTTGGTACACAAAACGGCACGTAATTGATGCATACAATTTGGTGAGTTTGGACATATATATTCCAATATATTCACATTATCACCAAAATTCAGGTAATAAACATACCCATCACCTCCAAAAGTTTCCTGTGACCCAGTGTTTTTCTTTTTGGTTTTGTTTTTTGTTTTGTGTGTGTATATGGTAAGAACACTTACTATAATATCTGCTCTCTTAATTGTTTACTGCATTTCTTAATCATGAAACAGTAACAGGAAGACACAAATATAGGGCACATTGTGGCTTCTGAGGGGAATTCTAGGTATGTGAAGTGAGGTGCACATCCACCTGAACTTCAAATTTTTTCTATTTGCCTATCTTCTCTCTTCTGTCTGAAAAAAAAAGCAGTATGGCATGCCTGAGTCATTGAATCCTCAACCAATTTCATTAATTCACTGAAGACCACATGGTTGAATTTTCTAATCACTTAGTGGATTTCTGTCAAATTAGATTAGCCTGTGTTCAAGCACAAAGCTTAAGGTTCTGCGGCTTGGAGTTCATTTAAAGATGGGGGAATTTGTTTTTGCAGTACAAGCTTATGTTGAAAACTCTTCTCCCTGGCGAGCTCTAGACTACCTGCTATGGATCTTTTGTGCCTGTTGTTAACAACACTTGGATGAGGCCATGCTTTAATTTTTACTTATATAATGGAACTCATCCATCAGATTTTACAGAGCTTTTTGATATGGTCAGTGCTTATTGGTGTTCAAAAAAATAAATCCCTGTTCCAAACCTGTATTTAATTCCAAAGCAATTGCCTCTGGCTATGTTCTACAGTCAGTACTGAATATGTTGCCTTGCAGGTGGTTTTGTTTTATTAGTGATTTCTGAGTTTAAAACAAAAATATGCTTTGTTGTTTTTCTAGATTTCAGTTAGTATTCATGCTTTTGTTAACAGTGAATGTTTGATACATGCTAATTTTAAAAACACAGATATAAATTTTTGAGCTTTCATTATGTGCCATATTCTATGTTGAGCCCCTTATAATGGAGCATTTTGTTTTCAGGGTTCTCAGTTTATCCTCACCAGAAACTTGTGGATATTGTTTTCCTCTTTTTGTAGATGGCAAAACTGATGCTAGACAGGTTTGAAACTATTGAGCCAGAATTCAAAACTTTGCTTTCTTATTCCAAACCTATATAAGGTTAATTTACATAAACTATCATGAAGAAAGTTGTTAATAATTTCCACTTTAGCCTAATATCTGGTAACTGTACTAATCAGCTATTGCTACCATACCACTATATAACAAGTTAAACTAAAACTCACTGTCTTGAGACATTATTGTTTGCTTATGGGTTGGTGAGTTGTCTGGAGTTTGATCTATGCAAGGCTTGGATTCAGTCTGTAAATTGGATTCAAGTATGGGCCAAGTGTTTCCTTCTGAGGCTCAGGCTAAAGGTTCGAAGCTTTGTAGGGCTTAGTATTCTCATGATCAATAACAAGAAGCCAAGAGAAACATGTGGTACCTCTTGAGAATATGGGCTAGACCAGGCAAGAAAACATCACTAAGATATTGCAATCCGTTTTCCCACCTTTTCGGAAATTACGACTGTGCCAGCCTCTAATCAGTGGTATGCTGGTAAACCATCTCTAAAAGAGAGGGGTGGAGGGCCTATTATTTGTACTATTGATCAATTTGTATACTGTTAATATTCGCACCATGGCTGCTTTGGATTTGCCAGTCTGTTTTTAATGATCAGCTCACAAAATGCAGCTATGAGATAGCTCCCACAACCGTCTTCTGATACGAATACTATTTGTTCCACCAAGGAGTTTCTTATCCTTTTTATTTTCTTCTAATTACTTTTTCATTCTGCCTGCGTTTGTTCTCATATACCATCAAAACAATGAATGAGGCTTAAGTGATTCTCAAAAACCAGTATGAAAATATGGTTCTTTAAGCTTTGAAAATAAGTCACCATGTTTTTAGTGTACATGCAAATTGCATATTCTACTGTAGAAGACAGCATAGAATTCACAAAGACCACAGTTTATCATTTGTTACATGTTCCTCATGGTATAAGAAAAGAAACTAAGGTTCTCTTTGAATTTAAATAGCCAAGATTTTGGTGGACCAAAAGACATCTCCTTCCATGCCTTTTTATTCCATCTAAAATAAGCTACGTGAAATCCAGATAACTAACCTTGGTAGTTGCATTAGAGAAATACTTAACAGGATATATGTCAATGCCTTCTTACTTTTTACGTGTGAATGGAAGGAATTTAAATATAGAAAGCATTTGAATGGTGGAAATAGTCTGTCCTTTGCCAAGTATAATGCAAAAGAATGAGACAAGGAAAAGTTTCCTTTAAATAGATTCACTATCCCACTCTCCTCCCCCTAGAGTTGAGTGATGGTCACATATTCTGTGTATTCTCCTCTCCCATTTTGTTTTCTATGGATATTTCCTTGAACAGGCAAGCTAAATCATTTCTACCTTAGGCACATTAGATTCTTGGAGGGATTTCCATGAGTAAGTACACATCCATTCTTTTCTCTAATTAATTCAAGTACTGCTCATTGATAGGGCCATATACCCTGTCTTACATGTTGGGATGGATACAAAACTAAATTTGATTTCTTTAAAGTTGCATTTTAATGAGGGAGACA